>NC_080770.1:42117640-42721773 GCF_020826845.1 Diceros bicornis minor | reverse complement strand
TGCAGCATTATTCACAATAGCCAAAAGGTGGGAACAACCCAACTGTCTACCAACGGAAGGATGGATAACCAAAGGTGGTCTCTCCATGCAATGGAATATCATTCAGCCATAAAGAGGAATGAAGTTCTGACACACACTTATAACATGGATGAACCTTCACAACATCATGCTAGGTATTTTCATATTGTAGGATTCCGTTTATAAGAAATGTCCCGAGTCAGCAAATCCATAGAGATAGGGAGTAGATTAGTGTTTGTCAGGGGGTGGGGAAGGGAGGGAGGAGTGAGAAGTGACCGCTAATAAGCATGAGGAAGCTTTATAGGATGATGAAAGCATTCTGGATTAAGACAGTGGATGGAGGAGGTGTTGCCAGGGGCTGCGCCTCTCAGAAGGGGAGGTGGAGGAGTTGAGTGGGGTTTCTGAACTTGATGTGGAGCAAAAGTTCAATGATCAGTGACCTTAGCTGGTCTAGTGGCCTTTGCAAACCCCACCTATGGCTGGGACCCCTCAAGGCTGACCCCAGCAAGGTTAGGGTTGAGGTCAGTGAGCCCCCACAGGGCCAGCTTCTTGGCTGTGGGTCATTTCCTTCTGCTGAGTTGGATGGCAGGGCCTTTGAAGTGCTGGGCAGACTCAAACTGAGTTCCTCTGGGAGGAGACCAGTGTGACTCTTGCTCCAGATGGTTCTTCCCAACACTTTTGTAACTAGACTTCAGTGGGCAGGCAGCTCATATGTGCAGACCAGTTGCTCCTAGGAATAGTGACCATGAGTGGACATGCACCACCCTCTTGACCAGCGTGTGAGCAGGAGGAAGTCTGGCATCACCCACCTGGAGAACGACTGAAATGAGGGGGTCACAGGGTGAGTAACATTGAGAAGGGACAGCTGAGAGGAGGCAGTGACAGTCAGACTGGCCCCAGGACCAGCTGCAGCAGGTCTGGGCTGTGGTTTGACCACTGACCTCCCTCTTCTGAGTGTCCCCTCAGGAGGGACATTTCCTGGACCCGGAGAATCTGCTCCCCAAAGGTGAGCAGGGGCATTTACCTGCACACATGACACGGCAGATGGGCTGTGTTGTCCTCACAGAGCACCGCTCAGAGCCTCTTCACAAGAGAGCTCGCCACTGAGCTGCAAGACCAGCAGCTGGCTGAAGGCCACCAGTGGCAGTGCCCCAGGAGGGAGCACATGGGGAGATTTGGGGAGAAGGGCGCTGGGCTGGCCTTTCCACTCTGTAGGCTCCTCCAGGGGCAGCCATGGCTCCCACCTCCCTGCTGGGCCAGTGAGGCTCCTGGGAGGGTCTCCTGCCTCTTTGGGCTTCCTTCTCCTTCATATCAGGCATCAGCCCCCACACCCCTCTCGCTCTCCTACACAGCTCAGCAACCACTTCCCAAAGGACTCAACTGAGTAAGAAACCCAAAAAAGGCGCCAGGAGTAGAAAGGGAGAAATAGAAATGTTGTGTCTGCAGGAAAGATGAACTCTACATGGGCAAACCCATTGGGGTCCCAGTCTCCATGATGAGCTCTCTGGATGTCATGTGTGTTCCTGGAAAAAAGGCTTTGCTGTATTGCATGTGTAGGGAGTAGCTTGTTCTTGCAGACATAGCGTGAATGTTCCAGTGTGGGAATGAAGAGTGCGGCCAAATGGGGCGGCCACAGAGCCTTCGGCCCCAGCATTTCAAAAGGCAAGCATATGCTTTGGTTCATACTTTTTGAAGCTGAGGGCCAAGTTGTCACTGCTAGAAAAAGTCCCACCCCAAAACTAGAGAGTATGGGCGTTGACACCAAGTAGGTCAAGAAAGGATCGGATGCCCATAGACAGCCCGTGCTAGCAGTGTGTCCTGTCCAGGCAGCAGGCTCAGAGCCCCACATCTTGGCATCTGGGTCCTCAGCCACTGGCAGCAAGTCTGGTATTTCTCAGGCCCGGCACTCGATCAAGGCCCTGCAAAGATGAGACCCTCAGATATGGAAACCCGTGAACACAATTCCTATAGGTTTATTTTGTCATGTTGTTTTAATTATGCGGCACGTTAGCACCAAAAGTCTATCTTATTTAAGGACATTTGGGGACAAATATTCTAAAGACTCAATCCATTCCTGAGAACTCCACTCTCTACTTTCCCACGCCTCCTGAGTGGTGCCTGCAATGGGTCTAAAGTATTCCTTAGCATCCTTTTCATCATTGTCTCTCTGGCACCTGCCACAGGCAGACACTCCATAGATGCAGGTGCACTGAATCCAGCCCAGCGTCTCGTCTGGGGTGGGGAACGACAACAGCAATCAGAAGAATAATAATAAGTGAGCATCGGCACATACTATGTCTCCCTGAGTCCCCCTATCCAGGAGGCACTTGGCCCATGGTCACATAGCTGGTCGGGCCCGTCTGACTCCTAAGGCCCCAGCCTTGGCCCCTGCTCCCTGGGACTTCAGAGAGCCCAGAGCTGAATGGGAGTGAATGGGGTCACAGGAAGGGTGCTCTGGTGTTGCTGACACCGGCTAACCCAGCAATAGCTGTCATGCATCTCCAACATCCCCTCTCCTCTCAGGACTCCTTCACCATCCATTTGGTCTCAGTTGTAAAGACGAACTGTGTCTAGTCAGGAGCAATGAATGACAGATGGAACATGTTATTTTGTCCCCCAAAACATCCTCTGCTCTTTTGGAATCCCTGCAGTGCAACTTGGACCAGCAGGTTTGGGGAGCAGGTAAGCACCCCACTGGTTGCTGGTCTCCTCTTCCATCAGGCCGAGTGGAGGTGTTGGGGATGGGCTGGACAACACCTGGTGTGGGCCAGGGACTCTGACACCCACTGGGGCCTAGGAGCACCCTCCTTCACCGTACATCCACACAGACCAAGGCAAGGAACTGCCCTTGAGGATGGTGTCCAAGTCTTCATGGCTGGTTTCTCCTAAATTTTAAATGGCTCCAGGGGCTCAAATCTTCCCCCGGTGGCCCTCCCATGCCAGGGTGCAAGGTTTTCCAGTCTGATGTCTACAGCGTGCAGGGCTGCGTTTGGGCTCTTGATGGTCACCTGGATGCCACAGCAGCAAGTAAATCCCAGAAGGAGGTGAGGAGCTGTGAGAACGAAGGCTATTTTTGTTCTGACATGTTAATTTTGTAAACGTGTATGAGCTGTGCATTAGACACCAACTTTTAGTCACTCTCATCTGATCTTTCCACGTTTTTCTCCCCTCCAGATAACTCTTGTGTTGTCAAGCTACCAGACCATAGTAGTGTGTTTCCTCCTTCCAGGAGAGGTTCCTCGGCTGTGGGGTCCCACCTTGCCTATGGGTTCAGAAGTCCAAAAGAGAGATTGTGTTTTGAGTGAGTTGTCAGTGTCTCTGCATTCTGCCTCTGTCTTCCCCGGGCGAGGTTGAGCTGAGGCAGGTGGAGCATCCCTGGGGCTCAAAGTTCACAGAGACTGGTACCTGACACCTGTCCCAAGGCTCTAAAGGCAGAGACTGGCCAACTCCCAGGTCCTCAGGGCCACAGGGAGCTGTGTGAGGCTGTGCATGCTTCCCAAGCACCAGGGGTGAATGCTGGGAGGAGGCCCAGGCTGAGCTGTCTTCAGGGGGACTCTGCCTACGATGAGAGTGAACCTCAGAGGCCAGGCCTGAAGGACTGTCACAAGCTGTCAGCTCAGAGCACCATCACCTCTGTCCGGGGCTTGAGGACAGAGACCATCAGCTGGGGGCTGGTCTGAAGACCCACAAAAGCACTTCCTTAGAAATGGGGTAAGCATTTGGACCTCCACTGAGCCCAGTGGGCACCCAAAAGAAGAGTCAAGAAGGATTTTGCTTCTCTCTTGCCTTTCCTCTGTGGCTCGTGCTGGCCCCACAGGCTCATTTGGAAACCTGGTACGTGTGGGTGAGGGACAAGTACAGCAGCTGCAGCAGCACTGGTCTTTCCTTCTGTCCTGCTCCCTGCCCAGCTCCTGCCCCTCTGGTAACAGGACTAATGGGGACAGACTCTGTTCTTCTGCTCCCTGGTGTGGGCATCGGCCTGGAATCATGTTTTAAACCTGTTACTTTCCCAGTAAATGACCAGGTTAAGTATCTGAAGAGGTTGGAAGGGACTAACGGCCAGACATAGTTGGGTATGAGCTTGGACTTCTTCCTCTCTTCCTCCTGCAAAACTCACAGTGGTGGTCCCCAGGCTCACTGGCAGAGCCCAGGCAGGAGTCTCTGCAGGCTGGGGTGGGTGTCCACTCCTCGCTCAATGAGAAGGGTGGAAACCAGGTTGGCATCCAGGCAGGGTGAGCCACCAGCCAGATAGCCACCATGGACAGGCTGCTTAGAGCTAATGCCCCAAAGTACGTGATCATAGAGCAGGGCGCCCTTGAAGACTCCAGGGAGGCAAGGCCAATGTGCGCTTCAAGTTGAGCTTCAGGTGCTGAGAAAGACAGGTGGATGGCACCCACAGACGCAGATGTGGCAAGAAAAATGAAGAGTCGAGAACCAGGCAGAGCAGGGCACAATCAGAACTGCAGGACAAATTCCCTTTGATGCTACTACATGCAAAACAACATGTATCAGTTTCTCTGAGACTAAAACAAGCGAAATCAGATGTTCTGTGCTGTTGCGGCTCCAAAGACTCTCTGAGGCACCACATGTGAAATGTGGCCTACAAAAGGCTGCTGCTGGCCTTTTGTAGGCCTCTCCAACCAAAAGTGAACTCGGGTCACCCATCATCATAGCTGCCATCCTGGGTGCTTGAGCCCACCTGGGGGACTGTGGGGAGAGGGAGGCACCCCAGAAGACAAGGAGGAAAGAAGGAAATAACTCCACCCTAAATCTTGCAGTTCTGCCCAGAAACCAGTGCTGAAGTGACATTTCCCATGACCGGCTTGCACGTGCATCCTCCACACTCATGCCACACACACTCTGGGAAAAGAGGAGGTGTGCGATAGGAAGATCCCTGCTACTTGTTCTAAAACTGATCAAATGTCTTAAAGCACTTAGTGAAGACTAACTAACCGCTCTAAGATTTCTGATGGATTTTTCTTTATAGTTTCAATCTCTTTTGTGAAAAAATTCCTGATTTCATTGAATTGTCTGTTTTCTTATATTTCATTGAGCTTTTTTATGATAGCTATTTTGAATTTTCTGTCATTAAGGTTATACATTTCTGTGCTTTCAGGGTTGATTTCTGGGTGCTTGTCGTTTTCCTTTTGGTCTGGAGATTTAATATATTTCTTGAAAATCTTTTCATGTGAGTACATGTGGATCTACCTTATTGTTTCTAATTGCTTTATAATATTCCACAGCATAGAATTACTATAATAGTTTTAGTGTAAAACTCATAGAAATAGTGATATTTTTGAAATTTAATTTTAATAATATTTTCTTTTTTTAATGACGTTTGAGTGTGGTTTTGTTTCCTTGAAGTTGGAATTTTCTTTTTCTTTCTGTGTTATGGTTGGTTTCAAGGAGGAACATGAAGCTTCTTTGGTCATTTCAGCCAGGTGTCTTCATTTATTTACTCGTATCTTTGCATAATCTAATTCCAAAGAAATTATGTTGTATTTGGCAGCATTTGGGAACTGTTTTATTGAAGAGATTATGAAATGTAGATTGATTTGTACTATTCTAAGCAGTCACTTGTATGACTGTTTTTGGAAGTTTGTTTTGTTTTGTTTTTTTGTGAGGATGATCAGCCGTGAGCTAACATCCATGCCAATCCTCCTCTTTTTGCTGAGGAAGACTGGCCCTGAGCTAACATCCATGCCCATCTTCCTCCACTTTGTGTGGGACGCTGCCACAGCACGGCCCCAGAAGTGGTGCCTCAGTGTGCATCCGGGATCCAAACCCAAGCCACCAGCAGCGGAGCGCACGCACTTAACCACTATGCTGTGGTTCCGGCCCTGGGAGAGTCTTCACTGTACACATACTTGTGCATTGAGACTTTTGAACTTTAAAATTATACCACTTTTGATTGTTACAGTGTCTTTTTAAACAGAAACATCAATTTTAAGCGGTTTCTATGAGACAGGAAGCAGATACCATCCCTACTGGGACTAAGCACTGGTACGATTTAAGTTGCATGAGAAGTTGATGATTGTCTCTAAAGTACCATTGTTGCTACTAATATTATTACTACTACACTTACAACTCTGATAATGATACTAGTAGTATAGTAACAAAAATATTTATTAAGTATTTATGTGCCAAGCACTTAGCATAGTGGTATCTCATATATCTAAATAGGCATTTTTACAATATCATCATTTACTTTCTCATTATTGATATTACACAATAATAGTCACGAATAGTCAAACCATGGTATAAGCAAAAGGTTAGAAACAAGCATTTGATTTACAAAAAGGAAGATTTCCCATTCCTTTGGAGCTTCCTTAAACCTTCTTGAAGGAAGACAAATGCATCCTCTTGTGGGTATCACCAGTACTGCTTCAACTGGTTGACATTATTAGCTGTGTGACTTTGGGATATTAATAAATGTCTTTCAGCCTGCTTTCTTACAGTAGAACGGAGACAATATTGCTTACCTTGTAGGAATGTTAGGGTGAAATGAGAAAATATACATAAAGTGCCTGAGAACTTTTAGGTATTTAAAGTGAGCAACTTGAATTTTACCCATGTATAGCAATATTATCAACTGGGTTGGAGGAGAAGACATGTTCTCCTATAGAAGCCTATCAGAATTTCTTTTATTTTTTATTTTTTTGGTGAGGAAGACCGGCCATGAGCTAACATCCTTTGCCAACCTTCCTCTCTTTTTTTTTGCTTGAGGAAAATTGGCCCTGAGCTAACATCTGTGCCCATCTTCCTCTATTTTGTATGTGGAATGCTGACACAGTATGGCTTGACAAGTGGTGTGTGGGTCTGTACCCGGGATCCGAACCTGCAAACCTGGGGCCACTGCAGCAGAGCATGCAAACCACTACACCACTAGTCATCAGAATTTCTGAGTGAGGCCTTTTTAAAATCATATATGATCTCCCCCAAATGGACATTCTTTTCTCCTCTTTTTCTTTCCTCCCCCTCTCAACTCTTGAACTATGGCTATGTCAAACAACTTTTCCTGATGAAAGATTTTTATGTTGGGATAGAGTGGAAGAAAGCTTGATAACTTTTGATAAAAGTAGTAGTTTCCAACTTCCCTGTATCAGATCACTTGGGGATCTTTATCTAAGCAGATTCCCTGGCTGAACTGCCTAACAGAAGTTCTCAAACTCTAGTATGCATGCACAAGAAGTACAACTTCCTTTGGATTGCTGATAGTGAAAGGGAGAAGGGAGGGGGAGAGAGGAGAGAGATGAGTTTTGTGTTTAAGAATGAAGAATCCAGTTGACTTTCTGTACATTTTTAAGGGTCGCATTCTGCTTTACTATGTCTCCTTGTAACTAACTACTCGCATCTATGCACTGTGAAAGATTGGATCTGTGAAGAAAAAATCACAGGGACTGACGCCCTGTTAAGAGAAATGCTCCTGACTAATAATGCCAAAAACCACTCTCCTAAACAACTCCAAGAAGGTATAGTAGATTGATACTCCTTTTTCCCCTTTAGTAGTGCAAAGAGATGTTAGGCTCATTGAAATCTTAAAATCATGCAGAATTTCCCTGGGGGTATAATAATGTTTTCGTGAATATAATTTTAATAATTCTCTTTGAGTTTAAGGAGTTTTAACCATTTATTTCTGATATGCTTGTATCTGTTACCTCATAGGTCCTACGTTATATCACTGAACAGGTTGTGTGAAAGGTCGATAGAAAGAAGTCAGAAATAAGGGCCATGGAATAGAGCAACGGACTTGTGGTTACTGGATAGTGTTCTAGATCACCACTGTCAAATAGAAATAAGACGCAAGACACATATAATTTTAACATATAATTTGAAACGTTCTATAGCCACATTCATGTAAAAAGAAAGGCAAAATTAATTTTAATAATTATTTCTTTTAACCCAATATATCTAATATATTATTACATCAGGTGCTCAATATAAAAAATGATTAATGAGATATTTTACCGTTGTTTCATACTAACTCTTAGGAATCCAGTATATATTTTATACTTACTGCACATCTCATTTTGGACTAGCTACATTTCAAGTGCTCAACAGCCAGATGTGGTTAGCGTCTGTTCTATTGAAGAGCACAGTATTGATATTATTGAATAACAGAAATCTGCTGAGTGGTTATAACCTATAAACGGGGCCACCCTTATAGGTATCAACAAATTCCAATCTTTCAAATGAATGTGACTACCAAAGGCAATACTTGGGTATATTTTCATATTTCAATCCATTTTTAAAATTTTTCTGAATCACCAAGGAAATGAACCTTGTCTTTGGGTCACTAATGTGATTTCTTAAATGAGATATGTTTTGTTCTTTGTGAAATAACTACACCTAAATGAATTTTTCTTAAGGTCCTTATTTTAAGTATGGCCAAAACTATGGCTAGGATTGAAAGTTTTACGTTTAGAGCAACACTGTTTTCTTGATTTGTTTGGCCTGTAGTCTGATAGAGCAATGTTACTTCTTATTTGGTAAGCTGTATAGAATTTAGATTATGACTGCTAAGTTTCCCCTTTAGCATTTTCAGCTGTCCCAGTAAGACATATGGAAACGATACAGATTCTAGAACGCTTGACTCTACTCTCTGCCAGTGAACTTATAACATATGCAGAAGTATTAACATCCAATATGAACCAGCTGTTGAATTCAGGGGTTCTGTGGAGAATGCTTCAAACAGTCAATAAACTATGGATGGTTCTTAATACTGTGATGCCTAGAAGGTAATTTCAGTGTATTGTTACACGTAATAGATAAGTGTATAGCAGTGATTATATACAATAACCTAAACTTAATGGTTGAAAGAAGTTGTTGAGTGTTTAACAATATAAATCCCCTCTGAAGACTACTAATTAAAGAGTCATTATAACTTTCAGAAAAAGCATAAATTTGATCTTAAGAAACAGAGAGAAACTATAAAGTATTTCCAACTTGAGAAACTTCTTTAAAGTGAGTTTTCCTCTATAGGCATCTGTCATTTGTGGTTAATTGTGATTTAGATCACTGTTGTGTCTTGCATCATTGTGGTGGCTCCAAATTTTGCTGCACATTAAAATCACCTGGAGAGCTGTTAAAACTCTTGATCCCCAATTGTAACCCATGCCAATTAAATCAGAATGTCTGCGGTTGGGAGTCAGGCATTAGTATATTTTTTTAAGATTCCCCAGTTGATTCCATTATGCAGCAATGTCTAGAGAACACTTGATTAATTATTTCTTCTTTAGTCAAATGGGTCTCTGCTGGTCCATAGATTGCATCAGAAACACCTGGTCAGCTCTGAAAAACAGGATACTGAGCTGGCCTTCCCTGAGATATCAGATGCTTAATGTTCAATCAAGTAATTTCGATGTGAAAAATAAAAGCATACACAAAAAATACTGTAAGAATTTTCATATTTTTAAACAAGGCAGTTTTGTAGTCTTCTAAGGTTAAATACAGCGGTCCTGTGTTGTTTTGTTTTGTTTTATTTTAAACTGAGGCTTTGGAATATTTTATGTGAGTAGGAAACCTCTAGGAGTTCAGAAAAGGTTGAAATAAATGGTTTCTAACTAAATGCAGCACACATTCTTGGATCAGTTTTCAAAGACTGGTCAAAACCTGCTGTGTTTAAATAATAACATGCTGTTTTTCATCACATTCTTTGATGATGTAAACAAAATCTGTAACTATATTAGTAAATGTTAATATTCATGTATTTTAAGTTAAGTTTACAAAATTTGTCACAATGTGATTTTTTTATTCAAGTGAAAACAGATGTGTGCAGCTATTTTGAATATCGGTTTATAAACATTCATATTCTTTATCAAATGAACTTGTAGTATTTTGTGTTTTCTTTCACTACTGTTCACCTGAAAGGAACAGTTCAAGGGACTGGAATCCAGGACTGTCTGGATCCAGAGCCTACGTGTATCCATTTCTGTTAACGCCCCACACGTCAAATGGCCATACAAGGCTAGAGTCGGTTGAGAGCCTTAGGAATTGAGCGGAGGAAAATCGTAGTAGTTTCCCTGGAGCAGTTACTTAAACGATTTGATATTTAAAAAAATTATAAAAGCAGAATAAAAATTTGAAGATATTTTTAAGTATTGATAAATTATCCTTCATTCCACTGTTTTAACAGTAAGTTACATTTTTTATACTTTCCCTCTATCTTTGCTTATGCATATATATTTTCACAGAATGGAATTCATAATACCCAGTAGGGGGTCTGCTTTCTTTCATTTAACTTTATATGAATTTTTTTTGGCAAGTTGTTTAGTTTTGATAATTATTTTATTAGCTTCATAATGATCAAACTGATATATCATAACCGTATAAGGTGCTATTACTAGACAGGGAGGTTGATGACTTTTTTCAGGATTGCAGTAGGCACTGTTATCAACTGAGGTATTTTTACTTTTTCTTTCTTTTGATTACTCTTTGAGGATAAATTTTTGTTCCTGAGATTACTAAATTAAAAGGTAGAATTTATCTTTAGCACTCTACATTTTGCAATTGGGGAAGATGCAGTAAAACTGAAAGGGAGGCAAACAAATCCACTCTCCTCCCGCTGCTCCCCTTGCAGCAAACCTCTCCCCAAACTAGTTGCTCAAACTTGAGAAACTGTCTCAGGTTTTGCTTTTTTGAGACACTAGAACTGGAGCCAAGCTTAAGCTATTCAGAAATTGACAAAATCACAATTTGGAGAGATCATGATTAACTCCCTACCTTCGAGGAAGCTGAAGTGTACTTCGTGGCAAAGAAGAACAATGAGGTTTTAGGAGGGACAGAAGGCAGATGAGCCTTGATGGAGCAGAAGTGACCGGGGCGGGAGCGCTCTAGAGCGTTGCTCTGGTTGAAGTCGCTATCCGGGGAAGCCTGGAACATCCTGAGATTCTGAGGCCAGTCGTCAACCAGCCTTCTCGCCTGGCAGGGCTCAGGCATCTGGCAGTTCCCGCCTCCGTCTGTGCCACACCCGGGCCGCCTTGAAGTTCGGAAACGTGAGCTGAGCGGCACTGACAGACGCTCTGGGAAGAGCCCGGCAAGGCTTCAAAGGGTTTCCTTTCGGTTGGTCTACACACCTGAAGAATAAGACTGCGAGTTTCCAAGGAAACGGATGCACGGGTTAAGTCGCCAGTTTCAAAATCTCAAAACGGAGAAGATTTTCCTTTAAATCCTGCGGTCTGCTCGCGTCCTTCGCTCTTGAAGCGTTCGCCTCCGGGCCACCAAATACTTTGCGTCAGTTTTTATTGGGGAAGTTTCCCTCGGGGGCCAGGGTTCTCGCCCCTTAACCTCGTGTCAGGATTGGTTGCTTGGTTTCTGCTCTGGCGGGTGATTGGGTGCTGGGAGTCGAGGGGGCGGGAGGCGGGAATTCGTCCACAAGAGCGCTGGCGCGAGGCCTGGAGAGAGCGGAGGAGGGAGCGGGTGAGGCGCCGGAGTCAGCGCTGGGCCAGGGAGTGGCAGCCCGGTGAGGAGGCGAGAGGTTTGGGGCCTCTCCTCTCTGCCAGGCTCCGCAGTGTGTGCTCGCAGATACCATTTCCTTTTCTCCCGGGACTCGGAGCCCTGGCAGCGCTGCCTCAGTTTTCCTCAGAACAGGCCAGCCTGTCTCTCGTGGGGCGGCATGCAGCCTGCCCGAAGGGAGCCTTCTGCTCTCGCCTGGCAGCCATGCGGGCCGTCGGCGTGACCGCGTCCCCGGGCCTTGGGGGTCTGAGCACGCGGAGGCCGGAGGGAGCTTGTCCCCGACCCCCAGGGAGAGGCCCCGGGCCCCCTCGGCCCCCCGCTGTCTCATGACAGCAGCTTGTCCTTTATCCCCTGGGGGATTGTGGCGATTGCAGACGGGATGGATTTCTAGTCTGTATCTGAGGAACTAGCCAGCATTGCGTTATTGGCTGGGGTGAAGGGGTTAGAGTCCACCAAATCTCTTCTTAAGAGTTGCACAGATAGAATCACAGAATATTAGAACTGGGAAATACCTTACAATAGTGGTTCTTAGCTTGTTTTGGAACACATAGGCTAGGGGTCAGGGTATAATTGGCTTCATAAGCTGTTGAATTGCTCTTTTAACCATCCCTCCATCCCCAGGTCGAATTTGCCATTTTTTCACTATTGCAAGGAAGTCCTCAGTTGATAACAGTGCATATCAGTCTCCCCTCTGTTTTCAGTTATTTTATTAGGATATAGTTCTGGGAATGAGAAATCCACGGACTTTCTGTTCAGAGAAACGCAGTCATGTACCAAGATTTCTGCACGCAATAGCAAGAGATCACAGTCTCCGACTTCCGTCTCTGGATCCTAGATTAAGCATAGGTGGTTTAGAAGAGGTGGGGATTAAAGTAGATCACCTCCTCTGTGTCAAATACTGGAGTTTAGGCACGTTCTATCCATTAACTTACTTAATTCTTAACTCAATGCCTGGTTAATTGTCGTCAAAACTCGATCAGGTGGATAATCTTATCTCCATTGCACAGATGAAGAAACAGACTGAGGTTCAGTGATTCACACAGTGGGACTCACACTTAAGCTTGCTTTACTCCAAAGCCCATCTTCTTTTCATTATACCCTACTGACCTTTAAATCAGAATTATCAAGCACCTACTGTGTGCCAAGGCATTTTCTCCCTTACAACAGTTTTTCAATTAGGGATTATTACAGATAAGGATCTTAGTCTAGAGAAGTGAAGACATGATCAAGGAAACACATCTGAGTTGTGGGAACCTGATCTAGAACTCGGACTTCTACCTCCTGGTCCACAGCTTTGGCAGAGTAGGGATACAAATCCGGATTTGTCAGATTCCGAGACATGTTCTCAACCACTGTGATGCTTAAGACTAGGAAATTCTTTTACTTGCACTTGTTTTGTTTATACATTTAGGAATCTCCTTTTTATTTCTAGACTTCTGTCCTACTCTAGTTGGGTATCTGGTTTTCTTTGAATGGCATTGTTTCAGTCTTGATTTTCATTTCTGCTGCAGTTAGGAATCTAAGTAAACAGGAAAGCATGACTCTTTAGTGTGGTCTGAATGTACAGTTGGTGGGGTGAAGATGAACTTTCCTTGTAAAGCTTGTCCATCATAGCTTGCTATAATGAATTCTGCAAGTATCTTTCAGCAGTTAAGTCTTCATTAAGATAAAGATGCTGATAATTCATAACGTATACTGAATCTGTGACTACATTCATTTTCTCAGATAGTAAATGGATTGAAAATATTTGCTGGGTTCATGGAAGAACATGTAACCTTTCGAAAAATAATCCTGATCGTTATAATCAGTATATGGTTAGGAGGCAAAGGAGAATATTCTGAAAACTATTCTCAGCTCATTTGGCACTTCTATTTACTTTACGGAATTACTACCTTCTACAAAGTATTTACTGTCTTTTACACAGAATACTATATTTTTCACCATACTTTTTGAGATGTTTCAATCATATAGAAAATTAATAGACAAATGAGTAAGCCAACATTCCAGAGTTGTTCAATCTTAATATTTTGCCATATTTACTTTATATCTTGTTTGCAAGTAACATTACTAGTATGCTGAATTTATTCTTTTTCTTTCCTGGACGTGTTGTTATACTTTTGTTACATATGTATGTATCCATAAACAATATAGAGCATTACTTTACCTGTTTTTAAACTTTGTACAATGATATGATACTGTACCTATATTTGTTCAGAAGTGTTTGGAGTTGCTTAACATTATTTTTAAGAAGTAGCCTTATTGATTGTTAATCTATTTTAATTGCTGTGTAGTATTCCATTGTATGAATATACCAGAATAATTTTTATCCATTTTCCTTTTGACAGACATTTAAGTTGTTTACATTCTTTTGCAATTCTAAACAATCCTGCTATGAACTTTCTTATGCATGTTTCCTTATGTTCCTGTGAGAAAGGTTTTGGATATATACATAGGACTGGACTTCCTGGTGTTGGGTATCTTCAACTTTGCTAGAAATTGTTAATTTCTGTCCAAAGTGGTTGTAGCGATTTACACTCCCCCTAGCAGTATCCTCCATTAAGTTTTCATCCAAGATATTAGTGTACTCTAGTTTTACAGAAATGACGGTGCTTGCATCATTAAGGCATAAATTGCTTTGTTCATTTGTTTTATGCCTATATGCTTTTAAGTCCAACATAATTTTAGAGAGAAAGATAAAGGAATAAGGTCTAGATTGAAATAAATACTAATTCTCCCTTTTGCTATTGCTATGTTCCCTCAAGTACAACCTTACTTCTTGTTGTGTTTGTACTTGTGATGGAGACAGACCCTAATGAAGTAAATTGTTTACTGATTTTTTTTTTATTGTTTTTGTGTCAATAGATTGCCCGAGGATTAAAAAGTAAGCAGCATTGTTTGTTGGAGAGCCCTACAGAAGGTGGGAAAAGCTTAGTCTTACTTTGTGCTGCTTTAGCGTGGCAACAGTCTCTTCTTCGTGGTAAGTATTTGGTTGATATATTCAGGTTGATTATTGGGACTTGAAAAAAATATAATAAAGTACTTTTTATCCAGAATGATTCATTTAAAGAAATAGCAGTAACTAAGAATATACTTTTGGTCTTTCTTTTAATCCTCCCTGCTTGATATTTTAATAAGTCTCAATATAAACGAATACTCAAGTGGTTGTGCCTTTGTTACATTATTAATCTTTGACTATTATCTTTTTGTAAGTTATGCAAATTGATGATAACTTCTCTATAAATGTCTCTGACATCATAAGTGTTTCTCTCCTGTCCTAATTTGATGCTACAGATAGAGTGACCAACTGGTCCAGATTTGCCAGGTACTTTCCAAGGTTTAGCACTGAAAATCTTACAGCCTGGGAAACCTCCCAATCCTGGGCAAATTCGAGTGGTTGCTCACTGTAGCTGCAGAGGATGATTAATGTTTTTTTGAATTAGAAATATTATAAATAGAGGTTCTTTCACTGTTAGGGAAGCTAGCGGATGAAAGCTTAAGCAAAAAAGCTGAAGTACCGTTGTCATGTCGTTGTACGTGCCACTCAAAGAATTTTACAAACGATGGCGAGGACCGAGGAACTTCACGTCACTTCAACAGTCCAAGTACACCACGTTCTGAAAGAAATGGCACTTCATCAACTTGTCAAGGTAGGTTATATTTTTGCCTGGGTCTGTTGGTATGTGTAATAGGAACTTTCATTACTGTTGTTATGAGACCTAATTTGATAAATTTGATGAGCATAATTGATTAGGTACCTCCAGCTAATTTCTCTGGAATTAATTTTAGATAACACAAGAGTGGTCAGAAATTCTTGGACTACTTTATTATTGGCTTGGCTTTTAATTGATTTGCACATTTTGCTAGCTTAAATCATTTTTTGAAGCAGGCATGGCAAAATAAATGACATTCAGAAATTGATGTTATTTGTAGGCAGGATTGTTAATTATAGGTTAGAATTTTAGAAAACATTGATTTGTATTGTTAGACAAAATCTAGTTAGCCTCATTCATTCTGGATAACTTTGCATGAACTTCTGAAGCCAGTATCCTGCATGAGGATGAGATATGTTTTAGGCATGATCCTTGACTAGTTCTAATTAGGTTTATTTAGGAGAAACATATTAAGAATAACGTAAGACTATTCATTTTTAAAAAATATTTCTCTGGCTTTGACTATATGGAAAAGATTGATCGTTATTTGTCTAAGCCAGAACCCTAGGAGACATCCTGTACACGTTGCTCTACCTTATTTCTCCGTGCAAATCTCTATCTCCATTGACAACTCCCTGGTCCAAACTACCGTCTCTTGTTTAGAGCATGCAATAACTTCTTTTCCTGCTTTCACTCATGCCATTCTTTAACTAATCACTGGCAGGGAGAAAAGAGGTGGCCATGACTGACTTAAGTCTCAACAGTATCCACTTCCTAAAATCAAGAATGGAGTCATCTTCCTCTAAAGCACATGACTATGTGTGGAGGAGGGTGGCTGCAGGAACCCAAGTGTGATTCTCTTAGGAGTGAGGAAGAGGAGATGGAATAGTTACTGGAGAGGTGACCAATAGTGTTGTCCACACTGTTTTGACCCTTAGGTCTTTTGACTTTCTTTCCATTCCTTCAAAGGAACATGCTTTCTTCTGCCTCAGAGCCTTTGCTTATGTTAGTGTCTCTTCTGAGGAAAGTTACATCTTCAACTTGTTATCCTCCTCTTCCATTAGGTGTTGCTTAAATGTCGCTTCCTTGAGGGAGCCATACTGACCTTTCCGTTAGATCAGATTTGGTTTCCCTGTTATTGTGTGTCATCTCACTGTGTTTGTCTCCTTGACAGCACTTGTCTGTGAAGTTTTTATTATCCATGTGTCTGTGTGCATCTTTTATTAATCTCTACTTCCCCTAGCAGACTGTGTTCTCCATGAGGTCAGGAAACATGTCAGTTTGCTCAGCATTGTAACCGTGGAACCTAGCAGAGTGCTTGGCATATAGTAGGTGCTAGATAAATATTTGTTGAGTGAATGAATGGAGTTGATTTTGAGCTAATTATAAGAACTCTGGTTTACAATATTTATATGCAACCTGTATTATTTTTAGAAAAGGTTTATTGAAATATACTTGAGAAAACAAACTGCATTTATTTAAATGGTATGCTTTGATAAGTTATGACCTCCACCATAAGGTGTACCTCCATGAAACTTTCAGTCAGTGTGAAGATAGTGAACATATCCATTACCTTCAAAAGTTTTCTCATACACCTTTGTTATCCCTCCTTCCCACCCCTCTGTGACTTACTCTCCCCAAACAACCACTGATTTGCTTTCTATCACTATAGATTAGTTTGCATTTTTGAGAGTTTATATAAATGGAATCAGACAATTTGTACACTGATTTAGTCTAGCTTCTGTCACTTAACATAATTCTTTTGAAATTCACCCATATTGTGTGTATCAATAGTTTGTTCCTTTGTGTTGCGGAGTAATGTTCTGTTCTGTGGATATACTACAAATTGTTTATCCAGTCAGGTGTTGATGTATATGTGAGTTGTTTCTAGTTTTGGGCTATTACAAATAAAGCTGCTATGAACATTTGTATGTAAGTCTTTGTTATGGACATGTGCTTTCCTTTTTATGGGCAAATACCTAAGAGTGGAGTGAGTGGATCACTTATGTTGAACTCTTTAAGAAACTTCCAAACTGTTTCCCAAAGTGTTTATACATTATACCATTTTACATTCCCACCAGCAGTGTCCAAGAGTTCCCATTTCTCTACATCTTTGCTTACACTTGGTATGGTCAGTCTTGTCAGCCATTCTAATATGCATGTAGTGTTGTATCTCATTGTGGTTTTAATCAGCATTTCCCTGATAACTTATGATGTTGATCATCTTCTCCTGTGCTTATTAGCCATCTGTATATATTCTCTGATAAAATGTCTATTCGAATCTTTTGCCTGTTTTTTTTTCTTATTGTTAAGTTTTGAGAGTTCTTTATATATTTTGAATACAAGTGTTTTTCTGTCAAATATAGTTTTAGGTTTTACCGTTAAGTCTAAAATCCATTTCGAGTTATTTTTGGTATATGGTGTGAGGTATGGATCCAAGTTCATTTATTTTGCCTATGGATATCTCATTGTTCAGCACCATTTATTGAAACGGCTATGCTTTATCCACTGCATTGTCTTTGTGCCTTGGTAAAAAATCAGTTGTCAATATATACACAACTTGCATTTTAACATGTTTAGAATAATCTCTTGAAGCATCAGATGTGGTAAATCAGGATTGTATTCTTTATATTTTTAAGCAAATTCTTTAATAAGATATAAGCTAAATACAGAAAAGCATACAAATCCTAAGTGTATAGCTTGATGAGTTTTCACAAAGTAAACACACTCGTGTATCTACCACCTAGATAAAAATAGGACATTCCCAACACCCTACAGCCCCTTCTCATGCTCTTTTCTAGTCACTGTCCTTTCTCTGCACAGATATTTGCTCTCCTCCTTTCTGTCACCATTGATGAGTTTTGCCTCTTTATAGAAATGGAGTGATATCTGTACTCTTGATTCTGCGTACTTTTGCTTAACATTGTATTTTGGGGATTCATTTGTGTTGTTGCATATAGTAGTAGTTCTTGTTGTGGTATATTATTTCCTTCTATGAACATATCACAGTTTATTAATCCGTTCTGCAGTTATTAGGCATTTGGATGGTTTCTCCATTAGGCTTTTAATGCTTTTATGAATATTCTTGTTCATTCTTTTGCAAATAGGTAAGTATTTTCTGTTGGATATATCCCTAGGAATGGCATTGCTTGTCATAGTGTATGGATATGTTCAGCTATAGTAGAGACTGCCAACATTTTCCAAAGTGGTTGAACCAGTTTATACAACCCCTTCACTACATCCAGTAGTATGTGGGAATTACGTTGTTCAGCATTCTTGTTAACACTTGATATGTCCAGTCTTCTAAAATTTTAGGCATTCTGGTGCATGGATGGTGTTCTCGTGAGTTTGAATTGGTATTTCTCTGGTGACTAATGAGGTTGAGAATTTTTATATATGTTTATTCGTCATTTGAATATTCCTTTTAGTGAATTGTCTATTCAGATTGCCCGTATTTCTATTGGGTTGTTTCTTACTGATTTCTATGAGTTTTTTTTTTTTTTAATATCTTCTGGCTATGTCTTGTTTCTTTATAACTTTGTATTTTAAAGACTTAACCCCTCCAATAAGCTTCCTGCAAATGTCCCTGCTATAGAGAACAGGAAGATAAGCCTTTTGGTATATGCAAATAATATGATTTTTTTTAATGAATTGGGGTAAATCTCATTTGGCACATGGCAGTTCAGTTTTTCTAAAACTAAACTATTGTTTTTGGTAGACGTTCCCTGGCTTTTAATGGGCCCATGCAAATTTGCCCCTTGATTTATTTGGGACAGGGTTTCTCAAAAGTGGCACTATTAAAATTTGAATGGGATAATTCTTTGTTGTGGCAGCTGTCCTGTGCACTGTGGGATGCTTAGCAGCATCTCCCAGGCCTCAACCCACTAGTGGCCAGTAGTGCCTACCCCCCACTTTGTGACAACCAAAAATGTTTCCAGAAGTTGCTGAATGTCCCTGGGGTGGGAGGTGGGGGTGTTAAAATTGCCCCGGTCGAGAACCACAGATCTAGATTGGTTTTGTGGGTATTTTACCAGTTTGCCAGGAAATTACAGAGCTCAAAATTACGTGTGTTTTCTAAAATACATATGGAAATACAAAAGACTAAGAATAGCCGAGATATTTTTTAAGGAGCAGGTCAAGGTGAAAAGACTTGATCTATGAGATATCCTGATTTATTATATATAAAGCTATAGTAACTAAAGCACTTTGCTATTAGCACAGTGTTAGACTAGTGGAAAACAGTAGAGAACCTAAATCCAGTTCCACGTGTATCCAGAAACTTGATTCCTTTCAGTAGAAGTGCTCTTACAGAGCAGAGGGCAAAGGAGGAGCGTATCTTTAAGTGGTCCTGGGACTATTAGATATCAGTATGGAAAAAATTCAAATTGAAACCCTACTTTACTCCATACACAAAAATCCATTCCAGGTAGATTAAAGACCTAGGAATGAAAGGCAAAACTATTAAGATGTTAGAATATAGTGGTTTTCAAACGATGTTCTTAAGAGTCTTAGAAAAAACATGGCTTGTAGTGGGAATGGGACAGTGGATCAGGGAAGTTCTAGGTCTTGCGCGCTCTTTTGGAAATTTGAAACGCTATTTCTTAAAAAACTGTAGTCCTCCTCAGAAAAGGCTTGAAAACCTGTGCTGTGTGGCATAGATAGTCTTCTGTGTTTGTGCAGACTCAAACTTGTTTTTTTTTTTTGAAAATAGTATTGGACTTGCTTATAGGGCTTTCTCCCCTAATAGTCTGTAAATCCTTCAAGGCCAGGGACTGGCTTTTTTTTTCATTGTTTTTCCATGGGGTCTGGAATTGTATGGACTCAATAATATAAATGCTTGTTAAATGAATTCAAGCACTGGGAGTGTAGGGAATGTATAGAGAAGAGCAGAGAGGAAGGAAGGTACTTTGAAGAACACTCTCAGTTACAGAAAGGGAGAAACCACTGTATTGGAATAGTTAAGAACCGTGTTACAGACATTAAGGAAAAAGCAAATGCATTTATTCTGTTGCAAGAATACAGAGTGTTATGTTTGGCTGTATACCTAGAGGTTATGCTTATAGATTTTAGAATCAGACAGCAGGAGTCAGTCATATCTAGGCTCTGCCTCTTACTAGCTAAACAATATTGGGCATGAAATTGACTTCTTTAAAACCTAGTATTCGCACTTATAAAATGGGAATAATATTATTCGGTGATTTAAGATGTCATTGATGACCTTAGATAGAGCTTTCCGGATTGTGGGATTAAAAGCTAGATTATAGGAGCTTGATTCTACTATATTGTTAAGCCTAAAGAACATTGAGAAGCTCGGTAGGAAACAAACATTGAGACGCTGTAAAGAACGATTTTTATAGAAATGAAATACATTTTCTTGAGAGAATCTTACAGTTATATTTTTTAAGCCACGTTATTGGGAGTGATCTACAAAAGCATAAAGATACAATTGGACTTTCCTGTTGAAAGTATATTTCTCAAAATGTTTGCTATATCTTTGTTAAGGTAAACTGAGTAGTAAAGTGCTTTTAAACATGTTGAGCATTTCATGTTTTAAAGTATGTTATGAAATTTTTAGAAATAAATCGTACATCTCGATTACAATTTTTTTCCAGAAAAATTTCCTGGAGCAAACCCAGATGGCCTAGCAGTTAAAGTTTGGCACGCTCCGCTTCAGCGTCCCAGGTTCAGTTCCCAGGCACGAGCCACACCACTTGTCTCTCATTGACTATGCTGTGGCGGTGGCTCATGTAGAAGAACTAAAAGGACTTACATGTAGAATATAGAAATATGTACTGGGGCTTTGGGAAGAAAGAAAAAAGAGAGGCAGATGGGCAACAGATGTTAGCTCAGGGCAAATCTTTCCAAGCAGGGAAAAAAAAAAGAAAATAAAAATTGCAGAATTGTAAGTTATTTATACTCATTTTTTATGACTTCTTGTATAAGACTCTCCTGAAAAAAACTATACTGGCTGCAAAGCTATCTGCCGATAAACAGGTATCCATATGGAGAGATGAAAATGGTGATTTTCAAGAAGAGAAGAATTCAACCCTTATAAACTACACAGCAGGTAAACAGAATTTGTTGGCAGTGAAATATTCCCGTTAGTTCTAGTAGAACAAGGTAGCCAAGCATCAATCAAGATTTCAGTGGTGCTTGTAGAGAGTAGTTGGGTCATGTCACAGACGTAAATTGTAAATTATTGTAACTTCATTTTATATAGTTACTCATTACAAAGGAGTTTATTATTATACTAGATTATTGAGGCTAACATCATTAAAATGAAACTGCATGGTGCTTTCTTATATAAGAGGAATTTGACAGTAAACTATTTACTTAAGGCATATACTGATAGTATAGCTACTTTGTACTTTTCATTCTTCTGTTGTTTTGATCTAATAATGGCATTTTGGGGGGTCAAAATACCTTTTTTTAGAAAGCTTGATACAACCATAAGCTGTCTTCAAAATCTTACTTCAAATAAAGCAATAGAGGCAAGTTGGAAGTAAAAGCATGGAATACATAAACAAAATAATAAGGGAATTATGGTGCCAGTTATCAATGGATTGCCCCTGTGTAACAACATCAGAGTGTTGGCCTCTATTGTCTGTTCTGCAATAATGGAGCTGCACCCAGTAGACATTTCTCTTTTGCACCTGGCAGGGGTTAAGCTTTGTCAGAGAAGGTTTAGGACAAAGAGCCTTCCATCCTAATTCCATGGTGCTTCCATTCTTTTCTTTTTCTTTCTCCTGCAGTACAACCAGCAGTGGCATAATTCAGGGGTGTCTACAGGGACTCACCCACAGTGGGTCATCCACAGTGGATTCAGTGCATCCCCTTGGATGGTTTAATAAGGAGAATGAGTGTCACCACTGCAAGTGGAATCCCAGTGAATCCAGTAGGCATCCCAGCCTCAGCCTACCTGCCCCTGGGAGGGGACAGGGCTTTCCTGTTTGCCAGTCTAAGCCTGCTGTTCCCTACCTGCTGAGCTCATCCCTGACCAGGGACTGGTACTGGTCTTGGGAATCACGACAATCTTCTCCACCATCCCTCTGCTGCAATCATTCCTTCTCCAACAAGGCCTGAAGGCAGCCTTGGCGAGGGGGTCCTCTCCCAAAATTGTTTCTTTCTTAACTACTCTACTGTAATTCTGGGCTATTCTCTATAGTTCCCTTTAAAGGTTAATGGTTAATTGTTCATTATATAAACTGTCCCTGCTCAATCTATTGGTTGGTTTCCGTGTCCTGATTGAACACTGATTCTTATCATTATTGATTATTTTATAGGGTGTTAGTGCTAAGGGGAAAAATGAAAGGGGAACAAGTTGGATAGGGAGTGTCAGGACAAGAGGATAGTTTATATTTTAAATGACATGGTCAATACAGCCTCACCAAGATGACATTTGAACACAGAATTAAAGATGGTGAAGAAGATGAGGCATGAAATCATCATGTGGAAGAGGATTCCAAGTGGAAGGAACATAGGGTGCAAGTCTACAGGTGGGAGAGTGCCTGGCATGTACCAGGAGCATAATGGAGGGCAGAGGGACTGGAGCAAATGGTACAGGGGATAACTGGCCAAAGATGATGTCAGAGAGAGCGTGGGACCAACTGTATTGGGCTTGAGGTCCATCATAAGGACATGAACTTTCCCCCTGAGAGAAATGGAGATCCCCTTGAGAGATTTCACAATGTCAGGGTGTGACATCTGGTTTTAAAGAGTCACTCCAATTGGTGCATTGAGGATAGATTGCGGGTCAAATATAGATGCAGAGAAACCAGTTAGAAGGATACAGTGATAATCCAGGCCAGAACAATGGTGCAATGTGGTCCACCCAGCCATCAGGGAGTAACAGGGTGTGGACTTACATACCCACCGCAAGCAAAGAAAAAACTAGTCCAAATACCTGATATGATTATTTCACTAATGATCAGTCTACATATGCAGTGGGTGAAAGTCCACAAGGCCAGAGAAAAGCAACCTTCATATAAAGAAAAATTCTAAGGAACTGTAAGTCACACCACCTGGTACAACCACAGATTCTAGAATTATTTGAGATGCCAAGACAATGAGGAGGGAATAATCTTTTCAAAAAGTAGTGCTGGGACAGGTGGATATCCACATGTGAAAGCATAAAGGTGGACCCCTACCTCACACCATATACAAAAATGTTACATCTTCTTACCATCAAAGATGTAAATGTAAGACCTAAAACTATAAAACTCTTGGAAGAAAACATGGTCCTGGATTAGGCAATGTTTTTGTAATTATGGCACCCAACACATAAGCAACCAAAGGGAAAACAGATCAATTCAACTTCATCAAAAGTAGAACTTGAGTGCGTTGAAAGACACGATCAAGAAGGTGAAAAGATGACTCACAGAAGGTGAGAATATGTTTACAGATCTTTACATGTCTGATAAGGGTCTACTGTTGAGAATATATAATACAGTCTCCCCTCTCAACAATAAAATACAAATAGCACAATGAAAAATGGGCAATGCATTTGGATAGGCATTTCTCCACAAGAAATATATGCCTGCCTGGTGCTGTGCTGTCCCTGCCTGAGGCTGCAGTTCCTGTGCTGGCCATCAGGTGGCAGCCTCCTGTGTCAGTGGTGCCCACTGAGCTTTGCTGGAGCAATTGGGGAAAGGAGGATTCATGCAGAAGTCATGCTGACCCTCCGCCTGCCTCAGGACCCACTTGCACTTCCTATGAGTAGTGTTCCTCTTCACCTACTGAGTGGAGCAAAAGCAGGAAGGAGGGATCCAAGATGTCCCTATTTGTTCATTCGACAGCTATGTGCCAAGCCATCACCCTGGGCCGGGAGCCCTGGTGGGCCCAAGGGTGGTGCTGAAATCTACCCAGTGGTCCCTGCCCACCAGGAGCTCAGTCTGGAGGCAGATGGACAAAAGCACAAAATCAGAGACACGTGAAAGAGAAGAGCATGAACTGAATGAAAATAAATAGTGTCCTGCAGGGAGGGCTGGGGTCTCACTGAGTAGGAGGGTCTGAAAGGCCTGACTGAGGTGACATTTGCTGTGACCAGAATGACATGAGGACCCAGCGCTGCACTGACCTGTGATCAGCGTGCCAGGGAGAAGACACTGCTGGTGTGGAGCCACCCATGCAGAAGTGAGTTTGGCCAGAAGAGGTTACAGAGGTGGGCACTGTGGCTGCAGAGAGCCTGGAGGGGTGAGGAGGGAGAAGGGCAGGCCAGACCCGGGAACTGGCAGATGGTGTGAGGTGTCTCCTCCTCTCTCACAACACTGCTCCCCACCCTGCATCTTTAAAACGCAAATATTCACTCTCTCTCCATCTCTGTGGACCAGGAATGCTGCACAACTGAGCTGGAGCCTCTGCTCATGACGACTTCCAGGTTGGGGCTGTGGCCTCCACTGAGGCTGGACCAGGGTGAGATGTGCTGTCAAGCTTACTCCTGTGGGCTCGGTCAGGATCAGCTTCACTGAGATCCGGGCTCCTTTCTGTCTGTTGGCCAGGGCACTCCCTTGGTTTTCTTCTGCGTGGGCCTCTGCATAGGGGAGCTCAGGACGTCCATGTATGTCCCCATGTCCAGGGGTTAGACAGACTGAGAGAGGGGAACAAGGGGAGAGGGAAGAGGGAACACAAGAGAGCGAGTGAGAGAGAATGACAGCCTCAGTGATGGAATCTGGGAAGGGTCATCCTGTCACTTGTGCTGGGTCTGCTGGTCAGAAGCCAGTCCCTAAGCAGTCAGTGGTCCAAGGGACATGTAGAACAGGCAGGGAGATCATCCCTGCAGGGGCACGCTGACCTTGACTCGAGTGTCTTGGTGGCGAAAGTCTCCCTTCCTACCTGGGCTCATCCTGCGTTGATCTCAGATCCTCCTCCTTGGGAATGTTGCTCATCGCGGCCCGGGTGTACTCTCCTGGGTTCCCTGGGCTCCTGTCCCCTCCAGGAGGGAGATGTACACTGAAGGGGCTGAGGCCAGAGCAAGCAGGGATCACTCCACCCTCCCAGCTCATTTGCTTCCTTCCCCAGGAGGGCCAACTCCTCAGGAGCCTCTCCTCACTGCTCACCATCTTCTCTTCTCTGAGAGCACCTCGTTTCAGCCTCTGAAGAAGACCTGGGGAGAAGTTTCCAGGTGGGAAGGCCTCTCTCCATGGGAGCCCCAGAGTGGATAGGGACCTTCCACAGGGCTGGGCATTGTCCCCTCAGTCAACTTGGACTTCCTGGGAGGCAGCAACACCTGGGGGCAGGGCCTAGGCTGGTGGCAGGTCTCTAAGCATCCCCACAATGCCCACCTTCCTGGTCTCACCTGATTGGGCACAGGCCTGCACAAGCACACAACCTTTCAGAACCCCTGGGGTTATGTGCAGCCCATCAAGGCCGCAGTGTCTGTCTCATTGTGTGGTTGTCCGTCTCACCTTCCTGGTTGATTCGCTGCTCTGTTCTAGATCCAACCTCAGGGGGCTACAAAGTTGACCTTCCACGTCAGCTTGCCACTGAGATGGCTACTGTTTCCAGAAATGTTTAGGGGCCGGTCTTTGCCCACTCATGGCGACATCAAGCGGGCAACCTCAGACAGTGAAGCCATGCCCATTCAGGCTTGCTCCCCTCACAGGGCCGTCACACTGAAGGGGTGGGGACGGGACCTGCCCTGGGCAAAAACACCACGACTCTCACTGTTCTTCCCTCAGCTTCAAATGCTCCTCAGTTGGTTGTATGTCTTTGGTCTCTTCCCAGAGTTTGTTTTCTGACAGCGCGTCTGGTGTGATCATGGCTTTCCAGGAAGAGGATTGGCTAAATTCCTCACTCAACCATTTGGTGTGTCCTGCTGCCCCACCCCCATCACTTTCTAAAGGCGCATCATTTCAGCAATCTGAGGATCCAAGATTGTGAGTCTGTGTCCTGGAGGGATTTTGAGAAGAGCTGGTGGGATGGCAGTATTGCAAAGCATAAAGTTTTGCTTCCAGAAAACTCTCTGGGGTCCTCATCATCTTGCTGTTTTGGAACCAAAGCCCTGAGATCTTTAAAAAGCCAGCAATGTTAGAACATGGACAGGACAAACAAAAGTCTCTGGGCTCCAACACCAACTAAAATATTCTGAATTTCTAGTAACCTGAGACAAGTGGAAGGGAATTGGGAGTGTGGAGTGGAGGGGCGGTTTGGGCCAACTACGCATCTGTGAGGAGAAATGTCATGCAGAGCAGCCTTTCTGTGGGCATAAGTGTGGGTCATGTGTGCAGACCCCCGCTGCAGACATTGCTGCTGCTGCCCTTCAGTTCCCTCAGCCCACTTGAGTCCCTGCAGTCCCTGGGAGCCAGTCCCCAGAAGGCCCACAGTGTGCCCCTGGAGCACCTGCATCCACTCTCTGCCTGAGGGATCTCTCTTGCACCAGGAGCTTCCTCTCCTGCAAGCCTGTGCCAGCCTGTAGCACAGAAGCATTCATGACCCAGGGTAAACCCTCCACACACGAGGACAGAGCCAGTCCGGGTGGGATCTCGTCTCCCAACAGGACTAGGATGGATACTCACCTCAGTGTTCCCTCGTTAGGCCCCGCACTGGCTCTCCTCTTCCAGGATCCCTTCCCCATGGCCTCCCTCGGGCCTCCTCCATCACCTGCAAACAAACCACTTGCCCTACATCCTTGTCTGCTTTGGGGTCCCAAACCCTGCCAAGGCTCCACGCTGGCTGTGACTTTGAGCAGGTCGTCCAGCTTTCTGGACTAGAGCTTCCTCACCTGTAAGATGGGGACAAAAGGCCTGCCTCCTGGAGTCGTCAGAGGAGACACAGCATGGGAAGATGCAAACAAGTATACCAGGTGATCACCCAGTGAAAACACCAACCTTGCCAAAGAAACAGGAGCTCTTGAGGCTGAGAGAGGAACGCGGGCAGCCTGTCCAAACAACGTGGAGAGTCACTGACGAGTGTGGCCGTGCAGGGTAGGCCCCCGAACAGTGGAAGAGCCATTCGACAAGAAGGATGACAGGACAGAGGTTTCCAAGGAGAAAGATTTAAGTGTTGGAGGATCACAGAGGCCTTAGGAAAATCTTGAGGCCCTGGAACATGTTTACTGAAATGCTATTATTGGCGGGAAGAATGTGTTACAAATACCCAGTCCACTCTGGATTACTTCTCATTGGTTGTAGGAATGAGTGCACACTTATGATTAGAACCCACATTTTGTTAAATATAGGATATCTTTATTTTTCTTAACTTTTAATTATTTTTTTTGTCGATGAAGTGCCAAGCATGGGTTTTCTCCGTTCTTCTCTTTGCATGGGTGGCCTCTACTTTCAGAAGTGGATTCCTGGTGCTCATCACCCCTGCTAACCCGAGGGACAGCCCTCTTTCAGGTCACACAGTGGATGTGAGCTCCAGGTGGGCAGGGACAACGTCGGGTCATACTCACTGGTGAAGTTACAGTGCTCGGCCCATGGCAGGGACCAGAACGTATTGGGTGAATGAGTGAGTGAAACAATGAACGAATGCATGAATGAGTACATGAGTGCAGGAGTGAGTGAGTGAGGGAATGAGTGAAGGAATGACTGGGTGAATGAAGCAATAAGTGAGTAAATCACAGAAGCTGGATCCACACAGGAGGAACATTTATCTGTGGCGGGCTCACAGAGGGTCACAACACAAGCCCTGGACGGTGGCATGGCACATGTCCAGCTGTCCTTCCAGCGTTGAGCCTCCGTCACCTGCAACACAGTGTGGTCCTGGATCTTCTTCAGCTCCTCCTCAACAATGCTGAATGTTCCTGGGAGCAGGGCAGCACAAAGGGAACCTGAGGAGGGACTTCTCAGACCATGCGCCCTGGGGGACCACTGTGACTTCCTGGCAGGGGGCTCTTAACACGCTCCGGGCACCAGGCTAGAGATGCTCAAGCAATTCCTCAGGGAAGTCTCCCAACAGCCCATCAGGAAGCCAAGTTATTTCCTCATTGTACAGATGGGGACACTCAGGCTGAGACCCTCACCTGCATCATCAGCTAAAAAGAGGCTGAGCAGGGACTAGGACCCCTGTTTCTCTGACTTTGGATCATTCCAAACCACTGTCTTGCACTGCGGCCTCCTAGGGTTCAGGGGTCCTGGCCTCCCTGGGGCCTGCACCCTTCTGGCCTCCAGCCATCACTGAACTAAAAGGACAGGGCCACTCCGTCTGCCTGGGGCTGGGTATGGTGGCCGGGGAATGGCCAGCCGTGGGCGCTATGGGTTGTCCCAGTACCAAGGACCAACCTATCCCCCCGCAGAGTGAGGTCTCTCTGGGCATCAGGACCAAAAGTTCTCAGAACTGTAGAGAAAAGAGGTCCCTCCCTCAGCATGCGGGAGCCCTTCTCAGGCAGGCCCCACGGGGTCTAAATGGCACTGGGTTCAAATCCCGGCTCTGCCACTCTGCAGGGCACAGAGGGGGCAAGTCTCTTTGAGCCTCAGTTTCCTCATCAGTGAAATGAAGACAATAATTGCGCCTCCCCCAAGGAGTTGTGGGGAGGATACAAGGAGATAGCTCAAGAGGAGAACAGAGGCCCTGGTAAGTGCTCATCACCGTGAGCTGTTCCTGCTGATGTCACCCCACTGAGAGCCCCCTGGGGCCCTTCACCTCTGCCCACTCTGATCTCCCACCAGGCATGCCCTACTCGCTCTGACTCCGCTATTCCTCTGGAATGCCTTTCTCCACCCCATCTCGTCCCACGGCAGTCAGCCAGCCAGGTGGGGATCGAGGACCCAGCCCCATCTCTCCTCCCGTGATTCCTCTTCATTAGAGCTAGTAGCTGTCGAGCTCTGAGATGGTGCAGGGCACTCCAGGTGCAACCTCAGCGAACTTGTCTGACACCACCATGAAAGGTCAGCTGCCACCCCACTTCACAGGTGAGGAAACTGAGGATCCAATGGCAGTGCCTCTCCGAGGTCACCAGGGCTCTCTCCCTCATCCCCACTGAACAGGGCCCCTCCATCACAGAGGCGGAATGTGCTGGATATGTGGGCTGGGGGCTGGCACAGTGTCTGAGGCAGCCATCACTCCTGGAAGACCCTGAGGTGTGCTTTGTGCACAATGACCTTCTCCAAAGCCTCCAGCCCCATGCTCTGACCTTCTGGCACCTTCTATGACACCTCCACTGTGTCTTGTCAAAGTCACTTCTGTTCACACGAGCTCAAGTGGGTCCTGCTGTTGCAACTGAGAACTCCCCCTGGAGGGAGCATGTTCAAGGAGGTCCCTGTGACTCACTGCACTGCCCTAGATGTCCTTTCCCTACTGAGGATGGGGCTCTCTGCTTGGAGGGAGAGGGAGCAGGCAGGAGTGTCCAGACTCTCATCATCATCTGTCCTGGATGGCAGGCCAGGCTGCTCAGCTCAGGTGAGTTAGGGAGCAGGAGGGGCAGGAGCAAGGCCAAAGCGGAGTCAGGTGTGGTAGGGGCGGGGCCAGGAGTGAGGGGAGTGGTAGGGCCAGAAGGAACAGGAGCGGGGCCTTCCAGCTGGGCAGGTCACCCCAGGTACCTTCATCCCCTGCATCCTAGCTGTTCCTCCTTCTCCCTCCCTCCCTCAGGTCTCTGCTTCAGGGTTTCTGGACTCCCCGTTCCCAAACAAGATCACAGGGCAGAAGGAGACCTTGGGTGTCAGAGACTGTGACCAACACCTTAACATCACGTTTACATTATGAACCAGAATCTCCACCTCTAGGGATCGGTCCTAAAGAAGTAGAGATTTATGGATGCAGGTGTTCCTTTCAGCACGATGACGGGAGTGATAAACCAGAAATGATCCGTGTTGCCCAGCAGAGGCTCTTAGGAAATTCTGAGGCCGACGCAGAGGAGAAAGAGGATTGACTGGTCAGGGTCCAGCCCTGGGGAAATCAGGTTCCAGAAGAACACACTCCCTGCAGTCCTTCCCACACGATAGCTGCAAGTGCACACCCACACACGCTTGCACATAGACATACCCATGTGCATACAGATGCACACAGCTGAATGGGCACATGCACACACGTGCACACACACGTGCATACAAAGGCAAAGGACTGAAACGGTGAACACTGTCTGTTAAGGGCACTCCTCATTTTCCACTTAATTCCCCTAGAATTCATTCTTTTACTGTAATTAACGTACACTGTCTTTGTAATGAAAACCTTTACAAAGATAAACTAAATAATGTACTTCAGTCCAAAGATGAGTGACAAATGGATAACATTAACCATGTGATTTTAATCTTGTTAGAATTATAAGAGGAATAGAGGCACATTCTATCAAGTTGAAAATTCACGCAGGCCCCTAAAGGAGAAGAGAAGCGAGTGTCAATTCCCATCCCCAGAGGTGAACCCCATGGACAATTTGGTACGTATCTCTCTGGCTCTGTCTCTCTCTTTCTGTCTGTCTATCTCTGTCTCTCTCTCACACACAGATTCATTTTCGTAGATACGTGTCTCCCGGCTGATATGACATATACGTGGTCTTACAGATGGGACGGATGGATCCCATCGCCTCGCCATGGACAGTAGCGTTCCTTCCAATTGCTTGCTATTGCAACGAGTGCTGTGATGAGTAGTCTGGATAATACATCTTTGAAAAGTTGGGCAGGAATTTCTGTGGGATGAAGTCCTGGGATCAGCACCGCCAGCACAGGCGTGCCCCTGGGGACTGCGATGGTTCCTGCAGGCTGGTCCCCAGAGAGGAGTGTCCTTTCACACTTGTCTCTAGGAGTCTACTGGGGCCTCTGCTTCCTCACATTGTCACCAGGGCTTGTCGTCACCACACTGGAACCCTGCCCATCTGATGGGGCCCAGTGCCCTCTCCACAGTGTCTCCATGTGCGCCTCTCCTCCTCGGGGAGCTCGAGCATCTCTGACACATGCTGCCCCTGTGTAGTGCCTCTCGTTGGCATTGAAATTTTTTGCTCTTTATCTCTTTTTAAAACTCTGACTTTCGAGCATTTTTTTGGACCACAAAGAGGCGTAACCTTTCCCTGGCCTTGTGTTATGAGGATACATTCCGGTTTATGGTTTGTCTTTCCAGCTTTCAACCCTTTTCTTGTTTTTGTTTTGGCGGCACGAAGAGCAACGCGTTTCGTGTGTGGCTTCTGGCTCTGATGTCCCACTTAGAACAGCAGTCTGTACCCCAAGATTATGCACATATGTACCAAAAGGACTTTCTTTGATACATCAAGTCTAGACTCCATCTGGGATTTTCCTATCAATTTAGAGAAATTCTATTTCAAATAAAAACAGAAAAGGAAAATCTATCAGGCCGTGTGAAAATGAGTGGGCAGACACAATGGCCACCTACGGCATGATTTCACTTACAGGAAACATCCAGAACAGATTAGGGTTAGGGTTAGGGTTAGGGTTAGGGTTAGTGACAGAAAACTGATTAGAGGTTGCCAGGGCCTGAGCGAGAAAGGGGGAGTGACTGCTTTTAGAACAGGGTTTCCTTTTGGAGAATGAAATATTCTGAACCCAGACAACGGTGATGGATGCACAGCATTGTGAATGTACTTGATGCTCATGAAGTGTACAATTTAAAATGAAAAACAATAAATTGTTAAAAGATGAAAGTTAAATTTATTTTAAATATTCAAGATATAAACAATAAAAACAGAGCAATGAAAGGAACCAAGAAAGAAACAAATACAATAAGCAGGGTGGGGAAGGAAATGTGTGGTAACGGAGCAGGTGGAACAGGTGGGATTGGAGGTGCTAATGAGGGAGGTGCGTAAGCCAGATCTCCCAGGCCGCAGAATTTGGTCTCAGCTGCCTCCCTGTCTCCTGCAGGAGCCTGTGCAGGGGATGGCTCTCCCTGCACAGAGGCTGGGGCCTCAGCTGCCTCCCTGTCTGCTGCAGGAGCCTGTGCAGGGGATGGCTCTCCCTGCACAGAGGCTGGGGCCTCAGCTGCCTCCTGTTCTCCTGCATGAGCCTGTGCAGGGAATGGCTCTGCCTGCACGGAGGCTGGGGCCTCAGCTGCCTCTCGTTCTCCTGCAGGAGGCTGTGCAGGAGATGTCTGTCCCTGCACGGAGGCTTGGGCCACAGCTGCCTCCCTGTCTCCTGCAGGAGCCTGTGCAGGGGATGGTGCTCCCTGCACGGAGGCAGGGATCTCAGCTGCCTCCTCGTCTCCTGCAATAGGCTGTGCAGGGGATGGCTCTCCCTTCACAGAGGTTTGGGCCTCTTCTGCCTCCTGGTATCCTACAGGAGCCTGTGCAGGGGATGGCGCACCCTTCTTAGAGGCTGGGCACTCAGCTGCCTCCTGGTCTGCTGCAGGACATGGTGGATATGATTGTTCTCCCGGGTTCGAAGCTGGGTCCTCTGGTGGCTCTGAGGGTTTTATCACTGCCACTGCAGACCCTCTCCCGGTAGCTGCTGATCCAGTCCTGTGGGACACCGGCGCCTCCATCAGGGAGATGGATGGAATATCCCCTTCCACCAGCTCCACGCTGATCTCCTGTCTGGAGCTCTGCAAAGACAGTGACTGGCTCCGTCCCAGAGACATCAGAGCCCTGCCCAGCTGTCCTTGCTGCTGCTTCTGCCCTCTGGAACTAATTCTCCCAGATCAGGCACACACCTGTGTCTGCACAGTATTCCACCCCTGAGGAAAGACATACACCTCAGGGGCTTGGGATAAACCTCAAGCAGAAGGGCGCCACCCCCGCACTCCACCTCCCACCCAGCCGGCCTTGACCTTGGCTTTGAACCTGACCGACCCCCCCCCCAGGCTTCTAACACCTCACCGACTGCTCCTGCTCACTGTGGTCCACCCACATGAACCCGCCCTTCCAGAACACATGGGGAGTGGATGTAGGGCTGCCCTGATGGGACCACAGTGGTAGCCTCGTTTGGAATGGCCTTCCCTGGGCCTCCCAATGTTACCTTTCCATCCCTCCGGGTAAATGGCCAGACCCGTCGGCCGTGAGAAGGGCACCAGCATCTGCATCAGTCTTTGGGGGCTTTCCTGGGGCTCCGGCCCCTGGTCATAGGGAAGCAGCAACTAAACATGTTGCTCCTTCTAGACAAGTGCTAGACAAGTGAGCTCACTTGGGGGCTGTATTTAGGATGTGGGTGCCTAGTTACCAGGGTTCCAAGTTCTGTTGGGCTCTGTGAGGTCACTTCCTGGGATCCCCTTACCTAAGCTTCCTCCTCACACAAGACCTTCCTAAGGGCCCCCCTGGCTGCTGACTGCTCACTCTCTATCTCCATACCCTGTCCAGACACAGTCACACCAACACAGTCCACCCCACAGCCTCTGGGGAGGTCTGGACGCAACTGGGGCCCCAGCTTTGAGGACACAGAGTTGAATTCAGTCCCGCTCCTGCTTCTTGCCAGTGATGTCACCCTGGACAACCCTGCGTCTCTCAGGGCCTCCCCTCTCAGGGTCTCTCCTGTGTTCATGTCCCTCTCTGTGTAGTGGGGGTCATTCTAGCATCTACTTCCTAGGGATGTCATCAGGTGTATAGACCTAGAGATCCCTTCAGAGCCTGTGAAAACGTGGGCTGCTCCCACACGTAGCTCCTGCACAGACTTTGCAGTGCAAGGATGACAGAAATGGCTGGCTGTGGCAGAGAATACAACGCAAAGAGGCTGGGGTCTGCTGGGCGCCTGGGAGAGGCACTTCCCCTCTTGCCTGTTTCCCAGTGTCCCTAGGGAGGGTCGAAATAAAATGACGTTCAAACATCATCTCCTTCTGGTTCGCAACCCTCCAGGGCCTCCTGTTATGTTTAGACTCAGGTCCAAGTGCCTGAGTGGCGGTCATCTCAGCCTATGTGGTGGGCAGCCCCCACAATGGCTCCCAGCGTTCCCACTTCCTAGGCACACATCCTATGTAATCCCCCGCTCCTCAGTGAGAATGGACTTTGCGGCTGGCTTCTAACTAACAGAATAGGGCCGAGTGATCAGATGTCACTTCTACGGTTGGTTTAATGAAAAGTCTGTGACTTCTGCCTGCTTCTGTCTTTCCTGTGTTCATTCTATCTCTCTGTCTCTATCTCTCTCCCTATCTTTGTCTCTCTCTGTCTCTGTGTCTCTGGCTGTCTGTATCTCTCTTGGTCTCTCCCTGTCCCTCTGTCTCTCTCTTTGTCTCTCCTCTCTATCTCATTGTCTCTGTTTGTGTCTCCTCTCTTCGTCTCTCCTCCCCATCTTTCTATCTCTGTGTGTCTCTGTCTCTCTTTCTCGCTCTCTTTCTCTCTCTCTGATCCACTATTCAGGAGAAGCCAGATCAGATATTATGAGCTTCCGTCCCTATGACACCCCCAAGTGCAAAGAACTGGCAGAGGGTCCCGGCCCACAGACAGAAAAGGCCTGAAACCTCCCATCCAAACTGAATCCTACCACTGCTCCGATACTTGTGAATGATCTCCGAGATGGCTCTTGCCTCTATCGAGCTTCAGTTGAGAACACAGCCTCAGCCTCCTTCTAGACCTTGACGGGGAGCCTCCCAGCTGACCTGAGCCTGGACTGTGGTAGAGACACTGTCAGATGCTCAATGATAGGTATTGTAAGTGCTAAGTGAGGCTAATGCTGTCACCCAGCATAGACAGCTAGTACCTCCTTCCAAGCCTGGGTCTGGCCCTACCATCCTCTCTCCCTCACTTCTCTCCTCCCAGCTCACTCTAGCCACACTGGATCTTTTCTCACCTCCTCTCTCGTCAAAGTCTCTTCTGCCTCCAAGTCACTGTGCCTTTGAGCTTGCCCTCAGCATGCTGTTTACAGACAGATGCAGGGCTGGTTCCTCTTGTCCTTCTGCTCAGGGCACAAATGTCCCCAGGGGGGCCCTTTACACCCACCTAGGGGCTCCAGGCCCTCCCTCCTCCAGCACCCTGCTTCATTGCCCTGTAGCACCTGCTCTTCTTTTTCACATGGATTTGTTCATGATTTTGTCCCTTCCACCTCCAGGCTGTGAGCTCCTGGAGGACAGGGACCATGTGGGTGCTTTCAGCACTGCCCTCAGGACTAACATGGGCCTTGCTCAGAGTGAGTGCTGGTGCCACAGTAGCTGACAGAATCATGAGAGGATCTCAGAACCCTCCCGCCTCTGAGAAGCTCCCATTGTGGACGTGAATACCAGTAATCAAAGGTTGCTTTGGACAGGGGAACACCCAGAACGAGCCCTGGGCGACCCTTCCCTGCTCCATTTGCTCCATTGAGCACGAGTGGACACAGGACACCTCTGGTGGTCAGCCCTAGCCTTGCAGCCCCAGGCAGGAAAGCAGAAAGCAAAACACACACCTTTCTTTGTTTGGGGTCCTCAAGGCAGTGGTTCCACCAGGGCCGAAGGCGCAAAGGAGCAGGACCTGCGGGCTCCAGGAGGGACATGAGGGACCTCAGAAGCCTCTCTTGCTCCCTGCTTTCCTTACACTGGCCCTGGCGTGTCCCATTGACTCACAAGGCCTCCTCACCCCAGCCAGGGCAATGACTCCACCTCACTTCCAAAGGAGGAGCCCGAGGCTCCAACAAGGATGGCCTTGTCCCTGGTGCCCAGACAAGTCGACCAGTGCTCTGCCATGTTCTGCACTGCCCGCGGCCCCAGTCCCCAAGCTCTCAGGCTGCCCTCTGCTCAGCAAGGCCTCGAGGGAATGGAATGCATTTTACAAGGACTCAGAGAACAGTGGGTCATGGATGGAGAACGAAGGTCAATAGACTCTTCTACAAGCCTGTGGGACCCTGAGAGTCACCCCATCTATGCACCCCAGAGGCCTAAGATCAGGCCTTCTCTCCTGTAGCCCCTCCCCCCTAGGTTGTCACATCCTAGTTCCCGGTGCCCAGAGTGGTGGACACAGGACGCCAGACCTGGTTCTCTGCAGGCTGCTCTAGGGATGGCCCCAACCCCTGCATCCCCTTGTGCACCTTGGGGACCCCCTGCCCACCAGTCTGGCACCTCTCCCCTTCATGCTATGGGCCTGCGCATGTTGCTAGGGGACCGGATGCCCCTGCCCCATGGCAGAGCTGCCTCCAACCTCTTTCTTCCTTCCTCCTGCCACCTCCCCAGTGTGCACCTACCTTCTGACACAGGGTTGGACAGTCAGAGTGTGTGTATGCTTGTGTGTGTGAGTGTGTCCACGTGGGGATGCGTAGAGGAAAGAGCCCTACATGGGGGACGTTGGCAGGGGTCCCTCAGGACCTTAGGAGCTCTCATTCCCAAAGCTAACCCCTTGGAAGTGTTGAGGCTGGCCTAAGAGCTTGGAATGCTCTCTTCTTCTCTGGACTCTGTCCAACTTGTGGGCCCAGGGCCTGGCTCTGCTCCACCTGGCCTCAGTTTCTCAACTGTCCTGTGAGGGTTGGACACGGAGCAACATCAGCTCCAATGAGCATGGACATGGCCCGGAATCTCTGCCTGCGTGAGTGTGGCAGGGATACCCTCACCGTCTCATAGGCCTCTCTCCTGTGGGGAAACCAGGCCTCCTGTCCATGGTCAGACACACAGAGTGGCCCTGCAGACAGCACTTCTGGGTGACACAGCCCGCAGCACACACGTGTAACACAACGGTCCCCTGGCATGGCTGCTTTCGTCTGTCCCCTCCCCAGCCAACTGCTCGGTGACCCTCACATCCCCTATGTACCAGGAACACGCCACACAAGCCAGGTGGGCCACACGGTGCACAGTTGAGTAGGTTGGACATCTGGGAACGTGAGAGCCACTGAATATACACCGACCTCACTGTCCTGGTCCACACACTGCATCCCAGGGTCCGGCTCCGTACATGGCTGGTCCTGCGGACACGAAGACAGGGGTGGACACAGACCCTGGGCAGGGAGATGTCAGGCCACCCTTTTCCCTCCTCCTCTACACCCCCTCCTGACCACATGAGGTCCAGCCAGTCCCTGCCTGCAGACCTGGCAGGTGTAGGAGGAGCTGAAGGGAGCCCAGCTGGGCAACTATTGGAGGGAATTCCTGTTATTAGGGAGCCCCCTGGGTGCTGAGTGATTGCACCCCATTTTACAGATGAGCAGTGGTCCCAGCGTTCAAGGTCACTCTGCTCTAAGTTACCAAGTCCAGACGTGAACAGGGGACTAGAAATCTTTGCTTTTCACCACCATTGAGCTCAGCATTGACCATCGAGGCCTTGTCTTGCGTTGGGGCTCCCCAAGCCAGGCGACCTCCTGAGTCCAAGCACTTTGGGCACCTTCTTCTCCCTGCTTGAATCCCAACACACCCTCCTGAGGTCAGAGTCACTGACCCCATTTTTCATGGAGGAAACCGAGGCTCCGAGAAGACACCACATGACCTTGCCTGTCACAGAGCTGTGAGGTGACCCAGCTGTGGGTTTGACCCCAGGTCAATCTGACCCTAAAGGCTCTGCTAGCACAGGAGCCTGAGGAGTTTGCCTGTGAGCCCAGCACAGAGGTGAGTCCATCCTGGATGGGGGCTCGGGGGAGGGGCACTGTAGGCTAGGAGCTCTGAAGGGGGTAGGGGCTAGGCAGGGTCCTTGGGGAGGAAGGTTTTTTGGAGGATGGGGTGCGGTGAGAGGTGCACACTGGGGACGGTGTCTGGAGCAGATCACACAGGGCCGTGACTCAGGCAAGGAGTTGGGACTCACTACAGGTTGGGTGGACTTGAACGAGCAGTCTCATCAGAGCCTCAGGCAGTTAGAACCTAGATTTGGAGGGAGCTTGGTGGGCACCTTATCCATCTCCACTCAAGCCCAGATCCCCAAGAACCAACAGGATGAGAAGGCTGCCTCCATTTCCTCCCATGTACAGTGGGCACTGTGGCGGTCGCCTACCTCCTGCCCGGGCTGGGGATGTTGCCTGGAGGGCCCAGAGAGGGCTTCTTGTCAAAGTAGCCATTCAAGACATATCTGCTCAGAGAGCTCTGAGTGATGGGACCAAGGGCATGTCCCACCAGTGGGCTAAAGAAGACGCTCCTGTCCATGTTGCTGTTGTTTATTCCAGGTGGACAGGGATGATGCAGCATCATCCACTGGCTGGATGCAGAGGGCCAACGAGAAGCTATGGTTGAAGAGCCTGAGACACAACGCTTGTGTATGACCAAAGCTGCCACGGGTGTGGTGGAGGCTGAGGAGGAAGAGATGCTGCTGGAGGCCAAGATGAAACCAGAGACCATCGGGGACAAGGGGGCGGTTGATTTCCATAACTGTGGGGGATGGCATGATCAGCAGAGTCTCTGGACTCGGCAGGACACCCTAGGCCGGCATCCAGCTGTTGGGCTTCTTGGCCGCTTTGTAGGTGTCGATGGGTAACACTGGTCCTGGGCAAGAAGGGACTGGGAATGGGCTGTCAGGGAGAATGGGTAGGGCAGCCACCTTCTTTTCCTTGCCATCAGGGGACTCTGGGTCAAAACTCATGCTGCTCTCCTCCACCTTGGAGCTGGAGGAACCAGCCAAGTGCTCGCTGAGCATTGGACAATGTCCCTTCCACTGAGGTCCTGGCCCCACCTGAGGTGTCCCAGCACTTAGATTGGGAGCTGTCCCTGGTCCTGAAGCCTGTGTTGGGGCCTGGAGGCTTGGAGGCTGGATGGAAGGGCTACATTTGCAGAGGTCACGGCCACTGGGTGAGTGGGGACTCTGGGACACCTGAAGTCACAGATGCAAGTGACCCACACCTGGGAAGGTGTGAGGGAGGTGCACAGAGTGCAGTGCCTCAGTGGCAGGCAGGGCTTCATGCCCATGGGCAGCACTCCTTGGTAAAAGTCAGCTAGTCCTTTGGACCCTACAGGGCAGAAGGCACCTAAGGCTGCCAGTGGTCCACGGGAGGCCAGGACAGCCTGCTGACTGGCGGGCATCAGGCCTGCAGCACGAGAGTTTCAAGGTGAAACTGCTCCTGTGTAGCCTGGGCCAGCAGGTTGGACAGAAAAGATGGCCACTTGGTTTTTGTCACTCTAGTCTGTACATGCTCATCTCCCCAGCTAGCCAGACCCTGGGAAGGGTGGCCCTGTGACTGAACAGCACTAGGGACTGAGGAGAAGGTGCCCTTGGCAATATCGAGTCCCTCTTCTTCATGTGAAGCAGGGTTGAGCTGGCTCCATGCCTGACCTCACCCCCTTGGTGACGGTGGGCTTCTCCAGGTCAAAGTCATACTAGGCATTGGGTTCATGGAACTGAACACATTGGCATCCTCAGGGGTCTTCAGCATGGGGGGAGGGGCCAAAGGAGGGTTGGCTGTGCTCAGGACAGCCACACCAGTGACAGGGAAATGCACAGAGACAGGAAGCAGATCAGTGCTTGTCAGGGGGTGGGGGAGTGGATATGGGGGCATGGCTGCTTCATGGGTACAGGGGTTCTGGTGTGGTGATGCAATGATCTGGAACTAGATAACAGTGACGGTACACAACATAGAGGATGTAGTTAATGGCCGGCCCTGAACTGTACAACTTTAAGTGATGAAAACACTAAACTTTATTGAATCTAAATTGGAACACATAAAACATAAGAAATCATAAAACATAGAAAAGAGAAAAGACATCCTGCCCTCACAGGCAAGGTGAAGGACAGCTCTGGGGTGGGGCTGGAGCCGGCCGGGCCTTAGTTGCTGGCGATGAGGGTGGTGCTGCAGCTGCCCTAGTGCTGGAGCCACTGCTGTGGCTGATGCTGGAGATACCACCAGCTCTGGCTGTGCAACTGTCCCAGGAGCTGGACTTGATCTGGGGCTGGAGCTGAGTCTGTCTCAGGCGATGGTGCTAGACCTGCCTCTAGAATTGGCTCCAGTGCTGAGACCGACTCTAGCTCTGCATTCTTGACAGATTTGGTGCAGGAGCCAGTGATGGAAATGGCTGCTGCTCTGGAGCTGGTCAATTGTGGGAGCTGGAGGGAGCTCTAGTTCTGGAGCTGGCCGCAACTGAGCTCTAGAGCTGGTGCCAGAGCTGTCACTAGTCCACAGCTGGAGTAGGATCTGGTGCTATGTGGCTCTAACTTTGTAGGTTGAGGTAACTCTGGCTCTGCTGCTGGTGACCGAGACTTCTCTAGCTCCACAGCTGGTAAACAGCATTTCGTGACCTTTGGATGGGGTCAGTGACATCACCAACCAATCATGAGCTGTCCATCAAATGGTGGGAGCACTCTAGCAAATAACATATATTACATTAGTGTTATTTCATCTCAGTTCTAGTTACATATTTATTTTAAATATACTTAGAAGGAGAATAGAATAATAGAAACCATTTATTCTTTGCTCAGATTTAACAGAGCACACCTTATTGATGTTGTTTTTTAAGAAATATTACATAAACAGTAGAAGGCACCATTCTTCTTCCTCTCTCTTTCCTCCCCAAAGGTAACTACTGTCTTGAAGTTAATAGATGTGTTCTATACTCATTTTCTTTTGCAAAAAGACAGTTGTCCCCAATTTGCTGAGATTTTTTTATGTGTCTATCAAAGATATGCTTCTGAGCAGATGCTGTTAAAAACTCTGTCTTTTCAAAGTAAAGATGACAAGTCAACCATTAGTTGAGAAAGTACCTGCTTTTTAGACATCATTTTTAAAAGAGAAGTTTCAAAATATCTCCGTCATGTTACCATTGATCCTCCCTATTTGGAAGAGTTACATTCTATCAATTTTTAGCAAACACTGCATGAGCCAGACTGAACCAGTGCTCCTAGAGGAAGGACAAGGTTTGGTTTCTGCAGCCTTTGGTCGTGACATGTTTGGGAACCTATCAACGCATAGCCTTGTTTTATGTTTGTCTCTTTTGAAAAGACCATATTTAGTACAGACTGTAGACACATTATTTGAACTCCCAGCCAATATCACTATCCATAACCCATGCCTGAAGGAAGCTCATCTAACACAAGTGTTTTCTACATATGGCCCATCACAGGCTTCTTGTGCATAGAGACACTACACAACACTTCAGCACTATGTTTGCGGATCATTACAAAGAGGAAAAACAGCAGCAAGAAGCAAAAAAGGTGAAAAAGGTACCATTTAATAGACTAGGAAAAGGACACTTGTTGACCTGAGAGCTGAAACAAGAGTGTCACCTTGTTCTACCTCAGCTGGGAATGTGCGCCTCAGGCAACTCCAACTTTCTGCCACTTTGCACCCGTCCAGGAATTACCAGGGAAAACACAGTGTGTGTTGGGTTTGGATTCACCTGTAAATTTTAGTGACTAGGTGAATTCACGAATATCAAATTACTGAATAAGGAGGATTGACTCTGTTCTGTTGCCAAAAACAATGAGTGTATGAAACTCATACTTCAGAACTTAAACATGGAAAGCTTTCTAATCTGCTTTAAAATCTACATAAGAGTTTCATTGTTTTGAGCCATTTGTTAAAAATGTCAAAAACATCTTCTGATTGGTTTAAAAGAACAACTGATTGACCTCAGGAATGGCTGTGTGTACTCACCATCTCTGATTTCTCTCATTCTCTCTTGACCCCATTCCAATGAACCCCCACCACTCCACTACAACTCTTTTTTCCAAGGTCACAAGTGACCACCACATTGCTAAATCCTACAGTTATTTGTCAGTCTGTGATTTACTTGATCTACCAGCACTTGACATAACTATTCACTATGTATGTTAATAAAGTCTGGTAATAGCCAATAAATTATTTTGGGACAATCACATATTCATTTGACAAAATATTAATAAATATTCTATTTGGTCTCATACCACTCCTTAAAAATCAACTCCAAATCTGAATATAATAAACAATAAAAGTGTAATGAATATTAAAAGTATTAGATTGTTTTTAAAAGATTATAGAACATCTTTATATCTTGGATAATAGACAGTCTTGCTAAACGAGACTCAGAAAGCAGAACTCTAGTCGATAAGATTCATAAAACTAACTACAGCAAAATACAACTTTGTAAGACCAAAGGCACCGTAAATTAAGTAAAAAAACAGAAGAAAACACTCCAACATGTAATCAAGGGTTTCTCTGCAGACTATATGAAGAACACCTGTAAACTAATGAGAGACAAACCATCTAGTGGAAGTGTGGCAAAGGATACGAACAGCCAAACAATTCTCACTGGAGGAAATATGAAATGCCAGTAACCAAGAAGTGTTCAACCTTCCCAGAGATGACAGAAATACAAAATAAATCAACAAAGAGACATGCCTTAGATATCAGATTGACAAACATTTACAAAGTTTGTTTCAGGTGTTGGTTACGTGGAAAAATGAATCCACTCATACAGTACTGAAGAACTGAAGAACTTTTGGAGAACAAATTGAAAATACCTGTTGAATTTTTCAAATGAGCATTTTCTATGACTCAGCAGTTCTGTTTATTAGTATCTGCCCAGGAGATACCTTCACACAGATGCAAAAAGAAATTATTATGAAGAAAATATTATGAAGAAAATATTATGAATATTATGAAGAATATTCTTCATAATATTGTAATAGCAAAAAATGGGGACAACCCAAACGTGCACAAAAAGAAGAATGGTTCAACAAGATGTAGTTTATTCATAGTAACGTGTCAGAGTGACAAAGAATGGAGTAGATCCAAGCAAATTGTTACAGAAGTATCTCCCATATAGTTTTGGGTGAAAAGAGGAGGCTGCAGAATGAGGTGCATATTATACCATTTTCTTTAAACACACAAAACAAAAAGAAAAGAATATTTTTTCTACAGCAACAGATATATGGGGGGCTGTGGTTAAAGGAGCCTTTAGCTTGATCCATATATAACTTTTAATTAATTAATGTTTTACAAAGGTACTGCTTCATATATTATTTGTATAATGAAAAATTAAAATACATAAGACTAATTAAGTTCATTCTTTCCTACTAGAGAATTTCAGCTACCCCAAAGTAACTAAGAAATCAGAAGGTCCACAGGAAAATGTCAGCATAGGTGGGGGACAACTGAGCTTGGCTAACATGAGCAGACATTTTTCACACATTAGGGGAGCTGATATTTTGCTGTAGGACCATCTTTGCCATGCAAACCTTGGGACAAAAGTGCAAGTATTTGCCAGGATACAGCCAAGATATAAAACCAACCAGGTCTTGAAAATAAAACGGAAAATCCAAGTTGTCACTCTAAATCTACCTCTTCATTGGCCAAAACCAGCTTTGAAGCTGTTTTAGCCTGTTTCTCCACGAACAAGAGCCACAAAATTGACGGGCCAGCATCACCACCTCGTGGCTCTGCTTCCCATCGCAGGGTTCATCACCATACCCTTTGGCCCCCAAATCTCAAACCAAGAGTTCTGTCTTTTGGATATCCCTTCAAAGTTAAATGTTTTAGAAATACAAGAGACCCAAGTAGGGTTATGGATTTTTTAATTCTGACAAGTCAAGATTTTCTAAGAGACTACTATCTATCATCATTGCCAGTTTGTAAAAGAACAGTATTTAAAACCAAGAAATCAGAAAGGTCATAAACTCATATCAGAAGACAGTCCTGCTTATCAAAGAACAGTTGAAAGTGGTATACACATTTCATAAATACATAAATATCCCATAACTATATTAATAATTATGATCATTAGTTAGGCTGTTAAATAGGTCAACTTGACCAGGCCATGAGGTGCCCAGATCACTGGCTAAACGTTATTTCTGAGGGTGTCTGTAAAAGTGTTTCTGGAAGACATTAGCAGTTGAATTGGTGGGCTGAGTAAAGCAGATTGCCCTCTCTGTTGTGTGTGGGCCTCATCCAACCTACTGAGGGCCTGAATAGAACAAAAATGCCGAGGAAAGTTGAATTCTCTTTCTCTCTGCCTCTCTCTCTCTCTCTCTCTCTGCCTGAAGGTTTGAGCTGGGACATCAGTCTTCTCCCGCCCTTGAACTGGAACTTATACCATTGTTATTCCTGATTCTCAGGCCTGTGGACTCAGACTGGAACTACACCTCCAGCCTTCCTGAGTCTCCAGCTTGCAGAAGGAAGGTCATGGCACTCCTATGTCTCCTAGTGGTTCTGTTTCTCTGGAGAATGCCGATTAACACAATCATATTTACATATTCCTCCTTTATCAGTCTGTGTGTCAGCTTTATCAATAAAGGAAGAGCTGGAGACAAGGTCTTGTACATAGATACTTAATTTGGGAGGTACCAGGAGTGAGAGAGCAGGGAGGGGTCATGAGTAATACTGTCCTTCTCATGGAGAGGCAGCCTTCCTTTGATCCTCATTGATCAGACTGGCCAGACGGCTCTGTCAGGTTCCAGGCACCCTCAGGAAACCACTGCTTGTCTGTCCTCACTCCTCCTTGTACATGGCCTGAAAATTGGCTCAGAGAACTTATGCAATTCACCAGAGATGTACTCAAGTCGGTCTGGCAGAAGAGGCATTGAAAAACAGGCTGACACATGTTCTGGTTCCTTTTACATCAGATTTTATTCTTCCCTTTACTCACTTATTCTTTCAATAAAAAATGTATCAATATCTACCATGTCTTAATAATGATAGCAACATTTATTGAGCGCTTACTATATGCCTGGTACTGTTACTGTTTTATAGGTATTATTTCATTTAATCCTCACAACAGTGTTATGAGGTAAGTGCTTTTAGTATCCCCCATTTTACAGATAAAGAACAAAACACAGAGAAGTTAAATAATGTGCTTGAGGCCACACAGTCAAGAAATGGTGAAACTCAAATATGACTCGGGGGTTTTGGGCTCCTTCCTAACTGCCAGATGTCAACTGTGTTTCAGCTGCTCTGCTTCCAGGTTTCAGGCTCGTGATGGGGCATAGAGAGGAAGAGAATGCACACCGGGAGACAGGTGGGTGCCATCCCAACCCAACACAGTAAGTCAGATGGAAGTGGGCACCCAGGTGCCATCAGAGCATGGAGGGGTACTCTCACCCCAGAAGTTGGGGCCACTGAGCTGACTCTTGAATGACAGAAAGTGGAGAAGGGGTGATGTAAGTTGGGGAGGAGTCCAGATAGCAGAAATAACAGAAGAATACCACTGGGAACACCACAGAAGTATAATGGTTTCAAATTTCAGTGCACACGCTCAGGTGGCAAACCATGCCATTGTCTTTTTTCTTTGGGACCTTAAAGTCTATTAGGATCCCCCATTCTCTAGGTGTCAGAAATAATCTCCTTCAATTCAGAGGCTGAGTCCACCCTGGCCTGGGACCATGTCCTCAACTGGGGTCTTCTGTGGAGCCATGGTATGTATCTGCATGGAGGACAAAGGTGGAGAAACCATCATTACTCATCATCAGTCCACATGTTTCTGCTGACACTGCCCACAAGGGGTCCTTGACACAGAATACCGACTTGCTTAGTAAGCCTGTCTTATCTCCTGCTTCCTTGACCTTCTGGCCTCCTTCAGTGATGGCTCTCTCTCTGCTCTCCTTCACTGACAAGCTTCTCCAAAGACTCTCATCACCATGTCTCCACTTCTTCCCCTCCCAGTCTTCATTCACTATTCAACACACAGTGATGTGTATTCTGTTCCTACAACACACCCAAAAGATTCTGCTAAGATCGCCACTGGGACCCACGTTGTTAAATCCAATAGATGCTCTTCTCTTCATCTTAGCTGATTTCCCGGCTATATTCAACTTTCATGACCCGACACTTTCCTACTTTTCTTTCTACAACGTTGACCACCTCCAAAAGTCATCCCTGATTTTTCTCTCATCTCCTTGATTTTACCTCTCCCCAAACATTTAATCTATCAACAAGTTCTATCAATTGTATTGTCAAAAATTACACATCAAGTCTATCAAATTCTCTGCAGTTCCGCTGCTAACACAGTGGCATATGCTACAATTCTCTCTCCTCTGGATGAGTGAAACAGCCTCTTCACTCATCTCTCTGCTTCCACACTTGCCTCCAACAATCCAGTCTCTGCACAGTAGACGTGGCATCCTCAGTTCTGTGCAACATCTCATGTCTGGCTCCAGGAAAATTCAGTTCTGTTTTTCTTATGAAAATCTTTGGTTTTGTAAGATATCCTTGATGTTTCCTGGCATATAGTTTTATTTATCTTCATTTTTACTGTCAAAAGACACATATAATCACACACACACACACACAGAAACTCTCATTAAGGGCCTATTACTTGTAAATCACTAGCTTGATATAGTGAGACATAAAAAGTAACCTCATTCTTTTAAAAAGTAACTTGATAACAGGGACTCTGGCTTAAGGAGCTCATGAATTGGTTGGAGAAAAAAATAAAACAATGAAAATGTAAGCAAAGAGAAAAAGGTGTAAACAACAGTCCACCATAAAATATCATCACAAGATGGCACAAGATTAGTTGCCAAATTAAATATGAACAAATTATTTGCTACAGAAATTCACAGGAAGGAAAATACTGGAAGCTGGACTGGAAAGAAAAAACTTCAGGGAAGACAGAAAATAAATTTGAATTGGCCCCTGAAGAATGAGTAGGATTTATAAAAGCGCAAAGAATTAAAAAGTCATAAAAGCTCAAGTAAACTAGTTTTGCTAAAGAAGAAAGTATGGTTTACTGAGTCATCAGAAAGAAGGCTCACAACAGAATGAGGTCAGCTCAGCGAGGACCATGAATGCCAGGGTGAGAAGTCTGACTGATTTTATAGGCAATGAGAGCCACTTAAGCATTCGATGTAGGGCTTCCCATGATCAATGTGGTACTTTAGGAAGATTATTCTGGCATGGTGTGAGACTGAAGGATGAGAGGAAGCTGTCACTAATCCAGTCAGCCTCCCTATAGGGAGCTCTCATTTTTTTTTTACATAAGCTTTGTGAACAGTTATCCTCCAACAACAGTTTCTGGATGAGCATCTCCAGGATGGTCATGGCTGCACGTTATCTTGTTTAATTGGAAGAGACCACAGATAACTAAATCACAGGCTGACACATTTATGATGAGACTGAAGAAGACAAGTCTTTACTCAGCCTGTGTCCACTGGGAAAGCAGGAGGTGCCCTCCACTCTGCTCCCTCCTCCCCTACATCCAGACAAAACACCAGCATCTCCAGGCCACCTCCCTTTGTTCTAGTCAGGTTCATCTGATGCTGTTCCTTACCTTCTCCTTATATCTGACGTCACTGCTCATGCTATTAGGTCCTAAGACTTTGGGACTTCAGCTCCTTTGGCCTTGCCTTTCTTTGGCTGTGACAGCAATGGTCATCTCTTTACAGCTGAGACAAAGACCAGTTATTTGCATCCTTGGCCTCTCTTTTAGGGCTTCATCCTCTGGGGCAGATGTTACAGAAAGAAGAATGCCGAAATGCTTTTGCTATGTGATGACAATAAGTTATTTCTACTCTTCAAAGCCCTGTAGATCTATGGGCAGGTCTGTGCATTCCGTAGAACAATATCTTGAGAATGAAGCTCAAAATGCACTCACTCCCATTCTGTGCCAGGCATAAAATATACCCACCAGCAGAAAATTAGGGGATTGCAACTCCAACACTTCAGTCTCAGACTTACCTTTAGTTTATTAAACACTTTAAAGGATATAACAGTTAATCATGTATCTTCCTCCTCAAATATTATCAATATCTCCTAATATTTCCAAATAAAATCCTTTGGGAGGAAAGAAACTAATACTTTGGGGGATGTCTTAGGTACCAGGCCCTCTTCTAAGCAGTTTTCATACATTATTTATTTCATCTTCTAAACAACACTTTTAGGTGGGTACTATCCCTGTTTTACTGATGAGGAAACTAATGTTGAAGAAGGTTAAGTAACTTGGCCAAGGGAACACAGAATGTAAAGAGTGGATTCAACCTAGCCCCATCTTCACTGTACCACCCGGCCCACTCTGCCTTCACATGACATTCAGGCTCCGAAGAGTGTGGCCCCAAACTGCCTCTCCAATCTAGTACACATTTTCCCATCTTTTATTTTGTTATATATAAATCACAGTTGTTTGTCCAATCTAATTTCATGATTTCAAAAACCTAACATCATAGAAAACCAACCAGCAACAGTTGCTAAGCTGAAATACACATACTTTACAACCTAGCAATTCTACTCCTAGGTAAATACCAAGAGAAACATGCACATATGTTCATCAAAGACAGGTACAGTACTTAGAGCAGCACTACTCACACGAGTCAAAAACAAAAACATGGGCATAACCCAAATATCTATCTACAACAGAAGGGACAAGTATTTCTACAAGGAAAATATAAATAGCAATGAGAATAAACTGTAGCCATACACACGTATGAATCTCACAAACATAATGCTGTGTGAAAGAAGCCGGGCACGAAAAAGTATATGCTCTATGATTCCATTTATATGAAGTTCAGAAAGAGGCAAAACTTATCTGTCCCACTGGAAGCTGGGACAGAGGTCATCTGCCCCCAGGTGGAGGGGAGCAGATATGACTGAAGAGAGATGACGCCTCAGCACAAATCAAGGTGGTGGCACCAAACTATATTAGAGTCATCATAGTCTTCACAGGCATGACCTCACGCTGGAAAAAAAAAAGCCAGTTTTACTAAAGAACATTATTTTTTTTGTGTGAGGAAGATCAGCCCTGGGCTAACATCCGTGACCATCTTCCTCTACTTTATATGGGATGTTGCCACAGCATGGCTCGACAAGCAGTGCATTGGTGCATGCCAGGATCCAAACTGGCGAACCCCGAGCCGCCACAGCGGAGCGCACGCACTTAACTGCTTGAGGCTGGGGCCGGCCCCTAAAGAACGTTCTTGATGGAGCAGTAAATATTATTTTTTTTAATTTTATTTATTTATTTATTTTTTCCCCAAAGCCCCAGTAGATAGTTGTATGTCATAGTTGCACATCCTTCTAGTTGCTGTATGTGGGACATGGCCTCAGCATGGCTGGAGAAGTGGTGCCTCAGTGCGCGCCCAGGATCCGAACCCAGGCCGCCTGCAGTGGAGCATGCGCACTTAACCGCTATGCCACGGGGCCGGCCCATATGTTATTAACTTTATTAAATCTTGACCTTGAATATAGCTCTTTTTAATATTTTGATATAATACATAGTATGTGATGAAATGGGAAGTAGGCGGGAAGCACTTGTGTTACACACTGAAGGACAATGGCTGTCTTGAGGAGAAGCATTTGTGTGACAATCTGAGCTGACCTAGCCACTCTTGATAGAATGACATTTTTACTTAAAAGAACGACTGACAAACTGAGGTTATGCAGTTTTGGGTATTTGGCACACATTTTCTCAAAAATTACCTCCAAGAGCCTATCACTTCAAGGAAAACAACTGACGGTATTTGTTGACAATGACAAAATTCAAGCTCTCAGTCAAAATTATGGAAAACTTACACTTGATACAAAGAGCTTGACAGCTTTCGACTATGTAAGACTTTTCTGATAGGTCGGGGGTAGTGTTAAGCACTGTATGGTATTTTGTTTTGTTTTGTTTTGTTTTCGTATAATGAAACGTGTCAACACTTGGAAGATCTGCAGAACTCAATGAGTAGAGGTCTAGAATAGTAAATCCTTAGAGAAGGAACAGTGCTTGCTTGGGGCTGGGTCAAGTGATGGAGCAGGAATGGGGAGAGATGCTAATGTGCTCGGGGTTTCATTTTGCGGTGTTGAAAATGTTCTAAAATAAGACTGTAGTGATGGTTGTAAAACTGTAAATATACTAAAAATTACTGCACTGTGTACTTTAAGTGGGTGAATCGTATGGTATGTGACATATATCTCAAAAAAGTTATAAAATTAAAACTCTACCACCGTAATAATATTGTAACATCTGGAGTTTATTTAAAAGAAAAACAGGTTGTCAACACAAAGGACATGGTTTGCTGACCCCTGTTTTATTGTACAATGTACCATCATCTTTGAGTTTACCATTCCAGAACATCTCTGGTGTCTAGTATTTCAAAGTCTATCTTTAATCTACTATTTTTTTATTCTCCCAACATGCCCTCCTTTTATCTGTGCATCAAAAAAATGTTCTTTAAAGTGAGAATAGCCTCTATTAGTAAAACGAGCTTACTTCTAACCAACACTCCAAAATCAACACACACAACAACAACAATAAAAGATATCAGCTGAGGCTACAGTCATCTGAAGACTTGATTGAGGCTGAAGGATCTGCTTCTAAAATCACTCATGTGGCTGTTGGCACGAGGCCTCGGTTCTTCACCTCAAGGATTTCTCCATCTGTTGCCTGAGTTTCCTCATGACATGTCAGCTGACTTCCTCCTGAGCAAGAAATCCAAGAGAGAGCAAGGAAGACACCTCAGTGCCTTTTCTGACCCAGTTTCTGAAATGTACAACATCACTTTCACTTTCTTCTATTTGTTAGGAGTGAGTAGTCAAGGTTTGCCCACACTCAAGGAGAGGGGAATTAGCCTCCACCTTTTGAAGGGAAGAATATCAAAGAATTTGTGGACATATCTTAAAACCACCATAGCCACCTTGGCAGTATACAAACAGGCTCTCTTCTCCTCTGTGGGAAGGCATAGAAACTGGGGACCAGGCCCAAGACTTAATGGTCAGAACAGCCAAACTCCAAAGATGGATAAATTCCCAACAAATGTAGGTCTGTTGTACCAAGGTCAGGGCCCGGTTGGGGAAAAGATGGATGGAGTTATCTAGATTGATGTCCCTGAAGATCCTGAATCCCCAGATTCCCCTGAACCCTCTGAGCCTCCAGAGGTAGCCCATTCCTTTCCATTATGCACTAACCTCCTGTCTCCCACTTGCTTGGAGATGATGCAGAGGCTGCTTCCCCACAAGACAATGTTCACCCACCCACCTCCATCTCAGTGGGGTGTGGATATTCAGGATCTGCCCTTCCTGGCCACCAGGACTTTAATCCCTACAACTGTGATTTAATCTCAAAATTAGGATTAAGTCACAACATAACCCAGATGCTGACACATTGAGACTCACAAGGGAGCAAACGGACTGTGCCCCAAGGACCTACAAAACCTACCCAGCATGGACCAGCATAAGTCAGGATAGCGCGTGTGAGACTGGAGTCTAGGGTGCTTGATCAAGAGGACTGGAAGATAAGTTGAATAAGGGAGAATTGATCCATTTGCAAGCTCTTTCCTAGGATCCAGGATTCAACCCTTACTCATCAAGAAAATGAATAGGCAAGCTACAGATTGGGGAAAATATTCTCAACACATGTATCTGACAAAAGACTTGTGTCAAGAATATATAAAGAACTTCTACAACTCAATAATAAACAGACAATCCAACTTTTTTAAAAGGACAAAAAACTTGAGTAGACAGTGAACAAAGAAGAAATGGCCAATGAGCACATGAAAAAGTTCTCAACATCATAAGTCATCAATAAAATGCAAATTAACCCCATGAGATACTTCCACACACCCATTAGGATGGTTAAAATGAAAAAGACTGACAACACCAAGTGTTGATGAAGATCAGAAACAACTGGAACTCTCATATTTTGGTGTGTAAAATGGTACAATCACTTTAAAAAACTGTTAAGCAGTTTCTTAACTGAAACCCAGCAATTCCTCTCCTAGGTATACATCCAAGAGCAACAAAAATTTACATCCACAAAAAGCCTTGTACAAGAATGTTTGTAGGAGTTTCATTCACAATAGTACCAAAATTGAAAACAGCTCAGGCGTCCATCAATAGAAGAGATAAACTGTGGTATGGTCATATAACAGAAAACTACTTTGCAATAAAATGGATTGAATTATTAATACACACAACAATATAGATTAATCTCAGCAGTATTACGCTGAATGAGGAAAGCCCGACACAGACTAGTACACGCTGCCATTAGTACATACTTCCATTCAGAAATTCTAACAGACAAAAGTAATCTATAGGGATAGAAATCAGAGTAATGGTTGCTTTTGGAGGGGGAACTGACTGGGAACGGGTACAGAGGAACTTTCTGGGGCTGATGGACATGCTCTATATTTTGATAGGACTGTGAGTTACAAGGGTATATGCATTTGCCAAAATTGATTGAATTGTACACTTAAGATCCATGCATTTCACTATATGCAAATTATACTCTGATTAGGATAAGGAATAAAACTCATCATTTTTCCTTCCAAACCTCTTCCTCTTACCATTTATCTTAGTTAACACATCACCACCTATTTAGTATTCTTCAAGCCCAATTCATCCTAGACTTCTTTCTCCCTCTTCCTGCCACTGTCTCTCCCTCTATCGCCAAACCCTTTGGAATCCTTCTCCTAGAGAACTCTCAAATCTGTCACCTCATTTCCATTACTAATGACCTGGGCTTAGTTCACACCCCTGGACTAATGAAATAGACTTATAGCTGGACTTACCCTTTCCTAATTGACTCCCTACAATGTCAATAAAGAGATCTTCTTAAAATTCCTAATTTATTATGTCATTCTGTCACTAAAAACTTCTTCAATAGATTTACACTACCTGTGAAAGACTATCTAAACTCCTGGCAGAACAACACGGCAACAGCTACCTAGTCTAGTCTGTGAGCATGCCCAACGGATTTCTTGTCCGAAGTAGTCTGGTCCCCAAGTAGAGGCCTGGCAGTCTCATCTTCTGTCTGATGAACTGTGCTTTTATGTGTCAGGTTCAAGACTATAGCCTGGATTTCATAATCATCTCAGTTCAGTGACAAATGTTCATCCTCCTCCTTTAATGCCTCAGTGAAAGGAGTCCAACTCCAGCCACCAAGACTCAAACCCTGGAGGCACCAGTTCTCCCCACCCCTCATCAGCCACACCAGATGAGACACAAAAGTCTTTCCCATTTAGCCTCAACAACATCCATCGAGCTGACTGGCTGCCTTGTTCTAACGTCAGGACTGTAGCACCCCTCTTTAATTACGGCCGTTGCCTCTCAACTGGTTTTCTCCACTTTAAATGCAACTTAGAGGACTTATGCCCGACACATTAACATCCTGCATGGTTCAGATTTCAGCATCCCAGAGATTCCCACTTTCCCTGGGTAGCACTATAACTGTTGCTTTACTTGGAGTTTTGTATTACAAATTTCAAAAAGATTAGCTTAAAAATGAGGACTCCCAGTGATCAAATCAACTCTCCATTTTTATGACTCACTTTATCTCAAAGTTAACGTCAGAGGCTGGTCTAACATCCCAGCAAAGGCTTACTTTCATGTCATTGAAAATGTCTCAGCAAAAATTGAACTGCCTTTGTTGGGGCTGCTATTTATAAAATAAATGTCCAGAGCATGGCAGGTGAGAAGATATTACCTCTGAGATGCCTTCTAACACAAATGTTTTTCTAATATTCAAGGTGGCAGATTAAAGATGACCATAAATTGACACTCCTCCCATTAGAGGTGGGGTCTATGTCGCCTCCCATTAAATTTGGGCAGGTTCTATAACTGCTTTGACCAACAGAATACTTCAAGCGTGATGCTGTGCCAGCTTCCAGGCCCAGCCCTTAAGAGACAAGCAGCTTCCATTTCTTGTGTCTTGAAACAGTTGCTCTTGGAGCCCTCAGCCGCCATGTAAAAATTCCAACTGTCCTAAGGCCGCCGTGCTGGAGACACAGGTAGGGAGGTCCTGAGACCACACGATAGAGAGAGATGCCCAGCCTGCCCCAGCTGAGGTCTCAGACATCACGGAGCATAAATGAATCTTCCTCACTGTCTTCTGTCTGAATTCCTGTCCTACAAAACTGCAAGGAATATTTATTTATCCAATGAATATTTACTGGATATCTACTATGTGTCAGGTTCCACTCTGCATGCTAGAGTTACACTGGTGAACAAAACTAACAGTTCCTGTCCTCTGGGAGCTGACAATGAATGATAAAATATAAAAAGAGAAAAGCTAATAAGCCACAGTTGGGCTCAAGAATTAACAAATGGTCTCAGTGCACCAGGTACATATGTACGCAGTGGTGGCAGGAGGGCAGCCCCACGCCTACTGGGACCTAGGCATGGAGCCCAGCACTGGCAGCCATAACTCAATTCCTATGGGGTAAAGGAGTCTTACTCTCTGCAAGACAATAGTCTCAAGCCAAACTTGAGGCTCGAGGCCCTTCTTCTTAAAAAGAAGCTGAAAAAGACAGCTGCCAACTGGGGCTAGGTGCCCTGACCTCACAGGAAGCCATGGGCTTGGGGAGGCGAATAACACAGAATCTGAACTAAACTGGGTCTGAGATTCCCAAATATGATCACAGAACAGAGCATCAAAATATCATAAGATCTGGTTCTGGGCTGGAGGCGGAGGACAACACGTGATGGCAACTATCAAACCATAAAACCGCTAGACAAGAGGGAAAGAGACAACTCATCCATAAAACTGTGCATCTGTTCCTGACAACATGTGAAACACACCCCTCTGAAATTAAACACAGAGAGAACCTCTCAAGTCCACCTAAAAGTCTTTGCCTACACAGAAGAAAAGCTGTAGTACTATTTTGTAAGCAAAGTTTGTGTTTTGGTGTGTAATCTATAGAGAGTTTTTATTCTTGTTCCTATAGTGTTTGATATTGCTATGGTGGGGAAATAAAATTCAGCAACCTGCCAAGCATCAAGAGAGTCTGACAGTCACGGCCACTTATGAGTCTACTTAGCTGGCTGGCAGCCACCATGCAGCCCTGGAGATGACTGTGGGCCAGCTCTCAGTGAAGATGGGTCTCCTCTTTAAGGGAGCCACTGTAATTCTAAGGAATGGACAAAAGCTACTATAAAACTGCAAGTATTCTCACACACAGATTTGACTACCTTAAGACAAAAATGAAATAGATGAGTGTTTTCAATAGTAAGTAAGTTTTTCATAACGTGATCGCAAGTAAAATAATTTCCTAACATATGTCTTTTAAATTCAGGTATGAATGGAACACATCAGGTGACCCTGGGTGACTTTTGCCTCATCTATTAGTGAGGCAAATTAGTATCCAGGATCCAGCCATTTTATTCTTTATGAAAAAAAAAAAGTAATTGAAGTAAATAAATGTCTAACCACAGTTTGACAAGAACGTAGCCTGGAGGCAATATTGAACAGGCAAGAAGCGCAGAGTTCTGAAGCCGGAATGTTGAGTTTCCGACCTTGAATCTGCCCGTAATAGGTGTGAAATCTTTGGGAGGCGACTTTGCTTCTCTGTGCCTGTTCCCTCATGTGCTCACACACTATATTGGCATTCATATATTACATTTTACAGGGGTCTTCAGAAATGAAACTGAGTAGTAGAACAATACTTTGATAAGAATGTATTTTATTTTGTTTTGCTTCAAGAAAAAATACAATAACATACCTTTACTGTGGCATTCTAATGGAGGTGCCCCTAAGATGTCATCTCTAGATGGGACTGGGGACTTTGTTTTAACTTTAAAATAGGTAATCTTTCACAAGCTCGGGAAGCAAGAACTATATTTAAACGGAAAACTCTCCACCCGGGGAAGAAGCAAACCACCCAGGGGCTGCATTGGTTTTGCAAGTACCCCTGACGCCGGCGCAAGGATGCAGGAAACACCTCCTGAGTCGTTGTCCCACTCCCGACGGGACTTGGGCGCTCGGTCCTAAGTGAGCGGAGAGACCCCGTCCCACTCAGCACCAGCAACGCCCCGCTTTCCCTTCCTGCAAACAAGCCGGTGCAAATAACCTGGGGCCCCTGCGACCGCCTACCCGCACTCACCTGCCGCTGCACAGTAGCTCGCAGCCCTGCCGCTTCGCCTCCCCCGGGCGGCCCCGACCAGGAGGCGGGGAGAGGGGCGTGGCTTAGGGAGGGGCGGGGCTAGGGGCCGGGGCTCTTCCCCCCCCCGCCCACCTCACTGCGCCTGCGCCCAAGGGCGCAGGGCAGGGTGGGAGGTGGTGCCCCCGTGGTGGTCGGTGCTGACGTGGGTCGACCGGGTGTTTGCCGCCCCTCCTGTTCCGATCCTCTGAGCTTTCCAGCCATCACGGCGCCCAACTCTGGTCACTCCTGCCGCCCCTCCGCCCGCCTGCGTCCGGTGCCAGCAACCAGCCGGAGTCTCCCCCGCGCGGTCAGCCTACCTCCACCTGCTCCTTCAGAGAACTCCGTGACGCCTCCTCGCCTGTGTCCCTGGCTCCTGGCTGGTTAGGTGTATCGTGTCGTTTAATCACCTCTGCAGCTAAGACAGTGAAACCAAGAAGTGAAGGAACTTGCTTCAAGTCACAGACCCAAAATGCACTCCAGCTTGAAGTTGATTGCAGGCTGCCTGCCTCCGCCCTTCCACCTCGAGTGGCGCGCCCAAGTTGAGTACCTAGCCAAGTGCCGTGGGCTTTACCTGAGTTTTCGCTGTTTCTTAAGCCCTGCGAGGGCGGTATTATCTCTACAAAGGAGTCTAAGTGACTTCTCAGTCCAGCTTTGTCTCATGGCAAAACCTGGGCCATTTAAAACACCGTATGTGGCCTCTGTGTTCCTCCATACCTTTTGTCTTAAATGGCTTTATTGAGGTGACTTACAAAAAGCCTGTACATATTTAAAGTGTACAACTTGATTTTTATGTATGTATGTATATGCCCCTGAAATCGTCACCACAATCAAGAGTGAACGTAGCCACCACCCCCAAAAGTTTCCTTCTGCCCATTTGCAATTCCTCCTCCCAGTCACAGACTGCCATGACCACTCCTCAGATAACCATAGATCTTCTTTCTGTCACTTAAGATTAGTTTGCATTTTATAGAATTGTATTATGAATGTTTACTGTGTGCTTTTTTGGGAGGAGGAGAGTCAGGCTTAATTATTTTGAGATTCAGCAGTGTTGCTGAGTGTATCAATAGTTCATTTCCTTTTTATCACTGAGTAGTAGTACGTTACATGGATATACCACAGTTTGTTTATCCATTCACACATTGTTGGACTTTTAGGTTGTTTCCAGTTTCTGGTTTTTTTTTTTTTTTTACAAACAAAGCTATCAACATGGTTCTTCATTTTCTTACTATTCAGTTTTGAAAGTTCTTTACATTATCGGGATATGTCTTTCCAGTTATGTGACTCAATATTTTCTTCCAGTGTGTGGATTAAAAGCATGTTTCAGAAGCAGACTTTTTAAATACTTCAAAAGCAAACTTTTTAAATTTTGATAAAGTTTAATTTATTAATTTTTATTTATAGATTGTGCTATTGGTTCCATATCTAAGAAATTTTTTCCTAACCCAAGGCCCCAAAGATTCTGTCCACTTTTTCTCAAGAAGTTTTATAGTTCTAAATTTTAAATTTATGTCTGCGATCTATGCTGTATTAATTTTCATATATAGTGTGAGATATGGGTAGAAGTTAATTTCTTTGCATGTAGATACCCAGTTGTTTCAACCATTTGTTGAAAAGACTAGTTTTTCTCTACCAAATTGCCTTTGCCACGTTTTTGAAAATCAATTGATCATATAAATGTGAGTTTATTTATGGAATGTCTATTCTGTTCATTGATTGATTTATCTGTATTAGCATTGATATCACATGGTCTTGATTACCATAGCTTTATAATAAGTCTTGAAATCAGGTCATTTAAATCTTTCAATTTTGTTCTTTTTTCTCGAAGTTGGCTTGGCTATCCTATACCCTTTGCATTTCAAAATGAATTTTAGAATCAGTTTGCCAGTTTTAACAAAAAAAATTGCACAGATTTTGATTGAGATTGCAATGAATCTATAGATAAACATAGGGAAAATTGACACCTTAAAAATATTGAGTCTTCTGATCTGTGAAAATGGTATGTATCTGCATTTACTTATGTATTATGTAATTTCTCTCAGAAGTGTTTTGTAGTTTTCAGTGTACAGGCCTTGCACATCTTTTGTCAGATTTAACTCTAATTATTTCATACTTTTTATGCTATTGCAAATAGTATTACTTATAAATTTTTAATGGTTTATTGCTAATATATAGAAATACAATTGATTTTTGTATATTGATCTTATATCCTGAAAACTTGCTAAACTCGCTCATTAGTTTGAGTAGCTTTTTATACAATCTATAGGATTTTATTTGTAGACAATCATGTCATCAGTGAATAAAGACCATTTTCTTCTTCCTTTTCGATCTGGACATTTTATTTCTTTTTCTTACCTTAATTGTACTAGCTAGAACCTCCAGTACAATTCAGTGGGGGAATGGATGGTCTTTCCAATAAATGAGGCTGGGTCAATTGGATAGTCATACGAGAAAGCATGAACCTTGACCCCTGTCTCACACAATACACAAAAATTAATTTCAGAACCTTCATGGACCTGAATGTGGAAAATGAGACAATAATACTATTAAAGAAAACATAAGACAATGTTAATTGTAAGGGCAGGCAAAGATTTCTTAAATGAGACACAAATAACAGTAGCTATAAAAGGTTAACAAATTAATTCAATTTAATTTATAAATTAAATAAGATTAACTTATACATTAATTAAATTAGTAGAACTTGTATTCATCAAGACACCGTTAAGAAAGTAAAAGGTAAATGACAGGCCAGGAGAAGATATTTGCGAAATGTATCTGACAAAGGACTCCTATAAATTGATAAGAAAACATCTGAATCAATTTTTTAGAGGAGAGGAGGGGCAGAAGGCTTGCAGTGACCTTTACAAAAGAGGATAGCCAAAGGGCAAGGCATGATGAGAAGTCATTCAGTATCATTAGTCATCAAGGACATGCAAAGTAAAACCAAAATTGAGATACCACTACAAACCAAGACTCTCAACCCCCACTGTGGTGCAACCACTTTAGAAAACTGGCCGTATTTGCTACAGCTATACTTACATGTTCATCCTATGACCTAGCAGTGCCATTTCTAGGTATATACCCAATGTAAATGAGTGCTTATGTCCACCAAAAGACATGAATGAGAATGTTCATAGCAGTTTTATTCATAATGATCAAAAACTGGAAACAACTCAAATGTCCATCAGCATTAGAATGGATAACTATATTATGTTATATTCATATAATAGAATACTATTGTATGGAATGGAATACTACAACAAGGAAAAAGAACAACTACTGCTGCATGCACGCACTTGGATGAATATCACAAATACAGTGTTGATCAAAATAAGCCAACCACAAAAGGTTACATCTGTATGATTCTATTTGTATAAAGTTCATAAACAGGCAAAACCAACCCATGGTTACTTTTGATGGGGGGAGTGATAATGACTGGGAGGGAGCACAAGCAAACCTATTGGGATACCAGAAATGATCTATACCTTGATCTGTGTGGTGGCTAAGCAGATGTATACACATGTAAAAATTCACTGCTCTGCACCTAAGATTTATGTGTTTTATGTATAGATGTTATGTCAACATAAAAGAAAACTGAAGTGTTTTTTTCTGAACATAATTATTCAGCTCTGCTGATATGTACACATATTTCTAAGCCAAAGCTGCACTTTTGATCACTATAACTTTCTAGTAGGTTTGATATCTACAAAATAAGTTCAAGTCTTTTCTTCCAAAATTTTCTTGCACCTGTATGCTTCCAAGCTAAACTTTAGGATCAGTTTTTCAAATTCTTTAGAAAAAATCTACTGGGATTTTTATTGAGATTATGCGATATTTGTAGTTTATTTGAAGAGCACTTACATCTCTCCAGTATTGACTCTTTCCATCCAATCAACATGGTTCATTTATTCAGGAATTTTCAATCAAGTTTTAAATTATTCTTTATGTAGGGCTAGAACACGTTTTGGTATATTATGTATATGATGTATATTAAGTCATTATGGTTTCTGTTCCTATTATAGGAGAAATATTTGTCCCATTACTTCTCTAATCATTGCTGGTATATAAAAAGGCTCTTTTCCCCCCATCTGGCCACCTTGCTGAACTCCTTCATTCATTTTAGGAGTTTTCCATTCGATTCTTTTAATTTCTAGGTTGTGAGTAATGTATTAAAATCTTTTCTTATTTATATGAGAATCTGACTTCTGATTAGTTTCCTAACTATGTTTTCCTGAAAACAGAAAGATGGTACGTGTAGATTATGTGACTAGGCAACTTTGCTTATAATAAAAATGATTCCTGGTTTGTAACTTTTGTCTGGACTGGGAGTCACCATGGCCTTAGGTTCCTTTTCTAACCCGCAAGTCCCTTGTGGGGACCCTGGAAACCATGCCTATGGAGTTGTCACCAAAGATATTTTCGCGAGGGTTGGGGGCATGAGGTTTTTAAATCAGAGTGACTGCCTGGTGTAGCTCTTGTCTTCCTGCACCTGAGCCGTCTGCTGAGTGGACTGCAGTAAAGATTCCCACTGCTAGGAATATCTACACTGCCTTGCTAGCATGTGTGGTTCCTGCCCTATGGCCTTGAATAGGCCAGGATGGTATGTGGCCCGCAGTGGTCTTGTGAATCTGAATTAGTTGAATCTAAGAAGACCCACCCCCATGGGCATTGCAGAGTGGTGGAGCAGTGGGCTAGACTTTCGGACCCTCGATGCAGTTTGACCAATGTACTGTGAGATAGAGGGGTGGGGAAGGAAAGCTGACAAGGCATTAAATGTCTGAGAGGGGGAGTCCATCTGCCTGTTCTCTGAAGTTGAAAACTCTGTGGCATATGACAAGAGATTAGGGCAGAAGCGGGCTGGAGTAAAACCAGATTCATACCAAGAGGAGACACTGCTCACTGTTTATGAAGGGGACCTGGGCCGAAACCCACTGCAGCTGAGCTACCGGGATAGGTTAATGTCTCGCTCGGAGGGTTGGAGGGGGGCTGCGAAGACAAAAGAATGAACCTGAAGACCCCATGCTTGTGATGGGCTGCCACCTGATAAAGCAGGTGGAACTGCCAAGTTGACTGCAATTCCACTCAAACTTGAATCTACATGGAGAGAGGTTTGAGAGCACCCAAGCAGACAAAGGGCTGTGCGGTGGCCAGCAGCTCCAGGCAGAGCTACAATGACAGCAGTTTAATATGGTTTGGGGTCACCAATACAAGGTTAAAGAAAGCTCTCCATGTGTGGCAAAGGGTAACCCCAGGCCACCTAAACAGCATCCTGGAGTCTGACAACAACTTTGGACCGAGAATGTTTGAGTCAATTTAAGGCTGCACTGGAGCCTGAGCAGTGTCCTCTGCTGCCATCGAGTGAAAATTTATGGGAATGCAAACATTTTCAAAAGCGACGCAGATTTTTAAAGCAATCATCGGTTATTGTAAAGGCCTAAGCTGTACTATTAGACTGGATAAAACTCTTGATTTGCACTTAGTGTATAGGGAAAAACTGCACTTTTTCTAAAAAGGTTAAATAAATTTCATTGTAGTATATTTGATTTGCTGAAAACTATGGTGTAATATCATTTGATATAAAATGCCTAGAATTCCCAGAATAAAGGGGGTATTTTAGGCATTATAAAGACAGATGGCCAAAGGTTATTCCAGTTGCATAGGACGTGGAGGGGACATCCTTACCCCACTGGTTAATACAAATCCTCGTGATCACAAAATGTGCTAACTTGTCCTTTTCTATGTTGAAAATGTCGGCCAAAGTCGTGGAGGTGGACTATGGGCAAAGGGTTAACAAACACTTCCGCATGAGACTCTAACCTTAGGTTATCTCCCTGAAAGTATGTGTCAACTATTTAGCTAGGCAACATTGCTTACAGTAAAAATGATCATTAGTAAATTGCATCTGGACTGGCGAACCTCTAACTACCTGATGGGGAAATGATTGTTTTGAGCTTCCTGCGTGTGAAACTCTTGTAACTAGGCACGACCCGTGCACAGACCCTGGAAGCTACGCCTGTGGAACTGTGAGATCGTCTCTGTGAGGCATGGCGCTTTACATCAAAGCACCTCTCGTAAAGGCCCCAGCGTGGATCTCGACTCCTTGCACCTACTGAATGAAGTGCAGCAAGGACCTCGCGGCAAAGAAGACCTGAGGCTGCTCTGTGATTGCTGCGGCTCCTGCCCTGTAGCCTTCTAGCTGCGCCGAGGAGGCCTGGGTCGTCTTGTGAGTCAGCAAAGCCTAAGAAGACCACTGCGGGCCTTGCAGAGGTCATTACATCCACTGCCGAAAATGACTTTTTTTTCTTTTTCCTTTCCATAGCTATACTCATGTCCTTTTCATTTGTTATTTGTTATAGTTTGTTGAATGATAGTGAGCACAATGGTGGGAGGAGGGGTGCAGTGGGTGAGGAGGGGAGACAGAATGCCTTGTCCCTATATTATATTTTTCCACTTTTTACTTGGAAATAATTTTGAACTTATAGAAAAGTTGCAAGAATACAAAGACCTCCTAGAAAGACTTCACAGAGATTCACTGTTAACATTTTTCCACATTTGTTTTATTTTTATTTTCTCTCTCTACATGTATGCATTTTTATTATCATTATTTGAGAGTAAGTTGCAGCCATCATATCCCTTTATCCTTATTATTTTATTGTGTATTTCCTAAAAAACAAGACATCTACTTACATTATCACAGCATAATTCTCAAATTGGGAATTAAAATGAATACAGTGCTATTACCTAGTTAACAGACCTGTGAAAATTTTTCCAGTTGTCCCAATATTGTTTTTTTATAGCATATTTTTTCCCTGCCCCCGGATCCAGTCTTGTAGTCATCTCACTGCTTTTAGTTGTCATGTCTCTTTACTCTTCCTTAATCGAGAATAGTTCCTTAACCCTTTTTTATCTTTCATGACATGGGCATTTTGAAGAGCACAGGCCTATTGTTTTAGCAGAATTTTCTTCAGTTTGGATTTGTGTGATGTCTCCTTAAGGTCAGATTCAGGTTGAGGTCTCCACCCTTTAGGGAACTCCACTCTGGCCTTCCTCTAGCCACATCTCTCAAGCCTGGAGCCAAGGAGGCAAGCCCATTGGAACCTGCCCACTCCCACTTGGTCCAGAGAGTAAATATTTTAGGCTTTCCAGGCTATATGATCTCTGTCACAACTACTCAGCTCTGCTACTGTAACAAGAAAGCTGCCATAGATAATGTGTATATGAATGATCATGGCTATATTCAAATAAAATTTTATTTATAAAAACAGGTGGAGGGTGCATATTTGGCCCATGAGTCAGTTTGCTTGACCCCTCTTCTAATCCATGCCCCAGCTACCAAGAAGTCCAGAATTCCACGCCCAAACAGCCTCAGCCCCGTTCCCAGAGTAGGCCTGTGAGGGCCTCTCTTCCCCGGGTCTGCCATCGTGAGGCGTGGCATCTTGCCACTAAGGAGTGCGTTTCTCTAGGCTTGCGTGTGCCCAGGAGATGGCAGTTTTGAGGAATGTGGACAGATTTGAACGCAGAGGTGGGGCCTTCACAGTGTCAGAAAGAGCTGAGAGTGAGAAGAGAAGGGGCAAAGAGCTAGCCGGGTCGGCTCCCCTCCTCTCCTGGTGCAAGACTCCAAGGAGCCTAAGAATTACATTTGCATCTGGCCTTCCTGGTCAGTGTGAAGGGTTAGTTTATCCAGAGAAAAAGGAGTGACATTTGTTATTCAACCATTCGTTGCTTGATTTATATGTATATATATATTTGAACATTTAGCTATATGGTACGTGGTCTCTATTTGCACTTTGCCCCAGCCCCATAGTGCAAGGGCAGCCTGTGTGACAGCATGAACACTTCTCAGAACAGCCTCAGCGGGGCTGACTGGTCCCCACAGGTGTTCACCTGTGAAGGGAATCTGCAAACTGGCTCCTGGCTCCACTCTGCCCCGGGAGAATCAGGGGCGATCTGTGGCAAGGCCTCCCAGCCTTCCTTGCCTGCAGCCACTTGGGTTGGCAAAAGACCCCAGGTTCAGTGCTCAGCTTCTAAGCAACAGAACAAGGAAGATACTACCGGGCCAATTCCTCATTCTTCCCACTTTCTACTTCTAGACTGTCTTTTCTTTCTGGTTTATCTAACTGATTTCTTTGGACCTCTTGATATTTGAACAAACAAGTCCCCTGACAGACTTCAGACCCCTGGAGGTTTCTGCATCTCCCTCTCTGATTCATGTAACACACCCCCACCACGACTGCCACCACCCTTGCCATTGCCACACTGCCATCGCTGCCTCTGGTCAGCATGAGGCCTTAAGGCACCTGTCCCTTACCCAGAACACTCCAGAGCCAGGAGATGTTGTAGGGGTGCCATCTTACCAACACTAGTGCACACTCATGTTCAGACACTTTGGAATTCCAACCAAGTAAATAACACCAATATGGTACCCGGATCTCGTAAGTAGTGAGGTGTATCTGGAAAGATAAGCAATTCTTTAAAATGTTACCCCATGAAGTACCTTCAACTTTAAATATCTTTTAGAGGAAAGTAATGTATGTAAAGTATTAATCTAAATATCACTTCCAATAACATAATACTTTTGGTAAGGCATCCGATAACATCGAAATTTAAGAATTACTGCTATGCAATTTGCATAATTCCTATAATATGGTAGCATATAATTTACTGTTATGTAATTTACTATTATTTTGTTGATTTTTTTAACTTTTGTCCTAAAATTGTTTTCTATAAATATAAACTCTAAAAGTTGTTCCATTGTAATTTGTTTCTTTTTATAATGCTTTGAATCTCCAGAAAAAGGCTTTTTTTATGACAGTCTTTTGCAATAATATATTGATTAGTTACTCTATCATTTTTAAAAAAATTTTTATTGAGGTCATAATGGTTTATAACATTGTGAGATTCCAGTTGTACATTATTATTTGTCGGTCACCATATAAATGTGCCCCTTCACCCCTTGTACCCACCCCCCAACTCCCTTCCCCCTGGTAACCACCAAACTGTTCTCTCTGTCCATGTATTAGTTGATATTCCACATATGAGTGAAGTCATACAGTGTTTGTCTTTCTCTGTCTGGCTTATTTCACTTAACATAATACCCTCCAGGCCCATCCATGTTGTTGCAAATGGGACGATTTTGTCTTTTTTTATGGCTGAGTAGTATTCCATTGTATATATATATACCACATCTTCTTTATCCAGTCATGTGTCGACGGACACTTGGGTTGCTTCCACTTCTTAGCTATAGTGAATAATGCTGCGATGAACATAGGGGTGCATAAGCCTCTTTGGATTGTTGATTTGAGGTTTGTTGGGTAGATACTCAATAGTGGGATAGCTGGATCATAAGGTATTCCTGTTTTTAATTTTTTTTGTGTGTGAGGAAGATCAGCCCTGAGCTTACCTCCATGCCTATCTTTCTCCACTTTATGTGGGACGCCACCACAGCATGGCCTGACAAACAGTGTGTCAGTGCACGCCCGGGATCCAGACCTGGGCCGCCAGTGGCCGAGTGAGCACACTTAACTGCTACACCACGGGGCCAGCCCTGTTTATAATTTTTTGAGGAATCTCCATACTGTTTTCCATAGAGGCTGCACCAGTTTGCATTCCCACCAGCAGTGGATTAGGGTTCCCATTTCTCCACAGCCCCTCCAACATTTGTTGCTTTTTGTCTTGGTGATTATAGCCATTCTAACAGGTATAAGATGATACCTTGGTGTGGTTTTAATTTGCATTTCCCTGATGATTAGTGATGTTGAGCATCCTTTCATGTGCCTGTTGGTCATCTGTATATCTTCTTTGGTGAAGTGTCTGTTCATTTCCTGTGCCCATTTTTTGATTGGGTTGTTTGTTTTTTTGTTATTCAGTTGTGTGAGTTCTATATATTTTATGGAGATTAATCCCTTGTCAGATTTATGGTTTGCAAGTATTTTTTCCCAGCTGGTGGGTTCCCTATTCATTTTGATCCTGGTTTCATTTGCCTTGTAGAAGCTCTTTAATCTGATGAAGTCCCACTTTTCTATTTTTTCTTTTGTTTCTTTTGTCTGAGTAGTCATGAAATTCAAAAAGATCCCTTTATGGCTGATGACGAGTAGTGTACTACCTATATTTTCCTCCATGAGTTTTATAGTTTCAGGTCTCACCTTCAGGTCTTTGATCCATTTTGAGTTAATTTTTGTGTATGGCAAAAGAAGATAGTCTACTTTCATTCTTTTGCATGTGGCTGTCCAGTTTTCCCAGCACCATTTATTGAAGAGAATTTCCTTTCTCCACTGTATATCCTTAGCTCCTTTGTCAAAGATTAGCTGCCTGTAGATATGAGGTTTTTATTTCGGGACTTTCAATTCTGTTCCATTGATCTGTGTGTCTGTTTTTGTACCAGTACCATGCTGTTTTAATTACTATCACTTTGTAGTATGTTTTGAAGTCAAGGATTGTGATGCCTCCAACCTTGTTCTTCTTTTTCAGGATTGCTTTAGCTATACAGGGTCTTTTTTGCCCCATATGAATGCTAGTATTCTTTGTTCTATTTCTGTGAAGAATGTCCTTGGGATTCTGATTGAGATTGCATTGAATATGTAGATGACTTTAGGTAGTATGGACATTTAACAATGTTTATTCTTCCAATCCAAGTGCATGGAATCTTTTTCCATTTCTTTATGTCATCATTGATTTCACTCAGTAATGTCTTATAGTTTTCCTTGTATAGGTCTTTCACTTCCTTGGTTAAATTTACTCATAGATATTTTATTCTTTTTGTTGCAATTGTAAATGGGATTGTCTTCTTGAGTTCTCTTTCTGTTAGTTCGTTGTTGGTATATAGAAATGCAACCGAGTTCTGTAAGTTGATTTTATACCCTGCCACTTGGCTGTAGTTGTTCATTATTTCTAATAGTTTTCCAATGGATTCTTCAGGGTTTTCTATATATAAGATCGCATCATCTGCAAACAGTGAGAGTTTCACTTCTTCATTGTCTACTTGGATTCCTTTTATTCCTTTTTCTTGTCTAATTGCTCTGGCCAGAACCTCCAGTACTGTGTTGAATAAGAGTGGTGATAGTGGGCACCCTTGTCTTGTCCCTGTTCTCAGAAGGATGGGTTTCATTTTTTCCCCATTGAGTATGATGTTGGCTGTGGGTTTGTCATATATGGCCTTTATTATGTTAAGGTACTTTCCTTCTATACCCATTTTGTTGAGAGTTTTTATCATAAGTCCATGTTGGATCTTGTCAAAAGCCTTCTCTGCATCTATTGAAATGATCATATAGTTTTTATTCCTCATTTTGTTAATGTGGTGTATCACATTGATTGATTTGTGGATGTTGAACCATCCCTGTGTCCCTGGTATAAATCCCACTTGATCACGGTGTATGATCTTTTTAATGTATTGCTGGATTCGGTTTGCCAATGTTTTGTTGAGGATTTTTGCATCTGTGTTCATCAGCGATGTTGGCCTGTAATTTTCCTTCTTTGTATTGTCCTTGCCTGGCTTTGGTATCAGGGTGATGTTGGCCTCGTAGAATGTGTTGGGAAGTATTCCATCTTCCTCTATTTTTTGGAATAGTTTGAGAAGGATAAGTATCGAGTCTTCCTTGAATGTTTGGTAAAATTCTCTAGAGAAGCCATCTGGTCCTGGACTTTTATTTTTTGGGAGGTTTTTGATTACTGTTTCAATCTCTTTACTTGTGTTTGGTCTATTCAGGTTCTCTATTTCTTCTTGATTCAGTTTTGGAAGGTTGTATGAGTCTAGGAATTTATCCATTTCTTCTAGATTGTCCAATTTGTTGGCATATAGTTTTTCATAGTATTCTGTTATAATCTTTTGTATTTCTGTGGTATCTGTTGTAATTTCTCCTTTTTCATTTCTAATTTTATTTATTTGAGCCTTCTTTCTTTATTTCTTGGTGAGTCTGGCTAAGGGTTTGTCAATTTTGTTTATCTTCTCAAAGAACCAGCTCTTTGTTTCATTGATCCTTTCTACTGTTTTTTAAATTTCATTTTCATTTATTTATGTTCTGATTTTTAATATTTCCCTCCTTTTGCTGACTTTAGGCTTTGTTTCTTCTTATTTTTCTAATTCTGTTAGGCATAGTTTGAGGTTGCTTATTTGGGCTTTTCCTTGTTTGTTAATGTGGGCCTGTATTGCTTTGAGTTTCCCTCTCAGGACTGCTTTTGCTGCATCCCATATGAGTTGGTACGGTGTATTTTCATTTTCATTTGTCTCCAGCTATGCTTTGATTTCTCCTTTAATTTCATCAATGATCCATTGGTGGTTTAGTAGCATGTTGTTGAGTCTCCACAGCTTTGTCACTTTCCCAGTTTTTTCCTTGTAGTTGATTTCTAACTTCATGGCATTATGGTCTGAAAAGATGCTTGTTATGATTTCAATCTTCTTAAATTTATATAAGCATGCCTTGTTTCCCAACATATAGTCTATTCATGAGAATGTTCCATGTGTGCTTGAGAAGAATGTGTAATCTGCTGTGTTTGGATGGAGTGCTCTGTATATGTCTATTAAGTCCATCTCATTTAGCTTTTGTTTAGGTCCATTATTTCCTTATTTATTTTCTGTCTGGGTTATCTGTCCATTGATGAGAGTGGGGTGTTAAGATCCCCTGCTACTATTGTGTTGTTGTTAATATCTCCTTTTAGGTTTGTCAATAGTTGCTTTATGTACCTTGGTGTTCCTGTATTGGGTGCATATATATTTAAAAGTGATGCGTCTTCTTGGTGGAGTGTCCCTTTTATCATTATATATTGCCCCTCTTTGTCTCTCATTACCTGTTTTATCATGAAGTCAACTTCATCTGATATGAGTATGGCATCATCTGCTTTCTTTTGTTTGCCATTAGCTTGGAGTATTGTCTTCCATCCTTTCACTCTGAGCCTATGTTTGTCTTTAGAGCTGAGATGTGTTTCCTGGAGGCAGCATATTATTAGGTCTTGTTTTTTAATCCATCCCACCACTCTGTGTCTATTGATTGGAGAGTTCAGTCCATTTACATTTAGGGTACTTATTGATATATGGGGGCTTGTTGTTATTTTATCGCTCTTTTTCTGGTTCTTTTGCATTTCTTTTGTTTCTTGTCCCATGTGTTTCAGACTACCAATTTAGTTTGGTAGTTCTGTATGGGAGTTCCCTTAGTTTTCTCTTTCTTTATCATGTGTGATTCTGTTCTGATTATTTGATCAGTAGTTACCATAGGTTCGTATAAAAAATATCTTGTATGTGATAGTCCATTTTTTGATGGACTCTTATTCCCTTAGACTAAGTTGATTCGAACCCTTTCCTCTTCCCCTTCTAAGTTATTGCTGTCATATCTTATTCCTTCTTGTGTTGTGAGTTTGTGTTTAACATGATGAGGTTATATTTATGCTTGGTGCTTGATCTTTTTTGTGTGTGTGTGAGGAAGATAGGCCCTGAGCTAGCATCTGTCAATCTTCCTCTTTTTTTTTTCTTTTTTTGTTGAGGAAGACTGGCCCTGGGCTAACATCTATGCCCATCTTCCTCCACTTTACATGGGACGCCTGCCACAGGCCACATGGCCTGACAAGCGGTATGTGGGTGTGTGCCCGGGATCCGAACTGGCAAGCCCCGAGTCACTGCAGTGGAGCACGTGCATTTAACCACTTGCGCCACTGGGCCAGCCCCTGATCTTTGGTTTTATATTGAAGTGTTTGCTAATATATTTTGATAGAGGACTGCAATTTTTCTGGTTTTATTGACCTATTTTCCTCCTTGTTCAAAACTTTGAATCCCCTTTCTCTTTTTTTCCTCAGGTATGCGGGCCTTCTTGAACACTTCTTGTAGTGGGGGTCTTGTGGCAATGAACTCCCTTAGCTTTTGTTTATCTGGGATAGTTATTATTTCTCCATCATATCTGAAGGATATTTTTGATGGATAGAGTATTCTTGGCTGAAAGTTCTTGTCCTTCAGAATTTTGAATATATCGTTCCACTCTCTCCTAGTCTGTAAAGTTTCTGTCAAGAAATCAGCTGAGATCCTGATAGGAAATCCTTTGTATGTTATTTATTTATTTATTTATTTTGGTCAGGCTGCCCTTAATATTTTTTCTTTGTCATTGACTTTTGCCACCTTTACTGCTATATGCCTTGGAGAGGGTATTTTTCTGTTGATATATTTAGGAGATCTATTGATTTCATTCACTGGTATTTCCAGCTCCTTCCCCAGGTTTGGGAAGTTCTCAGATATTATTTCTTTGAACAAGCTCTCTGCTCCTTTTTCCCTCTCTTCTCCCTTGGAATACCTATAATCCTTATGTTGGATTTCCTAGAGTTGGATATTTCTCGGAGAGTTTCTTCATTTCTTTTTAGTCTTAAATCTCTTTCCTCCTCCATCTGGAGCATTTCTGCATTGCTGTCCTCAATATTGCTAATTCTTTCCTCTATATTGTCGGCTCTGATGCTTAAGGTTTCCAAATGTGTCTTTATCTCCTCTATTGTATTTTTCATCTCTAAGATTTCTGATTGGATTTTTTTTTATGGTTTCAATCTCCTTTGTGAAGAAACTCCTGATTTCATTGAATTGTCTGTGTTTTCTTGTATTTCATTAAGCTTTTTTATGATGGCTATTTTGAATTCTCTGCCATTAAGATTATACATTTCTAGGGCCGGCCCCGTGGCTTGGCGGTTAAGTGCATGCGCTCTGCTGCTGGCTGCCCGGGTTCGGATCCCAGGCATGCACCGACGCACCACTTCTCTGGCCATGCTGAGGCTGGGTCCCACATACAGCAACTAGAAGGATGTGCAGCTATAACATACAACTATCTACTGGGGCTTTGGGGGAAAATAAATAAATAAAATTATAAAAAAAAGATGATACGTTTCTGTGCTTTCTGGGTTGACTTCTGGGTGCTTGTCATTTTCCTTTTGGTCTGGAGATTTATTATATTTTTGCATGGTGCCTGTCAGTGTTGGCTTACTTTTCCTCATAGTGAAAATATATGGTCGCAGTTTCCTCTTGCTGCTGCTGGTTGGGAGTCAGGGGCCATGTATTCTGGCCTGCCTCAATCTGCAGGCACTCTCGTCACCCCTGGCTGATCTGAGGCATGGCTGAGTGGAGGCTGCTGGGGGGGTAAGTGTGGGAACAGCTGGAGCTGGAGTGTGGGAACAGCTGAGACTGGAGTGCAGCTAGGCTGAAGCAGCTGGGGCTTGGGTGCAAGTGGGTTGAAGCAGCTGCAGCTGAAGTGCCGCTCGGCCAAAGAAGCAGGGGCTGGAGTGCCACTGGGCCGAAGAAGCTGGACCTGGAGTGCACTGAGCTGAAGAAGGAGAAGCTGGGGTGCCACTGGGCCAAAGAAGCTGGAACTGGAGTGCTGTGGGCTGAAGTTGCTGGTGCCAAGTCAGCTGGAGCCTGCGCACAGGCCAAGCCAAAGCCACTGGAGCCAGGGAATGGGGGGCGGTCCAGCTGAAGGAGCTGGGGCCGTGACATGAGGAAGCCAGGAAAGCTGGGGCTGTGGCTTGGTCCAGCCAGAGCAGCTGGGGCTGTGGCCTGGTGGGGCCTGAGCTGCCACTGCCTCTGGTGCGGGGGCACAGGCTCGCCTTGCTGGTGGTTGGGCCCGGGCACCTGGGGACCACTGCCTGTGGAGGTGGGGCATGGTCACACTGCCCCTGCTGGTGGGGCCTGGGCTCCTGGGGGCTGCTGATTCTGGGGATGGGGCTGAGCTGAAGCACCACTGTGCTGAAGCGCCAGTCAGGTTGGCCAGGTGGGGGAGGGGCACTTACTTTCTCCTCCCCTATCTCAGAGGTTTCTCACCTCGCTGTCACTCTCTGCTCTCCTGAGGGGCTAGCTGGTTGAAACTACTCTCACAACAGTCCAGCTCCCTCCGTAGGGGGATCCCCTCAGGCCATGAGGGGTCTTGGAGAGCTCCGGGTTTTCACGCAGTGAGCCGCCCCTGCCCCTCCTCTGAGAGCTGTGTGGTCTCAGTCTCTGGGACGCAGTCCTTGGGGAAGGAAAGGAGCTCCTCTAACCTCCTTCCAATTCCTCTGGGGATTCCAGCACCTCTGTCCTCGGGTGTATGGTTGCCTGAATGCCTCAGATGTCGCCTGTGTTGTGTGAATAGCTTCTGTTGGAATATGAATGCCCTTTTTGTTGTGTCTTAGAGGGGGAGAGTTCAATGGGGGAAGATCACTCCACCATGATGCTGACATCACTCAGTTGTCTTTTCATTTTTATCCTCATTTCCTTTGTCTTGCAGAAGCCCTTTAGTCTAATGAAGTCCCACTTGTTTATTTTTTCTTTTGTTTCCCTTGTCTGAGTAGACATGGAATTTGAAAAGATCCCTCCAAAACCTATCTCAAAGAGTGTTCTGCCTATATTTTCTTCTAGGAGTTTTATAGTTTCAGGTCTTACTTTTAAGTGTTTGATCCATTTTGAGTTAATTTTTGTGTATGGCAAAAGATAATGGTCTACTTTCATTCTTTTGCATGTGGCTGTCCAATTTTCCCAGCACCATTTGTTGCAGAGACTTTCCTTTCTCCATTCTATGTTCTTAGCTCCTTTGTTGAAGATTAGCTGTCCATATATGTGTGGGTTTTTTTCTGGACATTCAATTCTGTTCCATTAATCTGTACGTCTGTTTTTGTACCAGTACAATGCTGTTTTGATTATTATACCTTTGCTGTATATTTTGAAGTTAGGGATTGTGATGCCTCCTGCTTTGTTCTTTTTTCTCAGGATTGCTTTAGCTATTTGGGGTTTTTGTTGCCCCAATGAATTTTAGTATTCTTTGTTCTATTTCTGTGAAGAATGTCATTGGAATTCTGATTGGAATTACATTGAATCTGTAGATGGCTTTAGCTAGTATGGACATTTTAACCATGTTTATTCTTCCAATCCATGTGTATGGGATATCTTTCCATTTCTTTATGTCATCATTGATTTCTTTCAACAATGTCTTATAGTTTTCATTGTATAGGTCTTTCACCTCCTTGGTTAATTTTATTCCTAGATATTTTATTCTTTTTGTTGCGATTGTAAATGAGATTGTATTCCTGAGTTCTCTTTCTGTCAGTTCATTATTAGAGTATAGAAATGCAACTGATTTTTGTAAGCTGATTTTGTACCCTGCAACTTTGCTGTCATTGTTGATTATTTCTAATAGTTTTCTGATGGATTCTTTAGGGTTTTCTATATATAAAATCATGTCATCTGCAAACAGCGAGAGTTTCACTTCTTCATTATCTATTTGGATTCCTTTTATTCCTTTTTCTTGTCTAATTGCTCTGGCCAGAACCTCCAGTACTGTGTTGAATAAGAGTGGTGATAGTGGGCACCCTTGTCTTGTCCCTGTTCTCAGAAGGATGGCTTTCATTTTTTCCTCATTGAGTATGATGTTGGCTGTGGGTTTGTCATATATGGCCTTTATTATGTTGGGATTCTTTCCTCCTATACCCATTTTGTTGAGACTTTTTATCATAAAGGATGTTGGATCTTGTCAAAAGCCTTCTCTGCATCTATTGAGATGATCATATAGTTTTTATTCCTCATTTTGTTAACGTGGTGTATCACGTTGATTGATTTGCGGATGTTGAACCATCCCTGTGCCCCTGGTATAAATCCCACTTAATCATGGTGTATGATCTTTTTAATGTATTGCTGGATTCTGTTTGCCAATGTTTTGTTGAGGATTTTTGCATCTGTGTTCCTCAATGATATTGGCCTGTAATTTTCCTTCTTTGTATTGTCCTTGCCTGGCTTTGGTATCAGAGTGATGTTGGCCTCATAGAATGAGTTAGGAAGTATTCCGTCTTCCTCTATTTTTTGGAATAGTTTGAGAAGGATAGGTTTTAAATCTTCCTTGAATGTTTGGTAAAATTCTCCAGAGAAGCCATCTGGTCCTGGACTTTTATTTTTTGGGAGGTTTTTGATTACTGTTTCAATCTCTTCACATGTGATTGGTTTGTTCAGATTCTCTATTGTTTCTTGATTCAGTTTTAGATGGTTGTATGAGTCTAAGAATTTATCCATTTGTTCTAGATGTCCAATTTGTTGGCATATGGTTTTTCATAGTATTCTTATAATCCTTTGTAATTTTGTGGTGTCCATTGTAATTTCTCCTCTTTCATTTCTAATTTTATTTATTTGAGCCTTGTCTCCTTTTTCCTTAGTAAGTCTGGCTAAAGGTTTGTCAATTTTGTTTATCTTCTTAAAGAACCAGCTCTTTGTTTCATTGATCTTTTCTACTGTTTTTTAATAGTGACAAAGGGGCCATACTAATGTAAGGTGCTAATCACAGGAAAAATTGGGTGTGAAGTACATGGGAACTCTGTATTATCATCACAATTTTCTGTAAATCTAAAACTATTCTAACATTAAAATTTTATTTAACAATTTTTTAAAAATAAAGACAGGGCTCCCTGATATCAACAAGCCTCGTGAAAATGCATTCATTAATAATCAGTGGAAGCACCCCCCACATGCTTGTGCATGCACACACACACACACACACACACACACACACACACAACTCAGGCACAAGGAGGGAGCCCCGGATCTGACTCTGACATCACAATGAACAGAATCCAAAAAGCAATTACACTGCCAAGTATTATGCTAAAACAATTATTGAAATTGCTAGTCGAAAACAGTTAATGGAATAATTAAGACAGATTGACCTAAAAGCTGATTTAAAATTAACCTGACGCGTGCATGCTATCTAAATAATGACTCTCTCTTATGAGCTAGCCTCTCATTAAAATCAAATTCCACTGGGAGAAATTACACACTTGCACCGTGATTTGGAAGAACAGGCCGCGTTCACTCAACCACTGATGGAACTGGAGGGTCATCAGACGAGGTAAATGGAAATGAGTGTCCTGTCCTTCCAGGTGCGCTGCTATCTGTCTCAGTAACAAGCCACCTCCCTCCCATTTTTCCCTTTGGAAATGATGGAAACTCATTAAAATTGCGTCAGCTCATGACCCCAAACCACTAGGTGCCTGAGTGGGCACATCTGAAGCTTCCAAAGGGAAAGATCGGAAGGGAGTGACCGTGGGCTTGGGTCCCGTGGACGCACTGAGGGCAGGGAAGGGAGCTGAGCAGCTCTGAAAATGAGGCCCCTCAAGCACTCTAGGAAACTCGATGGCTTCCACCCCTCGTTTCTCTAAAGGTGAGAAAACCCACGCTTGTTGGAGACCAAACTCCAGGCGGGTGGCAGAGGCAGGAGCTGTTTTCAGCGCAATGCTTTTCCCCGCCCAGCACCTTCTCCTTTCCACTGCCGTATCCTGATGGAAAGAACTCATGGTGAGGTTTGTGGGTCTACAGGCCTGGATCACACCTTGCTCCTGAGTTTAGCCCAGGGGTGACCCAGTCTGAGTGAGCAGTTTTCGCTTGTCCCCATATCCCTAGCCGGCTGCCTGCCACTGGCCAACCTAGGATCCTGTGGTGTGTGCGCCTATGTGGGGGGACGCACCTGAAAAGGCCCGCCCTGCTGGAGGAGGGTCATGGCCACCCCTCCCTCCAAGGGCCCTGGCTCCTGGCAAGAATGTCTCAGCTGATGTCTGGAACACAAGGGTGCAGGCTCCTTGTTCCTTGTAAACCCCTGGAGTTACCTTGATAACATTTTTTTAAATGGATCCCCTGCTCAGCATTTTTATGAGATAACAATTTCCCCCATTAAAATTATTCAAGTTTAGTAATAACATATTATTGGGACAAGCAGGAAAATACAGGATGCTCCAAAACGATCCATTACTTGGAAGATTTTAAAATTCTAATGAGAGAAACCACTCTCTCTCATTGTTCATCCTCTTGGCCATCAGCAGGATTAGTCTGGGAGAAGGACAAGGCAGGAATTGGCTGCATTCCTTATTTATCCCTCTGATTTCTCCAGAGATTTTCTTTTCTTCAAAGAGACATCTCTCGGCTCTGCAGGGCTTGTCAGTGGTGAAGTCAGGCGACTCTGAGACTGTGCAGAGCAGGAGGATGAGAACAGGGGAGGGAGAGGAGGAAGAGCTGGGACCATCACTTCCCATCACAGGCTGAGGCTGAGTTAATCTCCACCTAGGTCAGGATCCCAGGAATCGGATGTCATCAGCCTTGTCACACCGTGGGGGTTGAGAACAGAGAACAGCCAAGGCGCCACGGACACTTTCAGAGAAATAAACAAAGTGAGAGGACACCACTGGGAGCCAGTTTGAAAATGGTCACTAATGTGAAATAATAAGACACACTTTTCAGAAAAGTGAAGACAATTCTTTTGGTTCTCAGACTCGCACACACCGTGTGTTCTTCAGGAGCAGACTGAAGCCGTTGACTTCTAGGGTGATTGTGAAAGGAATCTTGGCTCCATCACTGTTTCTGAATAAGTCAGAACAGTCCAGCACTCACTCCTTGACAATGCAGAAGATGACCAGCGTCCAGGTGCTGTGGGGTCGAGACCTCTATCACTCAGGGCATCGTGCCAGGCAGAGGGAGCTAGCCTGGTGGCCAATAGACCTTTATCACATGTGGGATTTGCAAATATTTTCTTCCATTTTGGATTGTGGATTATCTTTTTTTTCTTCTTAATATTCTCCTTTTATGCACAAAAGTTTTTCATTTTGAAGAAGTCCAATTTGTCTAATTTTTCTTTTGTTGCTTGTGCTTTTGGTGTTATATCTAAGAAATCATTGCCAAATTCAAGTCACAAAGATTTACTCCTATGTTTTCTTCTATGAGTTTTATAATATTGGCTCTTTTATGTAGGCCTTGGATCCATTTTGAACTCATTTTGTGGATGGTGTGAGGTAAGGGTCCAGCTTCACGCTTTTACATGTGGGTGTCCAGTTGTTCCAGCACCTGTACTAACTGTTTGTGGGTTTCTTCGGATTTTTCCTCATGTGTGATTTTATCTGCATAAAGAGGCATAAAGAGGCAACTCTACTGCATTTCCAATTGTTGTGATTTTTATTTTTATTTCATTTCATACTGTCTGTGCCTTTATATTTAAAGTGCAATTTTTGTAGATAGTATACATTTGGGTCTTATTTTTATATCCATCCCAAGAATCTCGGCCTTTAACTGAACTTTTCAGTTCACTAATGTGTAAAATGATGAGCAAACAAGATGGTGGGATAGGAGTTTCCAGCACAGGTTGTTCAGCAACAGCCTTGAACAAAAAGAACAAAGTTGGAAGCATCACACTTCCTGACTTCAAAATATACTACAAAGCTATGGGGGCTGGCCCGGTAGCATAGTGGTTAAGTTCGCCTGCTCCACTTCGGAGGCCCAGGGTACACAGGTTCAGATCCTGGGCGCAGACCTACACACTGCTCATCAAGCCATGCTGTGGTGGTGAACCACATACCAAAAATAGAGGAATATGGGAACAGATGTTAGCTTAGGGCTAATCTTCCTCATCAAAATATATATATATATATAGTATATATATATAGTATAGTATAGTATATATAGTATATATAGTATATATATATATATATTTATATATATTTATATATGTAGTATATATATATATATATATACTACAAAGCCATAGTAATCAAAACAGCATGGCACTGGCATTAAAACAGACACATAGATCAATGGAACAGAAGAGAGAACCCAGAAATAACTCCATGCATTTATGGTAAATTGATCTTTGACAAAGTTGTCAAGAATACACAATGGGGAAAGGATAGTCTCTTTAACAAATAGTGTTGGGAAAACTGGTTTTCCACACATGGAAGAACTGAACCCTTACCTCACTCCGTAGGTAAAAATTAACTCAAAATGGATTAAAGACTTAAATTTAAGACCTGAGACCATAAAACTATTAGAAGAAAATATAGGAGAAAAACTTGAGTTGGTCTGGGCAATGCTTTTTTTGGACATGACCCCAAAAGCAGTGGCAAAAAAAGTAAAAGTAGACTAATGGGATGCATTCAAACTAAAAAGCTTCTGCACAGCAAAGGAAATCATCAACAGAGTGAAGAGACAACCTACAGAATGGGAGAAAATATTTGCAAACTGTAATCTGATGAGGGATTAATATCCAAAATATATAAAGAACTCATACAACTCAATAGCAAGAAACAAGTAACTCAGCTGAAAAATGAGCAAAGGATATGAATAAACATTTCTCAAAAGAAGACATACGAATGGCCAACAGATACATGAAAAGGTGCTCAACATCACTAGTCATCAGGGAAATGCAAATCAAAACCACAATCAGATGTCACCTCACACCTGTTAGAATGGCCATGATCAAAAAAAACAAAAAATAACATGTCTTGTTGAGGATGTGGAGAAAAGGGAACCCTTGTGCACCATTGGTGGAAATGTAAATTGGTGTGGCCACTGTGGAAACCAGTATGCAGGTTCCTCAAAAAATTAGCAATAGTATCAATAGAACACCTTGGTATGATTGATAGAACCAATCATTGTACATAAAACAGATCTGCACATATATGATAAATAAAAGAACGTAAGGGAAAAAATTAACAGTAGAACTACCACGTGATCCAACAATCCCACCCCTGGGATATATCCAAAGGAAATGCAATCAGTATTTCAAAGAGATATCTGCACCCCCATGTTCACTGCAGCATTAATCACAGTAGCCGAGATACGGAAACAACCCAAGTGTCCGTTGACAGATGAATGGATAAAGAAGATGTGGTACATATACACAACAGAATATTATTCAATCATGAGAAAGAAGGAAATCCTGCCATTTGTGACAACATGGACGAGCCTGGAGGACATTATGCTAAACGAAACAAGCCAGACAGAGAAAGACAAATATGATATAATCTCACTTATACGTGGAATCTAAAAAAACAAAAAGACACATGGAACTCATAGAAGCAGAGATTAGAACGGTTACCAGGGGCTGGGGTTGGGGGGGGAGATGGTGGTCAGGGGTACAAAGATGCAGTGACATGGGTTGAATAAGTCCAGAGATCTAACGTACAGCACGATGACCACAGTTAATACTACTGTGCTGAATACTTGAGATCCGCTAAAAGAGTAGCTGGGTGCTCTCATCACAAAAAAATGGTAACTGTGTAAGGAGATGAAGTGTCAATTAGCTTGACTGCAGTAATTATTTCACTAAGTATATGTACATCAAGTCAGCATTAGATACTTTAAAATATATAATTTTTATTAAAAATATATAAAATTAAAAATAAATAGCTATTGACATAGTTTTGGGTCTGTAATTTTATTTCTTTTTTCTATTCGTTTCCTCCAGTGTTTTCCCCTTTATTTGTCTTTTTAAAACTTTCCTACTGGTTTTTTCAAAGGAAGTAATGGAGGCATGATTCACATGCCATAAAAGTCAAGTTTTTTTATTTTACAGTACTATTTGTTATGAACACATACATTCATAAACCACCACAGAAATCAAGACAGAAAACAGCTCTGCTGCTCCCAAAATTCCCCGTCTGCGCCTTGTGACAGCCCCTCCTCCCCACTAGCCAACACTGATCTGCTCCCTATCAGTAGTTCTGCTTCTTCCTGAATCTCACAGGGGTGGGATCACACACTGTGTAACAACTTCTTGAGATTTACCTTCTTTACTTAGCAGATTGTATTTGATATTCATCCATTTCGTCTCACATATAAAATGCTTATTCCTTTTCATTACTGAATAATATTCCATTGGATGGATGTGCCACTTATTTACTAGCTGAAGACCGTTTATATCTACAGATTGTCTGTTTGGGTTGTTTCCAGTTTTTGGAAATTGTGAATAAGTCTGCTATAAACATCAACATACAGATTTTTGTGGGAACGTAACTTTTTGATTCTCTTTGACATATATGCAAGAATAAGATTACTGGATCAGAAAGATTACATGGTCAACATTTCTTTAACTTTACAAGCAACTCTCAAAAGGTTTTCCAATATGGCTGAAACATTCTGCTTTCCCAGCAGGAGTGTACGAGCATTCTGGTTGCTCTGCATCCTTGCCAGTACTTGATATTGTTGCTAATTTTTTAAGCCATTCTGAAAGGTGCACACATGTATCTCATTATGATTTTAACTTGAATTTCTCTGATGACTGATGATGTTGAGCATTTTTTCCTGTACTTTCATTCCATTTGTGTATCATTTTTGCTGAAGTGCCTCTTCAAATCTTTTGCCAATTTTTTACGAGGTTGTTTGTTTTGTTATTCAGATTTAAGAGTTCTTCATATGCACTGAATAAAAAGCCTTCACAGATATGTGTTGCAGAAATGGTTTCTCCCAGTTTTTGACTTGTTTTCCTTCTCTCAACAGTGTCTTTTGAAGAGAAGAAGTTCTTAGTTTTGATAAAGTTTAACTAAACAAAATTTGTTATGGGTGTGCTTTTGGTTTCACACCTGAGAAATCTTTGCCTAATCCAAGGTTATGAATATTTTCTCCTAGAAGATTTATAGTTTTAGATTTTACACTTACTGCTATGATTCACTTTGAGTTAATTTTTGTATGTGGCATGAGACATGGGTCCAAGGATTTTGGGGTTTTGTTTTGTTTTGTGTTATATGTTATGGTGGATATTTTTGCATATGAATATTCAATTTTTCCAGTGCTACTTTTTGAAAATACCATTCTTTCTCCATTAAGTTATTTTTGCAACTTTGTTAAATATCAATTGTTCATACACGTGTGGTTCTGTTTCTGGATTCTCTCTTCTGTTCCACTGATCTGTGTGTTTATTCGTTCACCAGCACACTATTGATTATCGTAATGTTATAATATGCCTGGAAAGCAGGTAGTTTAAGGCCTCCAACTTTGTTCTTCTTTTTCAAAATTGTTTTGGCTATTCTAATTACTTTGCCTACTCAAATAAAGTGTAGAATCAACTTCATAGTTTCTACCAAAAATACGCTGGAATTGTAATTGGTATAGATCAACTTAAGGCGAATTAATATTTAAAATACCGAGTCTTCCAATCCACAAACACAGTATATTTCTGCTGGGGTCTGAATGCTTATGTCCTCCCAAAATTCACATTTTGAAATCCTAACCCCCAAGGTTGAGAGTGTTAGAAGGTGGGGCCTCTGGGTGGTGCTTGTGTCATGTGGGTCGAGCCCTCATGAACAAGATTAGTGCCTTTATAACAAAAGAGGCTCCAGAGAGAGCCCTTGTCCCCTCCACCGTGTGAGGACACAGCAAAATGGCACCGGCTATGAACCAGGAAGTGGGCTGTCACCAGAATGTGACCATGCTGGCTCCTTGATCTTGGACTCACAGCCTCCAGAACTGTGGGAAATACATGTCTGTTGTTTATAAGCTATCCAGTCTGTGGGTTTTGTTATAGCAGCCCGAATAGACTAAGATCATTTCCCTGCTTATTGAAGTTTTCTTTTACTTCTTCCATCAGTGTTTTGTAGTTTTCAGCATAGAGATTCTACAGACATATTATAGGATTTATTCCTAAATATGTTATGATTTTTGTTGCTATTGTAAGTTGCACTTTAAAAATGTCAATTTCTGGGGTCCGGCCTGGTGGCGCGTTGTTAAGTTCGCATACTTCACTTCCACTGCCCTGGGTTCTCGGGTTCGGATCCTGGGCATGGATCCACACACTGCTCATCGAGCCATGCTGTGGCAGCATCCCATACAAAGTAGAAGAAGATTGGCACAGGTGTGAGCTCAGGGACCATCTTCCTCAAGCAAAAGAAAAAACATGTCAATTTCCAATCATTTATTGCCACCGTATAGAAATACAAATGATTTTCGTATGTTGACTTTGTATCCTATGACCTTGTTACACTCATTTATGAATTCCAGTAGCCTTTTTTTTTGTTATATTCTTAAGGATTTTTTACGCAGACAGTCATGTCATCTGTGAAAAAAGACAGTTTTACTTCTTCCTTTCCAATCTGTATGCCTTTTATTTGATTGTCTTGCTATTTCACACCAACTAAGAATCCAGTGTTGTGTTGACTGGAGACAATGAGAGTGGATGTCTCTGCCTTGATCCTGACTTACAGGGGAAGCCTTTAGTCTTACTGTCTGTGATAACTGCAGGTTCTCATGGATGCCTTGTATCAAGTTAGAGAAGTTCCCTTTACTTCTACTTTCCTGGACTTTTATAAATGGATGTAGAATTTCTTCAAATGCATTTTCTGCATGTCGCATGATTTTCTTCTTTAATCTGGTGATGTGGTAGATTACATTGTTTTATTTTTTGCCCTATTGGCTATTTTTTTTTCAGTCATTTATCCAGGGTTCACAATCTCCATCTCTAACTTTTCCTGTTCCGCTTACAATGAACATTTTAGTCCTTCAGGTAAAATATGGAAATATTGCAACCATATTGGGCCACCCCGCCCATCCTTTATGCTGTAGTAACTGTATGTACTGCATCTACATATCTTATGAACCTCAGAAGAAAATATTATCATATTTTAAAGACTTTATTTTTTTAGAGCAGTTTTTGTTTCACAACAAAATTGAGTGTTTGGTACATATATGCCCTGCTCCCATATGCACAGCCCCCCTAGTATCAACATTGCCCATCGGATGGTGTATTTGTTACAGATGACCAACCTGCACTGACATGTCATCATCACCCAAAGTCCACAGTTTACACCAGGTTCACTCTCGCTGTTGTGCATTCTGTGGGTTTGGACAGATGTCTAATGACATGTATCCACCATTATTGTGTCATACAGAATAGTTTCACTGCCCTAAAATCCCTCTATGCTCACCTATTCATCCTTCTACCCTCCCCATAATATTACAGTTTTTACTTTAAGTTGTGTGTATTATACAAAAGTTAGAAGGAGAAAGCAGAAAAAATGAGTAGCCTTTGACATTTACCTAGATAATTACCATTTCTGAAGCTACTTATTCCATTCTGAGGATCTGAGATTCCTTTTCTGGTATAATTTCCCTTCTCCTAAAGAATTTCCTTTAACATCTTCTATTGTAGAGATTTGCTGGTAATAATTTCTTTTAGTTTTTCTAAATCTGAAAATGTTGTCTTTCAACAGTGATTTTCGAAGGATATCTTTGCTGGATATACGATTCTGGATTGACAGGTCTTTTTTTCTCTCTCTCAACACTTTAAATCTCTTTTCTCATTCTCTTCTGGTCCCCATAGTTTCTGATGAGAAGTCAGCTATTAATCAAATCATTACTCCCCTCTGTGTGAAGTGTCATTTTTCTCTGTTGCTTCCAACATTTGCTTTTCAGCCTTGGTATCCAGCTGCTTGATCTGATGTGTGTCTATGTGGGACTGTCTTCATTCTGCTTGGTGTTAGTTGAGCATCATATTTGCAAATGTCTATCTTCCATCACTTGGATAATTCCAGCCACTATTTCTTCAAGTATTTTTGTCTGCACTTTCTCTCTCCCCATTCCTTCTTTGAAGCCAACCACATGTATGTTAAAGTTTGATCTTCCCTAAGAGTGACTGAGGCTTTGTTATTTTTCCACCCTTTTTTCATTCTATTTTCCATGTTAATTTCTATTGCTCTACTTAAATTCCATGTAAAGAATTTGTTATTTCTAATATTGTATTTTCCAATTCTAAAATTTTCTTTTTAAAATTTTTCTGCTGAGATTTCCTACTCTTTCATTTGCTGCAAGCATATTTGTTTACCTTCACGGAGGATAGTTATGACAATCACTTTAAAATCTTTGTTTAATACTTATGCTTTCAGCCAAGGTGAAATAACAGGGAACAAATTTACCCTTCTTCCCACAACAACTGAAAATCTTGGGGAACATATATCAAACAGTAGTTTTCACACAGTGGGTCTCAGGCAGCAGAGTTCAGTGATCCCTGAGAGACCTGGAACTGACAAGGTGGGCCCTGTGATGGTCCTGCTGCCTGGAGAGAGAATTCCAGGCTCCAGCACAGGGAAGGAGAACCCAGGTGGACCCCTGAGCTCTCCCTGAGTTGAAGAGATGGCACTGGGTGTCCTGGGAGGCTGAGGTGACTAGAGCACATACAGAAGACCACCCAAGAAGAGAGAACTGCAGCAAGAGAGAACGTCACAGATTCTCAGTGGGCCCACTGCATCTTCCACTGAGTACTGACCAGTGCACCCATGTGAGGAAACTACCCAACACTACAGAATCAAACACCAAAAAATTAGAGGAAATAATTCTTGGAGATCACACAGACAGGAAGGGTTTGGGTTCAACCAGTCCACACATGGCTTAGGAAAGCCCCATAACTCACAGGAGATTGTGTCCAGTATTCAGAGTGGCCTCAGTGGTGGAACACAGTCAGCCTTGGACTAAAGTTTACTCAGATCCCACCTAACAAAGCTTAGAATCAGCCTGAATGTTTCCAATTGTTTCAAAGTAACACAACTCTGTCCCAGGAAACAGCTCAAGAATATTTTTAGGAGTACAAACTATCCAGGTTCCAACAAGGAAAAATACTCAACGTCTACCAGCCAACCAAAAATTACCTGGTATGCAAAAAAGCAGGAAAACACATCATGTAATGAGGAGACAAATCTGTCAATTGATACTGATCACAAATAGCACAGATGACGTAATTCATAGACAAAGATGAGATGCTATTACTGTCATCATATTCCACATGTTCAAGAAGTTAGAGACAAGACTGACAATGTAGGGGGTCGGGAGTGGGTGAAATAGGTGAGGGGATAAGAGGTACAAACTTCCAGTCATAAAATGAATAAGTCATGGGGATGGAATTACATGATGGGGAACATAGTCAACAATATTGTCATAACTTTGTATGGTGACAGATGGAACTAGATTTATCATGGTGATCACTTTATAATGTATATAAATGTCAAATCACTATGTTGTGCACCTGAAACTATCATAATATTGTATGTCAATACTTCAGTAAAAAAAAGAAAAGGCTGATGATGTTAAGTAGAAATATGGAAGATATGAAAAAGACCCAAAAACTTTTAGAGATGACATGTCTGTAACTAAACATCTGTAATGAAAAACTTACTAGATCAGATTAAGAGCAAATTAGTCAAAAGATTAATGAACTTGAAGACATATAATAGAAACCATTCAAAATAAAATACAGAGAGAAAATAGACCAAAGAAAATGAGCAGAAAGTTAACTGCAGGACAACTTCAAATGACCTAAAATATGTGTAATCAGAAAGAGAAAGAGAAGAAAACAGAAAAATCAATTTGAGGAAATAATGACTGAAAATTTTCCATATTTTATTTAAAAAAAAACTATAAACCCACATATCCAAGACACTTAATCAACCCCAAGTCTAAGAAGTATGAAGACGGCACATCATAATTAAATTGCTTAAATAGTGTGATAACAAGATAATCATGAAATCAGACAGGAGATAAAAAGACCTGCTGAGTGCAGAGGAACAAAGGTTAAGATGAAGGCAGATCTCTTACTGGAACTGAGGCCAGAGCAGAGTGGAGCAAGGTCTTCAGAGTATTGAGAGAAAAAGCTGCTAATTTATGATTCTATGCCTGGCAGCAAAGAGTACAAATAAGATAAAATATCAACTTTCTCAGACACACAAGAGCTGAGATAATTCACGGTCACCAGCGGATCAGCGTTGAGAGATGCTGAAGGAAAATGACACAATATGGAAACCTTATGTGAAGAAAGGGATAGAGAGCACTTTCTGTGGGGTATGTAACACGTCGAATAAAACGTGTGACAACATGGACACGGAGGCTGCAGTGGGGGTGGGAAAGCAAGGTTTTGATGTCGTTCAGTCGTCATGAAGTGGTCTGATATTATTTGACGATAAACTGTGATAAGTTAAAGATGTGTATTGTAAACCCTAAGGCGTGCACACACACGCACACACACAGCAAAGACTTATCCAGAATAAGCCAAAAAAGATGATTAAATGGAATCATAAAAAATACTTAAATTATCCAAAAAAAAGCAGTCAAAGAGGAAAAAGGAAACAAAAAACAGATTGATCAAATAAGAAACAAATTGCAGGATAGATTCAAATCTAACTATTATCAGCAGTAACATTAGATGACAGTGGTCTAAAAACTCCATTTAAAAGGCATAATTTGTCAGATTGAATAAGAAAGCAAACTCAACTATATGCTGCCTACCCCAAACCCACTTTAAATATAAAAACACAAATAAATTAAAAATAAAGAGATTGAAAAAACATGCCATGCTAACACTAGTTGAAAGAAAGCTGGAGAAGCTATACTAATACTAGATAAAGCAGATTTCAGGCGCAGTGAATATGACCAGGAATAAAGGAGGTCGTTGTGAAATCCAAAAGGGTCCATTATCAAGAAGACATAATACAGATTGTTTATGCACCTAATAACCGAGCTTCATGGCACATGAAGAAAAATCCTTATCTGCCAGTTCCAACACCTGGGTCATCTTGGGATCTATCTCAGTTGATACTCTTTTCTCTTAATAATGTGTCCCATTTACTTGACTTTTGGATGTTGGGTGATTTTGCACTGTGTCCTGGACATTATGATTGTGGTGTGGTGGAAATCTTGGATTCTGTTATTTTCCACCAATGACTGTGTCTCTTGGTTCAGCAGGTAGTGATCTCAGCTGGTCTTGAACCGCAAACTGGCTCCTAGCTACAGCTCCAGCCTCAGTTCAGATCTTCTGTTGTTAGCAGGTGGCTTGCGCATGTGTGGTTCAGTCCGTCAGAAAGGTGGGGGCAGAGTCTGAAGTTTCCCCTGCACATTTCTTCCCCTCCTGCAATCCCCCTCCCTCTTCAGTGACCATGTCTGGGACTAGGTGCCTGGAGAAACTCAAAGGTGGGTTTGGAAGCAACTAACTGTTTTTCCAAGCTGTTTCTTTTCCTTTTGTAGGTTAAGGAGATGTAACCACCAGCCATCTTGAAACTGACCAAGCCACACCACAAGAGCTATGCCCATGACCTTTGCTTTATTTTTAATGCAAAGATCTCTCCAGGAGGAGCTTAGGCCTCATTATGTGGAAGCATGTTCTCGAACTGAGCCTGTGGAAGTGAATACCCACCACTCCCTTTTGAATATTATTCCTCAACTGAAATAAAAGTTCCTGCTTCCCTTAGTTCTGGGACGCCATGACTTTGGAAATGATTCTTCATAGCCTCTTATTTGCTGCAAATACAGTTTACTTTGTGAGACAACTTCCACTAGTATAGTCTTATTTAACTCACCAGGAGGTGAGCCTACTTGGTTTGGTAACAAGCCCACTTGGTTCGGTAACAACCACAGCCCCCCAGTTTCATTGTTCTCGTTTTTGGGCTGTGAAGACTGTGCTTTTCCCAGAGCCACTGCCTCCCATGCCCTGCTCTGACTGCACATGGCCCCAGACTGGAAGCCACAGGAATTCACTTCAAACTACTCCCCCGGAATCTGTCTGCTACTGTTCACTCCCCAATGCCGTCAAGCAGCTCCTGGTTGCATTATGTACAGATTTTCTAGTTGTTCTCTGTGGGGGAGGCAGTGTGGCGTGATCTTACAAAATCATTACAGGAAGCAGAACCAGCAATTACCCGTCCACTTTTAGAACTGCCTTTGCACGAACTTCACATCTTTTGAGCCCCAGTTGGAAAAAACATACGTTTCATCTGTTTCAAAGGTTGAGATAGCTTCACTGCAGGGGACTTGAGGAACAGATTACCATCTTCCAGAGGACATGAGTGCAGCATAGTGAACGGAACCCCTGAATAGCCACGGGTGCACTAGACGAGGGGTGGGGCCGGCTACCACAGGAGGGAAGAGGAGAGGACAGCTGAAGCCTATTCTGTTTTCAGAGTCCCCATCTCAGCACAGCTGTCTGTTCCTGCCCAGAAGCCAACTCCCCTCCTTCTTTCTATGTCCTTAGGCAAAAATAAAGCCAACCTCCTTTTCTCCCCCCTCATCCCCACCAACCCGCCAGTCATTCAGTGTCAGCCTGACACCATGCCCACTGGTCAGAGTGGGCCCAGGATCCAAGGACACACCACTGAGCAGTCTTGTCTTTGCCTCACAGCTCAGCAGAGATAGTCGTGCTAACAGACGCCAGGTGAGAGGGAGATGGGTGAGGGTCAAGACAGAGGAGGTTACACCTGAGGGAAGTTGGGGGGCCCCCTTGTGCCACGGAAGGAGGGTGGTCCTCACTCTGCAGGCAGCAGGAGCTGGGGCACCGAGGAGTGTTGTGCCAGGAGCGTTGTGATCCAACTGCATTTCACTCAGCATTAACAAGCTCCCATCCAGCCTCGGCCCCTGGCATGCCCAGTGCGTCTCCAGAGAGGGGCAGACGCGAGCCAGAATGATCCTGGCAGCAGTATTTCCCCACCGAGTGCCGGGGGAAGGGCTGTGGTCTTGGGTTTGGAGCTGAGAGGAGGTGGAGAGCTCCAGCATGGGAGGGCGGGGGTAAGCAGGGAATTGACGGGGAGCCCAGCCAGGGACATTGCCAGGACAGGAAAGCGGGTGCAGGTCATGGTCCTGGGGGGCTCGGTGTTCAGGTGATGGTCTAAGGACTGGAGCTCTCACCTGCACACTCAGTTCCTGTGGATGGGGTGGCAGGGCCCCAGAACCCAGACACACTGTTGTGAAGACAGTAAATCTTGTACCAGCAGCCACCGTGCATTGAGCGCATGCTCCTGCCATGCTTCACCTGCACCACCTCCCCTTCTGACCACCTCCCGGAAGTGGGGATTCCTCTCCGTTTTTGGTGCGGGGCAGCCATCAGGGTCCAGCTTGAGATGAACACATGGGGCCCACGGGAAGCTTAGATGCAGAGCCACCTCCGCCATCCCCGACCTCAGAGGGTCAGCTTCCCCATCTCCAACAAAGGGTTGACAGTACTGTGACCCTGTAGACCCCATGGGGTTGTCTGATGGTCCTGGTGAGCTGACAGGGTGACACGGTGGGAGGAGATGAGGGGGATGCTGCTGGCTCTGCTGGCCATGCCACAGTCGGGACTCAGGACCAGGACACGAGCTTCGTGGGGGTGCTTGCCCCCCATACAGATGCGATGCCGTGACTGGAGCCACTCAAGAACTTGGTCCAGCCATGTGGCTCCTGAGTGGGGAGCAGCCAGACTGGTCACACTCGGGCGCTCCCGGAACATGCGTGCAGAGCCTCTGCTCCAACTGTCTGCATCCTGGTCCCCTCGAGAGCAGCTATGGGACCCAAGTGCTCTCTCCTTCTTGAAGGTTGACTGCACTTGTCTGAAGCTGGCGGACACAGTCAAGGCGGTGGGAAACGCTGGGCATCGTGAGGGGGACTGGGCCCACCCTCAGAATGAGCACGTGTGTGTGTTGTGTGCCACTGCTGGCTTAGGCATGCTTATAAGTGACATACATGTGCGCACATGCACACACACACATGCACGCACACTCACAGCTCCCTTTCACCAGAAGTGTTCCCCAGGGAACGCCAGCCCAGCCCCGGCCTGTGTCCAGATCTCTGTCACCCAGGACATGCAGCTGGAGGGCGTGAGCTGAGACAAGGAGAGAGAAGAGGACAGAACCAGGAGAGGAGAAACTGCCTGTTCCAGGAGGTGTCAAGGAGAACAGCGCCCCATCTCTGAGGCAGAAGCTGGGGCCCTCTTAGGTCCCCTGAGTGCTTGGCCAAGTCACTTTCTAACAGAGGACTTGGGGTCCCCACAGCCTGTCCAAGGCCCTCTCCCTGGCTCTACTGAGAAGATACAGACCAATCTGGATGGCACCCACGAGGACCACGGTGAGACATATCTGCAGGGCAGCGACCTGGAGCAGGCCCTGTTCAGAGGGGCCGGGAGACGTCACCAGGCTGTTAGGGTGGTGGTCTGGGAGGCTCAGAGCAGGATGTCAGAGGCGGTCCATGCCTCAGCTCCCCGAGGTAGAGGGGGAGAGAGAGAGAGAGAGACAGAGAGAGACAGAGACAGAGACAGAGATAGAGAGAGACAGAGAGAGAGAGAAGGAGAGAGAGACAGCGATCCCTGACCTCTGAGTCGCTGCCTCCACCGCTGGCTGGTGCCAACTCACATGCCATCCCACTTCCACCCCCCACCCCCACGCCCACCCCAGGTCCAGCCACACCACAGAGAGGCTGGTTTCTGGTAACCTCCGTGCCTTCCCTTCCGGACCTGACCCCAGTGCTGGGGAAACGGTTCAGAAAAGCTTTTACATGTCCCTCTGCATGACAATAGACTTCCTCCCCTCTCCCATTCCACAGGCCCACCCACGACATCCACCTTTGTCATTAGCTCAGGAGAGGATGCAAGATGAAAATCTCTGCTATTGTGTGGGGAGACTCAATTTCCCGGGTTTCCCCCATGGACACATGTTCTTCAGCTGGGTCTGATTTTCTCCAGACAACCTGTCTTGTTAAGGATTTGGCCAGCCATCAGAACCTGAAGGGAAAGGGTGGGGGGGCATTCTCTCTCTGCCCCTGTCAGCTCCGAGATGGGTGGGTCCCTGAGACCTGGCCAGGGGCAGCCCATCCCCCGGCATCCTCTCCCGGGGCATGCAAGGGCAGGCTCGGCACCAGCCCCACCCCACTAACTACTGCCGCGACCATCGTCCTCCTTCGGGAGGCCTGGGCAGGACAGGGACCCAGGTGTGGGAGGCCTCCAGATCTCGTCTGCCACACCACTTGCCAGCCTGCTTCCTCCTCTGACGGGGGCCCAGCACACGCCCCAGGAGACTTGGCAGCCGTCCCCAGAGCTATATCCTCCAGAACTCGTCTCCTTGGAAGGGGCCTGCCCCAGGTGCCAGGTTCGGCTGGTGGGCCAGCCTCCTTTGGAGAAAGCAGGCAAGCCTAGCCAGGCTTGCAGTGCCCCTGGCGAGACACCTGCGACCTCAGGCAGAGGGCCTCCTGCGTGCCCTCCACGGCGGATTTCTCCCCGGAGCCATGGCCTGGCTTCCATTAGGAAGACCAGGCCTTCCTGACTCCAGGGAGGAGGCTGGAACCTGTGGCCGGAAGGGCTTTCCCAGTTAGGCCCTGGCCCCCATGCCCTGCAGGGCCATCTGCCTGTCTCAGCACTTCTGACTCCACAGGGCCTTTCCTACACCTGGCCTGGCTGCAGACGCAAAGTGCAAGTGTGGGTTGAGGCCATGGCTTTGTCTTTCCAGGAAGAAATGAGCCCCTGGACGTAGCAGCTGGCCCAGGCAGAGCCTTGAGCTTGAAGCCCAGTACGCCTGTGGCAATCAGGGCCAAAGCAATGCTTCCAAGGCAGAGAAGTGGCCTTCAAGCTGAGTGGGAGTGGGGGAGGGGAGGAAGACAACAGCTGAAACCAAGTCAAGAAGGGCGGTAATGGAACAGCTGCAGCTGGGTGGCGCCAGCCAGTCAGGCCTGGAGGGAGGGCGGGGCCTTCACTGAGGACCCCCGAGGCCAGCCCTAGGCCCTGGCGGTCGCGCATGCGCACTAGGCTTGTGCAGGGGTATGGGGGGTTGAACCCAAGCCCGCAGGGCTCCCGGAGTGACCAGAGAAACAATGGCCCATGGGAGAGGTAGGCGAGGTGGGCAGGTGGTGTCACCTTACTCTCCTCAGGTCCCTGAGGGAGGGAGAGAGAGAGAGAGATCGCTGACCTCTAAGTCTCTGCCTCCACCGCTGGCTGGTGCCAACTCACAAGCCATCCCACTTCCAGCCATCAGCCCCACGCCCGCCCTGGGGCCAGCCCCACCACAGAGATGTCGGTTCCTGGTCACCTCCATGCCTTCCCTTCCAGACCTGACCCCAGTGCAGGGGAAACGGGTTGGACAAACCTTTATCTGTGTCTCTGCATAACAATCATCTTCATCCCCCCTCCCATGCCACAGGCCCACCCACGACATCCACCTTTGTCATTAGCTCAGGAGAGGATGCAAGATGAGAATCTCTGCTATTGTGTGGATTGACTCAGTTTCCCGGGTATCTCCCATGGACACATGTTCTTCAGCTGTGTCTGATTTTCTCCAGCCAACCTGTCTTGTTCATGATTTGGCCAGCCCTAAGAACCTGCAGGGAAAGGGCGGAGGGGGATTCTCTCTCACCCTTTCCTCCCCCTCTCTTTCCCCCTCCCTTGCTCAGATATTTTCTCACAGAGCAGACCTTTTTCTTATCTTCTTCCTTTCTCTCTCCTCACTCTCTAGGGCTCCTTGCTAATCCTTCATTTATTTATTTATTTATTTTTAATTTTTGTTTATTGCAGTAACATTGGTATACAATATTGTATAAATTTTAAGTGTATATCATTATGCTTCTATTTCTGCATAGATTACATCGTGTTCACCACTCAAATAACAATTACAAACCATCACCACTCCTTTCTAATCATTGGTTTGATTTCCTGCTTGATCAAACAGTTATTCATGAGAGTCTTTACTGGCTTATAAATTGTCTGATTTGTTTAAGATATGTTGGCAGTTAATGAACATTTTTGCGTGCAAGTTGGTTAAGGAACTGGATTTCAAATCTGTCCGTTCCTCTGATGAGCTAGTGAGTCAGAATTTCTGTGCTTGGCCATCAATTTCTCTTCTGGAGGCTTCAGGAATTGATTGCTATGTCGAAATTGCTTGCTGGACAAGGATAAGACCTGATTTTATAATAATATGCTTTCTTTGCTTTGGAGTAGGAAGTTTGATATTTATATGCGGGCACGTGTGTGTGTATGCTCCAAACATATTTAATGATAAATCAAGATTAACAATATATATGATTCCTATATTGACTTTTTTTGGACAAATACTGAGAAGTTAATTGAATACTCTTACTTTGGTTGTAGTTAGGTTCACTTTACTTCATATTTTTAAAATCTTTTTTTAAATATATGATACTATAATTGAACATATACATTTTGCCTGCTAACCACCTTTTAGTCCCTAAATATTTTGCCTTCAGATATGTGTACCATTATACACATTCATGTATAAAAGTTTCATATTAGTTGTGGCTTTACTTTTGTGAGCACGTGTATGGAATATCACTGACAATCTCCTTTCTTTCAGCATCTATGTTCAGTGTTAGTTTCCTATGTCTTCGTGGAATGTAGAGTAAAATACAATATTGAAAAAGTGATTTAATTAACTTCAGTATAGTATAACTGCTATATGTAGCATTATCTCTGTGGTTCTATTTTAAAATTTTGTACTTTGTTTTTTTTCTTTTTTCCTTGTTTTGCTCCATTTAAAGTAATTTTCCTTAGTAAACTTTTCTCCACGAAGTTGGATATATACATCTTTTTCAAATTCTATTTTAGATTTTTTTTTTCTGCTGAGGAAAATTGGCCCTGGGCTAACATCCATGACCATCCTCCTCTACTTTATATGGGACACCACCACAACACGGCTTGATGAGTGGTGCAGAGGTCCGCACCCGGGATCCGAAGCCACGAACCCTAGACCACCAAAGCAGAGCGTGCAAACTTAACCACTATGCCACCAGCCTGGCCCTTATTTTACAATATTTTTAATATGAGAAATAAGAAGAACCCAGAATCTGAAGTCTTGCCTCATTGCCTCCTCAATGTTAGATGAAAAATTAATTAGTATTTTACTTCTTTTCTTCTTCTCCAAATCCAGTGTCTCTTTTCTCCTAATCCAGTATAGATTAAGCTCTTGGTTGAAGATGGTTTTAAATTTTATGCACATTCTTTAAAGTAGTTTGTGTTCTGCATTTTTTAAAAATCACAATAACACAAAGTGCTGAGACAACTGTTTTAATTTTTCAGTGTTCACTTCTTTAGTACAGCGCTTTTTTTTGAAACCCATCAACCTCAAACTTGATTATGGATCTGAATTATCTAGAAGGCTTGTTAAAACACAGAAGGTTTGCTGTACCCCACCCCAAACATTCTGATTCAGTAGGTCTTGGGTGGAGACTAGCATCTCCACATTGTGATTCAAAGCTCCTCTGCCTAACATTCCTTATTTTTTTCATTTCAGAGGCAGTAAAATCCGTATCTGAGTGTGCAGGCTGTCCCTACCCAAGCCTTTGATTTTTCACAGGTGTTATGCCACAATAATCTTCTTGTACTCCTAAATCCACCTCAGCATTTGGAGGCCCCAACTGACACAAAAACGTTCTTCATTTTGCTTCTGAAAGGAGTGCTTTATTTTGAGAAATGTGACACAATCTGCAATAAGTTTAATGTGGATGCTGTTCTCTGCTCTTTAGACATTGCAATTTACTGATACAACACCTGCAATTTACTTATACAACACCTGCACCATTCTTCCTTGTTCTCAGTATTTAATGCTCTAACATTGGAAACACATGGGGCTTCTGGACATTCTGGACACTCTCCCTTCTTCAAGTTTAATTGATCATATCACACCTGAACTAAGTTGAACTAAAGTTGGCCATATCATGGCTTGTCACATGGTGATCAGGTATATGTGTACTATGTGTGCACCTCACAGAAACAGAATGTTCCTGGAGTGTGCATCTCAATGATTCTTCCCCTAAAATTTGATTAAATATGTTCTAAATAGAGGTTCTTAGTTTCAGTTAAATGTACCTAATCCATACATACATTACTGTAAAGTTTTCTATATCTTAAACTTATTTTGTTGAATAGCGTGTAAATTATTTCTATACCCCCAAACTCACACGTTTGAGTTTAAAATTTATTTTCTTTTCAAGTTAAAGAAATAATTTTTATTAAAAGAAAGAAATGCAAAGAAGTATCCAAAAGAATGAAATACTAGGAGTATGGAGGACTAGATACCTCAAAGGGGTTTCCCTCCACATAACACTATCTTCCATAAAATATAATGTTATTGCATTCTTGAGTTCACATGATGTAAGCCAAGTCTCAAAGGACAGAAGAAGGAAATTGTAAGCACTAGACAAATTTGGATTCACCCAGTGGTCAAAGGCCAGTATGATCCTCTAATGAAAGGATTTGTCTTTGAGTCACCAGTGACTTGAGGGAATGAATCTGGGACTCACAGATTAGTTGTGAGTCACACAAAAAAGGCATTTAGCGTGGTGTCATCCCACATGACTGTGAGCAGAAACCAGTGACATTCTTCTCTGGAGGAAAGAATCTAAACTAAAGTCTTACATTCTGTACACATTAAAATCAGACAAATATGAGCTCATAATCAAAGTTCTCCAAACAAATAAGGAATACATGCCATTGTCGATAAGAGTCATAAGACATAAGAAAATTAAAAATAAAACAATAGATTTAAACACTAAAACCTTCACTATTAGACTTACCAACTTCAAGATATAAAATAACTGTGTATAAAAAATGGAACAACAAAAATGGAACAACAAAATCAAACAGGAGACTCTAGAAATGATATGACATATTTGGCAGAGGTCCTTATAGAACATTAAGAGATTAAAAATACATAACTGTTGAGTTTTAAAACTTCATAGATGGGTTCTACAACAGAAGAGAGAATAGAAAACCAAATTTGAATTCTGAAGGAAATAGAATGCAGCATAGAAAGACAAGGAACTAAAAAACATGAAAGATAATTTAGATATGGAGATGATGAGAGAGAGTAAAGAAAAAGGAGAAATAAAGTACTGTACAACAAAAACAAGTGAGTCATGAGGGTAAAACTGAAAGTTAAATGGTCTATAAATTTCTCAGGAGATGAGAAACTATATCCACTTCAGGCAATGTGGGCTGGTGGTACAATAGAAGTAGAGAATATAACTCTCACCCAAATAGAGGATATACAATAGAATATGGAAAACAAGTATAAATCAATAAATTTTAAAGGGAAATAACATAATAAAACTTGTGGAAAAAATAGAAGGAAAACATATAGATAGTGGGAGCAAAAGAAGTATATAAATAATCACAACAAATGTAAATGGAATAAATTCTCGAGTTAAATACAGATTGTTAAATTTGATGCGACAATGATAAATTTAGCTGTATCTTGTTTACAATACTTGTGAAAACTAAAAAACATGGAAAACTATAAATTCAAAACAGAATAGAAGATATAAAGATATGCTAGGAAAATATCAATCAAAAATCAACCCAGGGTAGCTATAATAATATGAGATAAAACAGATGAGGAAAAAAGCATCATTAGGAATTAAGTGGTTAATCCCCAATGGTATATAAGTTCAACTTATCATGAAGATATAGTCGTTATACTACACACGATGTCATGTGAAGATAATATAGCCTCAACTAGGAAAGGAAGGAGGAGAAGGAAGAGAAGAAGGAGAAGATAGGAAGAAAAAGTCGGAGGAGGAGGAGGAAGTACAGGAGAAGGAGGCAGAGGAAGAGGAGAGTTAGACATAATATATCATCATAGTGAAGAATTTCAACTTTCCTCTGAGACAAAGAATAACATATATCTAATAATAGAGTGTTTGAAAAACAAATTAGCAAGTTGGATTTAATGGATACACATCGAACCCTATACCCAACAAGTGAAGAACACCTATTCTTCACAGGGACACGGGGAGCATTAACAAGCAGTGAGCATGAACTAGGGTACTAATCAATCCTCAAATAATAGAACACTTGAAATAAGTACAAGTGAATGCTCTATTTTATTCTTGATGCTATTACAAATCCCAGGCAATAGAAATGCAGAGAATTTTCTTTGGCTTAGGTGTTATTTGTGTGCAGAAAGTCTGTAGGAAAGATGAAGACAATATGGGCTATCAGGAATAGGTACCGTTAAAGATGTTAATGATTAATTTTAATTTTATATTTTTAAAATAAGAAATGGATGAGAAGCTTTTTAAACTTTACAATGCTCTCTCTCTTAGATTCCTAAGTGTTGCTAGTCCTTTCAGTCCTTCTTGATTCTTTCAATTGTTCCTGCCTGTTGATGATTCCTCCTTCATTGGATCTCTGAAGTTCACCTTAGTTTCCTGGTTTTGATGGTGGCAGACGCACAGGTTTGAGGGGACAGAGGTTAGGCAATTTGATTGACAGCCTTCTGTTGCACCATTCTCATCATGCACGTCATGCGTCTATGCTTGTCATGTATCTTTCAGTTGCAATTATTCTTCCTCTCCAGGGCTTTCTCCAATATCATGCTGATATTGTTGCTCTTCTAGAAAGGATTTAATGGTGTGCTCATATAAACAAGCATTTTGGATCCTGAACCAAAGAGCCATTTACAAGTCTACTCTGAATGTGATCTGTTTTTCCATTCATTGTACTTTCTTCTGTGTATTTAACCCGTTTCTTTCATGAATGTGGAATTCAGTAAGGATGTTCCACAGCTGGAGTCATGTTATTTTCTTTAGTTATAAATTCTAAGGCTTCAGGAGTGCCATCTGTTGCCACAGACATTCGAGTCAATAGCAAATTCATTTTAATAAAGTCATTGTATTGTGTTTGAAGGAAATCATTTTGAGTATTTTCCCTAAGGATCCTTATCCTTCTATGCAGGTTTCAGTACAAGAACTACCAGTATGTTCTGTCCTTGGTTTTTGCCATTGAGGAAATCAACAGGAACCCTATATCTTGCCCAACATGTCTCTGGGATTTGATCTCTATAATGCCCTGCCCAGTGAAAGGAAGACATTGGAGAGTTCCCTGATTTGGCTCTCAGAGTTGGGCAAGGACATCCCTAATTACGACTGCAGGAGAGAGAGTAAGTCTCTAGCGGTCCTTACAGGAACCACCTGGGCAATTTCTGCCCAGATTGGAACACTGCTGGAACTGTACAAATTTCCACAGGTAAGACTGGGTGGGATGGGGAGAGATGAAACCACGTCTCCTTTGGTGCCATTCTCAGGGGCTTAAAAAGGAAGAGAGGAGGAGACTGGGTTTGTGCATCTCTCAAAGGATATGATCTCAAAGGGTCCGTGTACAGGACCTTGATGAAGTATGACATTTCCTTTATTTGGAGTAGAGAGAAGGTTGAGGGAGAAGGAGACAAAGCAGTTTCCTGGAAGTCTGACTGATCTTATTTTATAGAAAGCTTTCAGGGAGTGGAAAATGATTAGAAAATGAAATGAGCAATTGTCCCCTTCTACCACTCCAGGTGTTGCTGAACAGCCTTCAGGACTGAGAGTGTGATTTTTGCCAATCCCCTTCCTCATATTGCTTCCAATTGTCTTTTCCTTTTAGCTTACCTATGGTCCTTTTCATCTTACCATGAATGATGATGAGCAGTTTCCATCTCTCTATTAGATGGCCCCCAGGGACACATCTCTAGCCATTGGCATGGACTCTTTGCTGCTTCATTTCAGTTGGATCTGGGTGGGGCTGGTCATCAGGGAAGACAAGAAAGGTGTTGAGTTTCTTTCAGACTTGAGAGGAGAGATGGACCGGAATGGAATCTGTGCAACCTTTGTGGAAATGATTCCTGTGACTGAAAGGTCATATTACTCAAGGACATGGCCATAGGATTTGCAAGTAGAGGAAACAGAAGGGAATGTGGTTATCATTTATGGTGATGCCAACTCTCTCATAAGCTTGAGCTTTTATACTTGGGAGTATTTAGTGATATGGAAAGTCTGGGTCACGACATCAGAGTGGGATTTTATCCACAGTTAGAGAGATTTCATCCTTGACTCATTGCATGAGACTCTCATTTTTTCACACCATCGTAGTGAGGTCCCTGGCTTTGAAAATTTTATCCAGACAGTTAACACTTCCAAATATCCAGAAGACATTTACCTCACTATGTTGTGGTTTCCCTTTATTCCTTGCACAATTTCTGAGTCTTACTGTAAAACACTGGAGAATTGTCCACCTAATGCCTCCTTAGGATGGCTGCCTTGTCAGATTTTTGACACAAGCATGACTGAATGGAGTTACAGTATGTAAAATGCTGTGTATGCTGTGGCCTGGAACCTTCACAAGATGCTTCTTCAACATGCAGAAATGCAGCCAATGCGAAGTGTGGAAGGTCTGGTGTTTTGTCCCTGGCAGGTAAAGTCTCTTTGACTTAACAGAATGTACACTCGTAAAAGTGACTTTCTTATGTTTTCACAGGTGCTCAAACCAAGCAGTTAGGATTCTTTCTCCAAGAAAAGCACAAGAGTTTCTATACTTGTTTCACTATCTAGGAGGTATATCTAGTCCTGGGTAGTAAGTCATTTACAAGAAGGTTCTAGTGGCAACGAGGAAGTGAGCTATGAGTCAATATCAATGCTTTGTGTTACAAAGGATCCCAACATCTTGCCTGCCTAATGTTTCAATAGGGAATATCCTGTCTTCTCCCATGAAGCTCCTCAATGACAAGAAGAAGAGAACTTGTCCTTTATGTGCCTATCTGGTGCTGAACATCATAGTGAATACTTTACATAAATGATCTCATTTAATTCTGAAACAACTTTAGGTATTGCTAACATCATTTTGCAGATTGATGGTCTGGGAAAATTCAGAGAGTGTATGAGCGTGGCTAGATTGGACTTTGTACTCGAGATTTGTCTGAATCCTATCACCACTGATCATCTTGATATTCTTGTCTTTAGGCATTTTCTCTTGAAACTAACTGATATTTTAGAAACATTATGATATTGTAGTTCTCCATATGATTTCATTTGCTTTACTTCATTGGATACTTGTAATAAAGGTACATTATGAAGCAAGGATTACAGACAATGAAAGGCTGTCCTCAATTCAGGGTTTTTCTCTTTAACACCTGGGCCCACTTCACCACAGGATGATGTGTCTCTTTTAGCTGCACCCCTTTCTGAGGAACATAGAATTTAACAATCCTGCTGGTGACTCAGTGAATTTGGCTGATGAAGGAAAATCAGATTCAGAGTAAACCATTCTCAACTTTTGGAATTTTACAGAAGGTCTAGTACTTAAGGTGAAAGTAGGAGAATATTCCCAACATGCTCCACGTGGTCAAGAATTGTCTTTGTCTGAGGAGGTGATTGAGTGGGACACGGGAATTACTGAGGTGGCTTGAACCCAATCACAATTACTTACACCACACATGAATAACCAAAATCTTGTTGGAGTTTTGTGTCCCCTCAGAGCTTCATAAAGGGCCACATATGGGAATTTAACAATTCACTTCCAACTGAAGTAATTTTTTCATTTACCAACAATCCAAGATGGAAGCAAGACCTTCATAAGCAAAAGATTGCAAGTTGTTGAAGGTTCAGAAAGTGGTTAGTAATTTTAAGGAATAATTTTTTAAAAAAAATTAAGTTATGTACATGTTTTCTAGAGATAATGTTATTGCACACTTAGTACACTACAGTATAGTGTAAACATAACTTCTTTATGCACTAGGAAATCAAAAAATTGGTGTGACTCACTTTATTGCAATATTTGATTTATTGCGGTGCTCTGGAAACAAACCCTCAGTATTTCTGAGGTGTACCAGTGTTTTATATCATACAATAAGCATGGCGTCCAACCAATGAATTGGATTTAGATATTTCAAGATTAAGTTTGTTAAGGCCCAATACTCTAAAACACTCTAGTTACTTGAAAATTAGGTAAAAGTCACAGCTGTTACCAAGTGTTATCTGATTTTCTCCAGACTCCACACTCTGCACGCAGTGAGAGTTGCAGTCCGGGACTCAGGAAGAGCCCTCAAGAGAGCAATGCTGCCTGTTGTTTTGCTTGCATTCCCAGCCCAGAGAATGTGACTTCCAATGAGATAGGTGAGTATATGCCTTGCAGCGACATTCTCCACTTCTATTTTTTTTTTTTGAAGGGAAACATTTGTCCTGAGCTAACTAACATCTGTTGCCAATCTTGCTTTTTTATTATTGTCCTCAAAACTGTAGTACATAGCTGTATATCCTAGTTATAAATCATTCTAGTCCTTCTATGTGAGCCACCACCACAGCATGGCAATTCACAGAGAGATGGTGTGGTTCCATGACCAGGAAACCAACATACGCCACCGAAGTGGTGAGCACTGAACTTTCACCACTAGGCTATCAGGGCTGGCTCTCCACCTCTCTTTTGTATGCACGGTTCTCCCAAAGAAACGGAAAAGCTCTGATGAGGACTGCAGTGTCAAAATGTTGCCTTCCTCCATTTAGTAATGTAACTTTTATAGCCAATAATATTTCCTCCCAAAATGATACTCTCTCTCTCTACCTTGAACTAGCTTGCTTGTCTCATTTTAGCATCATTACAGGCATTATGATCTCAAGGAAACCCTTTACGACCACTCCACAGTAACTAACTTAAATCTCTCTCATGGAATCTAACACATGGTATTCTAAGTCCTTAATTTTCATCTTCTTTAAAGCTACATTTAGATCACATTGAACAAATCTTTATTTTTCCAGTGTCTGGTGCTGTTCTTGGCACAGAGCAGGAGCTCAGAAAGGTTGTGTTTGATTTAAGAAGTAAGTATTTACATGGTGTACAATGAGCTTATGGTACAGCTTGTTTTCTAATCTCCTCCAGTTCACAGGTGAGTAGGGGAGACAACATGCAGTGATGTGAATTCAAGGTGGTGACATAGGGCTGCAATATAGGTACGCAGAGACCCATGGGATGAAATAAGTGATAGTATATATGTTTGTGGGGAGGGAAGTGTCATGGACTTATTCATAGAGGCAGTAGCATTAGTATTATATCAGACTAATGAAGGCGAATTAAATTCTTGGTGGAATTCTTAGAAATGGCAGAAACTGACAAATTAGCCCTGCATTTAATATTCTAGGGAGCTGAGAAAAGGTTCAACATGTGTAGAACACAGACAATGTGGGTTTGGGAGTTGGGTCATGAAGTAGAAGAGGGACGGAAAACCAACCCTGAAGATTTTTCATACAATAATTAACATCTTGGAATTACTCAGATTTATGATATTAAATGGTGCAATACTGGAATCCCCTCAATGGTGGCATTATCTAATTTTATTTTTGTGATTGATGTGAAGCTTAATTTCACAACATCTTTTGTATAATTTCAATTTTTTTGAAATGTACTGAGATTGATGATATAGTCTGGCATATCGTCAATTTGGATAAAGCTTCCACGTGCACATTTGGCGTGTGGTAAGTTTGGGTATATGTTCCATATGCACATCTAAAGAACACTACATCCACTAACTTCAATTCCTACATGCTTGGAGATTAATAAATACACTTGTAAACAACCGATGATTAATGAGTATACTATGATGGAAATTAGAATGTATTTCCAATTAAAAATACTATTCATCAAATCTTATGGGGTGGAGTTAAATCTATCCTTAAAGAGAAATGTATAATCCTAGATTATATATATTTATATATTATTGTGTATATTTAAATAAAGAAAGGTTGAATTTCTAAGTTCTAAGCATTCATCACAAACTATAAAAAGAGCAGAAAAGTAAACACAAGGAAAAGAGAAAGCACAAAATGATAAATATCAGAGGAAGTGTTAACAAAATAAAAGACAAACATCAAAAGGATAAATAAAACTAAATTAGATTCTAATAAATGACAAATATGCTCAATAAAATCCTAGTACTAGTGTTCAAAAAAAGAGAAAAATTGCAACAAAATAATACCAAGGCTGAAAAGGGAGTAATCTGTTCAGATCATATGGAAAAATTTTAACATGAAGAAAACATAAATAACATCATGTTGATACAATGAAAATTTAGAGGAAATTCACAAATTTCTAGGCAAATAAAAGTTACCAAACTGCCTCAAGAAAAAATGAAAAATCTGAATATTGCCATACCTATTACAGAAATTGAGACCATCCTTTAAAACATTTCTACAAACTTTTATTGTAAGCTATTTATTTGGTACAAAGCTGATGAATCTGCCCAAATATTGAAGAAAAAAATAATATACATCTACTCAAACTCTTCCAGAGAATAGGAAAAACTGAAAACTTTTTGACTCACTTTGAGAGACGAGATTAACATTGCTACCAAAATCTAACAAAATCATTGCAAGAAAGGAAATTACAGGCCACTCTCTTTCTTGGATTAAATTCATTTATACTAAAAAAACATCAAATCAAATCAAGGTTCCAAATCTAGCCATATTTTATAAGAAGGACATATCATGACCAAATTCGGTTCACGCAATGTAATTCAGTACACTAATCTCTGAAAAAAGAGAAATAATAATCTCAATAACTGTAAGAAAAACTAGTAAAATTAAACACCTATTCATATTTTAAAACAAACAACAACTACAGAAACAACACTTACCAAATCAGGAACAGAAGGAAACTCTCTTACTCCCATACACAGTATTCACAGAATGGAACTTCATGGTGCACTGTTGAAAGCAAGGATAAGAGAAAAATGTTCAACATCATTGCCTCTATAAGCCGTTAGACTGGAGGTCTTGTCTGATACAATATTGGCAGGAAAAGAAATAAAAGGAATAATTTACTTCAAAGGAAGAAGTAAAATTGATGTTATCTTCACATGATATTATAGTATAAATGTAAAAACCATATAAATTAAGGTATTAACTGAGTTTATTGGTGGCTGAGTACAAGGTTAATATAGAAAGTTTTGCTTCCATCTACCCGTCATAAGCATTCAAAATTTAAATTTTAAAAAATGACATTTACAACATCTTAAAGTATGAAGTACCTAGAAATAACTTTAATGAGACTTTCCAAAGATTTTTGTCCATAAATTTATAGAACAGCATTTAGAAAAATGGAGGAAGGCTGAAAGAAGTGGAGGGATAAATCAAATTCGTGACTGAACAGACTCAAAATTCTACAGATATCAAAACTGTCCAAATTAATCTACAGCTTCCACAAAATTGCAGCTAAAATGCTGACTCGTTCTGTGGAAATTACAATTGATACAATTCTTATGGAAATGATAAAGGAAAAACTTAGCTAAGAAAATCTTGAAGACAAAGAATAGAGTGGGAGGACTTACTGTACCTGACATCAAGTATTACAGCATCACAGTAGAGGAGGTTCATCAAGAGGATAAACAAGTAAATCAACGGAACCAAATGGTAAGTTCAGATACAAGCTGCTCATATAGGGACTCGCGTATAGACGTCTGATTTACAAGGAAACACTGAGGAGGAATGGGAAAATGAAAGACTTTTCAATAAACCATGTTGGGTAAATTGGCTGTCTTCATGGAGAAGACAATGACTCGCCAACCCTAACTCACACCATCCACAGAAAACGTTATCAGGCAGATTGTAGTTCTAAAAGTGAAAAGTGAGGGAATTTAAAGGGACATAAAGAGGAAGGAGCAATGCCCCTGTAGAAGGAAAAAGCATGTATTGATACCTGCAGGGATGAGTGGGCACGGAACAGTTTCAGAACCACATGAAGATTTGGGAATCTTAAAAATCAGAGCAGAGGTAGTAGAGGTAGGCAAGACCAAGGTTATACAGTCTTTTTGGTCTTCCTAAGAGTTTGTCGGATTTTTTAATGGAGGATAAACATGATCCCACTTACATGTAAAAGTGTCACTTGTGATGCAGGACAAGGGCAGGGAACCAGAGTAAAAAGATCTTGTGGTAACATAGGAGAGAAGTGACTAAAATCTTAACAGAAGTGGTGGAAGTGAAATCAAGATGAAATGTTTTGGAGATCATTTTAGATGGTAGAAATGGTCTCATTTTAAAACTCCCGAGGAATGAGGTCTATGACTTGGTCATCTCTGTTTCCCTAGAATGTAGCATATTATCTGGCTCATGGAGGTTTTCCAATAACTGCTTGCTCATTGAATGAGTAAACCTAGGCCATAGCTTACAGGGGTATAGCTCAGAGAGACAGGGAGGACATTTGGTTTTCTGCTGAGAAAAAAGTGCTTTCATGAATATGCAAGATAAATACTGAGAAGGATAATAGCTTTGCTTACTTAATCATAAATAAGATGGGCAGTATTAACTGGGAATGGTTCTCTGTAGAGCATTCTGTTATTTGATGCCTGGAGCAACAAAGGAAGATAATTGGCTAAACTTACCCAATGCCTTCTTTGGGGGCATGCAAATGAGAGAGAATGACTGAACCTGGACTCAGGACACTTTGCATCTCTCCCCAGACATGGATCAGTGTGTGAAGTGTCCAGATCATCAGTATGTCAACAGAGGGTGAGATTGCTGCCTCAAAAAAGCTGTGACCTTTCTGGCTTATGAGGACCCCTTGGGCATGGCCCTGGCCTGCACAGCTCTGTGCTTTTCTGTCCTCACAGCTGTGGTCCTGGGGGTCTTTGTGAAGCACCAAGACACTCCCATAGTCAAGGCCAATAATCGGACTCTCAGCTACATCCTGCTCATCTCCCTCATCCTCTGATTCCTCTGCTCCTTACTCTTCATTGGTCGTCCCAAGACAGCCACCTGCATTCTTCAACAAATCACATTTGGAGTTGTATTTACTGTGGCTGTTTCCAGTGTCTTGGCCAAAACTATGACTGTGGCTGTGGCCTTCAAGGTCACTGCACCAGGGAGAAGGATGAGGCAGTGGTTGGTGTCAGAGGAACCTAACTTCATCATTCCCATCTGCTCCTTTATCCAGCTGAGTCTCTGTGGAATCTGGCTGGGAACCTCTCCTCCCTTCATTGACACACATGCACACTCTGAACACCGCCACATCCTCATCGTGTGCAACAAGGGCTCGGTCACTGGTTTCCACTGTGTCCTGGGATACCTGGGTTCCTTGGCCCTGGGCAGCTTCACTGTGGCTTTCCTGGCCCGGAACCTGCCTGACACCTTTAATGAAGCCAAGTTCCTGACGTTCAGCATGCTGGTGTTCTGCAGTGTCTGGGTCACCTTCCTCCCCGTCTACCACAGCACCAAGGGCAAGGTCATGGTGGCTGTAGATGTCTGCTCCATCTTGGCCTCCAGTGTGGGGCTATTAGGCTGCATCTTTGCTCCCAAGTGCTACGTTGTTTTCCTAAGGCCAGAGAGAAACACATCAAATGTATTAACGAATAAAACACATTCAGCGAGAAAATAATCGAAATGTAATTTATTTTCATAGGTCACAAGAACTTGCCTACACTTGAAAAATAAACTACCACATTTTTGCAGATCCACTTTAAGTACCAACTAAACTTACCTTATATCTCCACTTAATTTTTTGCTTTACGTTTCTTTTGGCTTTGTACAATTTTCCTAGGGCATTCAAATGAACAAATACAAAAACATTCATACTAATTCTCCTCTAAAATTATGTGTGAAAGATTGCGAAAATGGCCACACATTAGTCTTCTCCCACTGTCTCTTTGGTCGTAGCATCCCACGTGGACTCTGGGTAGACTTGGCCTTGTAACTTGCTTTGGCCAATGGGACATTAGCAAATGACATAAGCAAAGGCATGAAAAACACTTGCTCATTGTTGGTACTTGTCCTTCTCTGTCTGCCCTTGGGAAGCCTGAGGCCATCAATATGTGAATGAGTCTAGATAGACTGCACATCTCCATTACTCCAGGTGACTTCAAGTCAACAATCAGATATGTGAGTAAGGCCGTCCTAGACCAGCCAATCCCAGCTGAGCCACCAATAGGTCCAGATCAAAATAACTGCCCAGTTAGCCCACAGAATCTTGAGAAAAAATAAACTATTTTTATTTGAAGCCACCAAATTTTAGGTTGGTTTGTTATACAGCAGAAGCTAACTGATACATAATTCTACCATTTATATATGTCCTCTCATTATTTGTGTAATTATCACAGATTTCTATTTCTTTATCCAATATCATAGACTGGAATATTTTTCTCTAGATTAAGTCTCTGAAAGAAAATCAGAGACCATATCATGTTCCATCTTACTCTTTCTCCTTCCTCTTTTCAACCAAACATCTTTAAGCATATATATTAAGAATAGCTTCACTAATTTTAAGATTATGGATATTCTTCTATATTGTCATCCACCACTGTTATACGCAGGGGATTTTTACTTTTAATTTTAGCCCTTATAATCCATTTGGAATGATTTACTTGTGAATAATGTTAGTTGATGGTCCAATGTTTTATTTTACAAATAGATATCTTTTAGTCTATAAAACAAACACTACATCATTTTAAAAGTTGATTTGAAGCATATGGAATCTGAATAATGTTTGGAAAATTGATATCTTTGAAACACTGTTTTCAATCACAAGTATAGTATATCTCTCCATTTAATCAGAGCTTTTACACACTTTGTATCTCTTTATAATCTTCTTCATATAACTAATGTGTAGTTCCAATTATTTTAACTACTCTTCTTAAATCATTCATTGCTCTTATGAATGGAATAATTATTTACATGTTTAAACTAATTCTTGCTCATGTAACAGTATTTTTGATGGTTCATATAGGAATCTAGCTTCCTTATACATTACTGCACTTATTTACCAGTTCTAAACTTTATAAGTTATGTCCCACTAAAATAATAGATTTTCTCTTCTTCTCTAATATTATTTACCTCTTATTCTGTTGATTCTCATTTTTTCATGACTGTGCTCTCCAGTGCCACACTGAATCACAAGTGTTTGCCAGGAGCATTTTCCTCTTCTTAAGTGTAGTGTAAACATCAGATAAATTCCTTGTCAGGGCAGAGCAGACATCTAAGGGAGAAAAAGTAAAAACATGAAGGGGAATCATTTCTGCCTGGAAATCAACAGACTTGCTTCTCTTGGCTGTTTCGAGCTGGAGATCTTATGACAATGTGGCCAGCTGAGAATCAGAGGATCTTTCTCTAGTCCCAGGAATTAGTCTTGGTCAAATCTCTCAACCTCTTTAGACCTCAGTTTCTTCACCAGTAACATGAAGAGTTGGACGAGTCTTTTTGAGTTCTGAAATCCAGTGACAACAAGATACCCTTCACCCAGATGCACTTGACAAAGACCAGAGAGAATTTTCACTTGTCTTCTTCTGCATCAACATTATTATCCATATCACCCCTTAAAGACATATCAAATGTCTACTTTCGCATGACACTGATAAAACAGGTTCCATACCAAATCGCTGTTCATTGGGATAACAAATCTATAGTTAATTGTTTAGAGGTAAGTATAGAGATGGGCCCTGCTGGAAACAGCAATCAATGGGCCAAAAAGTCTTGCTTTATTTTACAGCAAGGCTGTAGAAACACTCCCTAATACACCAGAATGCTTAAGTACTTAGAAAGTATGAAATAAATGGGAGCCTTGTATCCATGGTTACAAGCTAATAAGGATATGATTTTTAAAATTTTGTTAATGATGCCATTTGCCTGCTATGAGGCTGTTCTCTGGTGAGTAAACAGCAGATGTATTCAAGACCACTTTCACTCCTTTAATAAATATTTACTCAGCGCCTACCACTTGCTGCACGATAGCAGTGATCTACCCTAAGAGCATTTATATTCTAGTAGGGTGACACAGACCATAAACAAAAAGAGAATCTTGAGGTGATCAATAAAGTTACATATACGTCAAACTTTTTTCATTCTGGACTATTATTCACCCTTTCCCTTCTTTGACTGTTTACCAGAAGTCTAATCATGGACTTGAAAACCCAGAAAGCGTGGGTCCCAACTTTCTTCTCGCAACACCCCTGTTTCAAAGACATAGTGTTTATCATCTGAGAGTATGTCTCTTTAAGAATAAGTTCTTATGAATCAGCATTATTTCATCACTTTCTTGAGAGGACCGATGATATTATGAAGGGAAAAAAATATCATATGGGATTTATACTTGAAATGATGTTTCCACTCTAATTGTGTTATTTAATGTGGTGTGATTTGGGGAAAGTCAGTTACTCCTTCAGAGACAGTGGTAATAATACCCTGAAAAGCATTCTATAGAGATTAAATGAAACAAAGTATGAGAAACTGCTTTGTAAATTGCAAAGCAATCTATTTCAGCTTATTTTTTCTAATAATATTTTCATTTATCCAATCCTTTTTGACTCTAACAAACCTGCCTAGACTTTTGTCATTTATTCAACAATAATAATGGGTCAAAATGGTTGAATATTAGAAATTTCATATGGTTCAACTTAATTAATAGGCCATCACAATATTTAATTTGGTTATAATTACAGTTAAATTTTTCATGATGCCTTATCATGTGCCAGGCACTTTCTAGGCATCTGACATGTATTCACTCATTTAATCCTCACAACAATGCCATGGAGACAATACTATTAACCTCTATTGTATGGATGAGGAATATTAGAGGTTATATAATTGACCAAAGTCACACAGCTGGTACACAGGCAGTCCACCTCCAAAATCTCTTTTCGGGATCCATTAGATGTTGTGGCACTTACATTGTAAAAGGATCACCTTGGTTCCTGGTTGGCGAATGGATCAGAGGGTACTAAGGAAGAAAGCACATGGCTACTGAAATGATCAAAGCAAGCAATTCTGAATACAGGATTTCCTTCCTTTTTAAGGCTGAATAATATTCCATTGTATAGATGCCCCAGATTTTCTTCATCCTTTCACCCACGGGTGCACAATTAGGTAGTTTCCATCTCTTGGTTATTGTGAATAATATTGCAGTGCATTTTGTCAAATGATTTCCTGGCACTTAGTGAGTTTGAAAAAATTCTTCTTATACACATTAGTTACTGTAATGAACTACCTTTCTAAATGTCTAAAGTTTAAATATTTTTCATTCTACAGAAATACCTTGCCTAATCATGATTTGTGTTGTTATCAGTTCATGAATGATCTAAGATTTTTGTACAAAAATTTGTTATAATGGCTTTTTTGCATGTATTCAGGAACCTTGCATAATATGGGTATTGCCTGATTCTTGATTTTTAGTAGAGTTTTCTAGTAAGCCTTTGGGATAGGAACCATCTTTGTAGATGTGAGGCAGACAGCAGAAAAATAATAAAGTGATTGCTATATTTAATTATATCAAAAGAAAACTTTCGTTTTGCTAAATTGTTTTTACACAGTCTTTGCTTATTTGTAAGAGTGACACATATCATTTTATTAATGAAAAGAAAATTCAATAAACAATTTTAACATAAAACAATATCTATTGAGAACTTATATGAAAATTTTAGCAATATGCTGTCGCCAATTTCCTCATCTGCAAAATGGAGATAGATAATACCATCTTCCTTATGGGTTGCTGTGAGAATACTCAAGAGTAATGTATGTAAAATGCTTATCAACATGTGGATTGGAAAGTGATGCCCCATTCATTTTTCCACAGGGATGATGACAGCTTTTTTAATGCTTGAAGTCTGTAGTTTTCAAAATACGTTCTACTCTTGTAAAGTGAATCCTTTTTACAAATTCTTTGTAGAGTTTGATGATCCCTTTGGAATACAAATTCAGGCTCCCGTGTGTGTGCGTCTGTGTGTATGTATACGCACATCTCTCAAATAATACTCCAAGCCTTATAATGAAAAGCTACCTTCCCCACTCTTGACTCTGGTTCCAAAAACAATTTCTTTAATTTTCTGGTTGAAAATCTATATTTCTAAATTAGCTACCCATACAGCTTTTTCATTTTTCAGCTTTTGACTATTTATAGTTTATTTCTTCTCTGAAAAAATCAGCACGAAGAGTTCTTACATATGTTAAAAACATAATTCCCCTTGCCCAATATAACTATTTAATGAATTAGGATAAATCAAAATTCAATGTCTACTGTTTTATGACATAAGTGTTTACTATTTTATAGCATATGAATCTTATCCAGAGATGTGCGATGTCAGATAGTATGAATACATTTTCTTTCTCACTTTTTCCTTTGACCTTTTAAATGGTAAAATTCTCTTGTTTCTTTGTTGTCTTCCTATGGATTCATCACTGGTTCATCTCCTTCCACCAGAAATTTAAATCTCTTCTCATTAACTTCTGATGCATGAGACAATTCATGGGCTTCAGGTTTTGCTTGGGGACATCCCTTTTGGGCTTGAACATATACACAGTCCCACATATACACAGTATGTCTGGAAGGATAGAGGAGGAAAGGATGTTTATCTCTGTGCAAAAGTCCCGGGAGACAGTGGTAGAGTGAGAATATTTTATTGACTTTGCACCACTCTTTGAAGGTTTCCTATACGTGCATCTACAATGTAGGCCTCCCTCCCCCCAGATTTTTAAAATTAAAATAGCATTATATCCTTATCTACTGGCTTGGAACAGCAAGTTGTAGAGAAATGTGAATATATGATCCAATTTTTTAACGAAATTAAGAACAGGAAACACACAAAAAATTTAGAATTCTGAATATGGGCACATCATTCTATGAGGCTGTGTAAAGGTGGGGAAAGGAATGAAGAACAGCTGTTCAACATCCAGCTACCTGTACAGTCTAGGGGTCCACGGAAAGCCTCGCCTCCAGCCACGCCCCTGGAGCTGATTTCCTCCCCCTGTGAAGTCTGCCTGAATTATTCCAGCCACACCCCCGCCTCTTCCCGCCCCTGGAACTGGTCTCTGCCCACAACGTTTGGGCCTGCCTCCGCCCACAGCCTGGTCCCGGCTCATTGCCCTGCCTGCACCCTTGTTCCCGCCCATAAAACTGCCTCCCCGGCCTGCTGTCACTCACAGCCTTGTCCCGCCCACAGCCCGCCCCTAGAACTGGTTCCCGCACACAGCCCCGCCCCTAGATTTTGTCCCTGTCCCTGGTGGTGACCCAGCCCGCTTTCCAGCTTCTCACTCACTCTAGAAACTAGACACCTCCTGTGAGGCTGGGGTGCACGGCCTCGCCCCGCCCGCCACCTCAACCCGCAGCCCCCAAACGTTCGTCCTCCCCGAACGCCCACCCGAGACCGGAACCGGAAGCGCGGGCGGCGGCATGGATGGAGCGGGCGTTCTGTGCGGTGTGTTCCGTCTTCTCGGCGCGGACCACATTCCCGTGGATGTTCGCCCTCAGGGGCGGGGCTCGGTGAGCGGCGGGCGGTCCCGGCTCCAGTCGCGGTCCAGGGAGGGGCCTGGGCGGCGGGCAGCCCTGTCAGGGCCTGGCGTCCCTCCGTCCCCCCGGAGCCCCGTTTCCCCAGGGCTGTTCGCTAGGGCCCCCGAGGCTGCTCTTCCTCCTGGCTCCGGGCGCCACCGTCCCCTCCTCAGAGTCCCCGTCACCGTCCTCCGTGTGATTTTGTCCCCAGGGGGCTTTAGCCGCTTCTGGAGGCAATGTTTGGGTTGTTACTAATGGGGGCGCTCCTGGCATCTAGAGGGAGAGGCAGGAATGCTGCTCAGCGTCCTCCAGGGCCCAGGACGGCTTAACAGAGAATTATCCGGACCCAAATGTCAATTGTGCCGAGGTTGGGAAACCTGCTCCAGGGCCTGAAAATCTCCCGAGCCCTGAATGAAGTGTGGAAATTGTTGACAAGTCAGCGAGTCCCTTACAGGGTCCCTAAATGACAAGCTTGTTTAAAGGGTCCAGAGTCACCAAAAAGTCTCTGTCCAGCCAAGTGAGTTGAGTGACTCAAGTGCACACAGCACGAAGCTGCTTTCTCCCATCTCGGGGAGCAGCAGACGGCTGGATAGGAATCGGGAAAATCCAGCCACAGCCAACACTTACAGTTAAATCAGTAAATACAAAAAAAGAAAAGTGAATGGGGTTGGCCTTTCCATCCAACACCCTATAAAAGGCCTCAAAAGCTTGTTTGCACTTTTTTTCCCCCCTCAGACACGAAAAGCATCCGTGGACCTCAAGTTTGAGGTGAAACCAGGCTCAGGGGCCACCTGTCCTCGCTGATCCATGGATTTCTGTGTGACCAGGTGAGTACCCTGTGGACCTGGTACCAACAGGTTCCGGCAGCCTCCGCTGTGCAGAAGACCTGCTAGTGAGCTTTCCTGGGCTCGGGTTGTCACCACCTGGAGTCACTGAGAGTGAAGGTATCTTGAGAAAAATTATTGATGTTTGATGGATGGAAAGATGGTAAACTGTGTGTGGTTCTGTGTGGTAAATATTTCAGTAAGTACAGTTATATGCAAATAAAAACATATGAAACAAACCTAAATAACTGCAAATGTGTATTATAGTAGAAAATATAGATTTACTTGCATTGCATAATACTCAAAAGTCAGGATTTATATATAATATAACTACAGAAATGTTTTGCGTGTGTATGTAGTATTAGAAGACATCCCATGAAATATTAGCAGCGATACTCAGCAACATTCCTTAGACCCATTCAATTTGATTTCTAAAGTCCTATAAATCCTCCACATAAATTTGAAATAAAGGAGCATTCAGGGAAAAAAATGATTGGAACTTCTTTGTATTAATAACAAATTTAAAATTGAATTTGCCAGTAACCAGATTCATTTTGAGCATTTTTTTCTTTATGACATTCCAAATCATTTGGAGGAGTACTAAGCAACACTGTAGATTGAAGGGAAGGGCGCTAGTCTCCAAAAAGACTGTCCTCTCCACCTTGCCTTGTAAAGGGAATTAACTTTGTTTCTTGAAACTTTTCTGAAATAACGGTCTGGTGATTCACGTTGCAGAGAATCTTGTTAAGTAATTTTGTATTTAGTTGTTGACCTCTTCTAATTGTGTGTGTATGTGTGTGTGCCTTTTTCATTCTAGCTTTCCTGTGATGTTCTTGAGGGGAATGTGTGCTTGTCATGCAATAGATAGTCTCTGAGTGTATAATTAATGGTGACCAACCATCCTCGTTTATTCAGGACAGTGGGGTTTTCCAAGACACAGGACGTTTAGTGTTCAAACCAGGACAGTCCTAGACAAACCGGGATGGTTCCTCATCTCATGAGCCAGGCCCTGGGCCACATGCATGGGGACCTGGAGAACCAGAGAGACCTTGTCCCACCTCCATGGAATTTATATTGTATTTGGGAATTTGGATTTTGAAAAGTTAATGATGAGAGTGATGTGGGAGTTTGGCACAAGGGGAATCAACCTGAGGGGGCAGAGAAGCCCTCTTGAGAAGGGCTGATATTTAGCTTGAGAGCTGGAGTTGGGACTGGATTTAGCTGGTCGGAGGGTTAGACTGGAGTGAGGGTGTGGGAGTGTGTTCAAGAAAACGTTTCAGGCAGAGGGACCCGCATGAGGACACCCCTGAAGCAGAGAGCCTGGTGTGTCCATGAACTGAGAAGAAGGATGGCTGAGCCGAGTCAACACAGGGGTAGGGGTGTGAGCCACACCGGCGAGGGGGGACAGGCAGGACCAGATCAAGGGTGACTGGGACTCTGTTCTAAGACCAGTGGGAACCCTCTGGAGAGATGCGAGTAGAAGGATGATGTGATTATCGTTTGGTCTAAGCATGTGGGTTAAAATGGACTTCATGGTTAAGAATGAAGACTTAATAGGCAAGATGGGAGGTGCTGGCAATAAGATTAAGAATAAGATGATTGTTCCCTAGGCCTGGGTGATGGCTGTGGAGTAGGAAAGAAGTAGAAAGAAAAGACCTTGGAGTGTAGAACCGAGAGAACATAACGGTACTTTCTTGCCTGCATGTGTCAGATGGCACAGGGCACTGACTGTTCTCACTGTTGTCCGTGCAGACCTGCAGGCGCCCCCTCACCCAGGTCTGTGTGTTCACCCCTCTTTGCCACTCACAGGCCCCTCCTCCACATCCTAAAAGAAGTCAGGCCTTACTTGTGAGGGGGTTGTCTCACACGGGAGACACCTAGGAGAGCCCCTCCAGGCATCAGAGCAGCCCCTTCAGCATCTCCATTACCCTCCTCCCTTCCCCTCTCTCGCTTTCCACACCCAGAACGACCCTGCTCAGTATTCCACATCCCCATGATCTTCCTCCCCCAGGCTTGAGAAGGGTGGGGCAGCCACTGGGGTGGACATCATGTGCACCGTCCACTCTGACCCCAGCATGTCCCGGGCTGGACAGAGAGTGACTCTACTGGGAGCTGAGCCATGAGACTCAGCGCGTCACCCACCTGGGCTCCTTCACCCTGGACTGGGACAGCCTCTACGTCAGTGGTGAGGGGCTGTGCTACAGCCACACTGTCTCTCCCAGTCAGAGTTCTGTGTTCCCTCCATTGCTCTAAAGTGAGCTATGATCCATCTCTCTATCCTCCTGGTCTGGGTTCAGTCTTCTCATCACTGTGTGATCACTGGGTCCAGCCACCTTCCATCTCATTGCCTTCCCCTTGAACACCCCTCCACTCGTCCCCGCTGCTTTCCCCTCTGCTTTTCCCACAAAGGTCCCTACATCCTTCCTCTCCCTTAATTCTTTATGTTCACTCCAACTCTTGCTCAGCTCCTCTCGCCTTCTCTCCACAGGTTACACCTATGGAGCCGTGGCCCCGACTACCAACAGTGAGTATTCCTGGCCCTGATCTCCTGGGTCCCATCTGCATTTGGAGTTTGGGAGCACTTGTTCTCCTTCACCTGCTGTCCTTGGTGAGGGAAGGACCTGGAAGGGCCCTAATTCATCCCTTCTCTCCCTCCCGGGTTCTGGTGGAGAGTCCCAGCCCAGTGTGAGAAAGCCTTAGACACAGACTTGTTCTCCACCACATTCTGACCCCACGTGGTTTTCACTTTAATTCTGCTAAAGCGCCGCCCTTGGTCCTCCTTTTCCAGGTATCCCATCCATCTGCCCATTTTTCTGCCTATCTGCCTCTCCTCCGAGTTCAGTCACTCTTGTTCACCTATCTCTCTCTCTCGGGCTCCTCTCATCCACAGGCTTGCTCATCCCTCTACTCACACAGTCACCCCTCCCCTCACTCTCATTTATGCTTCACCTGTGAATGGTGGTCCTGAGACAGCCAGTGCTGGAGCCCGGGTGAGCCTCGGGGCTCCTCCCACTCTGTCCCTCCCTGCTGACAGCCCTCTCCACAGCTCCCGAGCTGGCCACCACGTCCCTGCATACTTGATCATCACCTGTGCCACCAGAAGCCACCACAGGTATCTGGGGGCCCCTTTTCCTTACCAAGAGAAGCTCTCTGGCCCCACTCCCCATGAGCCAGTTGTGATCCAGGAGCTGGGAATCCAGGGTGTGAAATTCTGGTTTTAGGGCAATCATGCTGATCACAAAGATTATACCAACGATTTAGTCTAAGGCCAGCCCTCAGAGAGCCCCTAGTCTTGTGAAATTAACACACCATTATAATACAATGTGGAATATTTCGGGGAGAGGCACCTGGCATAATTTGGAGGGGAGGAGCTTGCTAGAGAAAGTTTCACCAGAATGAAGTCTTTAAGAATGAGTAGGAGGGACCCTGGCAAATAGAGGACGAAGGGTTTTCCTGGCACAGAGGATTCCATGAGCAAAGGCTCCGGCCCGAAACAACATGCCGTATGGGGAGAATTAAAACGAATTTGGGTTGCATGAAACATAATGTTTAACCCGCAGTAGATGGATAAAATGAGACTGAAAGGTGAGCAGGAGCCAGATTGAGTAGAGCCTTGAGTGCCAGGTCAAGAAGGTTGAACTAAACACTGAAGGCCATAGGGAGCCATGGGTGGTACTAGAGCAGTGGTGGCCCTAGTGAGGTATTCATTTCAGAAAGATTCTTCTAGTAGTCCATGTAGAACATCCTTTAGACAGAGCATCCAGTGAGCCTGCTGGGGTGTTGGTCCGGGTGAAGGAAGTTAAGACCTGAGCTAGGACAGGAATGGAGAGAGAGAGTGTATGTGAGGACAAGTGTGCAAGGTGAATGGGTGTTACTGGGAGGGAGGAGGAGCTGAGCAGATATGCTGGTTCTGACTTGGGTGACCACACGGGTGGGTGATGGTGCCACTGGGACAGAAGACGACAGATTACAATGAGTGCAGGACTCTGGTCTAGTCTCAGGCCAGCTTTTAGAGATGGCCATCACTCTCCCTCTCGTCTTGCGGCTTTGGGGCACAACCTGAAGACCCTGACAGTCAACGTCACCATCTCCACCCTCCGGTATTCATCAGACATGAGCAACGATTAGGCCACGTTCAACTTCACTGAGAGGGTCCTGCAGAGCCTGGTGAGACCCTGGTCCCAGCAGCTCCTGGTGGGTTAAATCCCACCCAGCCCCTCCTCCAACCCCTGTCCCTCCTGCTCCTCCTCCTCCTACTTCCTCCCCAGCTGGATCATTGTTCAAGAAGAGCAGCCTGGGTCCCTTCTACTCAAGTTGCTGACTGGTCTCCCTCAAGTGAGACCCTCCCCTGAGCATTTGCCCCTAATGACCACTTTTGTGACCACCCCTCTCTGTCTCCACACTGTCCTCCCATTTCCTCCTTCCTGTTCTGGCCCCCAACCCCAGAGGTTTCAGGACCTCTCTCTAGAGTCCCCACATCCCTCTCTCCCCAGGCCTGAGAAGGATGGGGCAGCCACCTGTGTGGACGCTGTCTGCACCCACCACCCTGACCCCGTGGGCCACCATGCCTCTGTGCTGGGAGCTGAGTGTCTCCACCTGTCTGCTCTTCCTCTCGGTGGCTGCAGGCTCTGCAGCCCAGAGTTTATCCATCAAGAGAGAGCACCAGCTACATTTCCGCATCATCAGCTGGAACCTCAGCAACTCGGAGCTCACATCCTCGGAGTACACCGCCCTGCTGAGAGACACCCAGGACCAGGTGGGGTCTCCCTCTCCCGTCTCTCCTTGCCCTGAGGGCACCGTCATTCCTCCATCTGACTTACATCTGTTATGTGATTGTTTCAACCCTTCACTTTCCCTGCATGTCTGGGTTCTCTCAGTGTCCAGAGGTGATGTCCTAGCTGCCTTCCCCATTTCTCACAGGGGTAAACTGAAGCTCAGAAAGGGGAGTATTGTGCCTAAGGTCACACAGTGAGCTAGGCGCAGAGCCAGGATTTGAAGTCAGGTCTCCCTTGCCCCAAGGTCTGTGATCTTTCACTGGCTCCAGTGGCCCCCTGTGTCCCCAGGAGACCTTCATCTCACCCACTCTCCCTCGTGTTTGTTCTAGGTCACCAAGCTCTACAGAGGCAGCCAGCTTTGAGACATATTCCACTCCTGCCTGGTCACCTACTTGATGTAGGTTGACTAGATTGGAAGCATTGGCTGAGATGGTGGCTGATGACTCTGAGCTCCCGTGACATATCATTGATCTGGAAGTCACTTAAATCGTGTCCATTCTGCCCCACATCCTTGTCAGCTAATCCTAACATCTCCTTCCATAGGTTTTTGGGGGATGAGAAAAGCATTAACATTTGGTGCCACCAACCTCCAGCACCCTGCTCCTCCTCCTCTTCTGGAGACTTTCAACAAATATCAGCAGTCTAACTGTGCTCTCCAATAGTGGAGCCGCTAACCACATGGGGCAATTTAAATTTTTTATACACCTATTGCGATACGGTTCACATATTGTGTGTGGGGAGGAGTGTATTTTTTAGGTTTTTCTATATACAATATCTTCTCATCTGCAAAACAAATAGTTTTACCTCTTCCCTTCCAATCTGGGTTTCTTTTATTGCTTTTTCTTGCCTAATTGCCCTCATTAGAACCTCTAGTACCTGTGATTAACATACGAGATAAGGGAAGACATCATTGTCTTGTCCCTGGTCTTAGGGGGAAATTTTCAGTCTTTCACCATTGAATATGGTGTTAGCCGTGGGTTTTTCATCGATGCTGTTTGTAGGTTGGGAAAGTTTTTTTCTATTCCTAATTTGTTGAGTGTTTACTTTTTTTGACATGAAGGGCGTTGTATTTTGTGAAATTCTTTTCTGTATATGTGGTTGAGATTGCGTGGTATTGGCCCTTATTCTATTAATATGGTGTATTACATAATCAAGTTTTCAGATATTAAGCCAAGCCTTCAACTAGAGGTGAGAGATTAAGATGTTCTCAAGTCTTTCTTGGGCGTGCCACAGCCCTGAGCCCTTGTGGCCTTCTAGATGCCCGCAAATACACTGGAGCTTTTCAAAGGCCCCTGTGGACATCTCATTCTCCCAATTTTTCTTCTAAGTTTTTGGCTCACCTCTTGCCTGCCTCAGCTGGTATCACTCCCTCAGGCAACTACAATAGAAAACAATTAGCCCTGATTGTTTTTAGCAAGTGCCCTGGGGATGGACTTTCCTCCCTGGGCAAGCTCTGAGTCAAGTAACGACAAGCCCTGAACATGGGGCTTTTTCAGGGAGATGCCAGGCAGGTCAGCTAGTGACAGTTCGGTGGGGATGGGTCTTTTCAGAGCTCCAAACCCATTATGGCTGCTGGGCTGCTGGATGTCTCAGCCACTATAGTTCTGAGAATGACGGTTTTCAAAGTTATGGAGGATATTGTGAGAGCAGGATGGGACAGTGCAAGTTATAGTGCCACAAGTTGGCTCCCTTTATCAAGATTCCACCATGTTTCTGCACTAAACCCTCCTCAGATTCTTACAAGCCATTGATTAATTTCTAGACTTCTGAAAAGTTGATTTTGACCATTTTTACCAGTGTTCTCATTGTTTTTATGCATTTCCAGAAGTCCTTACTCCAAAGTTTCAAAAATGTTCTCCCTGTAGTTATTTATTTATAAATTAATTACTTTAAATGAAATTATGTGAGAAATTCAGTTCCTCACTCACATACACTAGCCACATTTTAAGTGCTTGATAACAACATGGGGCTAATAATGAGTGTATATGGTAGTGCAGACAAATGTTTACATTATTGCAGAAAGTTCTCTTGGACAGGACCCTGACGCAGGGAATCTAGAATCAGGGTAGAATTCTAGACACCCTTATTCATCCCTTGTGCCCTTCGAGGTCTGACACCCACAGTAACCACACTGGAGCAGACTCCCTGTGTACCTTGCCACCTTGACACAGAGACTGGACAGAGTTGCCATCTATGAGGAATTCCTGCGCCTGACCCAGAATGGACCCAACTGCAGAACTTGACCCTGGACAGGAAGAGTGTCCTTGGGGATGATAAGGCTCCCTGGTCATTGGGAAAGAAAGTGAGGCCTTTCCGGGGACTCTGGATGCCTGGGACTTAGAGAGCATTGAACTTTCTCAGGCTGGCAGGAGGTGGCGTAGTCCCCTAGTCTTTACCCACCATTGAGAGAGAAAAGGAAACCAGTGTAATATAGGAGGCACTCACCTTCTCCTAGACAGCTCTGTGACCTAAAGCTAGTCACCTCCCCTCTCTGGACTTTTGTTTCCTTATCTCTGCACTGACAGCAACTGGATCAGATGGTCAGTGAGGGCCTCCAGCTGTGTGTGAAGCAGACTCACAGGTTTGGGGGTGGATGTAGTTTCTGATCCACAGGCTATAGTTTGCCAAGTCCCACTCTAGATGATCACCAATGCGCTAGAACTTTCTGCAGTGGTGGAATGTTCTATATCTGTGCTCTCCAGTGCACAGCCGCATGTGGCTGTTGAGTACTCGAAGGATGGTATTGTGACTGGTCTTTATTGTTACTGATTTTTAATGTTACTGAGGTACTAGAATTTTTATTTTATTTAACTAAAATTAATTTTAATTCAAAAAGAGACTTGTTGCTGCTCCATATCAGACAGCACACCTCTAAGATGTTGTCTAGGTAGAGGTACAAGTAGGGGGACCTTCACCCCTCCCCCCTGCCCACTGGGTGCTGTGTGTCCTACCCTCCTGGAGTTTATGTTGTAGCTGGGAATAACAAGAATAGAGAATTGAAGCTTATCAATTATTTGATGTGAACAAACTCATACTTGCAGGTGGAAATCAGAGAAGACTTCCTGCAGGAAATTACATTGTAGGTTAATCCTAGAAAATGAATATTAAGCAAATAGATAAAGGAGAAGGGGATGATGTGTTTCTAGGCACGGAAGAACACTTTTGAGTTGGATTTTACAAATTTAGAGAGATCCCATAGGCTTGCCAACTGTGATGACCCATTCTGCCCCCGGCTGTCATAAGAAAGTCCAGCCCAAATTCAGTCCTCTGTGCCCAGAGGTAGGAATTTGTTTTAGTTTATTACATTTTTGTTCTGTGATAATGGTCTTGTATTTGTAGCAAAGTATGCTCACTTTTTAGAGATGGAAACTAAAATGGGGTGAAACATCATGATGTCTACTTGACTTTAATATTTCATTGAAAACATTGGATGAATCAAGGGTGGCAAATGTTAATAATTTATACATTGATGCAATATTGTTTTAATTAGATGGAATATACATTGTTAAATCTAGATGATGGATGTTTATGAGACTGTTCCCTTTATTTTTCTGTGTCTAAAAAGTTTTATTAAAAAGAGTGAAACACACTCACATGCACTCTCCATTTCATTCACTTCCAGAATATTCTCCCAACAGAGATGATGCCTTGACTGAGAAGCCTGGTAAACCTGCAGGAAGCCCCAGCCCATGGTAGGGGGCGAGTATCTTCATGCTGTGCCTCATCGAAGAGAACCATGCGCACAGGGTCTTGGATGATGAGGAAAGTTGGCCAACCCTTGTCAAGGAGGGTTGAGGCACAGTGGGGTCACCAGGAGCCCTGGGGTGATGACAGGATGTGGCTTACCCCACCACATGTCTCCCCAGACCTCCTCTTCTGGGCCCTCATCCTCATCTGCTTGGCGGGACTCCTGGTGCTCATCACAGGCCTGATCTGCTCTGTCTTGGTAAGACATGACGTGTTGCTTGTCTTCTTACTATTGGGTTGTAAGAGCTCTTTATATATTATAAATACCCGTCCTTTTCTAGGGATATGTTTTGCAGATGTTTTCTCCCAGTCTGTGCCTGGCTTGCCTTCTCCTTCACCACATGAGTCATTGGAGAAATGTAAGTGACAGTCATCATGAGATTCCACCACACTTAAGAGTGGCTAAAATTAAAAAGACTGACTATAGCAAGTGTTGTTGAAGATGTCAAGTCACTGAAACTCTCATCGAGTGCTGGTGAAAAATAGCTTGGATGCGTCTTTAAAAATTACATACGTCTACCCAGCCATTCCTCTCCTAGGAATCCATCCAAGGGAAATAAACACATATGTCTATACACAGACTTGTACACACATGTTGATAACAACCTATTTATAGTAGATAAAAATGGAAAACAACCCAAATGTCCATCTACTGGTGAACGGATACACAAAGTGTGGTATATCCCCACAGTGGGATACTATGCAACCATAAAGAGGAATGAATTATTTTTTTTCTATTTTAATTATTCTATTGAAATTATAAAGGGTTTTAACATTGTGTAATTTCGGGTGTTCATTATTATTTGTGAATTTCTGTATAGACTGCATCGTGCTTGCCAGCGGTAGTCTAACTTTTATCCATCACCATGCATATGTGCCCCTTTAACTCTTTCACTCAACACCCAGCCCCCTTCCCCTCTGGTAACCACTAATCTGTTCTCTTTATCCCTGGATATGTTTATCTTCTACATATGAGTGAAATAATGCTATTTGTCTCTGTCTGGCTTATTTCGTTTATCATTATACCCTCAAGGTCCATCCAGGTTGTTGCAAACAGGACGATCTTGTCTTTTTTTTTCTGGCTGAGTAGTATTCCATTGTATATAATACATACCACATCTTCTTTATCTGTTCGTCTGTAGCAGGGCACTTGGATTGCTTCCATGTCTTGGCTATTGTGAATAATGCCACAGTGAACACAGGGGTGCATAAATCTCTTTGAATTGTTGATTTCAGTTTCTTTGGATAAATATCCAGTAGTGGGATAGCTGGAAGGTATGATATTTCTATTTTTAATTTTTTGAGAAATCTCCATACTGTTTTCCCTGGTGGCTGCACCAGTTTGCATTCCCACCAGCAGTGTGTGAGGGTGCCCTTTTCTCCTTATCCTCTCCAACATTTGTTATTTTTTGTCTTGGAAGTTATAGCCATTCTGACAGGTGTAAGGTGATCTCTCATTGTAGTTTTGATTTGAATATTCCTAATAGTTAGTGATGTTATACATCTTTTCATGTGTCTGTTGGCCTTCTGTATATCTTCTTTTGAAAAATGCCTGTTCATATCCTCTGCCCATTTTTAGACTGGATTATCTGTTTTTTTGTTGTTGGGTTGTATGAGTTGTTTATATATTTTGGAGATTAACCCCTTGTCAGATATATGATTTGCAAATATTTTCTCCCAGTTGGTGGGTTGTCTTTTCGTTTTTTGTGTGTGTGTGTGTGAGGAAGATCAGCCCTGAGCTAACATCTGTGCTAATCCTCTTTTTTTCTGAGGAAGACCGGCTCTAAGCTAACATCTATTGCCAATCCTCCTCCTTTTTTTTCCCCCCAAAGTCCCAGTTTATAGTTGTATGTCGTAGTTGCACATCCTTCTAGTTGCTGTATGTGGGACACGGCCTCAGCATGGCTGGACAAGCGGTACATCTGTGCGCGTCCGGGATCCGAACCTGGGCCGCCAGTAGATGTTCGCGTGCACTTAACCACTAAGCCACGGGGCCGGCCCTGTCTTTTAGTTTATTTCATCGTTTCCTTTGCCTTGCAGAAGCCTTTTAGTCTCATGTAGTCCCATTTGTATATTTTTTCTTTTCTTTCCCTTGCCTGAGTAGACATCGTATTGGAAAAGATGCTGCTAAGACCGATGTCAAAGACTGTACTGCGTATATTTTCTTCTAGGAGTTTTATGGTTTCAAGTGTTAGAGTCAAGTCTTTTATCCATTTTGAGTTAATTTTTGTGTATGGTGGAAGATAATTATCTACTTTCATTCTTTTGCATGTGGCTGTCCAGTTTTCCCAACAGCATTTATTGAAGAGACGTTCCTTTCTCCATTGTATGATCTTGGCTCCTTTGTCAGAGATTAACTGACCACAGATGTGTGGTTTTCTTTCTGGGCTTTCAGTTCTGTTCCATTGATCTATGAGTCTGCTTTTGTGCCAGCACCATGCCATTTTGATTAGTATAGCTGTGTAATATATTTTCAAGTTAGGATTGTGATGCCTCCTGCTTTGTTCTTTCTTCTCAGGATTGCTTTGCCTGTTCAAGGTCTTTTGTTATTCCATATACATTTTAGGATTCTGTGTTCTATTTCTATGAAGAATGTCATTGGGATTCTGATTGGGATTGCATTGAATCTGTAGATTACTTTAGGTAATATGGACATTTTAACTGTGTTTATTTTTCCAATCCATGTGCATGGAATATCTTCCCATTACTTCAGGTCATCACTGATTTCTTTCAATAATGTCTTATAGTTTTCATTGTATAGGTCTTTAACCTCTTTGGTTAAATTTATCCCTAGACACTTTTTTCTTTTTGTTGCAATTGTAAATGGGATTGTATTCTTGAGTTCTCTTTCTGTTAGTTGTTAGTTCATTATTAGAGTATAGAAATGCAACTGCTTTTTGTAAGTTGATTTTGTACGCTGCAACTTTGCTGTAGTTGTTGATTATTTCTAATAGTTTTCTGATGGATTGTTTAGGGTTTTCTATATTTACAATCATGTCATCTGCAAACAGCAAGAATTTCATTTCTTCCTTTCCAATTTGGATTCCTTTTATTTCTTTTTCCAGCCTAATTGCTCTGGCCAAAACCTCCAGTACTGTTGAATGGGAGTGGCGAGAGTGGGCACATTTGTCTTCTTCCTGTTCTCAGAGGAATGGCTTTAAGTTTTTCACCATTAAGTATGATGTTGACTGTGGGTTTGTGATATAGGGCCTTTATTGTGTTGAGGTACGTTCCTTCTATACCCATTTTATTGAGAGTTTTTATCATAAATGGATGTTGGATCTTGTCAAATCCTTTCTCTGCATCTGTGGAGAGGATCATGTGATTTTTATTCCTCATTTTGTTAATGTGGTGTATCACATTGATTCATTTGTGGATGTTGAAACATCCCTGCATCCCTGGTATAAATTCCACTTGATCATGGTATATGATCCTTTTAATATATTGCTGTGTTCAATTTGCTGATATTTAGTTGAGGATTTTTGCATCTGTGTTCATCAGCGATATTGGCCTGTAATATTCCTTCTTTGTGCTATCCTTGCCTGCTTTTGCTGTCATGGTGATGTTGGCCTCATAGAATGAATTAGGAAGTGTTCCATCTTCTTCAACTGTTTGGAATAGTTTGAGAAACATGGGTATTATATTTTGTTTGAATATTTGGTAGAATTCTCCAGAGAAGACATCTGGTCCTGGACTTTTGTTATTTGGGAGGTTTTTGATAACTATTTCGTTCTCTTTACATGTGATTTGTCTGTTCATTTTCTCTATTTCTTCTTGATTCAGTTTTGGGAGGTTGTGTGAATCTAAGAATTTATCTATTTCTTTTAGGTTATCCAATTTGGTGGCATATAAGTTGTTCAGTGTATTCTCTTATTGTCCTTTGGATTTCTATGGTATCTGTTGTAATTTCTCCTCTTTCATTTCTAATTTTATGTCTTTGAGCCTTCTCTCTTTTTTTCTTAGTGAGTCTGGCTAAGGGTCTGTCAATTTTGTTTCAGTCTTCTCAAAGAACCATCTCTTTGTTTCATTGATCCTTTCTACTGTTTTTTTAGTCTCTATTTCATTTATTTCTGCTCTAATTTTTATTATTTCCCTCATTCTGCTGACTTTGGGCTTCATTTGTTCTTCATTTTCTGGTTCTATTAGGTGTAGTTTAAGGTTACTTATTTGATATTTTTCTTGTTTGTTGAGGTATGCTTGTATTGCTATGAATTTCCTTCTTAGAACTGCTTTTGCTGCATCCCATAAGAGTTGTTTTGTTGTCTTTTCATTTTCATTTGTCTTCAGGTATTTTTTTATTTCTCCTTTGATTTGTTCGTTGATCCAATGGTTCTTCAGTCGTGTGTTCTTTAGTCTCCACATATTTGTGACTCCCCCATCTTTTTTCTTGTAGTTGATTTCAAGTGTCATAGCATTGTGGTCAGAAAAGAAGCTTGATATGATTTCAATCTTAAATTTATTCAGGCTTGCCTTGTTTAACAACATATGGTCTATCTTTGAGAATGTTCCATGTGCACTTAAGAAGAATGTGTATTCTGCTGTTTTGGGAGGGTATGCTCTATGTATATCGATTAAGTTCATCTGATCATATGTTTCATTTAATTCCACTATTGACTTGTTGCCTTCCTCTGCATGATCTATCCCTGGATGTAAGTGGGGTGTTCAGGTCTCCTGCTATTATTGTGTTGCTGTTAATTTCTCCCTTTGGGTCTATTAAGGGTTGCTTTATATTCTTTTGTGCTGCTGTGTTAGGTGCATATATTTTTATAAGTGTTATGTCCTCTTGGTGGAAAGTCCCCTTTATCATTATATACTGCCCCTCTTTGTCTCTCATAGTCTTTTTTATCTAGAAGTCTGCTTTGTCTGATATAAGTATGGCAACACCTACTTTCTTTTATTTGCCATTTGATTGGAGTATTTTCTCCCATCTCTTCATTCTGAGCCTGTTTGTTTTTAGAGCTGAGATGTGTTTCCTGGAGGCAGCGTATTGTTGGGTCTTGTTTTCTAATCCACCCCACCACTCTGTGTCTGTTGATTGGAGAATTCAATCGATTTAGATTTAGAGTGATTATTGATACTTGAGGGCTTAATCCCACCTAATCTATATTTTCATTGTTTCTCTTCCTTTATGTTTCTGACTACCATTTCACTTTGGGGGTTTTCATGGAGGTTTTCTCTTTTTTTATGATCTATGGCTCTGCTCTGATTTTTTGTTTGCTGGTTACTGTGAGGTTTGTATGAAGATCTCATAGATGAGATAGTCCATCTTCTGATAGCCACTTATCTCCATTAGCCTAAGCAGGTTCCATCCCTTTCCTCTTCTCCTTCTGAGTTATTGTTGTCACAAGTTATTCATTTTTGTTTTGTGCGTTTGTGACTAAGTTGAAGTGTTTACAGTTACTTTTGATGCTTTCCTTCCCTTCTTCTTTTAAGTTATAATTAATTATTTGCTACCCTGTCATGAAACAGAGCTGTAGCTTTCTGATTTTGTCTGTCTATTTATCTCTTTGCTCAAAGCTTTGTAGACATTTGCCTTCTTTTTATTTCGGGTATGAGGACGTTCTTGATCATTGCTTGTATGGGAGATCTAGTGGCATTGAACTCCCTCAGCCTTTGTTTATCTGGAAAAACTTTTATTTCTCCATTGTATCATAAGGATCGTTTCACTGGATAGAGTATTCTTGGCTGAAAGTTTTTGTCTTTCAGTATTTTTAATATATCATTCCATTCTTTCCTTGCCTGTAAATTTTCTGCCAAGAAATATGCTGAAAGCCTGATAGGTGTTCCTTTGTAGGTTATTTTCTTCTGTCTTGCTTCCCTTAATATTTTTTCTTTGTCATTGGCTTTTGCCAATTTTACTATTATATGCCTTGGAGAAGGTCTTTTAGCGTTGATGTTATTAGTTATTCTGTTGGCTTCATGTATTTGTAAGTCTGGTTCTTCCTCAGGTTTGGGAAGTTCTCAGTTATTATTTCTTTGAACAAGCTCTCTCCTCCTTTCTGCCTCTCTTATCCCTTTGGAATACGTATAATTCTTATGTTGCTTTTATAGTTGAGTCGTATATTTCTACAAGAATTCCTTCCTTTTTTAAAAATCAGAGTTCTCTCTCCTCATCCGCTGGAAGAATTTCTATATTTCTATCCTCTAAATCACTAATTCTTTCATCCATGATATCAGCTCTATTTTTTAAGGAGTCTAGATTCTTTTTTATCTTTTTAATTATGTTCTTCATATCCAGATTTTCAGCTTTTTTTTAATAGCTTCAGTCTCTTTGATGAAGTATTCCTTTTCCTCATTAATTTTATTCCTGAGTTCATCAAACTATCTGAACATTCTTGTAACTTTGTGAGTTTCTTTATGACAGTTATTTTGAACTGTGTCATTTAGATTGTAAATTTCTATGACTTCAAGTTTCGTTTCTGGAGATTTGTCATTTCCTTCTGCCCTGAATTGTTACTGTAGTTTCTTATGGTGTTTGATGAACTAATCTTTTGCCTGTGTATTTGTGGTAGTGTCAGGTCGTAGATTCCACCTGCTACTGCTGTGGGGGAAGCATGAGCTGTGTTTCTGATCCCACCCCATATGCTGGAAGTTGTGTGGGTACAGTGGGTGTTTCCACTCGCTGGGAAAGCATTCCCACTGGGCTCAGAGCTGCCACCACATGGAGGCACGTACACAGTTGTGAGACCGCAGCATTACTATGGGTATTTGTGCCACCTGGGAAAGCATTTGCTTGTGCGTGTATATCTGCTGCTGCCTTTCCTTATGCTCATGCCAGCCTCTGTGCTTGGTGGCTGGGGCTTCTTCATGGGTTCTGAGCATTGGCCAATCATTGGGACTGCAGTGGCACAGTGTGCTTTCCAACCATCCAGGAAAGCATTCATGTGCGGGTCCAGGGCTCCCGCCAACCCCTCCCAGAGTTGCACCAAGGCACATTCCTACTTTTGGGGATGCAGCATTACTATTGGCTCTCACACCAACCTGGGAAGTGCTCGGGTGTGTGCACAGTGCTGCCAGGGAAGGGTTGGGGATAGGAATGAATTCATAGTACATGCAATAACAAGCATAAATGTCAAAATAATTATGCTGAGTGAAAGAAGCCAGTAAAAAATGAGTACATAGTATATGATCCCATTTATAAACATTTTAGGAAAATCTATAGAGATATATACCAGATCACTCATTGCCTGGGAATGAGAATGTGTTTGCAAATGGCAGGGAAGGAGGAATTAAAATGAGCATGAGGAAATTTGGGGAAGATATCGTTCCTTTTCTTGATTGTGGTGATGGTTCAATAAGTTATAATCAAAATGTATCAAATTGTTCACTTTGAATGTATGCAGTTTTCTGTATGTCTTTAATACCTCAATTAAGCTAGAACATGTGGGGGAAAGAGAGGGAGAGAGAGCCGAACGAGGGAAAAGGGAAGGAATAGAAAGACTGAGGGTGAAAATTAAGTGGAAAAAAGGAAGAGGGAGACACAGGAGGCATCGGGTCTCTGTGGCTTTGGCATCTCCTTCCCCTGGAGTCTCCCATACTGGGAAGCTGACTGGACCATTCTGATGTGCTCTCCTCACCTCACAAGTCACTGTCTGCCAGCAGAAGAAGGAGGGCGACTATGAGGTCCAGTGACGATGCCTGGGCTATTACCTGCCTCATGGCGACCTACAGAAGCTGTGATAACTAGATATGACTAGATCTGAGGTCCTTTTTTCCCAGCTGGGGTCCAGAGGAGCTTGACTGGAATAGAACGAAACCACATTGGACTGACACAGGCTCCGAGCCTTTCTAGACTTGGCCTCTGACTGGCTCACAGGGGACTAAGCTGAGAGGTTTCACATTCCTTAAGTCCTGAAAGTGACTGCAACTTCTGTCCTGTGGTGTCACACCAGTTCATCCCTCAGGGACACAAGAATTGGTGAAACCAGCACAGACGTTGCCATCATGTAAAATCGAATCCCCACTTCAGTGCAAGGTTTCCCTTCTTAGGAAAATTTGGAACATCCCTCCCCTTCACTCTGTGCAGCCATCACACCCCTCTCGGTTCCTCCATATTCCTCACCCACTGAAGGCCTGGCAGTCTCAGGTTCCCCTTTTCTGCTTCATTCTCTGAAGCTCAGATTCACCAGGACTTCCAGATCAATCTCCCTCAATGGCTCCTCTCCCCACTCATGGGTCCTCCATGACGGGAAACAGACCAAGATGGGAGGAATGGGTGAGACATGACTCTGCAGTCACCTTGGGCCTTGGGAGCTGAAATGACTAGGTGTCTGGGAAGTCTGAATCCCAGAGAAACACCAAGGCTCTGGGAAGAGAGTATCTGCTCTGGATGTAAAAGTGAATAATACTCGGTGGGAGAAATCTGAGGGAAAAGAAAGAGCCTTTTTCCATCTTTCTCTGTACAGAGTCCAACTAGCCTCACAGCAGAGGCTCCCCAAAAAGCAGCCCAGAGCATTCCAGGCATGAGGCAGGCTGCGTTGTTCTGCAGTGGGTCTGTGGGAACAGATTACATTATCTGTACACACTGTGCAGATGACCACAGCTGAAGATACCCAAGGGCTGAGAATTAAAGTCACAGTCATGGCACTCTCTCAGACTTTTTGTGTGTGAGCTTCACATTCTCAATCTGAAGCAGTGATTCTCCGAGAATGCACACTATGAAGATTCTAATGATTAATAATATTAATGTATTATTATTATACATCACATACATTATACATTATATACTGTACATTATAATTATAAATTAATGTATAATTATTATTATACATTAATATATTATTATATATTAATTATTATAATATCATTATAATGATTGATAATAGTTATCGTTATTGACCAATTTCTTCTAAGCAACATGACTGGAAAGCTCTGCATGTATTATCTCAGTTACAGTCACAATTTTAGAGATTTATTCCCATTTTAAGATAAAGATGTGGAGGCTCAGAAATATTAAATAACTTGACAAAGAAGGAAAAAAATTACTACAAAGCTAAATTAAACACCTATTCAAACTATGTGTCAAAGAAAGAAAGACGTTTTCTGACTTACAAACAGACTCAAAGTTGACCTCTCACAGGCCTGCAGTGAAAGAACCTGTAAAGAATGTACATCAGGAAGAAGAAATGTGAACCCAGGAAAACATAACAGGAGTCATGAGGAAAGGAAAAAAACGTTTGTCTAATTTAGTATTAGTTTTAAAACAAGAAATTAAAAACACATTCGAATGAAAATTCCAGATGATTACCACATGGAAGAATAGAGGAGAGAAGATTTAGCTAAAAGATAACTCATTTTTTAGGGAAGATATAAATACTAAGATACTCTATTATTGTTTAACACATTGCTCTCAGAAACTGATAAATCTGTGGGACAAAAGTAAGTAATGATAAAGAGGATTTGAAGAGTGCAACATACTCGATCAGGCAAATAGACAAATCCCAACACACTGGCTTATTGTGAGACTTGTGATGCTGAAAACAGTCGTTCTCCTGACAGCATCATACCACAATGGCATATCAATTTTCATGAATCAAATTTCCAACACATATAAATCTAAAAAAAGGGACAATCCAATATTTCATTATATGCAACTGTGATTCAACATGCAACAAATACCAGAAAAATAGAGACCCAGAAGTAGGTGTCTTTTTTGAGAAGACAGATATAACAGCTCTTTAGTGATATATTATGTTGGAATCTATTGCAATATTACACAAAAAGGACAATCCATTTGGACTAGGTATGTTTTCTCTGTGACTGTGAGGGCAAAACTCTAAGGAATCCCCTGATTGTGATAACTCTTGGTCTTAAAATACAAATAGATAACACTCAGTAAAGGAAAATGAGAGAACAAAATGAGAAGGAAAGATCTCCTTTCTCTCCTCACCTGAAACCCAATCTCTCACCTCCGAAGGATCACTGTCTGTATCTTCTCTGTCATGCAAAGGAATCAAAGAAAAGAAAATTATTGGTATATATTAAAGTTTCAAGAGCTCAAAGCAAGAAGACATCAGGACCCTTGCAGAGGCATTAAAGTAGTGTGAGCTCCATGTCATCTGCGCCGTCTTCTGTTTTCTTCATCGTGTTTGTCGGGATGTCCTTCTTGGCCCCTCACTCTCCCTGCCTGGCTAGCGAGTCTGTCTGCATCAGTGCTACCGCGAGTCTGTCTCTTGCCGTCTTCACTTTCCATTCCTGTTTCCTGATATCTTCCTCAGTCACCAGAAGACGTTTGCAGAGGAGCTGTGGGATGTACAGACCAGCTCCTGGGATCATCTATGCCGAATCTGAAGACCAGGCAGGGGTGGGCATGGGACTGGAGTTCAGAACACCTGCGAGCTCACCTGACAGGGATACACCTGTGCTACTAGGTGCAAGGTTGGGCAGGGCTTTGGCAAGGTCCAAAGCACTTAACAGTTCTCCTGTACTCTGCAGGCCTGGAGACCTTGCAGTCTCTTCTGCCAGCAGAGTTGGGGCTGCTCCAAGGTTTCCTCCCTTTGCTGGCATCTGACATCATTGCCAGGATAGAATGTGATTCTAGTAACTGGCCTCTTGAATATGTAACTGGACATCCTCAAAGGGATGGAGATGCTCAAACCAGGCTTTGGTTTAGATTGCTTTCCACAATCATTTCACTTCCTCTGTGATGATTGGACCATCATACTTCTTTTCCTCTTACCCTATAAAAATAAATTGTGAAAGTGGATCAGAGTTGTAAATGAAGCCTGCCTTCCCAGGACAATTATGTCAGATGCCTTGTACTTCTACTCTCCCTCTCTCCCTGTGGGGATTAATCTGACCTGTGTCCTGGGACATCATCAAAGAGATTTGGGTCAAGAAAAAAAACCACGAGGTCAAAACTCAGGACTACGGCAGGTCATTTCTTCCCCCCCATGTTGTTAGACACTTATGTGTATGACTTTATTCTCTTTTTGTCCTTGTCACTCTCAACAACAAAATCCTTGGAGCTCCCTGTCAGGACACACGGTCCCCAGTCTTTTTCTAAATCCCAAATCATACCATTCTTCTATACTATATGACTATTCATTTGATTAACCCATTGACCAGTTGGTGTTCATAGCTCCCTTAGAGCTTAAATCAGTAGTGAAATTATCATCCACCCCACTCCTAGTGACTCTTATTTGACAACTGTGAACATTAAATCTCAGTGCAGAGAATGTATGTCTGAAAAAACTCAACTTACAAATGGAGATTGTACTGTAAGTGGGAAGTACACACTAGATTTATGAAACTCAGGAAAAAAATGTAAACTCTCTCATTATTAAGTTTTGTATAGACTGCACCCACATTGATAATATCTTGGTTATAGTGGGTTAAAATATACTATTAAAATTAGTTTCACCTGTTTGTTTTCATTTTTTAAAATGTGGCTACTAAAAAATATTTAAATTCCATAATATAGAGTGTTTAATGTTACTATTGGACAGTGCTGGTGAAGCCATCAGTGAAAAGAAAGTCCAGAGAAAGTGATTAGGGAAATTTTTTCCCTAGAAAAGGAGTCTAAACTGGCCCACACTGCCAGATGCAGCAAAAAGTCTCATACACACACACACACACACACACACACACACACACGCACACACGCACACTGATAGAATGAAACAAACCTCTTCCTAGAGTCCCACCACTTCTCACATGGTATGAGGTTGCACTCTTACTTAGTCCTATGTGGACTAATCTCAAGAAAGAAGACAGAAGTCTAGGTAAATTACCAGTTAGGAAGATCTAAAACCAGAGACTAAAGCTCAAAATAAGTGGTGAATTTCCTGTCGTGGCTTCTGTTATTAATTCAATATGTTAGGGAGACTTTTCCAAGAAGGGTTGTTTTAAAACTCACTTTTTCTTTACTATGTAAAAATAGACAGGCTATGTAAAGAATAATTACTCTAGCCAATCAATGAAAAGGAGATGATAGAACACGAATACCCTTATTATAAGTCACTACTGGATTAGAGAGTCAGGGAACAGCTGACATTGGGTTAATTTGGCCTTAATTAGGCTGATTCTGATTTCATGACCGTCATATTGATTGTATTATGCTAGAAGCTATGAAACTTCCCAGCCCCCCTACTATTTAACCACCAAGGCCCACCAACCAGACCAGTCCTTGCTGACACATCCCCTGCCTCCATCCCTTCTGACAACACCTGGAGGATTTTCTCCAAGTCCCACTCTGTCCCTGCGCTCTTCTACCTGCCCCAGGGCCAGGGAATCATTTTCTCTAAGGCTCAGGCTCTGCGTGTGCCCAGCTCTGGGGATGACACTTCTCCCTCGAGTGAAGACAAGGATCAGAGCGCAGACCGTGTGAGCTGCAGCAATTGGACAAAGACTGGTGCTTGCTGACAGAAAAGAACCTTTAGTGGGCACGGTTCCCAGGGTCCAAGAAACTGCAGTCATTCCTCCAAGAACTGTGATGCAGGACAGAGCAGGAATGTCTGTGTGTGGTTCGGCTTGGGAATGCCTGTAGGGTGACATAGGTGACATTGGTAATGCATTCGCCAATGTTGTTCACTCATTTATTCATCGTATGTCATGGAGTGCATTCTACATACATCCAGGCAACAGTCTCACCCTCTGGGGCTCACAGGCAGTGTCAGAAGAATTTCTAAATTTTATTTCTAATATATAGGTACAGCACTGGTAATACACTAGGTGTTCCAAGCATTTTTCAAACATTAACTCCTTTAATACTCTCCATAAACCTACAAAATAGGTATGCTGATCATTATTGCCAACTGAGAGATGAAGAAACTGAGGCACCAATCAGGTAAATAACTCAGTCAATACAAATATCTAATAAGAGATTGAGATGGAATTTGGACGTGAGGTGTTAGCTCCATAGTCTGTGCTCTTAACCCTGACATTTACTCTCTAAAGACTTCACATCATGAAAAAATTTGATCAGTTATCCATTTTCTTGGTGCATTGAGTAGCCACGCTATTTTATCTGTCTGAAAAACAGAATACGTGCGTAGAAACTACTGCACATACACACTCAAATTACATCTACCTATGTCCCCAGTCCCTGAAAATTAATAAAGAGAACATTTCAGAATGTTTCTTGCCCAGGTTGGGAGGACTCTGAGGAAATCTCAGTGTTGCTATAAGAAGCTGAGGACAGGCTGGGAGTGGGTCTCAGGGGAAAGCTGTCCTCAGGAGTCACGATTGAATGACAACATTGATGGGAGGGTCTCAGCAGTGACTGAATTCAGGATCTGGTGGTGTTTTAACCTGGTGCTTATCTTCTGGCTGTGGGTTTATGGTGATGCAGCACAGGGAGAGGGGATGGTTCACTGTGTTCTTGGGGAAACCAGACCCATGAAAGAGAGGGAATGATGATTTCCTTAAACAATGGACTCGTGGTGGGAAAAATTTGGCCTGGAAGAGATAGTCGTGTGCCTGCTATAACCAGAGGGAGTTGCCTTTTCTTCAGCCAAAACAGACTGCCCTTCCTCATGCACTCATTTTATCTCAATGGGAGGAAGGAGGAGGAAATCATGTAATGCTCTTCTGGATGTGAGATCTGTGATGGTAGAGACTGTGCTAGGAGCTTCTGAAAGGCTGCCCTGAGGCATTTCAGACCTTTGCTGTGACCAGAATGACACGTGTAAGCACCCCTGCCTATGTCTGGGAATAGTTAGTGTGTCAAGGAGAAGGCTCCCTCGTGCAGAGACTCACAAGAAGAAGCGAGTTTGACCAGGGAAGGTCAGAAATGTGGCCAGTGTGGCTGGAGGGAGCCTGAGAAGAGAGAGGAGTGGAGAGAGGAGGGTGATCAGGCTGGATCCTGGGACATGGTAGACTGTTACTTTCTGTTCCTCTGTGACAACATTACTCCAAATCCTGCCACCTATAAAGTACAAATATTTAACATCTCACAATTTCTGTTAGCCAAGCATCAAGCATGGCTTAGCTGGGTGCCTCTGTCTCAAAGTCTCTGTGAAGAAGAGGCTGTGGTCTCAACAGGGCTCAAATGGGGGAGGATTCCCACCCAAGATCATTCACATGGGTTTTGTCAGGGTCCATTTGGACTGAGAGTCTGAGCTCCTGTCTGTCTGTTGGCTGGACACTCCCTCAGTTCTCTCCTATGGAGCCTCTACATAGTGCAACTGAAAACATCAGCACTTGCTCTCCCAGTTCTGGTGATTTGATAGAGAGTGAGAGCGAGAGTAAGAGCGAGTGAGAGAGAGAGAGAGAGAGAGAGAGAGAGAGAGAGAGATGGAAACAGAAGGAGGGAGGTAAGTAGGGAACCTAAGTAAGCCAGTAATAGGGAAGTGACAGAGGTTTTGTAATTAAAACTTGGAAGTGACATCCCATCACCTTGGCTGTGTTCTGTTGTTCAGAAGCCAGATACTGACCACTTAGTGGTGACACAAGGATGTGCACTCCAGGAGGCAGGGAGCATTGGGAACATTGTGGAGGCTCCCACCACATAGGCCAACATGAGCCTCTTGGGACTGATTCTGAGTAAAACAGGGGACCGTGGAAGGGTTAATGCCAGTGGATCACAATGTCTGAATATCCTCTAATTTCAACCCCTTCAGGATCCAGACCTGAAAATGAGGCCCAGAGCAGCAGTGACTTACCAAAGATCACACATCTGGGACTTAGAGAAGTTCTGACTGGTATTCTATGTGATGTCCTACTCCTTGTACTTCCTCCATCTCTAAGTGTGTGCATTAGACACATGTGACACCAGCCCACAGGTGTTGTACGTATTATTACATATACACCTGATGAGGTCCCTAGGAAGCTGTTTTTAGCCCAATCCTCATTGTGCAGCTTGGGAGACTGGGGAGATCTTGAGAGACACAGCAGCTTTTCCAGGACACATAACTGGTAGGAAAAAAGAGGTCTGACCTCAGCTCTGTCTCCTCAAAGCTGGGGCCTGGATCCACTCCCAAGGAGCTGTGGGGAGGGTGGTGATGGGTATTTGTGTACAGTGATGGAGATGACATGGGCAAGGAGGGAGAGCAGCCAACAGCCTAGCGGGGGCTTTGGGTGAGTCTCATTGAAGGAAGGGGCTAAGTAAAAAAACCTTGAAGAAGTGACCTCACTTCCTTGGTGACAGCACCCAACAGAACTTAGAACTCTGGTTACCAGGCACCCACATTGTAATCACAGCCTCCTGTCCAGTTCATTTGAGTGGAGACACTCGACACAGCAGGATGTTCTCGTGTTGTCCCGTGACTTTCGGAGGCTCTGGCCCCCTGAAAGCCAAGGAAGAGAGCGGCGTGTTAAGTCTCTTTAGACATTGGCTCAGCCCTCACCGCGAATGTGTGTGGCCTTTTGGCAGGAGGAACCATGAGGTAACAGTGTAGGCCAGGGCAGACCACTCTAGGTCATGCCAGAACTGTGATCCCACAAGAACAGCCCCACACCACTTGACCCTCATTGTGTGTGTTTGTGTGTGAGGCGGAGTTAGGGAAGCTGGGGATGAGGAGGACCAAGCCTGGGCAGGAGCAGGAAGCTAGATGGTGGGAGTCGTGCAGTGTGTCATGTTCATGCTCAAGATCTTGGCTGCAGGAGAGGAAGGTGAGTGCTGGGGACCAAGCTCCTCTATCTGCATGTGAATGCCGGGCTCTCAAGGTGTTCTCGCATTCCTTCCCTGGTGGAATCTATGCAGATTCCCCTCTGTGCCTGATCTGTGGTGGGGTTTCCCACTGTGGCAAAGTCCAGGCAGGCCCCTGATCCCTCCTGGCTTGACTGCTGGGCACTGTCGCTGCAGAGCTGCACCCAGGAGATGGTCGAGGAGCTGGTGGATGGTTTCCAGTTCGCCATCTCCCTGGAGTGGACACAGGTGCACCAGTCCATCAATGACCAGGGCTGCTCTGAGGTGAGTGTGGGTGCAGAGGGGTCTTCACACCCAGGACCCTGAGATGATCAAGGCAGTAGTAGAATCCAGACTCAAATATGAGATTCCCCTGGGACCCGCTGTCCCAGAATTTTCTCGCTACAGTGCCCCACAGTCCCACTCCCAAAGGAATCTGGACCTCCACTCCTCTCCAGAAGCTACACAGGAGGGTAGAGAGACACGTCATTCCTCCTGGTAGTTCACCATGATGTCACTGACTGTATGTTCCTCCTCCTCTCCCCCAGTGTGAGGATGAGTCCACTGTGAATTTAAATGAGGCCTGCAGGATGCGTGGCCTCCAGGCAGGCATGATGGAGAAGCTGACAGAGTCCATTGCACCAGCTTTCCTGAGTAGGAACATCTCCAGCTTCACCACCTTCATGGTCAACTACTCAGCCTCAGACACATCCCACCGGGTCCTGGACCAGCTGTTTACTAGGTGAGTAGCCACTCACCCCTCAGCACAGTGGTGACTCTGCCCACTGCCAGCTGTGTACCTTGGGCAAATCCCCACATCTCTCTGAGCCTCAGTTTGCTCTTCTGAAATGTTGGGGGGGAGGATAAATTTCATGGTGATCTTGTAGGGACTAATGGGATCAGCCATGGCAGGTGCTTGCCTGGTGCTTCGATCTGCAGAGAGGGCTGTGGACATGCTGTGGTTGGCCCCTGGCAGCCCCGAGCTGGGTCGGTCCCTCAGACGTGGCCAGGGGCAGTCCATCCCCCGGTGCCTCTCCCGGAGAATCAAAGGACAGGCTCGGCGCCAGCCCCACCACACTCGCCACTGCCACGACCATCGTCCTCCCTCGGGAGGCCTGGGAAGGACAGGGACCCAGGTGTGGGAGGCTGCCAGATGTCAGGTCTGGCACACCGCTTGCCAGGCTGATTCTCCTCTGACAGGGGCCCAGCACACGCCCCAGGAGATTTGGCAGCCATCCCCAGGGCTATCTCCTCCGGAACTCGTCCCCTTGGAAGGGGCCTGGCCCAGGTGCCAGGTTCAGCTGGCTGGCCAGCCTCCTTGAGAGAAAGCAGGCAAGCTGAGCCAGACTTACAGTGCCCTGGGTGTGACACCTGCGACCTCAGGCAGAGGACCTCACACGTGCCCTCCATGGCAGATTTCTCCCCAGAGCCGTGGCCTGGACACCAAGAAGGCCAGGCCTTCCCGACTCCAGGGAGGAGGCTGGGACCTGTCGCCGGAAGGGCTTGCCCAGTTTGGCCCTGGCTCCCTAGCCCTGTGGTGCCATCTGCCTGTCTCGGCCCTTCTGACTCCACAGAACCTTTCCTACACCTGGCCTGGCTGCAGTCACAAAGTTCAGGCATGGGGTGAGGCCATGGCTTTGTCTTTCCAGGAAGAAATGAGCCGCTGGATGAAGCAGCTGGCCCAGGCAGAGCCTTAAGCTTGAAGCCCAGCATGCCTGTGGCCATCAGGGCCAGAGCAATGCTTACAAGGAAGGGAAGCGGCCTTCAAGTTGAGTGGGAGTGGGGAAGGGGAGGGAGACAACAGCTGAAGCCAAGTCCAGAAGGGCGGCGATGGAACAGCTGCAGCAGGGTGGCGCCAGAGGTCTGCCCCTGCCGGTCCGAGCCTGGCGGGAGCCGGGACCTTCATTGAGGACCCCCGCTGCCAGCCCTAGGCCCTGGCAGTCGTGCATGCACACTTGACCTGTGCGGGGGTGTGAGGGGTTGAACCCAAGCCCGCAGGGCTCCCAGAGCGGCCAAAGAAGGGCCCATGGGGGAGGTAGGCGAGGTGGGCAGGGCGCGCCACCTTCCTCTCCTCAGCTCCCCGAGGGGGAGAGAGAGAGAGATCCATGACCTCTGGGTCGCTGTCTCCTCTGCTGGCTGGTGCCAGCTCACACACCATCCCACTTGCACCCACCACCCCCACGCCCGCCCCAGGGCCATCCCCACCACAGAGAGGCCGGTTCCTGGTCACCTCCATGCCTTCTCTTCCAGACCTGACCCTATTGCAGGGGAAACTGTTCAGACAAGCCTTTACATGTCCCTCTGCATGATAATCATCTCCCTCCCTTCTCTCATCCCACAGGTCCACCCACGACATCCACCTTTGTCATTAGCTCAAGAGAGGATGCAAGATGAGAGTCTCTGCCATTGTGTGGAGAGACTGTTTCCCGGGTTTCTCCCATGGACATATGTTCCTCAGCTGGGTCTGATTTGCGCCATTGAACCTGTCTTGTTAATGATTTGGCCAGCCAAGATAACCTGAAGGGAAATGGCGGAGGGGGATTCTCTCTCTGCCCCCAACAACCCCTATCTGCGTGGGTCCCTCAGAACTGGCCAGGGGCAGCCCATCCCCCAGCGCCCTCTCCTGGGGCATCCAAGTGCAGGCTCAGCGCCCACCCCACCCCTCTTGCCGCTGCCAAGACCATCGTCCTCCCTTGGTATTCCTAGGGAGGACAGAGACCTTGGTGTGGGAGGCCGCCTGATCTCTGGTCTGGCACACCGCTTGCTGGGCTGCTTCCTCCTCTGACAGGGCCCAGCACACGCCCCAGGAGACTTGGCAGACGTCCCCAGGGCTATGTCCTCCGTAACTTGTCCCCTCGGAAGGGGCTTGGCCCAGGTGCCAGGTTCGGCTTTTTGGCCAGACTCCTTTTGATAAAGCTGGCAAGCAGAGCCAGGCTTGCAGTTGCCCTGGGCGTGACACCTGCGACCTCAGGCAGAGGGCCTCACGGGTGCCCTCCATCACAGATTTCTCCCCAGAACCATGGCCTGGGCCCTAGGAAGGCCAGGCTTTCCCGACGCCAGAGAGGAGGCTGGGAACTGACCCCGGAAGGGCTTGCCCAGTGTGGCATAGGCTCCCAAATGCCTACGGGTTGCTGGCACCGCACTTCCTGCTTTGCCATATGCCTGTCTCAGCTCTTTTGTCTCCATAAAGCCTTTCCTCCACCTGGCTGCAGTCGCCAAGTCTAGGCATGGGGTGAGGCCATGGCTTTGTCTTTCCAGAAAAAAATGAGCCCCAGGACAAAGCAACTGGCCTAGGAAGAACCTTGAGCTCGAACCCCAGTCTGACTGTGGCCACTCTGGGCAGACCCACCCTTCCAAGGAAGTGCTGAGGCCTGCGATCTGTGAGGAATTGTGGGAGGTGAGGGAGACAGAAGCTGAAGCCAAGTCAAGAAGGGTGGGGTTCCTTCAGCTGCAGCTGGTAGTCGCCGAGGGATGCCCCAGCCGGTCAGATCCTGGCGGGAGGATGGGGCCTTCACTGAGGACCCCCAAGGCCAGACCTAGTCCTGGGTGGCCGAACATGCACCCTTGGCCTGAGGGGGTTGAACCCAAGCCCACATGGTTCCGAGAGCTGCCAGAGAAAGAAGGGACCATGGGATAGGTAGGCGAGGTGGGTAGGGCGCCCCACCTTTCTCTCCTCAGGTCTCCGAGGGAGAGAAGAGAGAGAGACACACAGAGAGAGTGAGAGAGATAGAAAGAGAGATCCCTGACCTCTGAATTGCTGCCTCCACCGCTGGTACCAACTCACACGCCATCCCACTTCCACCTACCACCCCCACGCCCGCCCCGTGGCCAGCCCCACCACAGAGAGGCGGGTTGCTGGTCACCTCCGTGCTGTCCCTTCTGGACCTGACCCCGGTGCAGGGGAAATGGTTCAGACAAGACATTACATGTCCCTCTGCATGACAATTGTCTTCTTCCAGTCTTGACTTCCACATGCCCACCCCCAACATCCTCCTTTCTCATAAGCTCAGGAGAGGATGCAAGATGAGAATCTCTGCCTTTGTGTGGAGAGACTTATTTTCCCAGGTTTCTGCCATGCACTCATATTCTTCAGTTGGGTATGATTTTCTCTTGCGAACCTGTCTTGTTAACGGTTTGGCAAGCCATAAGAAACTTAAGGGAAAGGGTGGAGTGGGATTCTCTCTCTGCCCCCGACTGCCTCGAGCTGGGTCGGTCCCTCAGACTTCTCCAGGGGCAGCCCATCCCCAGGCGCCCTCTCTCGGGACATCCCGGGGCAGGCTAGCCGGCAGCCCCACCCCACTCGCCACTGCCATGACCATCGTCCTCCCTCGTGAGGCCTGGGCAGGACAGGGACCCGGGTGTGGGAGGCCTTCTGATCTCACGTCTGGCACACCCGTTGCCAGGCTGCTTCCTCCTCTGACGGGGCCCAGCACACACCCCAGGAGACTTGGCAGCCATCCCCAGGGCTATGTCCTCTTGACCTTGTTCCTTCTGGAAGTGGCCTGGCCCAGGTAGGATGTTTGGCTGGTTGTCCAGCCTCCTTTGGAGAAAGCAAGTGAGCCGATCCAGCCATCCTGTCGCCCTCTGCCTGGCACCTCTGCACTCAAACAGAAGGCGTCACACGTGCCCTTCATCATGCTTTTCTCCCCAGAGCCATTTCCTGGGGTACTCTTAGTGTTACTTTAGTGTTGTGTTTGGTTTCCAGTTACTGTCAGTTTTAGGGTTTGGTTTAGTTTTCAGGTTTGTGTTAGGTTTATATTTAGGTATATGTTTCTGGTTAGGGTTAGGTTTATGGTTCTAGGGATATCATATCCCTATCTAGGGATAGGGTTATGATTCGCGTTAATGGTATGTTTGAGTTTAGGTTAGTCTTAGGGTTAGGGTTGAGGTTAGTGTTATGGTTGATTGCCAGGTTTGGGTTAGATTTCAGGTTAGGCTTAGGGTTCAGTTAGCATAGAGTTATCATCTGGTTAGTGTAAGTGTTAGGGTTTCTGTTACTTTTGGGGTTAGGGTTATGGTTAGCATTAGGGTTATGGTTCTGGTTAGTGTTAGGGTTTGGGTTTGGTACAGATTTGTTTTACGTGTAGGGTTAGTTTTAGAGTTTAGGGTTAGGCTTAGGGTTAGGGTCAGTGGTCAGGTTCAGTTTAGCGTTGGGGTTAGTGTTAGAGTTCGAGTTAGATTTAGGGTTAGGGTTAGGTGTAGTGTTAGTGTTAGTTTTCAGATTAATGTCAGGGTCAGGGCTTGGTTTTGATATCAGTTTAGGCTTAGGGTTCTGGTTGGGTTAGGCTTCGGTTTAGTGTTAGGGTTCGGGTTTGGGTTCGGGTTCTTGTTAGGGTTAGGATTCAGGTTAGCGTTCGGGTTAGTGTTAGGATTTGGGTTATGCTGAGGTTAGGGTTAGTATTCGGATTAGAGTTATTATTAGGTTTCGGGTTCGAAAAATGCTGAGCTTTACCTTTAGGTTTCTTGTTAGGGTTAGGGTTAGGGTTAGGGCTAGGGTTAGGGTTAGGGTTAGGGTTGGGTTTGGGTTATGTTTAGGGTTAGGTTTACGTTTTGGTTTCTGATTAGGGTTATGGTTAGCGTTAGGGTTCGATTTAGGTCTAGGATTAGGGTTAGGTTTAGGGTTAGCGTTGGGTTTGTATTAGGGTTAGGGTTAACATTAGGGTTAGAAATATGTATAGAGTTCAGGTTATGGTTAGGCTTAGCAATAGGGTTCAGGTTAGGGTAATGTTTAGGGCTAGTGTTCGAGTCAGGGTTAGGCTTAGGGTTCAGGTTCATGTTCTGGTTAGGGTTAAGGTTAGAGTCGGGCTAAGATTAGGTTTTGGGTTAGGGTTACAGTTCAGGCTAGGATTGTTGATATGGTTAGGGTTAATTTTCATGTTAAGTTTAGGGTTAGGTTTAAGGTCAGGGTTATTTTTGGGTTAGGATTATGGCTAGGGTTCAAGTTTATTTTCTGGTTAGGGTTAGGGTTATGTTTTGCTTTGTTGGGACGGTTAGGATTAGGGTTACTGTTAGAGTTATGTTAAGGTTTAGGGTGAGGTTAGTGTTTGGATTAGGATTAGAGTTAAGGTTTGGGTTCTCGATGGTGTTAGTGTTAGGGTCGGATTAGGCTTTGTGTTTGTGATAGTTTTAGGGATAGGGTTAAAGTTCGGGTTAGAGTCTGGGTTAAGTTTGGGGTTCAGGTTATTGTTAGAGTTCGGGTTAGCTTTAGGCTTAGGGTTAGGGCTGGGGTTCGGGTTAGTTTTGGATAAGGGATAGGGCTGGGTTCAGGTTGGGTTTGGGTTCGAGTTAGGGTTAGGTTTAGGATTCAGATTCGGGTTACGGTTAGGGTTATTTTTCGTGTTAGACTTAACGTTATGGTTACGGTTAGGGTTTGGGTTAGGGTTATTGTTAGGGTTAGGGTTAGGTTTTGGCTTAGAGTTCAAGTTAGGGTTATGTTTTGGTTCGGGTTAGGGTTGGGGTTAGCGTTAGTTTTAGTGTTAGGGTTAGTGTTTGGTTTAGGGTTATGGTTGGTGTTTGGTGTCGGTATCAGGTTAGGTTTATTGTTAGTGTTCAGGTTAGCGTTTGAGTTAGTGTTAGGGTTTGGATTCAGGTTCGGGTTAGGGTTAGTGTTCACCTTAAGGTTAGGGTTAGTTTTAGGGGTAGGGTTGGGTTCTGGTTCGGTTTAGATCTAGGGTTCTGTTTAGGGTTAGGGTTCCGATTCGTGTTCATGTTAGGGTTAGAATTAGGGTTATTGTGAGGTTTAGGCTTAGCTTTATTTTGAGGTTTGCCTTCGGATTAGGGTAAGGTTTAGGTTTCGGGTCAGGATAAGATTAGGTTTATGTTTAGTGTCGGATTAGGTTTCGGGTTAGGGTCAAATTTGGGGCCCGGTTTAGGGTTTGGGTTAGGGTTCGGCTTATGCTTAGGGCTAGCTTTAAGGTTAGGGTTGGGTTGGGTTAGGTTTACTGTTAGTGTTCATGTTAGGGTTAGGGTTATGTTTAGTCTTAGAGTTAGTGTTCAGATTAGGGTTAGGGTTAGGGTTGGGTTTGGGTAGGGTTAGTGTTAGGCTTAGGGCTAGGGCTGGGTTATGTTTAGGGCTAGGGCTAGGATTAATGTTATGGTTATTCTTAGAGTTACATGAGGTGGTTTGTGTTTCAGTTAAGGTTAGGTTTAACAGTAGGGATATGATTAGGAATAGAGCTAGTGTTTGTGTTAGGACTGGTTTAGGGCTACAGCAAGGGCTAGGGATAGGATTAGGGTTGGATTACATGTAGGGTTATGGTGAGAGTTAGGAGTATGTGTAGTGATAGTGTTAGTGTTATGGCAAGAGTTATCGTTAGGGCTGGGCTTAGGGCTAAGTTTAGTTATTACATTTAGGGTTAGGATTCTCTTTAGGTTTATAACTAGATTCATTTTTATGGTTTGGTACGGGGCGGGTTTTGAGGTTAGGGCTAGGGGTATGATTAGGGTTAGGTCTGCCATTAGTGTTGTGTGTGCCTTAGGGTGGGGACAATGGAAAGTGTAGGAACAGGCGTAGGGTTTGGGTTTGGGTTAAGACTAAGGTTAGAGTTAGGGTTATGCTAGGGTTAGGGTTACTGTTAGGGCTAGGGCTAGGACTAGGTTTTAAGTTAGGGTTAGAGTTGGCTTAGGGTTACAGTTACAGTGAGTGTGCATATGATTTGGTTAGGGCTGGGGGAGTTTTAGGGCTTGGGGTAGGTTTAGGGTTAGAGCTAAAGTTGGGTTAGGATTCATGATATAAACCCCAACCCTAGCCCTAAAACTAATGTTAACATTAATCCGAACATGAAGTCTAATTCTCACCATAGCCCTAACCCTAACCCTAACCATTGCTCTAGACGTAACCTTTATCCCTAACCTTAACCCTAAATCTAAACCTACAATTACCCCTACACTAAACCTACGGTTACCACTAACCCTATACCTGACCCTTACCGCAACACAACTCCAACCCAAACACTAACATTAACAATAACAATAATTCAAGAATTAGCACTAAGCCTAAGCCTAGCCCTATCCCTAACACTAACCCTAGTCCTAGACTTAACCCTAACCCTGACACTAGCCCTAGCCCTAACCCTAACCCTAACTGTAACCCTAACCCTAACCCTTGCCCTAGATCTAGCCCTAACCCAACCTACAGCTGAAACTAATCCTAGCCCTAGCCCTAGCCCTAAAACCCAGACCTTACACTAGCCATAACTCTAACTCTATGTCTAAACCTAGCCCTTGCCCAAACCTTAACCCTAACCCTAACACTATGCTAACTCTAGTACACTAACTCTAAACACTAAGGCTAACACTAAACTTAAATTTAATCCTAACAATAACCCTAACACTAATACAACCCTAGCCCTAACCCTAACCCTAACCCTCACTCTCACTGTAACTCTAACCGAAACCTTATCCTTATCCCTAATCTTAAATCCAAGCCTAACGCAATCCTAACCCCAACTCTACCCCTCCTTCTCTCTATAAAACTAACTCTAACCGTAACCAAAACCTAACCCTAACCCTATCCTTAAACCTGGGAACAGGTTTGTATAGGACAGGGAATCCAGAGTAGAGCTGAGCCAAATCATGTCTAGCACCCATTCCTGGAAATAAATTCATACCCCATCTCCCTTCCTTTCAGCTAGTAAGGATCACATAATACCTAAAAAACATTTGGCACAGATTGCCATTTGGAATCCTAAACCAAACTAGTACACAAACCCTAATCCAAACCCTAAGCCTAACCTTAACCCTAACCCTAACCGGAACCCGAACCCTAATCCTAACCCTAAACCGAATGCAACCTTAACCCCAACCCTACCCCTCCTTCTCTCCATAAACTAACTCTAACCCTACCCAAACTCTAACCCTAACCTTAATCCAATCCGAAGCCTAAGCCTAACCCTACCCCTAACACTAATCATATGCAGAACCCTAATGCTAACACAAACGCTAATATTAACCATAACACTAAGACTAGACATTACCCACCCTTAACATTACCCCAACTTTAACCCTAAACCTAACCCTAACTGTGACCTTATCCCTACCCATACTCTTAACCCAAACACTTAGCCTACCCCTACCCATAACCCTAACCCTAGTCCTACTCTAATGTTACCCATAGCCTTAAAATAACGCTTAACCTAGACCTAATGCTAGCCCTAATCCTAAACCTGGCTCTAGCCCAAACCTTATCCCTAAACTTAACCCTAAACCTAACACAAACCCTAGCCCAAACCCTAACCCTAGCCCTAAGCCAACACTTACCACTACCCCAGACACTAGTCATAGCACTAAACCTAACCCTAACACTAAAACTTAGTCCAACCCAACCGTAACTCTAACCCTAATCCTGGACAGACTCCTAACACAAACTCTTGCCCTAACCCTAAGCCTATTCCTAACCCTAAGCCAAACCTAAACACTAAACATAATGGTAGCCTGAACACTAAACCTACTCTTAAACCTAACCCTAACCCTAATATCAGCCCTAAGCCTAACCCAATTGCTAAGTCTAACACTAGGCTTAACCAAAATGCTAGCACTACACATAACACTAACCCTAAAGCTAGCACTAACCATAACCCTAACCCTAGCACTAGACTTAAGCCTACACCTAACCATAGCACTCCACACAAGCCCTAACCCTAACACAAATCCAAGCCCCAGACATGACCCTAAACTTAGCCCCAGACGTGACCATATCCCTAACCCTAACCCTAGCTCTAGGCCAAATTCTAAACCTAACCATAACTATAGACCTAGGTTTAGCCCTAATGATAACCCTAGCCCTTTCCATAGTCCTAGCCCTAACGCTAACTCTAAAAATAGCACTATCCCTAAACTTAGTACTAACACTAAGGCTAACCTTAACCATAGCCTTAAACCCAACACTAGCCCTAGTCCTAACCCTAACACTAAGCCTAGACATAAGACTAGCCTTAACCCTAACCCTAGCCATAAACCAAACACTAAGCTTAACTATAACTCTAACGCAGCACTAACCTTAAGCGTAGATCTAAAACTACCCTAACACAAACCCTTATAATAACCCACCCTAACCCTAGTCCTAAACCTATCCATAAATCTAGGCCTATTATCAGCCCTAACCCTAACCCTTGCCCTCACCTGAACTCTAGCCCTAATGCTAACTCTAACACTAAACCTACCCCTAACTCTCACCATAACCCTAACCCTAACCCTGACCCTAACCCTAAGCCAAACACTAACCCAACACCTACCCCTACTACTAACCCACCCCTAAACTTAACCCAACATTAACCCTAACCCTACCCCTAACCTAACCAAACCTAACTCTAACTTTAACCCTAACCCTAACCTGAACCTTAATTCTCACCCTAGCTCTAGGCTTAACTTTATCTTTAACCCTAACCCTAATGCAACCCTAACCCTAACACTACCCCTACACCAACCCCTCACCTAAACCTAAACCTAGACAAACACCTACCCTTACCTCTAACAATATCCATAACCCCAAGCATAACCCAACCCTAATGTTAACTCTAACACTAATCTTAGCCCAAGTTCTAATCCTTAACCCTAGCCCTAGTTCTAACACTAACCATAACACTAGTCATAACTCTAAATCTAGCCCTGTCCTTAGCCCTAACCTTAACCATTACACGAACACTAACCCTAACCCAAAACCTAACCATAACCATAAACCTAATCCAACCCCACCCCTATCCTTACGCCTACCTCTAATCTTAAAACTTATGCTAACTGTAACTGTACCTTTTACGTAACCCTAAACCTAATAACCCTACCGCTGTGCCTAACCCTAAACAAATGCCTAGCTCTAAACCTAACCATAGCCATAAACCTAAAACTAACACTAAACCTAGCCCTAACCCTCGCCATAGCCATAAACCTAACCCTAGCACTAACCCTAACCCTGACCATAACCCTTACCCTAAACCTAAATCTACTTCTAACCATAACGCTAACTCTAACCTTGACCCAAGTCTTGAACTAACCCTAGCCGTAAACCCAGTCACAACCCTAACCTTAATCTTTGTCCCCACCTGACCCCTAACACTATCCCTTGCCTTAACACTAACCCTAATGTTATCCATAATCCTAAAACGAGCCCCAGCCCTAAACCTAACCTTAACTGTAACCCTAACCCTAAAACTAGGCCGAAAACGTAGCCCAACCCCGAACACTAACACTAACGCAGCCCTATGCCTAGTCCTAAATCTGACACTAAACCTAACAGTAAAACTGAACCTATCCCTAGTCTAAGCCCTAGACCAAGCCCTAGTCATAAACTTAACCCTAGACCTAACTCTAGCCCTGGCCCTAATGTTAAACTTAATGCAATTCCCACAGCTAACCGTATCACTACCCCTAACCTTAACTGTAACCCTACCTCTATCCCTAAAACAATCTTTACCCAGACCCTAAGACTTAAGGTAACACGAACCCTAACACTAACCCAACCCTAAACCCAAACCTAACCATAACACTAACCCTAACATTAAGCCTAACAATAACCCAATCCCTAGTGATAACACTAACACTAATCTTAAGCATAATCATAACCCTAAACTTACTCCTACACCTAACCCTAACCCTATGCCTAACTGTAACCATAACCCTAAATCTTAACTAACCCCTACCCCTAAGTCTAACCCTAACCCTAACTCTAATGCTAACCCTAACACTAACCATACGCCTACCCCTAATACTACCCTGAACCTTAACATTAACTCTTTAACCCAACCACAAAACTAACCCCAACATTAATCCTAGCATTAACCCTAAACCAAACCCTTGCCCTAAACCTAGCACTAACCCTAACCCTAACCCTAGCCCTAACTCTAAAACCAGCCCTATACCCAGACTTAACCCTAACCCTAAACCTAAGACAAACCCAAACCCTAACCCTAATTGTACCCCAGACCTACCCCTAACAATAAACCTACGCTTAACCCTAACCATGGCTCTAGACCCTAATGCCAACTCTATCACTAGCCGTAAACCTAAATCTAACCCTAACCTTATAACTAACCCTAACCCAAACCCTACAACTACCACTGACCTTAACACGAACACTAACCCTAAACCTATTCCTACACCTACTCCTTCCCTAAACAATAATCCTAATCAAAACCCTAGCCCCTCCATAACCATAGGCCAGACTCGAATGCAACCCTAAACCCAACCCTACTACTAACCATAAAACTAACCCTAACCCAAACTTAACCCCAACTCCATCCCTAATAATAACACTATTCCTAACACTAGCCATAATCCTAACCTTCGCCCCAGCCCTAACCCTAAACCTAGCCCTAGCCCTAAACTTACCCCTAACCCTAACGCTAACATTAACCCTAAAACTATCCCTACACGTACCGCTCTGTTAAACCTAACCTTAAGCCAAGCCTAACACTAACCTTAACCCCAGTCCTAGCACTAACACAAACCCTAACCCTAAGCCTAAATCTATCCCTACACCTACACCTCCCCTAATCCTAATCCAAACCCTAAGCTTAAACCTAACCCTAATGCAAGCTTAACCCCAAACATAACCCTAACGTTAACCATAAAACTAACATTAACTCTGTACCAAACTTAACCTTAACCATAAACCTTACCCTAACACTAATCCAAGTCCTGCACCTACACCTACTATTAACTCTAGACCTAACCCTAATCCAAACAGATCCCTAACCCCCCCCACCCTTACCCCTAAACCTAACACGAACTCTAACCCAGCTCTACACATAACGCTACCCCTAACGTTAACCCTAACCCATTCATACCCCAACTTTAATCCTAGCCATAGCCCTAAACATAAAACCAACAACAGCCCTAGCCCTTAACCTGACCTAGCACTAACCCTAGCCCTAAGCCTAACACTAAACCTAGCACTAACTATAGTCCTACCCTAACCATTGCACTAACACTCCATCGCCACCCTGAGCCCTAACTCTCACCCTAAACCAACCCCAACCCAACCTCTACCCTAAACCTAACCCTAACCCTAGCACTATCGCTCACAGTAACCACAACCCTAGCCGTAACCCTAAACCTAGCACTAACCCCATCTGTAAGGTTAACGTTAACCATTGCCCTAGACCTAACACTAACGCAGCCCTACACATGAAATTAACCATAGTCCTAGTCCTAACCATAAACCCAGGTCTAGCCCTAGCCCTAAATCTAGACATATCTTTAACCCTAGTCAAGGCCCTGACCTTAACCCTAACATTAACACTATCCATAACCCTAGCAAAAACATTAATGCTAACCCTGAACCTAACCAAACAGTAAAAAGCCATCCCCATTTCCCACTATAAACCCATCCCCATACCCATATCACTAACCCTACCCTTAACCCTAAACCTAGCCCTAACCGTGACCCTGCACTACACCTAACCCTAAAGCAAATCCTTACCCTACCATAACTCCTAATCTTACCTTAATTCTAGCCCTAGCCATACCCTCACCATAGTGCTAGACCTAACACTAACCCTAACACTAACCCTAACTCTAGCCCTAGCCCTAGCCCTACCTTTAGCCTAACACTAGTCCTAACCCTAACACAAACCCTCACACTACCCTATGCCAAACTCTACCCTTACACCTGACTCTAACCCTAACCATATCCCTAACCCTAACCCTCAATGCTAACCCTAACCCAACACAAATCCTAGCCCTAGATGTGACCTTAACTTAGCCCTAGCCCTAGCCATAACTCGAACCCTAACACTAACCCTACCTCTAACCCTAACCCTAACCCTAATCATAAATCTAGACCTAGTCCTAGCACTAACGCTAACCCTAACCTTGTCCATAGCCCTGGCTCTAACCATAACCCTATAACTAGCCCTATCACTAACCCTAACCCTAAAACTACCCCTAAACCAAATCCTAAATCATGTCTAACCCCAACCTTACCCATTCCCCTAAGCCTAACATTAACCCTAACTCTAACTCAGCCCTAGGCTAACCTTGACCCTAACACTTAACCTAGTCTAAGCCACAGCCCTAACCTTAGTTTGATCACTAATACTAAAGGTAACTCTGTCTCTAACAAAAACCGAGCCCCAGCAATTGCCCTAGCCCTGCCCCTAAACTAAACTTACCTCTAACAATAACTCTACCACTAAAAGTAAACCTAACCCTAACTCTAGGACTAACCCTAAACCTAAAACTTATCCTAACTCTAACTCTAGCTCTAGGTCTAACCCCAACCCTAGCCTAGAGGTGACCCTAATGTTAACACTAACCATCACCCAACACTAATCATAACCCAACACTAACCCTAACCCTAATGTTAACTCTGCCCTAATCCAAGCCCTAACCCTAATGCCAACACTAGCCCAAGTCCAAACCCTAACCCTAACCCTAGTCCTAATCCTACTCCTAAAGATGATACTAGCCCTAAACCTGACACTAACCCTAAGTCTATACATAACCCAAACCCTAACTCTAAATGTAACCCTAACTTACCATTAACCCTAGCTGTAGCCCTAAAATTGCCCCTACCCATAATGCTAACCATAACCCTAATCCTAGCCCTACTCTTAACCCTACTCCTAATGCTAGGCTGAAGCCTAGCCATCAGCATAATCCTAGCCCAAAGCCTAACTCGAGCCCTAACGCTAACTCTCATGCTACCACCAGCCCTAACACTCATCGTAACGTTAACCCGAACCCAACCCTCACCCTACCCCTAAGCCTATCACTCCTCTAACTCTAACCCTAACCCAACTCTTACCACTACACTATCCCTAAACCTAACCTAACCCTTAACCTACACCTACCCCTACACCTACCCTTAACTGAAAACCTAAACAATCCCTAACCATAACCATAACATTAATCCTAACCCTAGCCTTTATCCTAAGCATAGCCCTAGCCCTAACACTATCCCTAACTTAGTCGTAACCCTAATGATAGCCTTAGCTCTAGCTCTAGTCCTAACCCTAGCCCAAAACTAACCCTAACCCTACTGTAATCCGAACCCTAGCCCTAACCCTAACCCTAAACCGAAGACCAGCCCTAGCCCTAATCCTAACTGTAGCACTAACTCTAGACCTAACACTAACTGTAGCTATAAACTTAACTCAAACCCTAAGCTTAAACCTAAGGCTAATCCAAGGCCTAAACCTAGTCCTAACCCTAACCCTTGTCATAATAGTAACCCTAACGCTAGACCTCCCCATAAATCTAGCACTAAATCTAACCATAACCTTAACCATAACCATAGATCGAACCCTAACCCTAGCCCTAACTCTAACCCTACCCTAAACCTAGCTGTAACTCTAACCCTTCCCCTAAATGTAAACCTAAACGTAGCTCTAGTACTAACCCTAAACCTAACCCTGACCCTAAACCTAGCCATAGACCTAGGGCTAAGCCAAACCCTAGACAGAGACCTGAGCCTAACCCGAGACCTACCTGTAACCATAACCGTAACTGTAACCATAAAACTAACCATAACCCTAGCCATAAGCTTAACTTCTTCCCTAGCTGTAGACCTGACCCTAACCATAACTCTAACCCAACAGTAGCCCTAACCCTAATGCTAACCATGACCTAATCATAGCCCTAGCCCTAACCCCAACACAAGCCCTAGTCCTAACCCTAACCCTAACCACGGATATAAATCTAGCTCTAAACCTAAGCCTAATCCTAAACATAGCCTTAACCCTAACCCTAAGCCTAGCCCTAACCCATACTGTAACCCTAACAGTAACCCTAGACCTAGCCCTAGAACTAACACTAGCCCTAGCCTTATCCCTAGACCTAGTGCTAACCTTAACACTACCCTTAACCCTATGCCTAACACTAGCCTTAAGACTAATGCTAACCCTAACCCTAAGCCTAACTCTAGCCCTAACCATAGTCCTAACCCTAGCCCTAGCCTTAACCTTAATGCTAACACTAACATTAACCCTAACCCAAGCCCTAACCCTACCCCAAGCATAACCCTAACTCTAACCCAACTCTAACCTTACCCCTAACTCTACCACTACTCCTACCCTTCACCTTAACGCTTACCCTATTTTTTTCCCCCAAAGCCACAGTAGATAGTTGTATGTTATAGCTGCACATCCTTCTAGTTGCTGTATGTGGGACGCGGCCTCAGCATGGCTGGAAATGCGGTGTGGGTGTGCACATGGGATACAAAGCTGGGTCACCAACATCGGATCCCACGCACGTAACTGCTAAGCCATGGGGCCTGCCCCATGCTTACCCTAAATATAAAGCTAACCTTACACATAACCCTAAAGTTAACCCTGACCCTACCCATAACCCAAACTCTAACGCACACAACATTAACCCTAACACTAACCCTAATCCTAGCCATAGCCATAAGCCTAAAGCCAGCCGCAGCCCTAGCCCTAACCAGCATCCTAGCACTAAGCCTAGCTCTAACACTAACCATAGCCATAAATCTAACTGAACTCTAACCTTAAACCTAACCTTAGCTCAAACCCTAGACCTAAACCTAAGCCTTTCCCAAAACCTAATCCTAATGCTAACCATACACCTGACCATCATCCAAACACTAAACCTACCCCAAGCGTAACCCTAACCCTAACCCTAGCCCTAGCCCTAAGCCTAGCCCTAAGACTAACCAGAACTCTGTTCTTAACCCAACCCCAAGCCCTAACAGTAACCCTATCCCCAACCCCAACCAAAACCGCTACCCAAATCCCAATCTTAAGCCTAAAACAACCCTAAGCCTAAACCTAGGCCTATGCCAAATCCTAACATTAAGTGTAACGTTAACCTTAACACTTGTCCTAGACCTAATTCTAACCCAGCCCTAAACCGGACCCTTACACTAGCCCTAACACTAACCCTAACCACAGACCTATCCCTAGCCCTAAGTCTAACCCCAGTCCTAACCCGAACCCTGGCCCAAACCCTAACCTTATCTCTAACCGTAGCCACAACACTAATGCTAATCCTAACCCTAACCGTGACCCTAAACCGATCTCTCCCATTCCCAACCAATAGCCCAACAGTTAATCCTAAACCTAACAGTACCCCTGCCACGAAGACTAACACAAACCATGACCCTAAACCGAACCATGATCCTAGCCATAGCCCTAACCATAACTCTAGACCTAGACCTAACTCTAACCCTAAGCCTAGCCCTAACCTGTACCATGGCACTAACCCTAATGCTCAATCTAGCCCTAGCCATAACACTAACACTAAACCGAACTGTAGCCCAAAACCAACACCTACCACTATGTGTAACCCTAACCCTAAACGGAGTATTAATCCTAACGCTAACCCAAATCCTATCCATAAACCTAACCCTAAGCCTAGCCCTAGCGCTATCACTAACATAACCTTAAAGCTAACACTAATCCTAACCCTAATCTGTAACCTAACCCTAACCATAGCACAGACTTAATCCTAATCCTGACTTTAACCCTCACTCTAACTCTAAAACTGACTCTAAGCCATAATCCTAACCCTAAACCTCACAGAACCAGAACCCAAACACGAACCCAAACCCTTACCCGAACACAAACCTGAATCTGAACACTACCAAGAACCCTAACCTTGACACCAACACTAGGACTAACCCTGAACATAAACTTAACCTAACCATAACCCTCAACCTAACTCTAACCCTAGCCCTAATGCTAGCCCTAGACCTAGACCTAGACCAAGCCCTAACCATAACTGTAAACTTAAGGCTAACCCTAGCCAGAACACTAGGCCTAGACTTAGCTCTAGACCTAACACTAGCCCGAAACTAGCCCTAACTCTAAGTCTAGAGCTAACAGTAGCCCTAGCCCTAAACCTAACACTAAACCTAATCCTAATCCTAGCCCTGGACATAACCCCAGCCATAACATTTACCCTAACCCTAACACTAACCCTAACCATAACAATAAACTAAGCCATAAGCCTAACCCTAGCAGTAATCCTAACTCTAAACCTCACCCTCACCCTATCCCTAACTCTAACACTAACCCTAGCCCTAAACCTAACACTAAACCTAGCCCTAAACTTAACACTAAACCTAACCCTAATCATAGCCCTAACACACACCCTAGACCTATCCGTAACCCTGGCAATAACCCTAAACCTAGCCCTCACCCTAGCCTTAGCCCTAAACCTAAACATAGCCCTAGACCTAACCCTACCTGCAAACCTAACCCTAGCCATAACCCTAAGCCTATCCCTAGCCATAAGCCTAATGCTAAACCTAACCCTAGCCTTAGACCCAGCCCTAGCCCTAACCCTAACCCTAGCCCTATCCCTAACCTTAACCCTAACCAAAACTCTAAACCTAATGCTAACACTAACCCTAACCCACACACAATTGGTTTGATTTCAACACATGTGAAAGTTGTCACACACAATAGGTGTGATTTCATACATAAAAATGTGAATTATGTCACAAAAAAAGGTAAAAGGTGTCACACATATCATTGGGTATGTTTTCAATCACAAATGTGAGCCCTGTCACAAGTACACCATTGGTGTGATGTCAGACACACAATGTGTGTGAAGGCTCACACCAACCTTGGGATGTCACAGACAACGGGAGTGGTGTCTCTAAGGAAAATGAGTGAATATTCACACATAGCAATGAGAGTTACACAAAACACACCAGTGCGATATGTCAGAGTAAAATGTGAGCGATTTCACGGAAACCTGGAAGTGACGTCATACATAACAGTGGGTGTCACATCACAGTTAAGAATATGACTCCCATCATACACAATGGGCATGATATTACACAATTTGAGAGATGCGACCGTCTATCCTATTGTTAGCACACTCATGTTGTGTGATGTCCCAAAATGGGTGTGATGTCCCACATAACGATTGGAGTGATGTCAGACACAAAATGTGAACCACGTCACAATCCATTGGAAGGATGTCAAACACTATCAGAGTGATGCCACACTCAATTGGTGTGATATCATACATAATACTGGGAGTGACACCACACATAATAATGGTTGATATATCATACGGGGATTAAGGTTAATGTCACACACAAATGTTGTGGTGTGACACACAATGAGGATGTTGTCACACTCAAACAATTGATGTGATGTCACCAAGCCAAGCATGTGGTCACGCCACGCAAAATAGTGGGAGTGATATCACATGCACACATTGGGAATGATGTCACCCTTTAAAATGTGAATTATGTCACTAGGAACATGTCACTGATGTCACACGTAGCGGATGTAATGTCACACTATTGATGTGATGTCACACATAATGAGACTGAGTTCACACATAAACGTGAGTAATATCACAAAGGACATGTGACTGATGTCACACATATGTGGGAGTGATGTCACACTATTGGTCTGATGTCATACAACACAACAGGCGTGATATCACACATAACAGAAAGATGTCACCCAAAATATATGAGTGAAGTCACAGAAACACCATGGGAGTGATGTCACAACACTAGTAGAGCGATGTCCTCGAGAATTAATGTGACATCACACAGAATATTGGGAGTGACATGACACTTAACAATAGCCATTTCATATGGTAAATTCGAATGATGTCACACACAATTGGAGTGATGTCAACATATGTGAATGTTGTCACACACACACAATAGGTGTGATGTCATACATAAAAATGTGAATTATGTCACAAAAATGTGAATGGTGTCAGACATATCAATGTGTGTGTTTTCACACACAAATGTGAGCACTATCACACATACACCATTGGTGTGATGTCATACAGACATTGAGTGAGGTCAGACACACAAAGTGTGTGAAAGCACACACCCACCTGGTGCTGTCATGGACATTTGGAGTGGTATCTCTAAGGAAAATGAGTGCGAATTCATACATAACAATGAGAGTTACATAAAACACACGATAGGGATATAAGTCAGAGTAAAATATGAAAGACTTCACAGAAACCTGGGAGTGATTTCATACAAACTCTGGATGTCATATCAAAGTTAACAATATGACTGCCCTCACACAACGGGAGTGATATCACACAATTTGAGAGATGTGAAAGGCTAACCTAGTTTTATCCTGCTCAAAGTGTGTGATGTCTCAAAATGGGTGTGATGTCACACATAACGATTGGAATGATATCACACATAACGATTGGAATGATATCACATACAAAATGTGAGCGATGTCACACACTGTTGGAGTGATGTCAAACACACTATCAAAGTGATGTCACAATCAAGTGGTGTGATGTCATACATAATACTGGGAGTAACACCGCACATAATAATGGTTTGATATCATATGACAATTAAGGTTGATGTCACTCACAATTGATGGGATGTGACACGCAATGAGGATGTTGGCACACACAAAGGGCTGTGATGTCACCCATAAACAAGTGTATCACATCACACATAACATTGGGTGTGATATCACATTCACACAATGGGAGTGATGTCACAATTTACATGTCACTTAGAGAGCAGTGGGAGTGATGTCACTATTGATGTGATGTTACTCTTAACAATGGGTGTGATTTCACACATAAATATATGAGTAATCTTACAAAGGACACACGACTGATATCACACATAACCTGTTAATAGTCTACACTCAGGTTTCTATCTAATGTATTGAAAGAGCATTTCTGCTGAACTCAGCTTGCCAGTAGCTCTAGGGAACATACTCTAATGAGACTTTTTATACTTTTCACTACAACTGGTACAGATTATCTGTAACATCCATTCAATGAAAGTACAGTGTGAAGAAAAACTCCTTTTTTAAATCTGTTTATGATCGTCTTGAAAAGTCCCTTTTCAAAGGTTGCAGTTGGCGTCTTTCATTCAGGCTTTCTCTTACATGGAACGAAAGAATGCGATCGTTGATTTCAGTTTGCCAGTAGCTGTTGGGAATATCTTCCTATGAGAGGGCTTAAATTTTTCACTACACAAGGAAGAGAATATCTATAATATCCATTTATGAAAAACACAGTGTGGATAAAAACTCTTGCTTGTACCTATTTAGCATTTGCACTGGAAAGTACTTTTTCAAACATTGCAGCTCACAACATTTACTCAGGCTCTCTCTCACAGTATAGGAGAGAATGTTCTTACTGAGCAAAGGTTGCCATTAGCTGTAAGTAAGATCTTCCCATGAGAGCTTTTAAGCTTTTCACTACTGCTGGGAGAAAGTATCTATAACATCCATTGAAATACCATACACGGTGGAAAAAAACTCATTTTAGTTGTTGAAGATCATCTTGATGAGTGAACTTTTCAATCATTGATCTTCATGGCCTGCACTCAGGCTTTCCCTCAAATATAATGAAAGAACACCCGTTCTGAACCCAACAACCCTGTAGCTGTAAGTCAACTCTACCTTGGAGGGCTTTTAAACTTATCTCTACAGCTGGGAGAGAGTATCTGTAACATTCATAAAATGAAAGTCAAGTGTGCAGAAAATCTCTGGCTGGTATGTCTATAGGATCCTCCTGCAAATTGCCTTTTCCATCATTGTAGTTAACGACCGTCACTCAAGCTCTCTCTCCTATGTAAGGCAAGAAACTAATTGCTGTACTCAGCTTGCAAGGAGCTTTAAGCAGGATCCTCCTTTGAGAGCTTGTAAACTTGCACTGCAGCTGCAAGAGAATATCTGTAACATCCATCCCATGTAAGTTCTCTGTGGAGGAAAACACTTCCTTTTAGCTTTTTAGGATCATATTGTAAAGTGCCTTTCATCTTTGCAATTGATTGCATGCACTCAGGCTTCCCTCCTGATATAAAAGAAAACACCTCTGCTAAACCTACTTTGCCAGTGGCTGTTGGGAACACCTTCTTAGGATAGTTTCCACTTTTCACCACAGCACGGAAAGAAGCTGTATCACATCCATTCAATGAAAGGACACCATGAAGAAAACCTCCTCTTGTAAGCGTTTATGACCATGTTCTTAAGTGGCTTTAACTACACTGCAGTTCAATCTATATTCAGAGTCTCACTAGCATATCATGATGACCATTACTGCTTATCACAGCTTGCCAGTAACTGATAGTAACATCTTCATATGAGAGGATTTAAAATTTCAGTAACACTGGGAGAGTGTATCTATAACATCCATAAAACGAAAGTCTAGTATGTATAAAATTTCTTGCTTCTATCTGTATACGACTATCCTGATAATTGCCTTTATCAACATTGCAGTTAACTACCTTCAATCAGGAATTCTTCCCCATGTAAAGCAAGAACGTTCTTGCTGACCTCTGCTTCCAAGTACTTTACAGGAGGATCTGCCTCTGAGGGCTTTTAAACTTTCCACTGCAGTGGGGCAAGTATTATTCTAACATCCATTCCATGAACCCACTCTGTGGTGAGCAACTCTTAAAGTTACCATTTTAGGATATGTTCAAGTGCCTTTTCCTCTTTGCCGCTCATTGCCTGCACTGAGGCTCCCTTCCCAACTGAAAGACAACTCACCACTGCTCAAACAAGTTTGAAAGTAGCTGTTAGGAACAACGTCCTATGACAGCTTTCCAACTATCACTACAGGTGGTGCAGATGATAATTACCATCCATTCAATAAAAGTTGACTGTTCAGAGCAACTCCTGCTTGTAGGTGTTTAGGATCATCTTGAGAAGAGTCTTTTAATTACTGCAGTTCAATCTGCATTCGCGGTCTGAGAAGCATATTATGATGAACACTATTGATTAACACAAGTGGTCAATATCATAGGTTACATCTTCATATGAGAGGTTTATCAGTTTCACTGCAGCTAGAGGAGAGTATCTATAACATCCATAAAATGAAAGTCAAGTGTGGAGAAAATCTCATCCTTGCATCTATATAGAATCTTCTTGCAAATTGCCTTTTCCCTCTTTGCAGTTAACGACTTTCACTCAGGCTCTCTCTCCCAAGACATGCAAGAAAATGTTTGCTGAACTCAGTATGCAAGTATCTCTGAGGAGGTTTTTCCTCTGAGATCTATTAAACAATTCACTGCATCTGGGAGAGAATATCTCCAACATCCATTCCGGGAACATACTCTGTGCAAAAAAAAGTCCTCCTTTTAGGTATTAGGATCATATGTTAAATTGCCTTTTCCTCTTTGCTGTTCATTGCCTGCAATGATGTTTCCTTCACTATATAGAGACAAAACACCACTGCTCAACCAATTTTGCCAGTAGCTGTAAGGACAGGTTTGTATGAGAGCTTTCAAAGTATTATTAAAGGTTTTGCTGATTATATTTAACATCCATTCCATTCAAGTTGAATCTTCAGAAAAACTCCTGATAGTAGCTGTTTAGGATCATCTTGAGGAGAGATATTTAATACACTAGAGTTCAATCCACTTTCAGGCTCTCATGAACATATCATGACAAACATTATAGCTTAACACATGTGGCCTATATCTGTAAGTAACATCTTCATCTGAGATGTTTTAAAATTTCGGTACAGCTGGGAGAGGGTATCTATAACATCCATAAGATGAAAGTGAAATATGCAGAAAATCTGAGGCGTGTCTCTTTATGGGATCAGCCTGCATATTGCCTTTAGATCACTGCAGTTAACGACCTTCGCTCAGGCTCTCTATCCCATGTAATGCAAGAAAGTGTTTCTTAACTCGCCTTGCAGGAATCTTTAAGGACGATCATCCTCTGAGAGCTTGTAATCTTTTCACTGCAGCTAGGAGAACCTATTCATTACATCCATTCCATGTAAGTACTCTGTGGAGGAAAACACTTGCTTTTAGCTTCTTTGGATCATATTGTCAATTGCATTCTCATCTTTGAATTTCATTGCCTGACCTCAGGCTTCCTCCCTGATGTAAAGAAAAAACACCACTGCTAAACCTACTCTGCCAGTAGCGATTAGGAATACCTTCCCATGAGAGTTTACACTTTTCACCACAGCTCAGAAAAAAGCTCTATCACATCCATTTAATTAAAGTACACCGTGAAGATAACTTCTGTTTATAAATGTTTAGGGTCATCTTCATAAGTCACTTCAAATACACTGCAGTTCAATCTGCGTTCAGGGTCTCACTAGCATGTCATGACGAACACTATTGCTTAACACAGGTGACGAATATCTGGTAGTGACATCCTCATTGGAGAGGTTTTAAAATTTCAGTACGGCTGGGAGACAGTATTATAACATCCATAAAATGAAATTTCACTTTGGAGACAATCTCTTGTTTATATCTGTATAGGATTATCCTGAAAATTGCCTTTTACATCATTGCTGTTAACAACCTACACATAGGAATTCTCTCCTTGTAATGCCAGAAAGTTCTTGCTGAACTTGCTTGCAAGTATCTTTAAGGAGCACCTTCTTCTGAGAGCTTTTAAACTTTCCATTGTACCTGGGAGAGAATATCTATAACATCCATTCCATGAACATTCTGTGTGGTGGAAAAGTCTTCCTTTTAGTTTTTTGGATCACATAGTAAAGTGCCTTTTCCTCTTTGTAGTTCATGTCCTGCACTGAGTCTTCCTTCCCACAGGAAAGACAAAATACCACTGCTCAACGACGTTTACCAGTAACTCTTTGAAACACTCCTAGGAGAGCTTTCAAACTATCACTACATGTGGTGCAGATTGTCATTACCCTACATTCCAGGAAAGTGGACTCTTCAGAGAAACTCTGCTTGTAGCTGTTTGGGATGATCTTGAGAAGAGACTTTGACTACACTGCAGTTCAGTCTGCCTTCAGGTTCTCAGTAACGTATCATGATGAACAATGTTGCTTATCACAGTTGGCCAATATCTGTAAGTAACATCTTCATATGAGTGGTTTTCAAATGTCAGTACAGCTGGCAAAGGGTATCTATAACATCCATCAACTGAAATTCAGGTGTAGAGAAAATCTTTTGTGTGTATGTGTATAAGACTATTCTGAAAATTGCCTTTTCCAACGTTGCAATAAATAACCTTCATCCGTGCTCTTTCTCCCAAGTCAGGTAAAAAATATTTGCTGAACTCAGCTTGGAAGTATCTTTAAGGAGGCTCTCCCTCTGAGAGCTTTTAAACTTTTCACTGCAGCGGGGAGCGAATATCTATAACATTCATTTCAGGAATGTATCTTGTGGAGAAAAATTCTTCCTTTTAGCTTTTTAGGATCATATTTTAAAGTGCCTTTTCCTCTTTGTCGTTCATTGTCTGCACTGAGCCTCCCTTCCCAATGGAAATACAAAACACTCCTGCTCAATCACCTTTGCTAGTAACCATCAAAGCATCTTCTTAGGAGAGCTTTCGAAAGATCACTACAGGTGGTGCAGATTATTGTTATGATCAACTCAAAGAAAGTTGACACTTCACAGAAACTCCAGCTTGTGGCTGTTAAGGGTCATCTTCAGAAGAGACTTTTAATGGACTGCAGTTCAAACTCTAGTCAGGTTCCCACTAGCGTCTCATGATGAATTATATTGCTTAAGACAGGTGGCCTATATCTGAAAGCAACATCTTCATCTTAGGGGTTTTAAATTTCAGTAGTGCTGGGAGAGAGTATCTATAACATCCATAACATGAAAGACAAGTTTGGTGAAAATCTCGTTCGTGTAACTGTGTACGTTCATCATGCAAATTGCCTTTTCCCTCATTGCATTTAATGGCCTTCACTCAGCTCTCTCTCCAAAGTAAAGCAAGAAAGCGTTTGTCGAACTGAGCTTGCAGGATCCTTTAAGAATGATCTTCTGAGAGCTTTTAAATTTTTCACTGCAGCTGGGAGAACTTATCTATAATATCAATTCCATGTAAGTACCATGTGGAGGAAAACACTTGCTTTTAGCTTCTTCAGATCATATTGTCAATTGCATTTTCATCTTTGCATTTCATTGCCTGCACTCACGTTTCCTCCCTGATTTAAAGAGAAAACACTACTGCTAAACCTACTCTGCCAGTAGCTGTTAGGAACACCTTCCTTTGAGAGTTTCAACATTTCAACACACCTCGTAAAGAAGCTTTACCAAATCCATTCAATGAAAATATACCGTGAAGAAAACCTCTTCTTGTACTTGCTTAGGATTATGTTCATGAATGACTTTAAAGGCACTGCAATTCAGCCTGCATTTAGGGTATCATTAACATATCATGATGAACACTATTGCTTAACACAGGTTGCCAATATCTGTTAGCAACATCTTCATATGAGAGGTTTTAAATTTTCAGTACAGCTGGAGAGAGTATCTATAACATCCATGAAATGAGAGTTCAGTGTGGAGGAAATCTCTTGGTTGTATCTGTATAGGAGTATCCTGAAAATTGCCTTTTCCACCATTGCAGTTCCCGACCTGCACTTAGGAATTCACTCCCAGGTAAGGCAAGAAAGATCTTGCTGAACTCAGATGGCAAGTAGCTTTCAGCAGATCTGCCTCTGCGAGCTTTTAAACTTTCCACTGCAGCTGGGACAGAATATCTATACCATACATTCCATGTAAGTACTCTGTGGAGGAACATACGTCCTTTTAGCTTTTTAAGATCACCTTACAAAGTGCCTTTTCATCTCTGCAGTTCATTGCCTGCACTCAGGTCTCTTCCACAACATAAAGACAAAACACCACTGTAAACCTATTTTGCCAGTTGCTGCTAGGAACAAATTCCTATGAGATGTTAAAATTGTCACCACAACCGGGGAAGAAACTCTATCACATCCATTCAACGAAAGTACCGTGTGAAGAATATCTTTACGTGTCGCTGTTTAGAATCATATTCATGAGTGACATTAAAAACATTGTGGTTCAGTCTACCTTCACGGTTTCACTAGCATATCATTATCAACACTATTGTTTAACACAGGTTGCAAATATCTGTTAGGAATACCTTCATATGAGAGGGTTTAAAATTTCAGTACAGATGGGAGTATCTATAGCATCTATAAAATGAAAGATCATTGTAGAGAAAATTTCTTGCTAATATCAGTATAGGACTATCCTGAAAATTTCCTTAGCATCCTTGCAGTTAACAACATTCACTTAGTAATTCTCTCCCTATTTAATGAAAGAAAGACCTTGCTGAACTCAGATTGCAAGTAGCTTTCCGCAGGATCTGCCTCTGAGAGCTTTTAAACTTTCCACCGCAGCTGGGACACAATATCCATAACATCCAGTACATGAACGTACGCTGTGCAGAAAAACTCTTCCTTGTAGATTTTTGGATGATGTGGTTCAGTACCTTTTCCTCTTTGCGGTTCATTGCCTGCACTGAGGCTGTCTTCCCAATGGAATGACAAAACACCACTAAGCAACCAAGTTTGCCAGTAGTTTTCAGGATCATCTTACTAGGAGAGCTATCACTACAGGTGATGCAGATGATCCTTACCATCCATTCGATGACAGTTGACTCTTCAGAGAAACTCCTCCTTGTAGCTGTTTAGGATCATCTTGAGAATTTGAATACACTGCAGTTCAAACTACATTCAGGGTCTCACTAGCATATCATGACGAACATTTTTGTTTAACACAGGTACCCAATAATTGTAAGTAACATCTTCATATGAGAGGTTTTAAAATTTCAGTACACTTGGGAGATATTATCTATAGCATCTGTAAAAGGAAAGGTCAGTCTGGAGCAAAATTCTTGCTTGCATCTGTAGAAGACTATCCTGAAAATTGCCTCTCCCAAAATTGCTGTTAATGACTTTTACTTAAGAATTTTCTCCCTGGGGCCTGCCTGGTGGTGCAAACGGTTTCGTGTGCACACTCCACTTTGGTGGCCTGGGGTTTTCAGTTTCCCAACCCTGGGCACGCACCAATGCACTGTTTGCCAAGACATGCTGTGGTGGCGTCTCATATAAAGTAGAGGAAGATGGGCACAGATGTTATCTCAGGGCCAATCTTCCTCAGCAAAAAAGAGGATCAGCATCGGATGTTACCTCAGGGCTTATCTTCCTCACAAAAAAAAAAGAGAATTCTCTCCCATGTAATGCCAGCAAGTTCTTGATTAACTCTGCTTACAAGTACGTTTAAGGAACATCTACCCCCGAGAGCTTTTAAACTTTCCACTGTAGCTGGGAGAGAATATCTATTGTATCCATCTAATGAACATACTCTGTGGAGAAAAACATTTCCATTTAGTTTTTGAGGATCATAATGGAAAGTGCCTTTTCTTCCTTTTGGTTCGTTGCCTGCACTGAGGCTGCCTTCTCAATGCAAAGACAAAATACCACTGCTCAGGCACTTTTGCCAGTAACAACTAAGGAAATAACTTCGTGCCCTGTCTCTCTTCCCTCCAGCAAATGAGGTCCACCTTCCTTAACCAGGTTGGGGACATATTGCCATTTCAGGCCTTGAGAAGGAATATCACATTCCTTTGAGAAGGCAATTTCTGATCCCGGGTTCTAAGTAGAGCTCTAGGAACAAGTTAGTAAATGAGATTCAAAGATTACTGGAACTTAGCTGAACTATTTATAACACCGATTGTTGGAAATAACTTCATGCCCACTATCTCTTCCTTCCATTTCATAAAGATCAGAAACCTAAAACAGGTATATAACAGAATGCAGCTTCAGGCCTTGAGACTGAATCTCATATTCCTTTGAGAGGGAACTTTCTGACCCAGGCTTGTTAGCAAATGTCTAGAAACGACTTTGTATATGAGTGGCAATCATCACTACAGCTGTGCTCACCTGTATAAAATACCCATCCCGGGAAGTATCTTTGTGCTCACTCGCTCTTCATTTCAGCTAGTGAGAATCACCTTCCTAAACCAGGTTTAGAACATCATGCTATTTTGGTCGTTGAGAGCAAATCTCACATTCCTCTGTGAAGACACTTACTGATAACTTCTTGTAAGTAGATGTCTAGGAACAAGTTGGAGCATCAATCAGTACTACAACTGAGTAAAATGATTTATAATACCCATTCCACGAAATAACTTCATGTAAAAACTCTCTTCCTTCTAGCACTAAGCATCACTAAACTAAGCCAGTTTTGGACCATATTGCCTTGTTGGGCCCTGAGAAGGATTCTCACATTCCTTTGAGAAGGCAATTTCTGATCCCAGAATGGAAGTAGATGTCTAGGAACAAGTTTGTATATGAGTGGCAGGCGTTACTACAACTGAGCTAAGCTGTGTATAATACCCATTCCTGAAAATAACTTTGTGCCTCATCTCTCTTCCTTCCAACTCATAAGGATCACAAAGCTAAACCAGGTTTGGAACATATTGCCATGTCACTCCTTGAGATGGAATCTCATATTCCTTTGAGAAGACACATTCTGATCCTGTCCAGAATGTTGAAGTCTAGGAATAAGTATGTATATGAGTGTTAATCATTACTAGATCTGAGCTCAACTGTCTATAACAACCATTCCAGGTAATACTTTTGGCCTCATCTCTCCTCCTTCAATCTCATAAGGATCACAAATATAAACCAAGTTTCATGCATCATGCCATTTCAGGCCTTGAGAATGAATCTCACACTACTTTGAAGGCACTTTCTGATCCCTGCTTTTAAGTAGATGTCCAGGACAAGATTCTATATAAGTGGCAATCGTTACTACAACTGAACTATTCTTTGAATAACACCCGATCCTGAAAATAACTTCATGCCCAATCTATCTTCCTTCCAGCTCGTAATGAAGACCTTCCTCAAGCAAGTTGGGAACATATTGCCATTTCAGACCCTGAGAAGAAATCTCACATTCCTTTGAGACAGCAGTTTCTGATCACAGCATGTATGTAGACATCTAGGTTCAAGTTTGTATGTGAGTGGCAATCACTAATAGAGCTGTGCTTCTCTCTTCCTTCCATCTCGTAAGGATCAGAAACCTAAATCAGATTTGGAACATAATGCCATTTCAGGCCCTTGAGAACAAATCTCACACTCCTTTGAGAAAGCACTTTCTGATCTCGGCTTGGAAGTAAATGTCTAGTAACGAGTTTCTAAATGAGTGGCAATCATTACTACAGCTGAGCTAAACTATATATAAGAACCATTCCTCAAAATAACTTCCTACCCCATCTCTCTTCCTTCCAGCTCTGAAGGATTACTTTTCTAAGCAAGGTTTTGAATGTAATACCATGTCGGGCCTTGAGAAGGAATCTCACATTACCTTGAGATGGAACTTTCTGATCCCAGCTTCTAAGTAGATCCCTAGAAACAAGTTTGTATATGAGTGGAATCATTACTACAACTGAGATGAACTATGAATAACACCTATTCCTGCAAATAACTTTGTGCCGGTCTCTCTTCCTTCCAGATCATAAGGCCCAGCTTCCTCAACCACGTTTGTAACATATTGCCATTTCCGGCCTTGAGAAAGAATCTCATATTCCTTTAAGAAGACACTTTCTGATCACTGCTTCTAAGTATATGTCCAGGAACAAGATTCTATATAAGTGGCAATCGTTAGTACAACTGAGCTATTCTATGAATAACATCAATTCCTGGAAAAAAACTTCATGCTCAATCTCTCTTACTTCCAGCTCGTAAGTACCACCTTCCTCGACCAAGTCTGGAACATATTGCTGTTTCAGACCTTCAGAAGGAATATCACATTCCTTTGAGAAGTTGCTTTCTGATCCTGGGGTTATGTAGATTTCTAGGAACAAGTTTGTATATGAGTGGCAATCATTACTACACCTGAGTTAATCTATGTAGAAAACTCATTCATGAAAATGTCATTGTGCCCAATCTCTCTTCCTTCCATCCAGTAAGGATCACAAACCTAAGCCAGGTTTGGGACATATTGCGATTTTGGGCCCTGAGAAGGAAAGTCACATTCCTTTGCGAAGGCCCTTTGTGTTCCCGACCTGTATGTAGGGAACTTGTTCTGTGAACAATTTTGCATATGAGTGGCAATCATGACGACAGGAGCTAAAGTATGTATAACAGCCATTCCTGGAAATCACTTTGTGCCTAATCTCTCTTCCTTTATCTCATCAGGATCAGCTTGCTCAACCATTTTTGGAATATCACGGTATTTCGGGCCTTGAGAAGGAACCTCATAGAGTCCAGCCCAATGGTGTAGTGGTTAAGTGTGCACCCTCTGTTGCTGGTGGCCCGCTTTTGGATACCGGGCACACACCGACACATAGTTTGTCTGGCCATGCTGTGGTGGCATCCCACATAAAGTGAAGGAAGATTATGACGGATGTTAGGTCTGGGCCAGTCTTCCTCAGCAAATAGAGGAGGATTGGCATGGACGTTAGCTCAGGGCTGATCTTCCTCACAAAGAAAAAAGAGAAGGAACCTCATATTTCTTTCAGAAGGAACCTTCTTAACCCGGCTTCTAAGTAGAAATGTAGGAACAAGTTTTGATTGGCAATCATTAGTACAGCTGAGCTAAACTGTGACTAACAGCCATTCCTGGAAATAACTTCATGCCCAAACTCTCTTCATTCCGGCTCGTAAGGACCACCTTCGTCAACCAGGTTTGGAACATAGTGCCCTCTCAGGCCTTTAGAAGGAATCTCACATTCTTTTGCGAACACACTCTCTGATATCAGCTTTTAAGTAGATATCTAGGAACAAGTTTATATAGGCGTGACTGTCATTACTACAGCTGACAAACTTGGTGTAACACCCATTCCTGGACATCACTTTGTGCTTAGTCTCTCTTCTTTCCATCTCGTAAGGATCACAAACCTAAACCTGATTTGGACCATAATGCCATTTCAGTCCTTAAGAAGGAGTCTCACATTGCTTTCAGAAAGAATGTTCTGATCCTGGCTTTTACGTAGATGTCTAGGAACAAGTTTGTATATGATTGGCAATCATTACTACAGTTGAGGTGAACTTCACATAACACCCATTCCTGGAAGTAACTTTGTGCCTAATCTCTCTTCCTTCCATCTCATAAAGATCAGAAACCTAAACCAGATTTCGAACATACTGTCATTTCGCACCTGGACAACAAAACTCACATTCCCTTGAGAAGGCTCTAAGTAGATGTCTAGCAAAACGTTGCTATATGAGTTTCAATTATTAGTAGAGGTGAGCTTTATTTTGTATAACACCCATTCCAGGAAATAACTTTGTGCCTTATCTCGCTTCCTTCAATCACGTAAGGATCACAACCCAAAACAAGGTTTGGTAAATAATGCCAATTCGGCCGTTGAGAACGAATCTCACATTTCTTTGAGAAGGCAATTTCTGATCCCAACCTATATGCAGATATGCAGGAACAAGTTTGTAAATGAGTGACAATCATTATTAAAGCGGATTTAAAACGTGTATAACACCTAATCCCTGAAACAACTTTGTGCATAATCTCTCTTCCTCCCATGTTGTAAGGATCACTTTGCTCACCCAGGACATAATTTGGAAAATAATGCCATTTCTGGACCTGAGAATTAATCTTACATTCCTTTGAGAAGGAAATTTCTGATGCAGGCTTCTAAGTAGAAGTCCATGAGCAAGTTTGTATATGAGTGGCAATCTTCCGACAGCTTAGCAAAAGTATGTGTAACGCCCATTCCTGGAAATAAATTTGTGGCTAACCTCTCTTCTTTCCATCTTGTAATGGTGAAAAACCTGAACCCGTTTTGGAGCATAATGCCATTTTGTGCCCTGAGAACGAATCTCATACTCCTTTGATGAGGCACTTTCTGAACCATCTTGTAAGTAACAGTCTAGGAACGAGTAGCTATATGAGTGGTAATCGTTAGTACAACTGAGCTAACCTATGTATAGCACCTGTTTCTAGACATGACTTCATGCCCAATCTCCCTTCCTGCTGCTACAGATCTCCTTCCAAAAGCAGGCTTGTAAACAGGGCCATGTAGGGCCTTGAGGCAGGATCACTCTCAAATGCCTTGGAGAACACAATTTCTTTTCCGGGTTTGAATGTAGATGGTATGAAACAGCTTGGTATCTGAGAGGCATTCATTACTACAGCTGAATTGAACTATGTATTACAACCATTCCTGATAGTAACTTCATGCCCAATCTTTCTTCCTTCCAGCTCCCAAGGATTGCCTTCCCAAAACAGGTTTTGCATAGGGCAATGTAGGGCCTTGAGAGAGAATCTCACGCACATGTCTTAGAGAAGGATCTTTCTTATCCCGGTTTGTAAGTAGATGGTAAGAAACATCTTTCTATCTGAGTGGCATCACTACTACAGCTGAGTTAAACTATGGATAACGCCAGTTCCTGGAACGAAGTTCAGGCCCAATATCCCTTCCTTCCGTTACATAAGGATCACCTTCCTAGGGAAGGTATGGAACGAGGACCATGTAGTGCCTTGAGACAATCTCACTCACAAGCCATAGAGACCACACTTAATGATAGCGGATTCTAAGTAGATGGTTAAGAACATGTTTGTATCTGAGTGGCAAGAATTGCTACAGCTGAGCTAAACTAAGTATAACACCCATTCCTGGAAATGACTTAGTAACCAATCTCCCTTCCTTCCAACTCCTAAGGATTGCCTTCTCAAAGCAAGTTTGGAAACAGGACTGTGTATTGTCTTGCAACAGCATCTCACTCATAAGCCATTGAGAGTGTGTTTTCTCATACTACATTCTAAGTAGATGGCTAGAAGCATGTTTGTATCTGAGTGGCAGGCATTACTACAGCTGAGCTAAACTAAGTATAACTCCCATTCCTGGAAATTACTATGTGCCCAATCTCCCTCCTTCCAGGTCCAAAGGATCACTTTCCCAAAGCAGGTATGGAAACAGGGCCATGTAGTGCCTTGACACAGGATCACTCTCAAATGCCTTAGAGAATGGAATTTCTTATCCTGGGTTGGAAGTAGATGGTTAGAAACATCTTTGTTTGTGAGTGGCAATCATTACTACAGCTGAGTTAAACTATGTATAAGACCCATTCCTGGAAACAACTTGGTGCCCAATCTCCCTTTCTCCCAGCTCCTAAAGATCGCCATCCAAAACCAGGTTGTGCACAAGGCCATGGAGGGCCTTGAGAGAGGATTTCACACACATGTCTTAGGGAAGGCACTTTCTTATCTCGGCTTGTAAGTAGATGGAAAGAAACATCTTCCTATCTGAGTGACAATCACTACTGATGCTGAGTTAAACTACGTATAACACCCATTCCTGGAAAAAACTTCTTGCCAGATCTCCCTTCCTTCCAGTGCAAAAGGATCGCCTTGCCAAAGCAGGTTTACACAGGCCCATGAAGGGCCTTGAGAGACAATCTCACTCACATGATTTAGAGAAAGCACTTTCTTATCCTGGCTTGTATTTAGATGGTAAGAGACATCTTTGTATCTGAGTGGCAATCACTACTACAACTCGGATAAACTATGTACAGCACCCATTCCTGGAAGTAACTTCATGCCCCATCTCTTTTCCTTCCCAATCCTAAAAATCGCCTTCCCAAAAAGGTTTTACACAGGCCCACATAGGGCCTTCAGAGAGAATCTCGCTCACTTGCCTTAGACCGGGCATTTTCTTAATCTGGACAGTAAGTATATGTTATCAAACATCTTTCTATCTTTGTGGCAATCACTACTAGAGCTGAGTGAAACGATGGATACCAGCCATTCCTGGAAGTAATTTCATGCCCAATCTCCTTTCCTTCCAGCTCCTAAGGATGGCCTTCCCAAAGAAAGTTGTGCACAGCACCATGTAGGGCCTTGAGACAGAATCTCAGTCAAATTCCTTAGAGAAGGCACTTTCTTATCCTGGCTTTGTGAGAAGATGGTAAGAAACATCTTGGTATCTGAGGGGCAATCACTACTACAGCTGAGTTAAACTATGCATAACATCCATTCCTGGAAGTACCTTCATGCCCTATCTCCCTTCCTTCCACCTGCTAATGATCACCATCCGAAAGGAGGTTTGGAAACAAGGCCGTGGAGTTCCTAGAGACAGGAACACTCTCAAATTCCTTAGAGAACACACTTCCTTCTCTCGGTTTGTAAGTTGACAGAAAGAAACGTCTTTGTATCCAAGTGTGAATCATTACTAGCTTTCGGGTTAAGGTTCGTGTTAGAGTTTGGGTTAGGGATCGGGTTAGGTTTAGGGTTAGGATTAGGGTTCGGGTTCGGGTTCGGGTTAGGGTTAAGGTTTGGCTTAGGGTTCAGGTTAGGGTTTGTGTACTGGTTTGGTTTAGGTTTAGGGTTAGGGTTGGGGTTAGGGCTAGGGTTAGGGTTAGGGTCAGGTTTAGGTTTAGGGTTAGCTTTCGGGTTCAGATTAGGGTTAGGGTTAGTGTTAGGGTTATGGTTGGGTTCCGCTTAGGGTTAGGGTCAGGGTGCAGGTTACAGTTCAGGCTGGTTTATGGCTAGGGTTATATTTAGGATTGGGGTTAAGGTTAGGCTTAGGATTCTGGTTAGTGTTACGGTCGGGTTAGGCTTTGGGCGAGGGTTAGATTTAGGGTTCGGGATTGAGTTATGGTTAGGCTTAGGGTAAGTGTTACTGTTTGCTTAGAATTAAGGCTATCGTTGCCTTCCCATTAGGGTTAACGTTCGGGTTATTGTTATGGTTAGGGTTATGGTTCCGGTTAGGGTTTAGTTTAGGGTTAGTGTTAGGGTTAGGGTTGGGGTTAGGGTTAGGGTTAGGGTTCTGGTTAGGGTTGGAGTTAGGGTTCGTGTACTTTTTTGGTTTAGGTTTAGGGTTAGAGTTAGCCCTCAGGTCAGTGGTCAGGTTAGCTTTAGTTTAAGGTTCGTGCTAGGGTTCAGGTTAGGGTTAGGGTTAGGTTTAGTGGTCTGGTTAGTGTTAGAGTTAGAGTTAGTGTTAGTGTTAGGGTTAGTGTTAGGGTTAGGGTTAGGGTTAGGGTTAGGGTCGGGTCCGTCTTCAGGTAAGGGTTAGTGTTAGGAATCGGTTTAGGGTACGAGTTAGGGTTAGGGTTCGTGTTAGGATTAGGGTTAGGTTTAGGGCTATGGTTGGGTTCGTGTTCGTGTTAGGGATAGGGTTCGGGTTATGGTTAGGGGTCAGGTTCGGGTTCGGATTAGATTTAGCATTAGTGTTCACGTTACGGCTAGGGTTCGGGTTCTGGTTAATGTTAACATTAGGGTTAGGTTTCAGATTAGGATTAGGGTTAGGCTTAGGGTTAATGTTAAGTTTAGGCTTAGGTTTAGTATTATGGTTCGATTTCGGGTTAGAGTTAGGGTTAGGATTCATGTTAGGGTAAGGGCTATGGTTTGGGTTAGCATTAAGTTTAGTTTTAGTGTTAGTATTTGGATTAGGATTATGGTTATGTTTCAGGTTTGGTTTAGGGTTAGCTTTAGCATTAGGGTTCACGTTAGGGTTAGGATTACGGTTGCCTTCAGTTTAGGGTTGGAGTTGGGTTATGTATAGGGTTATGTTTAGTGTTCCGATTAATGTTATGCTAGGTTTCAGTTTCGGTTTAGGGTTAGCCTTAGCTTTAGTGTTCGGGTTAGTGCTAGGGTTAGGGTTAGGGTTGGATTCGGGTTAGGGTTAGGGTTAGAATTAGGGCTGGATTTAGGGTTATGGTTCGGTGTAGTGTTAGGTTTAAGGTTAGTTTAAGGGTTGGGGTTAGGGTTAGGATTGGGTTTAGTGTTAGCGTTAGTGTTCAGTTTAGTGTTAGGGTTAGGGTTCAGCTTCAAGATCATGTTAGGGTTAGGGTTAGTGTCGAGCTAGGAGTCGGGTTAGGGTTAGGGTTACGGTTCAGGTTAGGGTTTCTGATAATGTTAGGGTTAATATTCGTGTTAGGATAATGGTTAGCTATAGGGTTAGATCTGGGGTTCAGGTTGGGTTTAGGTTTCAAGTTCTTGTTCGGGTTAGTGTTAGTGTTACGTTTCGGGTTATGTTTAGGGTTAGGATTAGGGTTACAGTTATTGTTAGTGTTACATTTAGGGAGAGGTTAGTGTTCGGATTAGGGTTAGGGTTAGGGTTCGGGTTCTGGATTGTGTTAGGGTTTCGGTTATTGTCGGGTCGGCTTCGTGTCAGGGTTAGGTTTTGAGTTCAGTTTAGTTAACGGTTAGGGTGAGGGTTAGGGTTAGAGTTTGGTTTCAGGTTACTATTAGGGTTGGGGTTGAGGTTAGGATTAGGCTTCGGTTTAGTGCTAGGGTTAGGGGTAGGGTTGGTTTGGGTTAGGGTTAGAGATTGTTAGGGTTAGGGCTAGGACTGGGTTAGGGTTAGGGTTCGGGTTTGGGTTAGGATTGAGGTTAGTGTTAGGGTTTTGGTTAGGGTTAGGCTTCGGGTTAGCGCTAGGGTTAGGGTTAGGGTTGGGTTGGGTTACAGATAGCATTAGGGTTCAAGTTTAGGTTAGGGTTAGGGTACATTTAGGGTTATGGTTATGGTTAGGGTTAGGGTTGCTGTTAGAGTTCGAGTTATGGTTAGGCTTAGTGTTAGGGCTAGGTTTACTCTTAGGCTTTGGTTGGGTTAGGGTTAGGGTTAGCGTTTGGGTTAGTGTTTGTGTCATGGTTAGTTTTCAGTTTCTGGTTAGGGTTAGGGATAGCGATAGTGTTCAGGTTAGTGTTAACGCTAGAGTTCGATTTATGTTTGGTTTTGGGTTCAGGTTAGGGTTCAGATTAGGTTCATGTTTAGTGTTAAGTTTAGGTTTCAGGTGAGGATTAAGGTTAGGGTTAAGGTTAGTGTTAGGGTTAGGGTACAGGTTAGGTTTAGAGTCAGAGTAAGAGTTAGAGTAAGAGTTAAGGTTAGTTTTATGATTCGACTTCAGGTTAGGGTTTTGATTAGGTTTCGTGTTAGGGTAAGCCTTACAGTTTGGGTTAGGGTTAGATATAAGGTTAAGTTTAGTTTTAGGGTTAGTGTTTGGATTAGTGTGAGGATTCCATTTCAGGTTAGGGATTGGTTATGGTTAGGGTTAGGCTCGGGTTAGGCTTCAGGTTAGGATTAGGGTTAGGGTACGGATTAAGTTTAGGGCTAGGGTTAGTGTTCTGGTAGGAGTTAGTGTTAGGGTTAGGCCTAGGGTTAGTGTTAGAGTTGGGTTCGGATTTGGGTTAGGGTTAGGGATATGGTTACTCTTAGGGTTAGGTTTATGGTTATGGTTGGGTTCCGGTTAGGTTTAGGGTTAGGGTTCAGGTTAGGGTTCAGGTTAGGGTTAGGGTTAGGATTAGTGTTAGGTTTCAGGACAGGGTTATGGTTAAGGTTATTGTTAGGGTTACACTTAGGCTTTGTTTGGGTTACAGTTAGTTTTAAGGTTAGGGTTCCGGTTAGTGTTAGTGTTAGGGTTCAGGTTAGGGTCTGGGTTAGGGTTAAGGTTAGGGTTTAGGGTTGGGGTTGTGGTTAAAGCTAGGGTTAGGGGTCTGGTCAGTGTTTGGGTCAGGGCCAGCACCGGTTTTCTTTAGGCTTAAAGTTAGTCTTAGGGTTTAAGGTTAGGTTTATGATTAGTGGTAGGGTTATTGTTGGGCTAGGGTTGGCGTTAGGCTTCGTTTTGGGGATCTAGGAAGTTTTAGGGTTAGGGTTGCCGTTCGGATTAGTGATAGGGTTACTGCTATGGTTTGGGTTATGGTTAGGCTAAGGTTTATGGCTAGGTTTAGGGTAGGGTTAGATTAGGGTTAGGGTTAGGGTTCGGGTAAGGGTTACGGTTAGGGTTCGGGTTAGGGTTAGTGTTAGTTTTCAGGCTAGGGTTAGGGTTAGGGTTAGGTTCAGGGTTACTCTTAAGGTTAGGGTTAGTGCAAGAGTTAGGCTTCAGTTTTGGCTTAGGGTTATGGTTAGGTGTATGATTATAGTTAGTGGTCTGATTGGGGTTCTGGTTCCAGTTCGGGTTCGGGATTTGGGTTAGGGTTAGAGTTAGGGTAGGTTTAGGCTTCGGGTTAGGGTTAGGGTTAGGGTTCGCGTTAGGATTAGGGTTAGTGTTAGGGTTAGAGTTCGGGTTCGGGTTTGGGTTACATTTAATGTTAGGATGGCGTCATGCTTTGGGTTACAGTTACCATTTGGTTCAGGTTAGGGTTTGAGTTAGGATTATGCTTAGGGTTAGAGTTCTGGTTAGGTTTAGGGTTAATGTTCGGGTTAGGGTTTAGTTGGGTTGGAGCTAGTGTTTGCTTTAGGTTTAGGGTTAGTTTTAGGGTTAGGCTAAGGGTTCAGTTTAGAGTTATGTTAGGGTTAGGGTTCAGATTCGCGTTAGTAATTGGGTTCAAATGTGGTTTAGGGTTAGGTTTTGGGTTAGGGTTTGGGTTAGATTTAGGGTACCGGTTACGGTTATGGTGCGGGTTAGTGTTAGGGTTAGGGTTCGGGTTGGGGTTTGAGTTAGGGTTAACTTTAGTGTTAGGGTTCAGGTGGGTTAGGGTTAGCATTCTTGTTAGGGTTATTGGTAGGTAGAGTTTTAGGGTTAGGTTTGGGGTTAGGGTTAGGGTTCATGTTAAGTATACTGTTAGGATTAGGGTTAGCTTTCACGTTAGGATTAGGGTTAAGTTAGATTAATGGTTAGGATTAGGGTTATGGTTTAGGTTAGGTTTAGGGATAGGGTGAGTGTTAAGGTTAGGCTTCAGTTTCAGGTTATGTTTAGTGTTAGATTCAGGGTTTGGTTTCAGGTTAGGGCTAGGGTTGAGTTCACGTTAGGGTTCTGGTTAGGCTTATGGTTTTCCTTAGGTTTAGGTTTAGTGTTATAGTTAGTGTTCAGATTTGGGTTAGGGTTCGATTCGGGTTCGGGATCCAGTTAGGGTTAGGGTTAGGGTTAGGCTTCTTGTTAGCGTTAGCACTAGGGTTCAGGTTAGGTTTAGCATTAGGATTAAGTTTAGGGTTAAGGTTATGGTTAGGTTTATGCCTCAGGTTATGGATAGGTTAATGATTCGTGTTAATGTTATGGTTAGTGTTAGGGTTAGGGTTAGGGTTGAGATTAAGGTTAGGTTTATTGTTGGTGTTAGGTTTCTGGTTAGGGTTAGGGTTAGGATTCAGCTACATGTTATGTTAGTGTTCGGATTCAGTTTAGGGTTAGGGTTATGATCAGGTTAGGGTTAAGGTTAGTGTTACTGTTGGGGTTAGAGTTAGCATTAGGGTTCTGTTTAGGGCGAGGCATTACTATTCTGGTTAGTGTTAGGGTTAGGGTTAGGATTCAGTTTCAGTTAACAGTTAGGATTGCATTCGGGTTAGGTATTAGGGACAGGCTTAGTATTCGGGTTAGCTTTATGGTTTGGGTTAGGTTTCCGTTTCAGTTTAGAGCTGGCATTCAGGCTCTAGTTAAGGTTACCGTTAGGTTTTCGGTACCGTTTAGACTTAGCATTCAGGCACGGGTTAGCGTTACTGTTCTGTTTACGCTAAGGGTGAGGGTTCTGGTAAAGGTTAGGGTTATCACTAGAGGTCGGTTCAGTTTGCGGTTACAGGTAGGCCGGGTCAGTGTTAGATTTAGGCTATGTTTTGGGTTCTGTTTAGGGTTAGGGTTAGGTTTCAGGTTCAGTTTAGATTTAGGGTTTTTTTCAGTTAGTGTTGTATTTAGGGTTAGGGTTCAGTTTAGGCTTAGTATTAGCATGCGGGTTAGTGTTAGTGTTAGGTTTAGAGTTAAGGTTAGGGTTTGAGTTATGGATAGGGTTTGGGTTCGGGGTTCGGTTATGGTTAAGGTTAGGGTTAACCCTAACCTTGGGCACTTAGACGGCCAGGGCTTCACTACTCCAGAGAGGAGGCTGGGACCTGTCGCCTGAAGGGCACACCAAGGGTGGCCCCAGATCCTTAGGCCTCCGTCCTGCTGGGGCCAAACTCACTGCATTGCCATATGCTTGTCTCCGCAATTGTGACTCTACAGATGCTTTCCACTACCTGGCTGGAATTGAAAAGTGCGGGGGGGAGGTGATTACATGGTTTGGTCATTCCAGGAAGAAATGAGGCCTGGGACGAAAAAGCTGGCTGAGGCAGAGCCTTGACCTCGCACCCCAGTCCGCCTTGGCAACCAGGGCCAGACTACCACTTCCAAAGAAGGGAAGTGGCTGGCGAGCTGAGTGGGTGTGGGGGGATAGGAGGGAGACAACAGCTGAAACCAAGTCAAGAAGGGCAGCGTTCCTTCTTCACCTGCACGTGGCAGGTGCGAGAGAGCGCCCCAGTTGGTCAGAGACCAGCAGGCTGGTGAAGCGTTCAATGAGGACCCCCGACGCCTGGTGGCCGTTCCTGCGCCATTGGCCTGACACATTGAACCCAAGCCCGCAGGGGTCCCTGAGCAGCCAGAGAAAGATGGGCCCATGAGAGAGGTAGGCAAGGTGGGCAGGTTGAGTCCACATCTCTCCTCAGGTCCCTAAGGGAGAAAAAGAGAGACACAGAGAAACAGAGAGAGAGAGAGAGAGATCTCTGAACTATGAGTCACTGCCTCCACCACTGGTGCCAACTCACACACCATCCCACTTCCCCCCGCCACCCCCATGTCTGCCCCTGGGCCAGCCCCACCACAGAGAGGTTGGTTCCTTGTCACTTCCATGCTGTCCCTTTGGCACCTGATGCCAGAGCAAGGGAAAACTTTCAGACAAATGTTTCCATGTCCCTATCCATGAGAATGGTCTTCTTCCCCTCTCAAATCTGATAACCTCACCCCCAACATCCTCCTTTGTCTTGATCTGAAGATAGTATTGAAGAGGAGAACTCTGTCATTGTGTTGAGAGACTCAGTTTCCCCTGTTTCTCCCATCTACACATGTTATTAAGCTTGAGGTTATTTTCTCCAGCTAACCTGTCCTGTTAATGATTTGGCCAGCCAAAAGAAATTTAAGGGAAAGGGTGGAAGGGGGTTCTCTCTCTGCCACTGAGAGCCCTGAGCTGGGTCCCTCCCTCAGACTTGGCCAGGGACAGCCCATACCCAGAGGCCATCTCCTGGGGCGTCCCAGGAAAGGCTAACTGCCAGCCCCCACCCTCTCACCACTGTCAAGTCCATCATCCTCCCTCGGGATGCCTGGGCAGTTCAGGGACCCGGGTGTGGGAGGCAGATAGATCCCAGGTCTGACACACTGGTTGCAAGGCAGCTTCCACCTCTGACAGTGTCCAGCACACACCCCAGAAAACTTGGAAGCAGGCCCCAGGGCTCTTTCTTCCAGAACATGTCCCCTTGGAAGGGGCTTGGCCAAGAAGTATGCGCCGGCCGGCCAGCCGGCTGATTTAGGACAAAGCAGGTGAGCCGAGCCATCCTTCCAGTGGCCCTAGGCTTGGCACTGGCAACCTCAGGAAGAGGGCCTCGCTGGTTCCCTTCATTGTGGATTTCTCCCCAGAGCCATGTCCTGGGCACTAGGAAGGCCAGGCCCTCCTGACTCCAGAGAAGAGGCTGGGACCTGTTGCCAGAAGGGCTTTCCCAGTGTGGCCCCGGCTCCCTGGGCCTGCAGCCTGCTGGGGCCACACTCACTGCTTTGCCATATTCCTGTTTCAGTTCTTCTGACTTCACAGAGCCTCTCCTCCACCTGGCTGGAGTCGACAAGTGCAGGCGTGGGGTGAGGTCATGGTTTTGTTTTTCCAGGAAGAAATGAGGCCCCGCATGAAGCATCTGGGCCAGGCAGAGCCTTGACCTCACACCCCAGTCCACCTTTCGCTAACAAGGCCAGACCACCACTTCTAAAGAAGGGAAGCATCCAGCGAGCTGAGTGAAAGTGGTCGGATGGGAGGGAGACAACAGCTGAAACAAAGTCAAGGAGGGCTGTGTTCCTTCTTCCCCTTCACCTGGCTGGCACAAAAGAGTGCCCCACCTGGTCTGAGCCTCACGGGTGTGTGGGGCCTTCACTGTGGACCCCTAAGGCCCGACAGCTGTGCATGCGCCCTTGGCCTGAGTGGTTGAACTCAAGCTGCAAGGCTCCCGGAGTGGCCAGACAAAGAATGGCCCACGGGAGAGGTAGGTGAGGTGGGCAGGTTGCGCCTCCACCCCCCTCAGGTCCTCGACAAAGGGAGACACAGAGAGAGCCAGAGAGATGGAGAGAGAGCGAGATCCCTGACCTCTCTAGTTTTCAGGTTAGAGTTAGAGTTCACTTTAGCTTCGGGGTGTGATCAGGTTATTGTTAGGGTTAGCGTTACCTTTGGGGTTGGGGTAAGGGTTAGCGTTATGATTAGGGTTCTGGGTAGGGTTAGGGTTTGGGCTTGGTACAGGTTTGTTTTACATGTAGGGTTAGGTTTAGAGTTTAGGGTTACAATTAGGGTTAGGATTAGGGTCAGTGGTTGGGTTCTGTTTAGTATTAGAGTTATTATTAGGTTTCAAGTAGAGTTAGGGTTAGTGTTAGGTTTAGTGTTAGTATTAGTTTTCAGGTTAGCATCAGAGTTAGTGTTTTGTTTCGGTATCGGTTTAGGCTCAGGGTTATTGTCGGGTTGGGCTTCAGGTTAGGGTTCGGGTTAGGTTTATGTTTAGGGTTAGTATTTAGATTAGGGTTATGATTAGGTTTCGGGTTCGGGAAAGTCTTAGCCTAGTGTTAGGTTTATTGTTAGGGTTAGGGTTAGAGTTAGGGATAGGTTTAGGTTTAGGGTTCAAGTTGGGTTCAGATTTTGGTTAGATTTAGGGTTAGGTTTTAGTTTCGGATTAGGGTTAGGGTTAACTTTAGGGTTCAATTCAGGGTTAGAGTTAGGGCTACGGTTAGGGTTATGGTTGAGTTTGGATTAGGGTTCGGGTTAGGGTTAGTGTTAGCATTAGGGTTAGAATTATCGTTAGAGTTCTGGTTAGGGTTAGGGTTAGCAATAGGGTTCAGGTTAGGGTAAGGTTTAGTTTTAGTGTTAGGGCTAGTGTTCAAATTAGGTTTAGGGTTAGCGTTCGGTTTCAGGATCTGGTTAGAGTTAGGGTTAGATTCGGGCTAGGATTATGGTTATAGTTAGGATTACGTTTAGGGTTAGGGCTGCTGGTAGGGTTAGGTTTAATGTTCGCGTTATGTTTAGGGTTAGGTAACGTGAGGGTTGTTTTCGTGTTAGTGTTAGGACTGGGTTTCGGTTTCATGTTCCAGATAGAGTTAGGGTTATGTTTTGCTTTTTTGTCATGGTTGGGATTAGAGTTACTGTTAGGGTTATGTTAATGTTTAGTGTGAGATTAGTGTTTGGCTTAGGGTTAGGGTCAGGGTTTGGTTTCTCAATAGGGTTAGCGTTACGGTTGGATTAGGCTTTGGGTTTGTGTTAGTTTTAGGGAAAGGGTTAAGGTTGGGTTTAGAGACAAAGTTAGGTTTGGGGTTCGGGTTCGAGTTAGGGTTATTGTTAGGGTTTGGGTTAGGTTTAAGCTTAGATTTAGGGCTAGGTTTAGAGTTAGTTTTGGATTAGGGATAGGGCTGGGTTCAGGTTGAATTTGAGTTTGAGTTAGTGTTAGGTTTAGGATTCGGGTTCGGGTTAGGGTTAAGGTTAGTTCATGTTAGAGTTAGCATTATGGTTACAGTTAGGGTTCATTTTGTGGTTAACGTTAGGGTTAGGTTTAGGTTTAGGCTTAGGGTTCAGGTTAGGGTTATGGTTAGAGTTAGTGTTCGGTTTAGGATCACAGTTAGATTGAGGGTTAGGGTTGGGTTCGGGTTCGGGTTAGGGTTAGCATTATGTTTAGTGTTAGGGTTAGTGTTTGGTTTATGGTTATGGTTAGTGTTTGGTGTCAGTATCAGGTTAGGTTTACTGTTATGGTTCATGTTAGCGTTTGAGTTAGGGTTAGGTTTCGGGTTAGGGTTAGGGTTAGGGTTAGTGTTCACCTTAGGGTTAGTTTTAGTTTTAAGGGTAGGGTTGGGTTCTGGTTCGGTTTAGATGCAAGTTTCGGTTTAGGGTTACGGTTCCAGTTCATGTTCATCTAGGGTTAGGGTTAGGATTAGGGTTACTGTGAGGTTTAGGCTTAGGTTTACGGTGAGGTTTGTCTTCGGATTAGGGTTAGGTTTAGGTTTTGGGTGGGGATAAGATTAGGTTTAAGGTTAGCATCGAATTAGGCTTTGGGTTAGGATTACTTTTGTGATCCTGGTTAGGGTTAGGTTTATGCTTAAGGTTAGGTTTAGGGTTAGGGTTGGGTTGAGTTAGGGTTACTGTTAGGGTTCATGTTAGAGTTAGGGTTATGTTTAGTCTTAGAGTTAGTGTTCATATTAGGGTTAGAGTTAGCTTTCAGGTTCACGTTAGGGTTAAGATTAGTGGTAGGGTTCTGGTTAGGGTTAGGACTAGGATTCAGGTTAGAATTGGTTTCAGGTTAGGGTTAGGGTTAGGGTTCGGGTGAAGATTAGGGTTAGTGTTAGTGTTAGTGTTAGTGTTAAGGTTGATTTTATGGTTAGGATTAGGGTCAGGGTATGGTTACGGATTCAAGATTGGATTAAAGTTAGGTTTAGGGTCGGGTTAATTTTAGGATTAGGGTTTGGGTTAAGGATTGGTTTAGGGGTAGTGTTAAGGTTAGGGTTATTGTTAAGGTTTGGGTTAGGGTTAGGATTGGTTGGCTTATGATTAGGGTTAGGGTTCATGTTAGCGTTAGTGTTATGTTTAGGTTTAGGTTTAGAATTAGTGTTCAGATTAGGGTTAGGTTTAGGGTTAGGTTTCGGGTTCAGGTTAGGGTCGGATTAGCGGTAGGGTTCGTGTTAGGGTAATGGCTAGGTTTCATGTTAGGGTTGGGTTTGGGTTAGGCTTAGGGTTCGGTTGAGCGTTATGGTTAGTGTTAGTGTTAGGGTTAGGGTTATGATTATGCTTAGGATTAGGTTTAGGATTCGGGTTAGGGCTAGAGTTAGGGTTCAGCTTAGGGTTAAGGTTAGAGTGTGGCTTAGTGTTAGGGCTAGTGTTCTGGTTAGGTTTAGGTTTAGGATCATGGTGAGGGTTCAGGTACAGTTTGTGGTTAACATTAGGTTTCATGTTAGTGTAAAGTTTAGGGTTAGAATTAGGGTTAGGGCTAAGGTTAGTGTTAGGTTTGGGTTCGCTTAGGGTTAGCATTAGGGTTAGGGTTAGGTTTAGGGTTCAGTTTAGGGTTTAGGCTGAGGGTTACTGATAGGGTTGAGGTTATGGTTAGGCTTAGAGTTAAGGCTAGGTTTAGTTTTAGGGTTGGGTTGGGTTAGGGTAAGGGTTAAGGTTCTGGTTAGGTTTATGGTTAGTATTAGTGTTAGGTTTCAGGATAGTGTTAGACTGAGGGTTACTGTTAGGGTTAGGGTTAGGCTTATGTTTGGATTCCAGTTAGATCCAAGGTTTGTGTTCGGGTTAGGGTTTGTTTGAGGGTTAGTGTTAGTGTTAGGGTTAGAGTTCAGGTTACAGTTAGGTTTAGGTTTCAGGTTGGGGTTGGGGTTAGGGCTAGGGTTATGGGTATGGTTAATGTTAGGTTTAGGGTATGGGCACAGGTTTTATTTAGGGTTAGTGTTGGTGTTAGTGTTTAGGGTTAGGGTAGGATTAGGGTTAGTGTTAAGGTTATGCTTATGGTTCGGGTTCAGGTTACGTTTAGCGTTAAGGTGGGGTTATGCTTTCAGTTATGGTTACGATTTGGTTTGGGTTAGGGTTAAGCTTAGGGATAGGGTTCATGTTAAGGTTAGGGCTAGTGGTCGGGTTAGGGGTTGGTTGGGTTAGGTCTAGGGTTTGGATTAGGTTTAGGCTTAGTTCTAGGGTTAGAGTAAGTGTTCGGGTTAGGGTTAGATTAGGATTAGAGTTCTGGTTAGGGTTAGTATTTGGGTTTGGGTTCAGTTTAGGCTTAGCATTCAGGTTAGTGTTCGGGTTAGGGTTAGGGTACGTGTTAGGCTTAGGGTTATGATGTGGGTTAGTGTTGTGGCTCTTGTTAGTGTTAGGGTTCATGTTCGGGTTTGAGTTATGGTTCGTGTTTGCGTCAGGGATACCGTTCTGGTTAGGGTTTGGGTTAGGTTTAGTGTTTGGTTTTGGGTTGGGTTTAGGGTGCGGGTTACTGTTAGTTTTAGGGTTTGTGTTAGGGTTAGGGATAGATTTAGTGTTATGTTTAGGGTTAGGGCCATTGCTAATGTTAGTGCTAAGGCTAGGGTTAATTCTAGAGCTTGGTGAATGTTTACGGTTCGCTCTAGAGCTAGGGTTACGGTCAGGTCTAGGACTGGTTTAGGGTTAGGTCCAGAGCAAGGAGTAGACTTGGTGTTACAATTATGGTTAGGGTTATTGTTGGTTAGGGCTAAGGTTAGGGTTAGGGTAAATGTTAGGTTTATGGCCATTGCTAGGGTTAATGTTAAGGTAAGGTTATGTCTAAGCCTTGGTCAAGCATTAAGGTGTGGGCTAGGGCTAGCGTTAGTGTCAGGTCTAAGACAATATGAGGGTTAGGATTAGGGTTAAGGTTAGATTTAGGGTGAGGTTTACCGTTTGGGTTAGGGTTAGTGTTGTTTAGGGCTAGGGTAGGGTTACTCTTAGGGCTAAGGCTGGGTTATGATTAGCTAGGGATGGGTTATGATTACATAGGGCTAAGATTAGTGTTATTATTAGTGTTAGGCGAGGTTGTTTGAGGCAGGGATGGGGCTGGTTTTGAGGTTATGGCTAGGGGTAGGATTAGGATTGTGTCTGATGTTAGTGTTGGGTGTGCCTTAGGGTTGGGACAATGGAAAGTGTAGTAGTAGGCATAGGGCTTTGGTTTGGATTAGGAGGAGGGTTAGAGTTAGTGTTATGCTAGTGTTAGGGTTACTGTTAGGGCTAGGGTTAGGACTAGGGTTAAAGTTAGGGTTAGAGTTGGCTTAGGGTTACAGTTACACTGAGTGTTAGGGGTAGGCATACGATTAGGGTTAGTGCTAGTGCTAGTGTTCGGGTTTGTGATAAGCTTAGGCCTAGAGCTAAAGTTGGGATCATCCTAGCTAAAGTTGTGTTCATCCTAATCCTAAAAATAAATCTAGCCATAAACTTAAAGAGAAACCTAACCCTAAATATAATAATGAAACCTAGCCTTAATCCCAGCCCTAAGGATAACTCTTGCCATAACACTAACCCTAACACTACCCCCACACCTAACCTTCACCTTAACCCTACACGTAACCCAAGCGTAACCCTAACCCTAACCATTGCTGTAGCCCTAAACCAGTCCTAACGCAAAATCTAGCCCTATTTCTAATCCTATACCTACCGTTAAACCTAACCTTAACCGAAACTTAAACCACCTCCCCTATCACTAATAATAACCATAACACTAATACTAGCCCTATCTAGTCATAACCCAGAATTAGCTAATCATAACCCACCCCTAACCTTAAGAGTAACCCTACCCTAGCCCTAAGCAACACTAACCCTGACTCAAATGGTAAACCTCACCCTAAACCTAACCTTAACCCTAAACTTAACCCTCACATTGTCCTAGACCTGATGCTAATGCTAGCCCTAGCCCACACCTTAATGCTTGACCAAGCCTTAAACATAACCCTAACCTTAACATTAACCCTAGCAATGGCCCTAACCCTTACACTAACCCTAACACTAACCTTAGCCGTAACCAACAATAAGCCTAACCCTAATTGTAACACCAAGCCTACTCTTTGCCCTGGACCTAACCCTAAACCAGTCCTAGACCTGACCCTAACCCTGGATCTAGAAGGAAATGTAAACCTTCACCAAGCGCTAGATCTAACCCTTACCTTAACATTAACACTAGCAATGGCCATAACTCTAACATTTACCCTAACCCTAACCTTAGCCCTAACCAACAATAACCCTAACCCTAATTGTAACACCAAGCCTACTGCTTGCCCTGGACATAACCCAAAATCAGTCCTAGACCTGACCTTAACCCTGGCTCTAGAACGAACCATAAAAATTCACCAAGCCCTAGAACTAATCCTAACCTTAGCACTAACACTAGCAATGGCCCTAACCCTAAACATCACACTAAATCTGTCCCTAACCTTAACACAAACCCTAAAACTAACATTAACACACACCCTAAGCCTAACACAAAACCCAATTCTAAACCTAACCCAAACCCTAACCAGAAATGTATCCCTGACCCGAACATGAACCTTAACTCTAACCCAAACATGAACCCTAACACTAACCCGAACCACAATACTAACCCACACTATAACCCTAAGCCTAACATGTACCCTAACCCTAACCCGAACACTAACCTGAATGCTAAGCCTAAACTGAACCCAAACCCAATACTAACACTAAGCCGAACTCCAATCCTAATCTAACCCTAACCCGAACACTTACTCTAACCCTAGAACTAAGCCTAAACCTAATCCAAACCCTAGACCTAACCCAACCAACCCCTAACCCGACCACTAGCCCTAACCCTAACATGAACTTTCACCCTAACACTATCCTGAAACCTAACACTAATCCTAACCATAAGCCTAACCAGAACCCTAACCCTTACCCTAACCCAACCCACCTGAAACCCTAAACCTAGACTTAACTCTAAGCCTAATCATAAACCAAACCCTAGCAGTAACTCTAACCCTAACCCGAACCCAAACCCTGACAAACTCTAAACCTAACCTGAACCCTAAACCTAACCCAAAACTTAACCCTAACCCTAATGCTAACACTAATCCAACCCAATCCTAACGCTAACCTTAGCCCTAACCCAAATTCTAACCCTAAACTGTACACTAACATGAAACCTGTCGTTAACCATAACCCGTAACCTGAACCCTAACCATGTTACTAACATTAAACTAACTAGAACACTAGGCGTAACACTAAGCCGCACTCTAAACTTAACCCTGAGCAGAACCCTAACCCTAGCTCTAACCCTAAGCCTACCCCTAACCCGAATCCAGAATCTAATCCTAAGCATAATCCCAATCCTAACCCTAACACTAACACTAATCCTAACCAAAACCCTAACCCAACCGAATCGTAACCCTAAACCTAGCCTTAACTCTAAGTCTAACCATAACCCAAACCCCAGCAGTAACCCTAACCCTAACCCGAACCCGAACCCTAAATCTAACCTAACCCGAAAGCAAAACCTAACCCTAACCCTAATGCTAACACTAATCCAACCCAATCCTAACCCTAACCTTAGCCCTAACCCTAATTCTAACATTAAACTGTACACTAACATGAAACCTAAAGCTAACTGTAACCCGTACCTGAACCCTAACCATGATACTAAACCTAAATTTAACTAGAACACTAGCCTTAACACTAAGCCGCACTCTAAACTTAACCCTAAGCTGAACCCTAACCCTAGCCCTAACCCTACGCCTAACCCTAACCCGAATCCTAAACCTAATCCTAAGCATAAACCCAACTCTAACTCTAACTCTAACACTAACCCTAACACTCAACCGAATCCTAACCCTAACCAAAACGCAACCCTAACTTGAAACCTAGCCATTACCCTAACACGAACCCTACCGCTAATCCTAACCCTAACCTGAACCCGAAAACTAACCCTGACCCTAATATGAACAATAATTCTAAACCTAAACCTAACACTAACACTAACGTTAACATGAACCCTAACCCTAACCATAAGCCAACCTAATCTTAACCCTAACCCAAACCTTAACGATAACCGTAACCCTAACCCAAAACTGACCCTAAACCTAACACTACCCTTAAAACTAAGCTTAACCCAAACCCTAACCCTAAAATTAACCCGACCCTAACCCTAACTTTAATTCATGTTTGAACCCGAAACCATACCCTAACCCTAATACTAACCATAACCGCAACCCTAACCCTATCCCTAACACTAAACATAACCTAAAACCGACACTAACCCGAACCCAGGTCCTAACCCTAACCCAAACCCTACAGCTAATCCTAACCCTAACCCGAACCTGAAAGCTAATCCTAACCCTAATCTGAACACTAACTCTAAGACTAAACATAACACTAAGGCTAACATGAACCCTAACAGTAACCCTAACCCAACCCAACCCTAACCCTAAACCTAGCCCTAAGCATAAGACTAACCCTAACCCAAACCCTAAACCGGACCACAAAAGTAACTCTAACCCGAAGCCTAATCCGAAGCTAAGCTTGAAACTAAATTATCCCGACACAAAACCAAAACCTAACCTTAATCCAAAGGCAAACCTCACAATAAACCTAAGCCTAAATCTCAAAGTAACCCTAATCCTAACCTTAATTCTAACATGAACATGAACCGGAAAGCTAACCCTAAACCGAAACCTAGCCCTTAACCGAACCAGAACCCAACCCTACCCCTAAAACTAACCCTAACCCTAATGTGAACACTAACCCTAACCCTAATCCTAACCATAACCCTAACCTAACCTTAAACTTGACTCTAACCCCACTCTTAACCCTTTCCCTAAAACTAACACAAACCCAAAGTCTAATGCGACCGTAACCCTAACTCCATCGAGAACCCAAAGCCTAACCCTAACCCTAAACCAAACACTAATCTCACCCTAAGCGTTAACATAACCCTAACAGTAACCCTAATCCTAACCATAACAAAAAAAAAAACATAACCCTAACCCTATCTGGAACATGAACCCGAAACCTAGTCCTAACTCTAACCCCAAAACAACCCTAACTTTACCTAACTCTAAACATAGCAGGAAAATTAACCCTAACCCTACCAGCAGCCCTAACCCGAACCGTAACCCTAAATATAACCCTAATCCTAGCCCGACTCTAACCCTAACTCTCACCTGATCCTGAAACCGAACCCTAACCCTAACCCTAACTCGAACACTAGCCCTAACACTAAAAATAACATTAACCTAACTTGAACCCTGTTGCTAACCCTAACCCTAACCCGAACTCTAACAATAATTCTAACCCTAATGTTAACATTAACCCTAACAGAAACACTAATCCAAACCCAGCCATAACCCTAACCCTAACTCTAACCCTCAGTTGAACCCTAATGTTAACCCTAACCCTAATCCGAAACTAAAACCTAACACTAATCCTAACCATAATCTGAACTCAACCCTAAACCTAAACCTAGCCCTAACTCTAAACCTAACCCTAACAAGAAACCTAATGCTAAAGCTAAGACTTTCCCGAACCCGAAACCTAATCATAACCCTAATCCTAATACTAACCCTAAACTTAAACCTAACCCGAACCCTAACCTGAATCCTAACCATAACAAGAACCCTAACACTAACCTAAAGCCTAACCCGACCATAACCCTGAGCCTAAACCGATACTGAAACCAAACAATAACCCTGACCCTAACTCGAAAACTAACACTAACACTAACTCTAACTCTAACTCGAAACCTAATACTAACTCTAACACTAAACTGAACCCGACCACTGACCCTAATCCTAACCCTAACAGTAACCCTAAATTCTAAACCAAACCCTACATGTAAAACAAACCCGTACCAAGCCCAAACCCTAACCCTACCCAGAACCCTAATCCTAACGCTAACCCTAACCCTAACCCCAACGGTAATACTAACCCTAAAAATAACCTGATCATACCCCAAAGCTAAACGGAACCATAACTCTAACCTGAAATCTAGAGAGGTCAGGGATCTCTCTCTCTCTCCATCTCTCTGGCTGTCACTGTGTCTCCCTTTCTCGGGGCCCTCAGGCGAGGAGGGGAGGCGCAACCTGCCCACCTCGCCTACCTCTCCTGTGGACCATTCTTTGGCCTCTCCCGGAGCCCTGCGGCTTGAGTTCAACCACTCAGGCCAAGGGCGCATGCACAGAAGTTGGGCCTCAGGGGTCCACAGTGAAGGTCCTGTCAGCCAGTGAGGCTCAGACCAGGTGGGGCGCTCTCTTGCGCCGGCCAGTTGAAGGTGAAGAAGGAACACCACCCTTCTTGACTTAACTTCAGCTGTTGTCTCCCTCCCATCCGACCACTTTCACTCAGCTCGCTGGATGCTTCCCTTCTTTGGAAGTGGTGGTCTGGCCCTGGTAGCCAAAGGCGGACTGAGGTGCGAGGTCAAGGCTCTGCCTGGGCCAGCTGCTTCATGCCAAGCCTTATTTCTTCCTGGAAAGACAAAACCATGGCCTCACTCCACGCCTGCACTTGTAGACTCCAGCCAGGTGCAGGAGAGGCTCTGTGGAGTCAGAAGGAGTGAAACAGGCATATGGCAAAGCAGTGAGTGTGGTCCCAGCAGGCTGCAGGCCCAGGGAGCCGGGGCCACACTGGGAAAGCCCTTCTGGCAACAGGTCCCAGCCTCTTCTCTGGAGTCAGGAGGGCCTGGACTTCCTAGTGCCCAGGCCATGGCTCTGGGGAGAAATCCACCATGAAGGGCACCAGTGAGGCCCTCTCCCTGAGGTGGCCAGTGCCAAGCCCAGGGCAACTGGAAGGATGGCTCGGCTCACCTCCTTTGTCCCAAGTCGACCGGCTGGCTGGCCAGCCCATACTCCTCGGCCAGGCCCCTTCCAAGGGGACAAGTTCTGGAGGAAAGAGCCCTGGGGCCTGCTGCCAAGTTGTCTGGGGTGTGTGCTAGACACTGTCAGCGATGGAAGCGGCCTTGCAACTGGTGTGCCAGACCTGGGAATTGGCTGCCTCCCACACCCGGGTCCCTGAACTGCCTGGGCCTCCCAAGGGAGGATGATGGACTTGGCAGTGGCGAGAGTGTGGGGGCTGGCAGTAAGCATTTCCTGGGATGCCTTGGCAGATGGCCTCTGGGTAAGGGCTGTCCATGGCCAGGTCTGAGGGAGGGACCCAGCTCAGGGATTTAAGTGGCAGAGAGAGAACTTCCTTCCGCCCTTTCCGTTATATTTCTTATGGTTGGCCTAATCATTAACAGGACAGGTTAGCTGGAGAAAATAATCTCAAGCTTAATAACATGTGTAGATGGGAGAAACAAGGGAAACTGAGTCTCTCAACACAATGACAGAGTTCTCCTCTTCAATACTATCTTCAGTTCAAGACAAAGGAGGATGTTGGGGGTGAGGTTTTCAGATTTGAGAGGGGAAGAAGACCATTCTCATGGATAGGGACATGGAAACCTTTGAAAGTTTTCCCCTGCCCTGGCATCAAGTCCTGAAGGGACAGCATGGAAGTGACAAGGAACCAACTTCTCTGTGGTGGGGCTGGCCCAGGGGCAGACATGGGGGTGGCGGGGGGAAGTGGGATGGTGTGTGAGTTGACACCAGTGGTGGAGGCAGTGACTCATAGTTCAGAGATCTCTCTCTCTCTCTCTCTGTTTCTCTGTGTCTCTCTCTTTCTCCTTCAGGGACCTGAGGAGAGATGTGGACTCAACCTGCCCACCTTGCCTACCTCTCTCATGGGCCCATCTTTCTCTGGCTGCTCAGGGACCCCTGCGGGCTTGGGTTCAATGTGTCAGGCCAAAGGCGCAAGTACGGCCACCAGGCGTCGGGGGTCCTCATTGAACGCTTCACCAGCCTGCTGGTCTCTAACCAACTGGGGCGCTCTCTCGCACCTGCCACGTGCAGGTGAAGAAGGAACGCTGCCTTTCTTGACTTGGCTTCAGCTGTTGTCTCCCTCCTATCCCCCCACACCCACTCAGCTCGCCAGCCACTTCCCTTCTTTGGAAGTGGTAGTTTGGCCCTTGCTGCCAAGGTGGACTGGGGTGCGAGGTCAAGGCTTTGCCTCAGCCAGCTTCTTCGTCCTGGGCCTCATTTCTTCCTGGAATGACCAAACTAATGGCCTCACCCCACGCCTGTACTTTTCAACTCCAGCCAGGTAGAAGAAAGCCAATGTAGAGTCACAAGTGCGGAGGGAGGCATATGGCAAGGCAGTGAGTTTGGCCACAGCAGGAAGGAGACCTAAGGATCTGGGGCCACCCTTGGTGTGCCCTTCAGGCGACAGATCCCAGCCTCTTCTCTGGAGTAGTGAAGCCCTTGTCCTCCAAGTGCCCAAAGTTGGGTTAACCCTAACCTTAACCATAACCGAACTCCAAACCCAAACCCTATCCATAACTCAAACCCTAACCTTAACTCTAAACCTAACACTAACACTAACCTGCATGCTAATACTAAGCCTAAACTGAACCCTAACCCTAACTACAACCCTAACTGAAACAAAACCCTAAATCTAAACTGAACCTGAAACCTAACCCTAACACTAAAGAAGCCCAAATCATAGCCTAAACCTAACACTGACCTGAACTACCCATAACTCCAAACTGAACCGAACTCTAACGATAACCTTAACCCTTACCAGAACCCCCACCATTAGTGTAAACAGAACAGTAACACTAACCCATGTCTGCATGCTAATTCCAAATGGTACCGAAAACCTAACCCTAAGCATAACTAGAGCCTGAATGCTAACTCTAAACTGAAACAGAACCCTAACCCAAACCATAAAGCTAATCTGAACAATAAGCCTGTCCCTAATACCTAACCCGAATGCAATCCTAACTGTAAACTGAAACTGAATCCTAACCCTAACAGTAACACTAACACGAATACTATGCTTTGCCCTAAACAGAACCCTAATGCTAACTCTAACCCCAACAGTAACACTAACCCTAACCCTAAACAGATCATATCACTAAACTTAAACTGAATCCGAACACTAACTTAAAATGTAGCTGAATCCTAACCCTAACCCTAACCAGAACCCTGACACCAACAATAAACCTAACCTTAATACCAATCCTAACCCTAACACTAACCCTAACCATAACATTAACGCGAATCATTAACCTATCCATAACCTGAGCTGTAAACCTAACCATAAGTCTAACCCTAAACCTGACCATAATGCTAAACCTAACCTGAATCCTAGTTCTAACCCTAACAAGAAGCCTAACCCTAACCCTAAACCTAACCAGATCCCGAACCCGAACCCTAACCCTAACCCTAACCCTAATCTGAACACTAACTATAACACTAAACCTATACCTAACCCAAACCATAAGCTTAACCAGAACCCTAATGCAAACCCAACCCTAGCCCTAACCCTGAACCCAAACCCAGAATCTAACACTAAACGTAACCTGAGACCAAACCCTAACCTTAACCCTAACCCTATCCTTAAACCTAACCTAAACCACAACAGGAACTCTAACCCTAAACCACCTGAACACTAACAATAAAGATAACCCTAACCCAAACCCTAAATGGAACCCTAACCCTAACACTAACCCACACCATAAACCTAACCATAACCGGTAATCTAAATCTAACCCACACCCTAACACAACATAACCCTAAACTGCATTCGAGCACAATTACTAACCAGAACTCGAACCCTAACCCTAACATAACTCTAACCTGAACCCTAGCTTAACCCTAAACCTAACCATAAACATAAAGCAAACACTAGCTCTAACGCAACTAAACTCTAACCCGAACACTAACCCTAATGTAACCAGAATACTAACCCTAAGCATAATGCTAACCCAAACCCTAACCTGAACCAAATGATAACCTTAACCCAAAGCATGAACCCATCCTACTGTTAAATGTAACCCAAACCCGAACCCCAACTCTAACCCTAACACTAATCCTAATCCTAACACGAACCCTAACCCTAACCCTAATCCGAAGCCTAATCCTACCTTAACTCTAACCCTAACCCGAATCATGAGCCCGAACTGGAACCTGAACTGCAATCAGACCACTAACTCTAACCCTACATCTAACCATAACCCTAAGCCAAAACCGAACCCTACCCTTGCACTAACCCTAACCTTAACAGTAACCCTAAAACTAACCCTAACCCTAACCCTAGCCTGAAAACTAACACTAAACCTAACCCGAAACATAACCCTAACCCTAACCCTAACCCTAATCTAACCCAACCCTAAACCTAGCCATAAACCTTAGCCTAACCATAACCCAAACCATAGCAGTAACACTATCACTAATTCGAACCCCAACCCTAACCCTAAAACTTCCTAGATCCCCAAAACGAAGCCTAACCCCAACCCTAGCCCAAGCACTAACCCGAACACTAATCATAAACCTAACCCTAAACCCTAAGACTAAGTTTAAGCCTAAAGAAAACCGGTGCTGGCCCTAACCCTAACACTGACCAGAGCCCTAACCCTAGCTTTAACCACAACCCCAACCCTAAACCCTAACCTGAACCCTAACCCAGACCCTAACCTGAACTCTAACACTAACACTAACCCGAACCCTAACCTGAACCCTAACCTTAAAACTAACTGTAACCCAAACAGAGCCTAGGCGTAACCCTAACAGTAACCCTAACCCTAACCCTGTCCTGAAACCTAACACTAATCCTAAACCTAAACCTAACCCTAACCCTAACCTGAACCCTAACCCTAAACCTAACCGGAACCCAACCATAAACATAAACCTAACCCTAAGAGTAACCATATCCCTAACCCTAACCCACACCCGCAGCCAACTCTAACACTAACCCTAGGCCTAACCCTAACACTAACTCGTACCAGAACACTAACCCTAATCCTAAACTTAACCCGTACCCTTACCCTAATCCTAACCTGAAGCCTAACCCGACCCTAACCCTAACTATAACCAATCCCTAACCTGAAACCTAACCTTCACGCTAATCCAAACACTAACCCTAAAACTAAACTTAACCATATACCTAACCCTAACCCAAACTGTAACGCTTACCCTAACACGAAACCTAATCCAAAGCCTAACCTGAAGTTGAATCATAAAACTAACTCTAACTCTTACTCTAACTCTAAACCTAACCTGTACCCTAACCCTAACACAAACCCTAACTGTAACCTTAACCCTAACATTAATCCTCACCTGAAACCTAAACTTAACGCTAAACATAAACCTAATCTGAACTCTAACCCTAACCCAAAACCAAGCCTAAACCGAACTCTAGCCCTAACACTAACCTGAACACTATCGCTATCCCTAACCCTAACCAGAAACTGGAACCTAACCATGACTCAAACACTAACTCAAACCCTAACCCTAACCCAACCAAACCCTAAGAGTCAACCTAGCCCTAACCCTAAGCCTAACCCTAACTCTAACTCTAACAGCAACCCAAACACTAACCCAAACCATAACCCTAACACGAACCCTAACTCTAACCAAAACTTGAACCCTAATGCTATCCGTAACCCAACCCAACCTTAACCCTAACCCTAGCGCTAACCCGAAGCCTAACCGTAACCCAAACCCTAACACTAACCCTAATCCTAACCCAAACCTGAACCCTAACCCTAACCCAGCCCTACCCCTAATCCTAAAAAACTCTAACCCTAACCCAAACCAACCCTAACCCTAACCCTAGCACTAAACCGAAGCCTAATCCTAACCCCAACCCCAACCCTAATAGTAACCTGAAACCATACTCTAGCCCTAACCTTCACCCTAATCGTTAACTAAACCGAACCCAAAACCTAACCCTGACACGAAGCCAAACCCAACAATAACTGAAAACCTAACACAATGCAGAACCCGAACCCTAACCCTAACCCTAATCCGAACACTAACCTCTCCCTAAATGTAACACTAACAATAACTGTAAGCCTAATCCTAACACTAAGTGTAACCCGAAACGTAGCACTAACACTAACCCGAACAAGAACTTGAACCCTAAACCTAACCTGAACCCCAGATGTAACCCTAACCAGAACCCAACCTTAACCCTAGAGCTAACAATTATCCGAGCACGAATATTAACCCTAACACTATCAGAAACCCTAACCTGAACTGTAACCCTAACACTAACTCGACTCCTAGTCTGACACTAACCCAACCCTAAGATGAACTTGAAGCTGAACCCTAACCCTAACACTAACCTGAACACTAACTCTAACACTAACCCAATCCTAACCCTAACCCCAATTCTTAACCTAACCTTAAACCTAACACTACTCCGAACCATAACCCTAAATCCAACCCTAACCCTAACCTAACCCGAACCCTAAAGCTAAGGCTAACCCTAAACCGAAAGTGAAACCTAATTGTAACATTAATCCGAACACTAAACATAACCCTATACATAACCCAACTCCTAACCCTAAAATGAAACGAACCGTAATCCTAACCCTAATGCGAACCCTAAGGCTAAAGCTAACCCTAAACCACATCATAACCCTAATCCAAATACTAACACTAAAACTAAACTTAATGCTAACCCAAACCATAGCCCTTACCCTAACATGAATACTAACCCTAACTCTAACCCGAAATCGAACCATAATACTAACCTTAATCCTTAAATTAACATTAACCCTAACCCTAACCATAATCCTAACCTGAAACCTAACCCTAATGCTAACACTAACCCGAACCCGAACCCTAGCCCTAACGTGAACACTAAAGCTAAATCTAATCCGAACACAAATCAGACTCCTAACCATATCCAGAACCCTATCGCTAACCCGAACACGAACCCAACCATACCCCTAAACCTAACTCGAACCCTAACCCTAACTCGTAACGTAAACCGATCCCTAACTCTAACCCTAACCTGAAGACCGACCCAACCCTAACCCTAACACTAACACTAACTGTAACTCTAACACTAACCAGACCACTAAACCTAACCCTAACCTGAACCATAACACAAAGCTTAAACTAAAGCTAACCTGACCACTGACCTGAAGGCTAACTCTAACCCTAAACCTAAACCAAAACAGTACACGAACCCTAACTCCAACCTAACCAGAACACTAACCCTAATCCTAAGCCCAACCCTAACCCTAACACTAACCCTAAACTAAGCCCTAACCTGAACCATAAGCCTAACCCTAACCTGAACCCTAACAATAACCCGAACGTTAACCCTAATGGGAAGGCAACGCTAACCCTAATTCTTAGCAACCAGTAACACTTACCCTAAGCCTAACCATAACTCAATCTTGAACCCTAACTCTAACCCTCACCCAAAGCCTAACCCGACCCGAACACTAACCAGAATCCAAAACTTAACCTTAATCCCAATCCTAAATGTAACCCTAACCATGAACCAGCCTGAACTCTAACCCGCACCCTGACCCTAACCGTAAGCGGAACCAAACCATAACCCTAACACTAACCCTAACAGTAACCCTAACCCTAACCTGAATCCGAAAGCTAACCCTAAACCTAAGCCTGACCATAACCCTAACCCTAAACCTAGCCCTAACCCTAACCCTAAACCTAAATCTCTAAATCATGTGAGTGAGATTGTCTCTCAAGGCCCTTCATGAACCTGTGTAAACCTGCTTTGGCAAGGCGGTCCTTATGCGCTGGAAGGAAGGGAGATCTGGCAAGGTGTTTTTTTCAGGAATAGGTGTTATATATACTTTAACTCAGCTTCAGTAGTGATTGCCGCTCAGATAGAAAGATGTTTCTTTCCATCTACTTACAAGCCAAGATAAGAAAGTGCCTTCCCTAAGGCATGTGTGTGAAATCCTCTCTCAAGGCCCTCCATGGCCTTGTGCACAACCTGGTTTTGGATGGCGATCTTTAAGAGCTGGGAGAAAGGGAGATTGGGCACCAAGTTGTTTCCAGGAATGGGTCTTATACATAGTTTAACTCAGCTGTAGTAATGATTGCCACTCACAAACAAAGATGTTTCTAGCCATCTACTTCCAACCCAGGATAAGAAATTCCGTTCTCTAAGGCATTTGAGAGTGATCCTGTGTCAAGGCCCTACACGGCCCTGTTTCCATACCTGCTTTGGGAAAGTGATCCTTTGGAGATGGAAGGAGGGAGATTGGGCACATAGTAATTTCCAGAAATGGGAGTTATACTTAGTTTAGCTCAGCTGTAGTAATGCCTGCCACTCAGATACAAACATGCTTCTAGCCATCTACTTAGAATGTAGTATGAGAAAACACGCTCTCAATGGCTTATGAGTGAGATGCTGTCACAAGACAATACACAGTCCTGTTTCCAAACCTGCTTTGCGAAGGCGATCCTTAGGAGCTGGAAGGAAGGGAGATTGGGTACTAAGTCATTTCCAGGAATGGGTGTTATACTTAGTTTAGCTCAGCTGTAGCAATTCTTGCCACTCAGATACAAACATGTTCTTAACCATCTACTTAGAATCCGCTATCATTAAGTGTGGTCTCTATGGCTTTTGAGTGAGATTGTCTCAAGGCACTAGATGGTCCTCTTTCCATACCTTCCTTGGGAAGGCGATCCTCATGTACTGGAAGGAAGGGATATTGGGCCTGAACTTCGTTCCAGGAACTGGCGTTATCCATAGTTTAACTCAGCTGTAGTAGTGATGCCACTCAGATAGAAAGAGGTTTCTTACCATCTACTTACAAACCGGGATAAGAAAGAGCCTTCTCTAAGGCATGTGCGTGAGATTCTCTCTCAAGGCCCTACATGACCCTGTGCAAAACCTGTTTTGGGAAGGCGATCCTTGGGAGATGGAAGGAAGACAGATTGGGCATGAAGTTACTATCAGGAATGGTTGTAATACATAGTTCAATTCAGCTGTAGTAATGAATGCCTCTCAGATACCAAGCTGTTTCATACCGTCTACATTCAAACCTGGAAAAGAAATTGTGTTCTCCAAGGCATTTGAGAGTGATCCTGCCTCAAGGCCCTACATGGCGCTGTTTACAAGCCTGCTTTTGGAAGGAGATCTGTAGCAGCTGGAAGGAAGGGAGATTGGGCATGAAGTCATGTCCAGAAACAGGTGCTATACATAGGTTAACTCAGTTGTACTAACGATTACCACTCATATAGCTACTCGTTCCTAGACTGTTACTTACAAGGTGGTTCAGAAAGTACCTTATCAAAGGAGTATGAGATTCGTTCTCAGGGCACAAAATGGCATTATGCTCCAAACCGGGTTCAGGTTTTTCACCATTACAAGATGGAAAGAAGAGAGGTTAGGCACAAATTTATTTCCAGGAATGGGCGTTACACATACTTTTGCTAAGCTGTAGGAATGATTGCCACTCATATACAAACTTGTTCATGGACTTCTACTTAGAAGCCTGCATCAGAAATTTCCTTCTCAAAGGAATGTGAGATTAATTCTCAGGTCCAGAAATGACATTATTTTCCAAATTATGTTCCTGGGTGAGCAAAGTGATCCTTACAACATGGGAGGAAGAGAGATTATGCACAAAGTTATTTCAGGGATTAGGTGTTATACACCTTTAAATCCGCTTTAATAATGATTGTCACTCATTTACAAACTTGTTCCTGCATATCTACATATAGGCTGGGATTAGAAAGTGCCTTCTCATAGGAAAGTGAGATACCTTCTCAGGGTCCGAATGCCAATATGTTCCAAAACATTTAGGTTGGTGATGCTTACGAGCTGGAAGGAAGAGAGATTGGGCACCAAGTTATTTTCAAGAATAGGTGATATATATTTCATCTCTGCTGTAGTAATGATTGCCACTCATATTCAAACTTGCTCCTAGACATTTACTTACAAGCCAGGATCAGAAATTGCCTTCTCAAAGAAATGTGAGATTCGTTCTCAATGGCCGAATTGGCATTATTTACCAAACCTCGTTTTGGGTTGTGATCCTTACGTGATTGAAGGAAGCGAGATAAGGCACAAAGTTATTTCTGGGAAAGGGTGTTATACAAAATGAAACTCACCTCTACTAATGATTGAAACTCATATAGCAACGTTTTCCTAGACATCTACTTAGAAGTCAACATTAGAAAGAGCCTTCTCAAAGGAATGTGAATTTTGTTGTCCAGGTGCGATATGACAGTATGTTCGAAATCTGGTTTAGGTTTCTGATCTTTATGAGATGGAAGGAAGAGAGATTAGGCACGAAGTTACTTCCAGGAATGGGTGTTATGTGAAGTTCACCTCAACTGTAGGGATGATTGCCAATCATATACAAACTTGTTCCTAGACATCTACGTAAAAGCCAGGATCAGAACATTCCTTCTGAAAGCAATGTGAGACTCCTTCTTAGGGACTGAAATGGCATTATCGTTCAAATCTGGTTTAGGTCTGTGATCCTTACGATATGGAAGGAAGAGAAATTAGGCACAAAGTGATTTCCAGGATTGGGTGTTATACCAAGTTTGTCAGCTGTAGTAATGACAGTCACGCCTATACAAACTTGTTCCTGGATGTCTACTTAGAAGCTGGTATCAGAGAGTGTGTTCGCAAAAGAATGTAGATTCCTTCTAAAGGTCTGAGAGGACACTATGTTCCAAACCTGGTTGACGAAGGTGGTCCTTACGAGCCAGAATGAAGAGAGTTTGGGCATGAAGTTATTTCCAGGAATGGCTGTTAGTCACAGTTTAGCTCAGCTGTACTAATGATTGCCAAACATATACAAACTTGTTCCTAGACTTCTACTTAGAAGCTGGGATAAGAATGTTCCTTCTGAAAGGAATATGAGGTTCCTTCTCTTTTTTCCTTGTGAGGAAGATCAGCCGTGAGCTAACGTCCGTGCCAATCCTCCTCTATTTGCTGAGGAAGACTGGCCCAGGCCTAACATCCGTCCCAATCTTCCTCCACTTTATGTGGGATGCCACCACAGCATGGCCTGACAAGCGGGGTGTCGGTGTGTGCCCGGTATCCGAACACTGGCCACCAGCAACAGAGGGTGCACACTTAACCACTACGCCATGGGGGTGGACCCTATGAGGTTCCTTCTCAAGGCCCAAAATAGCATGATGTTCCAAAAATGGTTAAGCAAGCTGATCCTGATGAGATAAAGGAAGAGAGATTAGGCACAAAGTGATTTCCAGGAATGGCTGTTATACATACTTTAGCTCCTGTCATCATGATTGTCACTCATATGCAAACATGTTCATAGAAATCTACATACAGGTCGGGAACACAAAGGGCCTTCACAAAGGAATGTGAAATTCCTTCTCAGGGCCCCAAACCACAATATGTCCCCAAGCTGGCTTAGGTTTGTGATCCTTACTGGATGAAATGAAGAGAGATTGGGCACAATGACATTTCCATGAATGAGTTTTCTACATAGATTAACTCAGGGGTAGTAATGATTGCCACTCATATACAAACTTGTTCCTAGACAACTACATAACCCCAGGATCAGAAAGCGACTTCTCAAAGGAATGTCATATTCCTTCTGAAGGCCTGAAACAGCAATATGTTCCAAACTTGGTCGACGAAGGTGGTACTTAAGAGCTGGAAGCAAGAGAGATTGAGCATGAAGTTTTTTTCCAGGAATTGATGTTACTCATAGAATAGATCAGTTGTACTAACGATTTCCACTTATATAGAATCTTGTTCCTGGACATATACTTAGAAGCAGTGATCAGAAAGTGCCTTCTTAAAGGAATATGCGATTCCTTCTCAAGGCTGGAAATGGCAATATGTTCCAAACGTGGTTGAGGAAGCTGGGCCTTATGATCTGGAAGGAAGAGAGACCGGCACGAAGTTATTTTCAGGAATAGATGTTATTCATAGTTCAGCTCAGTTGTAGTAATGATTCCACTCATATACAAACTTGTTTCTAGGGATCTACTTAGAAGCTGGGGTCAGAAAGTTCCTTCTCAAGGTAGCGTGAGATTCATTCTCAAGGCCCGACATGGTATTACATTCAAAACCTTGCTTAGGATTGTAATCCTTTAGAGCTGGAAGGAAGGGAGATGGGGTAGGAAGTTATTTTGAGGGATGGTTCTTATACATAGTTTAGCTCAGCTGTAGTAATGATTGCCACTCATTTAGAAACTCGTTACTAGACATTTACTTCCAAGCCGAGATCAGAAAGTGCTTTCTCAAAGAAGTGTGAGATTTGTTCTCAAGGGCCTGAAATGGCATTATGTTCCAAACCTGATTTAGGTTTGTGATCCTTACGAGATGGAAGGAAGAGAGAAGCACAGCTGTATTAGTGATTGCCACTCACATGCAAACTTGAACCTAGATGTCTACATACATGCTGTGATCAGAAACTGCTGTCTCAAAGGAATGTGAGATTTCTTCTCAGGGTCTGAAATGGCAATATGTTCCCAACTTGCTTGAGGAAGGTCTTCATTACGAGCTGGAAGGAAGATAGATTGGGCATGAAGTTATTTTCAGGATCGGGTGTTATTCAAAGAATAGTTCAGTTGTAGTAACGATTGCCACTTATATAGAATCTTGTCCTGGACATCTACTTAAAAGCAGGGATCAGAAAGTGCCTTCAAAGTAGTGTGAGATTCATTCTCAAGGCCTGAAATGGCATGATGCATGAAACTTGGTTTATATTTGTGATCCTTATGAGATTGAAGGAGGAGAGATGAGGCCAAAAGTATTACCTGGAATGGTTGTTATAGACAGTTGAGCTCAGATCTAGTAACGATTAACACTCATATACATACTTATTCCTAGACTTCAACATTCTGGACAGGATCAGAATGTGCCTTCTCAAAGGAATATGAGATTCCATCTCAAGGAGTGACATGGCAATATGTTCCAAACCTGGTTTAGCTTTGTGATCCTTATGAGTTGGAAGGAAGAGAGATGAGGCACAAAGTTATTTTCAGGAATGGGTATTATACACAGCTTAGCTCAGCTGTCGTAAAGCTTGCCACTCATATACAAATTGTTCCTAGACATCTACTTCCACTCTGGGATCAGAAAGTGCCTTCTCAAAGGAATGCGAGAATCCTTCTCAGGGCCCAACAAGGCAATATGGTCCAAAACTGGTTTAGTTTAGTGATGCTTAGTGCTAGAAGGAAGAGAGTTTTTACATGAAGTTATTTCGAGTAATATGTATTATAAATCATTTTATTCAGCTGTAGTACTGATTGATGCTCCAATATAAACTTGTTCCTAGACATCTACTTACAAGAAGTTATCAGTAAGTGTCTTCACAGAGGAATGTGAGATTTGCTCTCAACGACTAAAATAGCATTATGTTCTAAACCTGGTTTAGGAAGGTGATTCTCACGAGCTGAAAGGAAGGGTGAGTGAGCACAAAGATACTTCCCGGGATGGGTATTTTATACAGATGAGCTCAGCTGTAGTGATGACTGCCACTCATATACTAACTTGTTCCTGGACATCTACTTACATGCTGGGACGAGAAATGCCTTCTCAAAGGAATGTGATATTCCCTCCTAAGCCTCGAAACAGCAATATATTCAAAACCTCTTTTAGGATAGTAAACCTTCAGAGCTGGAAGGAAGAGAGATTGGGCATGAAGGTATTTCCAGAAATGGGTGTTAGCCATAGGTTAGCTCAGCTGTATTAATGATTACCGCTCATATACAAAGTCGTTTCTAGACATTTGCTTACAAGCCTGGGTCAGAAAGTGCCCTCTCAAAGGAATATGAGATTCAATCTCAAGGCCTGAAACTGCATTCTGTTATATACCTATTTTAGGTTTTTTTTTTTTAAAGATTTTATTTATTTATTTTTCCCCCCAAAGCCCCAGTAGATAGCTGTACGTCATAGTTGCACATCTTTCTAGTTGCTGTATGTGGGACGCGGCCTCAGCATGGCCGGAGAAGCGGTGTGTCGATGCGCGCCGGGATCCGAACCCGGGCTGCCAGCAGCGGAATGCGTGCACTTAACCTCTAAGCCAAGGTGCCGGCCCCTATTTTAGGTTTTTGATCTTTACTAGATGTAAGGAAGAGATAGTGGGCATGAAGTTATTTCCAACAATCGGTGTTATACATAGTTCAGTGAAGTTCCAGTAATCATTAAAATTCAATTACTAACTTGTTCCTAGTGCTCTACTTAGAACCCGGGATCAGAAATTGCCTTCTCAAAGGAATGTGATATTCCTTCTCAAGACCTGAAATGGCAATATGTCCCCAACCTGGTTAAGGAAGGTGGACCTCATTTGCTGGAGGGAAGAGAGACAGGGCACGAAGTTATTTCCTTAGTTCTTACCGGCAAAAGTGCCTGAGCAGTGGTATTTTGTCTTTCCATTGAGAAGGCAGCCTCAGTGCAGGCAATGAACCAAAAGGAAGAAAAGGCACTTTCCATTATGATCCTCAAAAACTAAATGGAAATGTTTTTCTCCACAGAGTATGTTCATTAGATGGATACAATAGATATTCTATCCAAGCTACAGTGGAAAGTTTAAAAGCTCTCAGGGGTAGATGTTTCTTAAACGTACTTGCAAGCAGAGTTAATCAAGAACTTGCTGGCATTACATGGGAGAGAATTCTCTTTTTTTTTTTGTGAGGAAGATAAGCCCTGAGGTAACATCCGATGCTGATCCTCCTCTTTTTTGCTGAGGAAGATTGGCCCTGAGATAACATCTGTGCCCATCTTCCTCTACTTTATATGAGACGCCACCACAGCATGTCTTGGCAAACAGTGCATTGGTGCGTACCCAGGGTTGGGAAACTGAAAACCCCAGGCCACCAAAGTGGAGTGTGCACACCAAACTGTTTGCGCCACCGGGCAGGCCCCAGGGAGAAAATTCTTAAGTAAATGTCGTTAACAGCAATGTTGGGAGAGGCAATATTCAGGATAGTCCTCTACAGATGCAAGCAAGAATTTTGCTCCAGACTGGCCTTACCTTTTACAGATGCTATATATACTATCTCCCAGGTGTACTGAAATTTTAAAACCTCTCATATGAAGATGTTACTTACACTTATTTGGTACTTGTGTTAAACAAAAGTGTTCGTCATGATATGCTAGTGAGACCCTGAATGTAGTTTGAACTGCAGTGTATTCAAATTCTCAAGATGATCCTAAACAGCTACAAGGAGGAGTTTCTCTGAAGAGTCAACTGTCATCGAATGGATGGTAAGGATCATCTGCATCACCTGTAGTGATAGCTCTCCTAGTAAGATGATCCTGAAAACTACTGGCAAACTTGGTTGCTTAGTGGTGTTTTGTCATTCCATTGGGAAGACAGCCTCAGCGCAGGCAATGAACCGCAAAGAGGAAAAGGTACTGAACCACATCATCCAAAAATCTGCATGGAAGAGTTTTTTTGCACAGGATACATTCATGTACTGGATGTTATGGATATTGTGTCCCAGCTGCGGTGGAAAGTTTAAAAGTTCTCAGAGGCAGATCCTGGGGAAAGCTACTTGCAATCTGAGTTCAACAAGGTCTTTCTTTCATTAAATGGGGAAAGAATTACTAAGTGAATGTTGTTAACTGCAAGGATGCAAAGGAAATTTTCAGGATAGTGCTATACAGATATTAGCAAGAAATTTTCTCTACAATGAACTGTCATTTTATGGATGTTATAGATACTCCCATCTGTACTGAAACTTTAAAACCTCTCATATGAAGGTATTCCTAACAGATATTTGCAACCTGTGTTAAACAATAATGTTGATAATGATATGCTATTGAGACCCTGAAGGTAGACTGAACTACAATGTTTTTAATGTCACTCATGGATATGATTCTAAACAGCGAGAAGTAAAGATATTCTTCACACGGTACCTTCGTTGACTGGATGTGATAGAGTTTCTTCCCCGGTTTTGGTGACAATTTTAACATCTCATAGGAATGTGCTCCTAGCAGCAACTGGCAATATAGGTTTACAGTGGTGTTTTGTCTTTACTTTGGGGAGGAGGCCTGAGTGCAAGCAATGAACTGCAGAGATAAAAGCCACTTTGCAAGATGATCTTAAAAAGCTAAAATGATGTATGTTCCTCCACAGATTACTTACATGGAATGTATGGTATAGATATTCTGTCCCAGCTGCAGTGGAAAGTTTAAAAGCTCGCAAAGGCAGATCTGCTGAAAGCCACTTGCCATCTGAGTTCAGCAAGATCTTTCTTGCCTTACCTGGGAGCGAATTCCTAAGTGCAGGTCAGTAACTGCAACGGTGGAAAAGGCAATTTTCAGGATAATCCTATACAGATACAACCAAGAGATTTTCTCCACACTGAACTCTCATTTCATGGATGTTATAGATACTCTCTCCAGCTGTACTGAAAATTTAAAATCTCTCATATGAAGATGTTACTAACAGATATTGGCAACCTGTGTTAAGCAATAGTGTTCATCATGATATGTTAATGATACCCTAAATGCAGGCTGAACTGCAGTGCGTTTAAAGTCATTCATGAAGATAATCCTAAGCAGGTAGTAGAAGAGGTTATCTTCACGGTATACTTTCATTGAATGGATTTAATAGATCTTCTTTCCGAGGTGTGTTGATAAGTTGAAACTCTCCTAGGAAGGTGTTCCTAACAGCTACTGGCAGAGTAGGTTTAGCAGTAGTGTTTTCTCTTTAAATCAGGGAGGAAACGTGAGTGCAGGCAATGAAATGCAAAGATGAAAATGCAATTGACAATATGATCTGAAGAAGCTAAAAGCAAGTGTTTTCCTCCACAAGGTACTTACATGGAATGGATATTATAGATAAGTTCTCCCAGCTGCAGTGGAAATTTTAAAAGCTCTCAGAGGCAGATCATTCTTAAGGGACCTTGCAAGCTGAGTTCAACAAATGTTTTCTTGCTTTACTTTGGAAAGAGAGCTGAGTGAAGGCCATTAAATGCAATGAGGGAAAAGGCAATTTGCATGATGAACCTACATATACACGAATGAGATTTTTACCAAACTTGTCTTTCATATTATGGATGTTATAGATACTCTCTCCCAGCAGGACTGAAGTTTTAAAACCTCTAAGATAAAGATGTTGCTTTCAGATATTGGCCACCTGTCTTAAACAATATAGTTCATCATGATATGCTAGTGCGACTCGGACTAGAGTTTGAACTGAGTCTATTAAAAGTCTCTTCTCAAGGTGACCATTAACAGCCACAAGCTGGAGTTTCTCTGAAGCGTCAACTTTCTTTGAGTTGATCATAACAATAATCTGCACCACCTGTAGTGATCGTTCAAATGCTCTCCTAAGAAGACGCTCTGATGGCTACTGGCAAAGGTCATTTAGCAGGAGTGTTTTGTATTTCCATTGGGAAGGGAGGCTCAGTGCAGGCAATGAACGACAAAGAGGAAAAGGCACTTTACAATATGATCCTAAAAAGCTAAAAGGAAGAATTTTTCTCCACAGGGTACATTTCTAAAATGGATGTTATTGATATTCCCTCCCCACTGCAGTGAAAAGTTTAAAAGCTCTCAGAGGGAGAGCCTCCTTAAAGATACTTCCAAACTGAGTTCAGCAAACATTTTTTACCTGACTTGGGAGAAAGAGCACGGATAAAGGTTATTTATTGCAACGTTGGAAAAGGCAATTTTCAGAATAGTCCTATACAGATACACGCAAAAGATTTTCTCTACACCGGAATTTCAATTGATGGATGTTATAGATACCCTTTGCCAGCTGTACTGACATTTGAAAACCACTCATATGAAGATGTTACTTACAAATATTGGCCAACTGTGATAAGCAATAGTGTTCATCATGATATGTTACTGAGAACCTGAAGGCAGACTGAACTGCAGTGTAGTCAAAGTCTCGTCTCAAGATCCTCCCTAACAGCTGTAAGCAGAGTTTCTCTGAAGAGTCCTCTTTCATTGAATGTAGGGTAATGATAATCTGCACCACATGTGGTGATAGTTTGAAAGCTCTCCTAGGAGTGTTTCAAAGAGTTACTGGTAAACGTCGTTGAGCAGTGGTATTTTGTCTTGCCTGTGGGAAGGAAGCCACAGTGCAGGACATGAACTACAAAGAGGAAAAGGCACTTTACTATGTGATCCAAAATACTAAAAGGAAGACTTTTCCACCACAGAGTATGTTCATGGAATGGATGTTATAGATATTCTCTCCCAGCTACAATGGAAAGTTTAAAAGATCTCAGGGGAAGGTGGTCTTTAAAGATACTTGCAAGCAAGTTCAGCAAGAACTTTCTGGCATTACAAGGAGATAATTCCTATGTGTAGGTCATTAACAGCAATGATGTAAATGGCAATTTTCAGGATAATCCTATACAGATATAAACAAGAGATTGTCTCCAAAGTGAAATTTCATTTTATGGATGTTACATATACTGTCTCCCAGCCGTACTGAAATTTTAAAACCTCTCCAATGAGGATGTCACTACCAGATATTCGTCACCTGTGTTAAGCAATAGTGTTCGTCATGACATGCTAGTGAGACCCTGAACGCAGATTGAACTGCAGTGTATTTGAAGTCACTTATGAAGATGACCCTAAACAGTTATAAGCAGAAGTTATCCTCACGGTGTACTTTTATTAAATGGATGTGATAGAGCTTTATTCTGAGCTGTGGTGAAAAGTGTAAACTCTCATGGGAAGGTATTCCTAATCGCTACTGGCAGAGTAGGTTTAGCAGTGGTGTTTTTTCTTTACATCAGGGAGGAAGCCTGAGGGCAGGCAATGAAATTCAAAGATGAGAAGGCAATTGACAATATGATCCAAAGAAGCTAAAAGCAAGTGTTTTCCTCCACAGAGTACTTACATGGAATGGATGTAATGAATAGGTTCTCCTAGCTGCAGTGAAAAGATTACAAGCTCTCAGAGGAAGATCATCCTTAAAGATTCCTGCAAGGCGAGTTAAGAAACACTTTCTTGCGTTACATGGGATAGAGAGCCTGAGCGAAGGTCGTTAACTGCAGTGATCTAAAGGCAATATGCAGGCTGATCCCATAAAGAGACAAGCCACAGATTTTCTGCATATTTCACTTTGATTTTATGGATGTTATAGATACCCTCTCCCAGCTGTACCGAAATTTTAAAACATCTCAGATGAAGATGTTACTTACAGATATAGGCCACATGTGTTAAGCTATAATGTTTGTCATGATATGTTCATGAGAGCCTGAAAGTGGATTGAACTGTAGTGTATTAAATATCTCTTCTCAAGATGATCCTAAACAGCTACTATCAGGAGTTTTTCTGAAGATTCAACTTGAATGGAATGGATGTTAAATATAATCAACAAAACCTTTAGTAATACTTTGAAAGCTCTCATACGAACCTGTCCTTACAGCTACTGGCAAAATTGGTTGAGCAGTGGTGTTTTGTCTCTATATAGTGAAGGAAACATCATTGCAGGCAATTAACAGCAAAGAGGAAAAGGCAATTTAACATATGATCCTAATACCTAAAAGGAGGACTTTTTATGCACAGAGTATGTTCCCGGAATGGATGTTGGAGATATTCTCTCCCAGATGCAGTGAATTGTTTAATAGATCTCAGAGGAAAAACCTCCTCAGAGATACTTGCATACTGAGTTCAGCAAACATTTTCTTGCATGTCTTGAGAGAGAGAGCCTGAGTGAAAGTCGTTAACTGCAAAGAGGGAAAAGGCAATTTGCAAGAAGATTCTATATAGATGCAAGGATGAGATTTTCTCCACACTTGACTTTCATTTTATGGATGTTATAGATACTCTCCTCTAGCTGCAGTGAAACTGATAAACCTCTCATATGAAGATGTAACCTATGATATTGACCACTTGTGTTAATCAATGGTGTTCATCATAATATGCTACTCAGACCGCGAATGCAGATTGAACTGCAGTAATTAAAAGACTCTTCTCAAGATGATCCTAAACACCTACAAGCAGGAGTTGCTCTGAACAGTCAACTTTTATTGAATGGATGGTAATTATCATCTGCACCACCTGTAGTGATAGTTGGAAAGCTGTCATAGGACGTTGTTCCTAACAGCTACTTTCAAACTTGTTTGAGCAGTGGTGAGTTGTCTTTCAGTTGGGAAGGGAGCCTCAGTGCAGGCAATGAGCGACAAAGAGGAAAAGGCACTTGAACATATCCTAAAATGGTAACTTGAAGAGTTGCTCACCACAGAGTAGGTTCATGGAATGGATGTTAGAGTAATACTTGCCCCACGGCAGTGGAAAGTTTAAAAGCTCTCAGAGGCAGATGCTCCTGTAAAGTACTTGGAAGCAGAGGTCAACAAGAACTTTCTTGCTTTACATGGGGAAGAATTCCTGATTGAAGGTAGTTAACTGCAATGTTGATAAAGGCAATTATCAGGATAGTCGTATACAGATAGAAGCAAGAAATTTTATACATTCTAGACTTTCGTTTTATGGATGTTATAGATACACTCTCCCAGTGTTACTGTAATTTTAAATCCTCTCATATGAAGATGTTACTATCAGATACTGGCAAGCTGTGATAAGCAGTAATGGTCATCATGATATGCTAGTGAGGCTCTGAATATAGATTGAACTGCAGTGTAGTTAAAGCCACTTAAGAACATGGTCATAAACGCTTACAAGAGGAGGTTTTCTTCATGGTGTCCTTTCATTGAATGGATGTGATACAGCTTCTTTCCGAGCTGTGGTGAAAAGTGGAAACTCCCCTAGGAAGGTGTTCCCAACAGCCACTTGCAATGTAGGTTTAGCAAGGGTGCTTTCTTTTATATCAAGTAGGAAACCTGAGTGCATGCAATCAAATGCAAAGATGAAAGGCACTTTACCATATGATCCTAAAAAGCTAAAAGGAAGTTTTTTCCTCCACAGAGAACTTACATGGAATGGATGTTACAGATATTCTCTTGCAGCTTCAGTGCAAGTTTACAAGCTCTCAAAGGAGGATCCTGCTTAAAGCTCCATGCCAGCTGAGTTCAGCAAGTAGTTTCTTGCCTTACATAGGAGAGAAAGCCTGAGTGACGGTCGTTAACTACAGTGATGGAAAAGGCAATTTGCAGGAGGATCCTATAGACACAGCAGCCAGAGATTTTCTGCACACTTGACTTTCATTTTATGAATGTTACAGATACTCTCTCCCAGCTGTAGTGACAAGTTTAAAAGCCCTCCAAGGAAGGGCTGACTTACAGCTACAGGGCTGTTGGGTTCAGAACGGGTGTTCTTTCATTATATTTGAGGGAAAGCCTGAGTGCAGGCCATGAAGATCAATGATTGAAAAGTTCACTCATCAAGATGATCTTCAACAACTAAAATGAGTTTTTTTCCACCGTGTATGGTATTTCAATGGATGTTATAGATACTTTCTCCCAGCAGTAGTGAAAAGCTTAAAAGCTCTCATGGGAAGATCTTACTTACAGCTAATGGCAACCTTTGCTCAGTAAGAACATTCTCTCCTATACTGTGAGAGAGAGCCTGAGTAAATGTCGTGAGCTGCAATGTTTGAAAAAGTACTTTTCAGTGCAGATGCTAAACAGGTACAAGCAAGGGTTTTTCTCCACACTGTGCTTTTCGTATATGCATATTAGAGATATTCTCTTCCTTGTGTAGTGAAAAGTTTAGGCCCTCTCATAGGAAGATGCTCCCTAACAGCTACTGGCCAACCAAGCTCAACAAGCACATTCTTTCGTTCCCCATGTAAGAGAAAGCCCGAATGAAAGACGTAAATTGCAACCTTTGAAAAGGGACTTTTCAAGACCATCATAAACAGATAAAAAAAGGAGTTTTTCTTCACCCTGTACTTTCATTGAATGGATGTTACAGATATGCTGTACCAGTTGTAGTGAAAAGTATAAAAGGTCTCGTTAGAGTATGTTCCCTACAGCTATTGGCAAGCTGAATTCAGCAGAAGTGCTCTTTCAATACATTGGATAGAAACCTGAGTGTAGACTATTAACAGGTTATGTGTGATATCAGTCATGTGTCCTTTGTGAGATTGCTCATTTATTTATGTGTGAAATCACACCCATTGTTATGAGTTACATCACATCAATAGTGTGACATCACTCCCACTGCTATCTGTGAGATCAGTGACATGTAAATTGTGACATCACTCCCATTTTGTGCATGTGATATCACACCCAATGTTATGTGTGATGTGATACACTTGTTTATGGGTGACATCACAGCCCTTTGTGTGTGCCAACATCCTCTTTGCGTGTCACATCCATCAATTGTGAGTGACATCAACCTTAATTTTCATATGATATCAAACCACTATTGTGTGCGGTGTTACTCCCAGTATTATGTATGACATCACACCACTTGATTGTGACATCACTTTGATAGTGTGTTTGACATCACGCCAACAGTGTGTGACATCGCTCACATTTTGTGTGTGACATCATTCCAATCGTTATGTGTGACATCACACCCATTTTGAGACATCACACACTTTGAGCAGGATAAAACTAGGTTAGCCTGTCACATCTCTCAAATTGTGTGATATCACTCCCATTGTGTGTGATGACAGTCATATTCTTAACAGTGATGTGACACCCACTGTTATGTATGAAGTCACTTCAGGTTTCTGTGAAATCTCTCACATTTTACTCTGACATATCGCACTGGTGTGTTTTGTGTAACTCTCATTGCTATGTGTGGATATTCACTCATTTTCCTTAGAGACACCACTCCTGTTGTCTGTGACATCACCAGGTTGGTGTTAGCCTTCACACTCATTGTGTGTCTGACATCACACCAATGGTGTACTTGTGACAGGGCTCACATTTGTGATTGAAAACATACCCAATGATATGAGTGACATTATTCACTTTTTTGTGGCATAAGACACTTTTTCATGTATGACATCACACCTATTATGAGTGTGACAACATTCAGAGATGTTGACATCGCACCAATTGCGTGTGACATGAATGCAATTTAGCATATGAAATCGCTATTGTTATGTGTGAAGTTACTACTAATATTCTGTGTGACGTCACACTAATTCTTGAGGACATCACTCTACTACTGTTGTGCCGTCACTCTCATGGTGTTTCTGTGACTTCATTCATATATTTGGAGTGACATCTCTCTGTTATTTGAGACAACATGCCTGTTGTTTTTATGACATCACACCAATAGTGTGACATCACTGACACACATGTGTGACATCAGTCACGAGTCCTCTGCTGTATTATTCACCTGTTTCTGTGTGACATCACTCACATTATGTGTGACATCATTTGAATTGTGTGACAACACTCTCACTGCTATGTGTGACATCATCATGTCCCTTTTGACACAACTCACTTTTTATAGTATGACATCACTCCCATTGTGTGCATGGGATATCACACCCATTGTTATGCCTGACATGACACACACGGTTATGGGTGACATCACACCACTTGTGTGTGTGACAACATCCTCATCTTGTGTCACATAACATCAATTGTGTGTGACATCAACCTTAATTAGGATATTATATCCCAACTGTCGTTATGTTGGTGTCACTCCCAGTATTACATATGACATGACACCAATTGAGTGTGGCATCACTCTGATAGTGTGTTTGACATCACTCCAACGTCATGCTTGTGACATCATTCACATTTTTTGTGTGACATCACTGCAATTGTTATGTGTGACATCACCCCCTTTTTTGGACATCACACACCTTGATTGTGGTAACACTAGGATAGCCAGTCACATCTCACATATTGTGTGATATCACTCCCATTGCATGTGACAGCAGTCATATTATTCAGTGTTATGTGACATCCGCTCTTTTTATTTTTTTTAATTTTTCGTTTATTGCAGTAACATTGGTTTACAACATTGTAAAAATTTCAGGTGTACATCACTACACCTCCACTTCTGCACAGATTACATCATGTTCACCACCAAAACACCAACTAAAACCCATCACCACACACATGTACCGAACCATCCCCTTCACCTCCCTCCCCCCCGGCAACCACCAATCCAAACTCTGTCCCTATGTGTTTGTTTATTGTTGTTATTATCTATTACTTAACGAAGGAAATCATACGGTATTTGACCTTCTCCCTCTGACTTATTTCACTTTGCATTATACCCTCAATATCCATCCATGTTGTCACAAATGGCTGGATTTCATCATTTCTTATGGCAGAGTAGTATTCCATTGTGTATATATACCACAGCTTGTTTATCCATTCGTCGCTTGATTGGCACTTAGGTTGCTTCCAAGTCTTGGCTATTGTGAATAATGCTGCAATGAACACAGGGGTGCATGTACTTTTACAAATTGGTGTTTTCAAGTTCTTTGGATAAATACCCAACAGTGGAATAGCTGGATCATATGGTAGTTCTAACCTTGATTTTTTGAGGAATCTCCGTACTGTTTTCCATAGTGGCTGCACCAGTTTGCACACCCACCAGCAGTGTGTGAGAGTACCCTTGTCTCCAAAGCTTCTCCAACACATGTTGTATCCTGTCTTGTTAATTATAGCCATTCTGACAGGCGTGAGGTGATATCTCATTGTAGTTTTGATTTGCATTTCCCTGATAGTTAGTGATTTTGAACATCTTTTCATGTGTCTGTTGGCCATCTGTATATCTTCTTTGGAGAAATATCTATTCAGGTCTTTTGCCCATTTTTTAATTGGGTTGGTAGTTTTTTTGTTGTTGAGATGTATGAGTTCTTTATATATTTTGGAGATTAAGCCCTTATCACATGTATGGTTTGCAAATACCTTCTCCCAATTGTTAGGTTGTCTTTTCGTTTTGTTGATGGTGTCCTTTGCTGTGCAGAAGCTTTTTAGTTTGATGTAGTCCCATTTGTTTATTTTTTCTATTGTTTCTCGTGCCCGGTCAGACATGGTGTTTGAAAATATGTTGCTAAGACCGATGTCAAAGAGCGTACTGCCTATGTTTACTTCTAGAAGTTTCACAGTTTCAGGTCTTACATTCAAGTCTTTAATCCATTTGGAGTTAATTTTTGTGTATGGTGTAAAGTAAGGGTCTACTTTCATTTTTTCGCATGTGGCTGTCCAGTTTTCCCAACACCATTTGTTGAAGAGACTTTCTTTTCTCCATTGTATGTTCTTGGCTCCTTTGTCAAAGATTAGCTGTCCATAGATGTGTGGGTTTATTTCTGGGCTTTCGATTCTATTCCATTGATCTGTGTGTCTGTTTTTGTGCCAGTACCATGCTGTTTTGGTTACTATAGCTTTGTAGTATATTTTGAAATCAGGGAGTGTGATACCTCCAGCTTTGTTCTTTTTTCTCAGAATTCCTTTAGCTATTCGGGGTCTTTTGTTGTTCCACATAAGTTTTAGGATTCTTTGTTCTATTTCTGTGAAAAATGTTGTTGGAACTTTGATAGGGATTGCATTGAATCTATAGATGGCTTTAGGAAGTATGGACATCTTAACTATGTTAATTCTTCCAATCCAAGAGCACGGAATATCTTTCCATTTCTTTGTGTCTTCTTCAATTTCTTTCAGCAATATTTTATAGTTTTTGGTGTACAGATCTTTCACCTCTTTGGTTAAGTTTATTCCTAGGTATTTTATTCTTTTTGTTGCAATTGTAAATGGGATGGTATTCTTAATTTCTCTTTCTGCTACTTCATTGTTAGTGTACAGAAATGCAACTGATTTTTGTATGTTGATTTTGTATCCTGCAACTTTACCATATTCGTTTATTACTTCTAAAAGTTTTCTGGTGGATTCTTTAGGGTTTTCTATATATAAAATCATGTCATCTGCAAATAGTGACAGTTTCACTTCTTCCTTTCCAATCCTTTTTATTTCTTTCTCTTGCCTGATTGCTCTGGCTAGGACTTCCAGTACTATGTTAAATAGGAGTGGTGACAGTGGGCATCCTTGTCTGGTTCCTGTTCTTAGAGGGATAGCTTTCAGTTTTTCACCATTGAGGAGGATATTAGCTGTGGGTTTGTCATATATGGTCTTTATTATGTTGAGGTACTTTCCTTCTATACTCATTTTATTCAGAGTTTTTATCATAAATGGATGCTGTATCTTGTCAAATGCTTTCTCTGCATCTATTGAGATGATCATGTGATTTTTATTTTTCATTTTATTAATGTGGTGTATTACGTTGATTGATTTGCTAATGTTAAACCATCCCTGCATACCTGGAATAAATCCCACTTGATCATGGTGTATAATCTTTTTAACGTATTGTTGTATGTGATTTGCTAGTATTTTGTTGAGGATTTTTGCATCGATGTTCATCAGTGATATTGGCCTGTAATTTTCTTTTTTTGTGTTGTCTTTGTCTGGTTTTGGTATCAGGGTAGTGTCAGCTTTGTAGAATGAGTTAGGGAGCTTCCCCCCTCCTCAATTTTTTCGAAGAGTTTGAGAAGGATAGGTATTAAGTCTTCTTTGAATGTTTGGTAGAATTCACCAGGAAAGCCATCTGGTCCTGGATTTTTATTTTTGGGGAGGTTTTTGATTACTGTTTTGATCTCCTTACTGGTGATTGGTCTATTCAAATTCTCTACTTCTTCTTGATCCAGTTTTGGAAGGTTGTATGATTCTAAGAATTTATCCATTTCTTCCAGATTGTCGAATTGGTTGGCATATAGCTTTTCATAGTATTCTCTTATAATCTTTTGTATTTCTGGGGTGTCTGTTGTAACCTCTCCTCTTTCATTTCTGATTTTACTTATTTGTGCCTTCTCTCCTTTTTTCTTGGTGAGTCTAGCTAAAGGTTTGTCAATTTTGTTGATCTTTTCAAAGAACCAGCTCTTGGTTTTATTAATTTTTCTTTTTTTTTTTTGGTCTCTATTTCATTTATTTCTGCTCTGATGTTTATTATTTCCCTTCTTCTACTGATTTTGGGCTTTGTTTGTTCTTCTTTTTCCAGTTCCTTTAGGTGCATTGTTAGATTATTTATTTGAGATTTTTCTTGTTTGTTTAGATAGGCCTGTATCACTATAAACTTCCCTCTTAGAACCGCTTTTGCTGTATCCATTAATTCTGGCATGTAGTATTTTCATTTTCATTTGTCTCCAGGTATTTTTAGATTTCTTCTTTGATTTCTTCGTTAACCCAGTCTTTGTTCAGTAGCATTTTGTTTAATCTCCACGTATTTGTGGTTTTTCTGCTTTTCTTCCTACAGTTGATTTCTAGTTTCATACCGTTGTGGTCAGAAAAGATGCTTGGTATTAATTCAATCTTCTTAAATTTATGGAGAATTGTTTTGTGGTCTAATATGTGATCAATCCTGGAGAATGTTCCATGTGCCTTTGAAAAGAACGTGCATTCTTCGGTTTTTGGATGGAATGCTCTGTATATATCTACTAGGTCCATCTGTTCTAGTGTGTCATTTAAGGCCAAGTTTCCTTATTGATCTTCTGTTTGGATGATCTATCCGTTGGTGTAAGTGGAGTGTTAAAGTCCCCTACTATTATTGTGTTACTGTCTATTTCTGTTTTTATGTCTGTTAATAATTGCTTTATATATTTAGGTGCACCTACATTGGGTGCGTAGATATTTACAAGTGTTATATCCTCTTGTTGGAGTGTTCCCTTGATCATTATGTAATGCCCTTCTTTGTCTCTTTTTACAGTTTTTGTTTTAAAGTCTATTTTATCTGATATGAGTACTGCTATCTCAGCTTTCTTTTCATTACCATTTGCGTGGAGTATCTTTATCCATCCCTTCACTTTCAGTTTGAGTGTCTTTAGATCTGAAGTGTGTCTCTTGTATGCAGCATATATATGGGTCTTGTTTTTTTATCCAGTCAGCCACCCTATGCCTTTTAATTGGAGCATTTAGTCCATTGACATTTAAAGTCGCTATTGATAAGTATGTACTTATTGCCATTTTTTAACTTTTTTTTTCCTCAGTGTTTTAGTAGTCCTTCTCTGTTCCTTTCTTCTTCTATACAGAATTGATGGTCACTTTAGTTTGACCTCTGTCTGAAAGCTGTACTCTTTAACTCCCCTCCTCCCTCCTTTTATGTTTTTGATATCATATCTAACCTCTTTTTTGTGCTTTTGTATCCATTACCCTCTTATCATGGAAATAGATAGTTTTTCCTATTTGTGGTCTTCTCTTTTCCCCTTAAATCAGTCCCTTTAACATTTCTTGTAGCACTGGTTTCTTGGTGACAAACTCCTTTAATTTTTCCTTGTCTGGGAAATTTTTGATCTCTCCTTCCATTTTGAATGATAACCTTGTTGTGTAGAGTATTCTTGGCTGTAAGTTTTTTCCTTTTAGCACTTTAAATATATCATGCCATTCTCTTCTAGCCTGTAAGGTTTCTGCTGAGAAGTCAGCTGATAGCCTTATGGGGTTTCCTTTGTATGTAACTTGACATTCTCTTGCGGCTTTTAGGATTCTCTCTTTATCTTTAATTCTGGACATTTTGATTATGATGTGTCTTGGTGTGGGCCTCTTTGGGTTTATGTTGTTTGGGGCTCTCTGTGCTTCCTGTACCTGGATGTCTGTTTCCTTCCTTAGGTTAGGGAAGTTTTCATCTATTATTTCTTGAAATAGATTCTCTGCCCCCTTGTCTCGCTCTACTCCTTCCGGGACACATATAACACGGATGTTAGTGCACTTGATGTTGTCCCAGATGTCCCTTAGACTGTCCTCACTCTTTTTAAATCTTTTCTCTTTTACCTGTTCACCTTGGGTAATTTCTTCTAGTCTTTCATCCAGCTCACAGATCCATTCTTCTGTATCCTCTACTCTGCTTTTGAGTCCCTCTAATGAATTTTTCATTTCCAGTATTGTATTCTTCATTTCTGATTGGTTCTTTTTTATATCTTCCATTTCTTTGTTGACATTCTCACTGAGCTCATCTATTCTTCTCCCCACATCAGTGAGCATCCTTAACACTCTTAGTTTGAACTCTCTGTCGGGTAGGTTGCTCATTTCTGTTTCACTTAATGTCCTATCTAGGGTTTTGTCCTGTCCCTTACTTGGAATGTATTCTTTTGCCTCCTCATTTTGCCTCTTTCCCTATGCTTGTGTATACGTATTAGGTAGGTCAGCTATGTCTCCTGTTCTTGGATAGGTGACCTTATGTAAGTGATGCCTTAGGAGGCTTCCAGTGTACTTCCCTCAGTTCTCAATGTTCCAGGGGTGACCCCTATGTGGGCTACGTGTGTCCTTCTGTTGTGGCCTGTTTGCTCTCCCTGTAGGCACCCAGGGAGGCCGAGTTATGCTCCTGGCCAGCTGTTGTAATGCTGAGCTGCTTGTAGTTGTTGTGGGCCCTTCAGTCTCTTTATGAGGTGTGGGGAGCCCCAGCACAGTTGGCTGCAAGTTCTAATACCACATTTGTGTTGCAGTATTTCTTTTAAGTGAGTAGGCCCCCAGCATGGGAGGTTGTTAGGCTCAGGGCCTTGCAATTGCTGTAAGCCTCTAACCTGTTAGGTCTCTTGTCAGCTCTCTGAGGATTGCAGCTGGGTGGGGCTGGCCTCAGGCACAGGAGCACCCAATTGCTTCAGGCTTTGGAAGGTGGGGCAAACCCCCTATGTGGGTCTTTGAGAAGCCCAAGTCTTCTGCAGCTGACAAGCCCTGCGGCCAACAGGTCCACACACACAGTCAACACAGTCCTGCCCCGTGTGTGCACCCTGACCTCCCCAAGCGGACCCAGTCTCTCCACGGCGGGAGCCCCACACACTCCACCACTGCCCCACACTCTCCACCCGCTCCTTGTGCACACCCTGCCCCACTAAAGTCGGCTCAGTTGCCAGGCTGCAGAGAATCCAGTCACCAATCTATGCAGGCCCACAAGTTGCCTGAGGGCTTGTTGTTGGGTGGGGCCAGTCTCTAGGGTGGGCTGCCTGCCCTGGCTGAGCTGGATTAAATCGGTGCTCTAGCGGGTGGGGCAGACCCTGGGCTAGCAGGTCCCAGGGAGAACTCCAATTGCGTCTGTGTCAGCACGCCCACACCAGGCCACAACAATGGCCGCCGCCAATGTCCCAGTCCCTGGAGAGGTCTCACCCTTCACCGAGATACACTCAGGGCCTATTAGGTGAGTCTCTTTTCACCACAGTACTGTGCACCTTTCTTTCTGGTGATTTTAGGATGCTTTCTGAAATGGGTGAGTTTGCGCATGGGCCCTTTAAGAGCCGGTTTTAGTTTCTTTGTGAACCGGGTTTTCTGGGGGTGCTCCCCAATGTTTTAGTAGCAGGCACAGTCTGATATCATGCCGCTGGTCTCGATTGTGCTGGGTCCACAAAATGCCCACAGCGGGGGCACTCCCCGGCTCAGGGCCCCGCACCTCCAGGGAGGCTGCGTACCTGTAAGCTGGTCCCGGTGGCCGTGAAGCTGGCGGCTTGTGAAGGCTGCGTTTTTCCTCTCCAGAAGGGAGTCTCTGTCTCTTCCACCTCAATGAGGATTGTCCATTGTTGCAGGAATTCCTCTTATCCAGTTTTCAGTTCTGTCTCAGGGGTAATTTTTCCACGAGTAGTTGTAAATTGGCTGTGTCTACGGGAGAAGGTGAGTTCCGAGTCTGCTTACGCCGCCATCTTGACTTCTCTCTCCGTGACATCTGCTCTTATGTATGAAATAACACCTAGGTGTCTGTGAAATCTCTCACATTTTACTCTGACTTAAATCCCACATGTGTGTATTGTGTAACTCTCATTATATGTGAATTCACACTCATTTTCCTGAGAGACACGACCCCCATTGTCTGTGACTTCACCAGGTTGGTGTGTGCCTTCACACACATTGTGTGTCTGACATCACTCAATGTGTGTGTGACATCACACCAATGGTGTATGTGTGACAAGGCTCACATTTGTGTGTGAAAACACACCCATTGATATGTGTGACACCATTCACTTGTTTTGTGACATAATTCACATTTTTATGTATGACATCATACCTATTGTGTGTGACAACTTTCACATACGTTAAAATCAAACCAATTGTGTGTGGGTTAGGGTTAGTGTTAGCATTAGTTTTAGAGTTTTGTTTAGAGTTAAGGTTAGGGATAGAGCTAGGGTTAGGGTTAGGGCTAGGGCTGGGTCTAAGGCTAGGGTTAGGTTTAGTGTTTAGGTTTAGGGCTATGTTAATAGCCCTAGCTAGATTAGGTTATGTTTAGGTTTAGGGCTAAGGCTAGGGTGAGGGCTAAGTTTAGGGTTATTGCCAGGGTTACAGATAGGTCTAGGGTGTGGGTTAGGGCTATGATTAGAGTTAGGTTTAGAGCTAGTGTTAGTATTAGTGTTAGGGCTGGGATTAGGGTGAGGGTGAGGGCTAGAGTTAGCGTTACTGCTAGGGCTAGGCTTATGGCTAAGTTTAGTGTTATGGTTAGGGTTAGTGTTAGGGTTAGGGTTAGTGTTACGGCTGGGGTTATGTCCAGGGCCAGGATTAGGATTAGATTTAGTGCTAGGTTTAGGTCTAGGGCTACTGTTATCTCTAGACTTAGAGTTAGGGCTAGTGTTAGGTCTAGAGCTAAGGCTAGGCCCTGTGTTCTGGCTAGGGTTACAGTTATGGTTAGGGCTAGGGCTAGGTTTAGGTCTAGGGCTAGCATTAGGGCTAGGGTTAGAGTTAGGTTGAGGGCTTTGGTTAATGTTAAGTTTATGTTTAGGGTTAGTCCTAGTGTTGGGGTCAAGGTTAGGGTTCTTGTTAGTGTTCAGATTCAGGTTTATGTTCGGGTAAGCGTTTGGGTTCGTGTTTGGTTTCTGGTTCGGTGAGGTTTAGGGTTAGACTTATGGGTTAGGGTCAGTTTTAGGGTTAGAGTGAGGGTTAAAGTTAGGATTAGGGTTAAGTCTGTGCTATGGTTAGGGTTAGGTTACAGATTAGGGTTAGGATTAGTGTTAGCTTTAAGGTTATGTTAGTGATAGCGCTAGGGCTAGGCTTAGGGTTAGGTTTATGGATAGGATTTGGGTTAGCGTTAGGATTAATACTCCGTTTAGGGTTAGTGTTACACATAGTGGTAGGTGTTGGTTTTGGGCTACAGTTCGGTTTAGTGTTAGCGTTATGGCTAGGGCTAGATTGAGCATTAGGGTTAGTGCCATGGTTCAGGTTAGGGCTAGGGTTAGGGTTAGAGTTAAGTCTAGGTCTAGCGTTATGGTTAAGGCTATGGCTAGGATCATGGTTCGGTTTAGGGTCATGGTTTGTGTTAGACTTAGTGGCAGGGGTACTGTTAGGTTTAGGGTTAAAGATTGGGTTATTTGTTGGGAATGGGAGAGATCGGTTTAGGGTCATGGTTAGGGTTAGGATTAGCATTAGTGTTGTGGCTACGGTTAGGGATAAGTTTAGTGTTAGTGTTAGGGTTAGGGCCAGGGCTCGGATTAGGACTGGGGTTAGACTTAGGGTTAAGGATAGGTCTGTGGTTAAGGTTAGTGTTAGGGCTAGTGTAAGGGTCTGGTCTAGGGCTGGGTTAGAATTAGGTCTAGGACAAGTGTTAAGGTTAGCGTTACACTTAAGGTGAGGGTTTGGCATAGGGCTAGGTTTAGGCTTAGAGTTGTTTGAGGCTTAGGTTTGGGATATGGGTAGCGGTTTTGGTTGGTGTTGGGGATAGGGTTATTGTTAGGGCTTGGGGTTGGGTTAGGAACAGAATTCTGGTTAGTCTTAGGGCTCGGCTTAGGGCTAGGGCTAGGGCTAGGGTTAGGGTTACGCTTGGGGTAGGTTTAGTGTTTGGGTGAGGGTCAGGTGTACGGTTAGCATTAGGATTAGGTTTTGGGAAAGGCTTAGGTTTAGGTCTAGGGTTAGAGCTAAGGTTAGGTTTAGGGTTAGAGTTCGGTTAGGTTTATGGCTATGTTTAGTGTTAGGGCTAGGGTTAGTGCTAGGTTGCTGGTAGGGCTAGGGCTGCGGCTGGCTTTAGGCTTATGGCTATGGCTAGGATTAAGGTTAGTGTTAGGGTTAATGTTGCGTGCGTTAGCGTTTGGGTTATGGGTAGGGTGAGGGTTAACTTTAGGGTTATGTGTAAGGTTAGGTTTGTATTTAGGGTAAGCGTGGGGCTGGCCCCATGGCTTAGCAGTTAAGTGTGCAGGATCCGCTGTTGGCGACCCAGCTTTGGATCCCGGGTGCACACCGACACACCGCATCTCCGGCCATGCTGACGCCACGTCCCACATGCAGCAACTAGAAGGATGTGCACTTATAACATACAACTATCTACTGTGGCTTTGGGGGAAAAAAATAGGGTAAGCATTAAGGTGACGGGTAGGAGTAGCGGTAGAGTTAGGGGTAAGTTTAGAGTTGAGTTAGAGTTAGGGTTGTGGTTGGGGTAGTGTTAGGGTTTGGTTTAGGGCTACTGTTAGTGTTAGCATTAAGGTTAGGGCTAGGACTAGGGTTAGGGCTAGAGTTAGGCTTAGGGTTAGGGTTAGCGTTAGTGTTAAGGCTAGTGTTAGGCATAGGGTTAGGGGTAGGGTTAAGGTTAGAACTAGGTCTAGGGCTAAGGCTAGTGTTAGTGTTAGTTCTAGGGCTAGGTCTAGGGTTACTGTTAGGGTTAGAGTATGGGTTAGGGCTAGGCATAGGGTTAGGGTGAGGGTTAGGGTTAAGGCTATGTTTAGGGTTAGGGTTAGGGTTAGGTTTAGAGCTATATTTATGTCCGTGGTTTGGTTAGGGTTAGGACTAGGGCCTGTGTTGGGGTTAGGGCTAGGGCAATGATTAGGTCATGGTTAACATTAGGGTTAGGGCTACTGTTGGGTTAGAGTTGGGGTTAGGGTTGTGGTTAGGGTCAGGTCTATGGCTAGGGTAGAAGTTAAGCCTATGGCTAGGGTTATGGTTAGGTTTATGGTTACAGTTACGGTTATGGTTAGTGGTAGGTCTCGGGTTAGGCTCAGGTCTCTGTCTAGTGTTTGGGTTAGCCCTAGGTCTATGTCTAGGTTTAGTGTCAGGGTTAGGTTTAGGGTTAGTACTAGACCTATGTTTAGGTTTACGTTTAGGGGAAGGGTTAGAGTTACAGCTAGGGTTAGGATAGGGTTACAGTTAGGGCTAGGGTTAGGGTTCGATCTATGGTTATGGTTAAGGTTATGGGTGTGTTAGGTTTAGATTTAGTGCTAGATTTACGGGGAGGTCTAGCGTTAGGGTTACTGTTAGGACAAGGGTTAGGGTTAGGGCTAGGTTTAGGCCTTGGATTAGCCTTAGGTTTAACCTTAGGGTTTGGGTTAGATTTATAGCTACAGTTAGGGTTAAGTCTAGAGTTAGTGCTACAGTTAGGGTTAGGACTAGGGCTGGTCTTTGGTTTAGGGTTAGGGCTAGAGTTCGGATTACAGTAGGGTTAGGGTTAGTTTTGGGCTAGGGTTAGGACTAGAGCTAGAGCTAGGGCTATCATTAGGGTTACGACTAAGTTAGGGATAGTGTTAAGGCAAGGATTATGCTTAGGATAAAGGCTAGGGTTAGGATTAATGTTATAGTTATGGTTAGGGATTGTTTAGGTTTTCAGTTGAGGGTAGGGGTAGAGGTAGCGTAAGGGTTAGGTTAGGATTAAGGCTAGTGTAGTGGTAAGAGTTGGGTTAGGGTTAGAGTTAGAGGAGTGGTAGGCTTAAGGGTAGGGTGAGGGTTGGGTTAGGGTTAGCGTTACGATGAGTGTTAGGGCTGGTGGTAGCATGAGAGTTAGCGTTAGGGCTAGAGTTAGGCTTAGGGCTAGGATTATTCTGAGGGCTAGGGTTGGGCCTAGCATTAGAAGTAAGATTAAGAGTAGGGTTAGGATTAGGGTTATGGTTAGCATTATGGGTAGGGGCAATTTTAGGGCTACAGCTAGGGTTAGTGGTAGGTTAAGGTTACATTTAGGGTTAGGTTTTGGGTTAGGTATAGGCTTAGGTTTAGTGTCAGGTTTAGGGCTAGTATCATAGTTAAAAGTAAGATTAGGACTAGGATTAGGGTTAGGGTTTGGACATGGGCTAGTGTTGGCATTAGGGTTAGGGCTATGATTAGGACAGAGTTAACATTAGGGTTAGGGTTAGTGTTGGGTTATGGTTAGTGTTGGGTGATGGTTAATGTTAGCTTTAGGGTCACCTCTAGGCTAGGGTTGGGGTTAGGCCTAGAGCTAGAGTTAGAGTTAGGATAAGTTTTAGGTTTAAGGTTAGTCCTAGAGCTAGGGTTAGGTTTACTTTTAGCGGTAAAGTTAGTGTTAGAGATAAGTTTAGTTTAGGGACAGGGCTAGGGCAATTGCTGGGGCTCGGTTTTTGTTAGGGATAGAGTTACGTTTAGTGTTAGTGATCAAACTAAGGTTAGGGCTGTGGCTTAGACTGGGATAAGTGTTAGGGTCAAGGTTATCCTAGGGCTGAGTTAGAGTTAGGGTTAATGTTAGGCTTAGGGGAATGGGTAGGGTTGGGGTTAGAGATGGTTTAAGGTTAGGTATAGAGATAGTTTTAGGGTTAAGGTTAGTGATAGGGCTAGTGTTATGGTTACGGTTAGAGCCAGGGCTATGGACAGGGTTAGGGTTAACCTTAGTGTTAGGACTAGATCTAGATTTATCATTAGGGTTAGAGCTAGGGTTAGTGTGAGGGTTCGAGCTATGGCTAGGGCTAGGGCTAAGTTTAGGGTTAGATTTAGGGCTAGGATTTCAGTTGGGTTAGGGCTAGCGTTGAGGGTTAGGGTTAGGGATATGGTTAGGGTTAGAGTCAGGTGTAAGGGTAGAGTTTGGCATAGGGTAGTGTTAGGGTTTGTGTTATGGTTAGGACTAGTGTTAGGCTTAAAGGTAGGGCTAGGGCTAGGCCTAGAGTTATGGTTAGTGTTAGGGTTAGTGTTAGGTCTAGCACTAGCGTGAGGGTATGGCTAGGGCTAGAATTAAGGTAAGATTAGGAGTTATGGTAGGGTAAGGATTTGCTTTAGGGTTAAGTGTAGTGCAGGGTCACGGTTACGGCTAGGTTTAGGGTTAAGGGTAGGGTTAGTGTTAGGGGTATGGGGATGGGTTTATAGTGGGGAATGGGGATGGCTTTTTAGTGTTTGGTTTGGTTTAGGGTTAGCATTAGTGTTTGTGCTAGGGTTATGGATAGTGTTAATGTTAGGGTTAAGGTTACGGCCATGGCTAGGGTTAAGGATAGGTCTAGATTTATGGCTAGGGCTAGGCCTGAGTTTAGGGTTAGGACTAGGACTATGGTTAATTTCATGTGTAGGGCTGGGTTAGTGTTAGGTCTAGGGCAATGTTTAACGTTAACGTCACAGATGAGGTTAGTGCTAGGGTTAGGGTTACAGCTAGAGTTATGGTTACTGTGAGCGATAGTGTTAGGGTTAGGGTTAGGTTTAGGGTTGAGGTTGGGTTGGGGTTGGTTTAGGGTGAGAGTTAGGGCTCAGGGTGGCGATGGAGTGTTAGTGCAATGGTTAGGGCAGGACTATGGTTAGTGCTAGGTTTAGTGTTAGGTTTAGGACTAGGGTTAGTGCTAGGTCAGGTTTAGGGCTAGGGCTGTTGTTGGTTTTATGTTTAGGGCTATGGCTAGGATTAAGGTTGGGGTATGAATGGGTTAGGGTTAACGTTAGGGGTAGCGTTAGGGGTAGAGCTAGGTTAGAGTTCGCGTTAGGTTTAGGGGTGGGGGTAGGGATAGGGGTGGGGTTAGGAGTCGTTTTGTATTATGGTTAGGTTTAGAGTTAATAGTAGGTGTAGGTGCAGGACTTGGATTAGTGTTAGGGTAAGGTTTATGGTTAAGGTTAGGTTTGGTACAGAGTTAATGTTAGTTTTGTGGTTAATGTTAAGGTTATGTTTGGGGTTAAGCTTGCGTTAGGTTTAGGTTTAAGCTTAGGGTTGGGGTAGGGTTTGGATTAGGATTAGGGGAGGTGTGTAGGTGTAGGGGTAGAGTTAGGCCTAGGGTTAAGGTTTGTGTTAGTGCTAGAACTGGGGTTAGGGTTAGTGTTAGACTTGGCTTAAGGTTAGGTTTAGCAGAGTGGTACATGTAGGGATAGTGTTAGGGTTACTGTTAGTGTTAGGGTTAGGGGTAAGTTTAGGGCTAGGGCTAGGTTTAGGGTTAGGGCTAGGGCTAAGGTTAGGATTATGGCTAGTGTTAGGAATAGTGTTATCATTAGGGATGGAGTTGAGGTTAAGTTTGGGTTAGGGTTAGGTTTAGTTTTATGGTTAGTGGTAGGGTTGGGGTTAGGGTTGCATTCGAGTTTGGCCTATGGTTATGGAGGGGCTAGGGTTTCGGTTAGGGTTATGGTTAAGGGAGGAGTAGGTGTAGGGATAGGTTTAGGGTTAGTTTCAGGTTAAGGCCAGTGGTTGTTGTAGGGATTGGGTTAGGGGTAGTTTTAAAGTTAGGGTTAGATTTATGTTTATGGCTAGTGTTAGAGTTGGCATTAGGGTCTAGAGCCACGGTTAGGGTTAAGGGTAGGTTTATGGTTAGGGGTAGGTCTGGGGTACAATTAGGGTTAGCTTTTGGCTTTGTCTTACGTTTAGGGTTAGGGTTAAGGCTGGGTCTAGGGCTGGCTTTAGGGTTAGGGCTAGGGTTAGGCTTAGGGTTAGTGCTAGGTTTAGGGCAAGGGTTTGGGTTAGGGTTAATGCTAGGATTAGTGTTGGGGTTGGGTTGGGGTTGGGTTAAAGAGTTAATGTTAGTGTTCAGGGTAGTATTAGGGGTAGGCATAGGGTTACGGTTAGGGTTAGCGTTAGAGTTAGGGTTAGGGTTAGACTTAGGGGTAGGGGTTAGCTAAGATTTAGGGTTATGGTTACAGTTAGGCATAGGGTCAGGGTTAGGTGTAGCGGTAGGTTTAGGGTTATGATTATTCTTAAGATTAGTGTTAGTGTTATCACTAGGGATTGGGTTATTGTTAGGCTTAAGGTTAGGGTTAGGGTTACGGTTAGGTTTGGGTTTAGGGTTGGGTTAGTGTTAGGGTTCGTGTTACCTTAAGTCTTAGGGTCTGGGTAAAGAGTGTTTTAGGGATAGAGGTAGGGTTACAGTTAAGGTTAGGGGTAGTGATACAGTTAGCTGTGGGAATTGCATTAGCGTTACCATTAGGGCCAGGGCTAGAGTTAGGTCTAGGGTTAAGTTTATGGCTAGGGCTTGGTCTAGGGCTTAGACTAGGGCTAGGTTCAGTTTTACTGTTAGGTTTAGTGTCAGATTCAGGACTAAGCATAGGGCTGCGTTAGTGTTAGTGTTCGGGGTTGGGCTAAGTTTTAGGCCCAGTTTTAGGGTTAGGGTTACAGTTAGAGTTAGGTCTAGGGTTGGGGCTTGTGTTAGGATTATGGATAACATTAGAGTTAGTGTTAAGGCTAGGGATAGTGTTAGGGGTCAGGTGAGGACAATGATTAGGGTTAGGGTTGGGGCTGGGTTTAGGGATAGGGTTAGTTGAAGACTTGGGTCAAGGTTAGTGTTAGGGTTATGGTTAGAAGTAGATTTAGGTTTAGGGTAAGGGTTATGGTTAGGGTTCGGGTTAGGGCTAGGGTTGTATTAGTGTTAGGGTTATTGTTAGGATTAGAGTTAAGTATAGTGTTAGCCTTAGTATTTAGAGTTAGTGTACTAGAGTTAGCATAGTGTTAGGGTTAGGGTTAAGATTTGGGCAAGAGCTAGGTTTAGACATAGAGTTAAGGTTATGGCTAGTGTAAGGTCTGGGTTTTAGGGCTAGGGCTAGGATTAGTTTCAGCTGTAGTTTGGGTTAGGGCTAGATCTAGGGCAAGGGTTAGGGTTAGGGTTACAGTTAGGGTTAGGTTTAGGGCTAGAGCTAGTGCCAGGGTTAAGGTTAAGTCTAGGGCTAGGGTTGCCGTTAGGGATAGGGCTAGGCTTAGGCTTAGTGCTAATTCTTGAATTATTGTTATTGTTAGTGTTAGTGTTTGGGTTCGTGTTGTATTGCGCTAAGTGTCAGGTATAGGGTGAGTGGTAGGCCTAGGTTTAGTGTAGGGGTAATTGTAGGTTTAGATTTAGGGTTAGGGTTAGGTATAAGGTTATGTCTAGGGCTATGGTTAGGGTTAGGGCTAGGTTTAGGGCTATGATGAGAATTAGGCTTAACGTTCGGATTAATGTTAACATTAGTTTTAGGGCTAGGGTTGGGGTTTGTATCATGAACCCTAACCCAACTTTAGCTCTAACCCTAAACCTACCCCAAGCCCTAAAACTCCCCCTAGCCCTAACCCTAATCATATGCCTACCCCTAACACTCACTGTAACTGTAACCCTAAGCCAACTCTAACCCTAACTTAAAACCTAGTCCTAACCCTAACCCTAACAGTAACCCTAACGCTAGCATAACCCTTACTCTAACCCTAGTCTTAACCCAAACCAAAACCCTATGCCTATTCCTACACTTTCCATTGTCCCACCCTAAGGTACACACGACACTAACGTCAGACCTAACCCTTATCATACACCTAGCTCTAACATCAAAACCCACACCGTCCCAAACCGTAAAAATAAATCTAGTGTTAAACCTAATAAGAAACCTAACCATAAATGTAATAACTAAACTTAGCCCTAAGCCCAGCCCTAACGATAACTCTTGTGATAACACTAACCCTGTCACTACACCTACTCCTAACTCTCACCCTAACCCTACATGTAATCCAACCCTAACCTTATCCCTAGCCCTTGCTGTAGCCCTAAACCAGTCCTAACACAAACACTAACCCTATTCCTAATCCTACCCTGACTGCTAAACCTAACCTTAACGGAAACACAAACCACATCATCTAACTCTAAGAATAACCATAACACTAATCCTAGCCCTAGCCCTAAACATAACCCAGCCCAGGCCCTAACCCTAACCCTAGTCCTAACCCTAACCCGAACCCTATCACTAAGCCTAACCCAAACTCGCACCTGAAACCTAACCCTAACCCTAATCTGAACAATAACTCGAAGACTAAACATAACTCTAACCCTAACATGAACCCTAACAGTAAACCTAATCCAACCCAACCCTAACCTTAAACCTAGCCCTAAGCATAAGCCGAACCCTAACCCAAACCCTAAACTGGGCCCCAAATTTAACCCTAACCCGAAGCTTAATCCGACACTAAACCTAAACCTAAACTTATCCCGACCCGAAACCTAAACCTTACCCTAATCCAAAGGCAAACCTCAAAATAAAGCTAAGCCTAAACCTCACAATAACCCTAATCCTAAACCTAACATGAACACGAATCGGAACCCTAACCTAAACAGAAATCTAGCCTAAAACCCCAAACCCTAACCCTAACTCAAACGCTAACCCGAACCCTAACAATAAACCTAACCTGATACCGACACCAAACACTAACCATAACCCTAATCCAAACACTAAACTCACCCTAAACCTTAACATAACCCTAACAGTAACCCTAATCCTAACCGTCCTAACAAAGCAAAACATAACCCTAACCCTAACTGGAAAATGAACTCGAACCCTAGCCATAACCCTAACCCGAAAACAACCCTGAACTTAAACCTAAACCTAAACTTAACATGAAAATTAACCCTAACCCTATCAGCAATCCTAGCCCGAACTGTAACCCTAACCCTAAACCTAATCTTAGCCCGACTCTAACCCTAAGCCTAACCAGAACACGAACCTGAACCCTAAGCCTAACCCTAACTCGAACACTAGCCCTAACACTAAAACTAAACATTACCCTAACCCGAACCCTACTGCTAACCCTAACTTTAACCTGAACTCTAAACATAATTCTAACCCTAATGCTAACCCTAACCCTAATCCAAACCCAACATTAACCCTAACCCTAACCCTAACCCTAGACCTAAATCGAACGCTAACGCTAACCATAACCCTAATCGGAAACCAAAACTTAAACCTAACCCTAACCCTAACCCGAACCCAACCCAAAGCCTAACCCTAACCCTAGCCCTAACCCTAACCCTAACAAGAAACTTAACGCTAAAGCTAAGCCTTTTTCGAACCCGAAACCTAATAGTAACCCTAATCCGAATACTAACCCTAACCTCAGCCTAACCCAAAGCATAACACTAAGGCGAATGCTAACCTGAATCCTAACCCTAACAAGAACCCTAACCCGAACCCGAACCCTAACACTAACCCGAAGACTTACCCAACCACAACCCTAAGTCTAAACCGATATCTAAACCAAGCCCTGACCCTGACATTAACCCGAAAACTAAGACTAACACTACACCTAACCCTAACCCTAAATCTAACTCAAACCCTAACACTAACCCCAACGCTAAACTGAACCTGACCACTGACTCTAACCCTAAGCGTAACCCTAAACTCTAACACTAACCCTACACGTAAAACAAACCTGTACCAAACCCAAACCCTAACCCTAACCAGAACCATAACCCTAAGGCTAACCATAACCCTAACACCAAAAGTAACAGAAACCCTAACCCTTACACTAACAAGATGATAACGCTATGCTAACTGAACCCTAACACTAACCTGAAATCTAACCCAAACCTGGCAACCAACCATAACTCTAACCTCAACCCTAACAATAACCTAAACTCAAACATACTATTAAAGCGAATCATAACCCTATCCCTAACCAAAACCATAAACCTAACCCTAACCAGAAACATATACCTAAATATAAACCTAACACTAACCCGAAAACGAAACCTAACCCTAAAACTGACAGTAAATGGAAACCAAACATAACAGTAACGTAAGACTAAGAGTACCCCAGGAAATGGCTCTGGGGAGAAAAGCATGATGAAGGGCACGTGTGAGGCCTTATGTCTGAGTGCAAAGGTGCCAGGCAGAGGGCGAGAGGATGGCTGGCTCAGGTCGCTGGCTTTCTCCAAAGGAAGCTGGACAACCAGCCGAACATGCTACCTGGGCCAGGCCACTTCCAAGGGGACAAGTTCCTGAGGACATAGCCCTGGGGACGGCCGTCAAGTCTCCTGGGGGTTGTGCTGGGTCACGTCAGAGGAGGAAGCAGCCAGGCAACTGGTGTGCCAGAGGTGACATCAGGCGGCCTCCCACACCCGGGTCCCTGTCCTGCCCAGGCCTCCCGAGGGAGGACAATGGTCGTGGCAGTGGCGAGTGGGGTGGGGCTGCCGTCTAGCCTGTCCCGGGATGACAAAGGAGAGGGCGCCTGGAGATGGGCTGCCCCTGGCCAGGTCTGAGGGACCGACCCAGCTTGGGGCAGTCGGGGGCAGAGAGAGAATCCACCTCCGCCCTTTCCCTGCAGGATCTTAGGGCTGGCCAAATCCTTAACAAGACAGGTTGTCTGGAGAAAATCAGACACAGTTGAAGAACGTGTGTCCATGGGAGAAACACGGGAAACTGAGTCTCTCCACACACTGGCAGAGATTCTCATCTTGCATACTCTCCTGAGCTAATGACAAAGGTGGATGTCATGGGTGGGCCTATGGGAAGGGAGAGGGGAGGAAGATGACTGTCATGCCAAGGGACATGTAAAGGCTTGTTTGAACCATTTCCCCTGCACTGGGGTCAGGTCCGGAAGGGCCAGCACGGAGGTGACTAGGAACTGACATCTCTATGGTGTGGCCGGCCCCAGGGCAGGCGTGGGGGTGGTGGGTGGAAGTGGGATGGCGTGTGAGTTGGCACCAGCCAGCGGTGGAGGCAGCGACTCAGAAGTCAGGAGTTTCTCTCTCTCTCCCTCTCTCTCTCTCTCTCTGTCTCTCTCTCTCTGTCTCTCTCTCACTGTCTCTCTCTCTCCCCCTCAGGGACCTGAGGAGAGTAAGGTGCTGTGCCCTGCCCACCTCGCCTACCTCTCCCATTGGCCTTTCTTTCTCTGACCGCTCCTGGAGCCCTGCGGGCTTGGGTTCAACCCCCCACACCCCCGCACAGGCCGAGGGTGCATGCGCGACTGCAGGGGCCTAGGGCTGGCCTCGGGAGTCCTCAGTGAAGGACCCGGCTTCCCGCCAAGCTCTGACCAGCTGGCACCACCCAGCTGAAACTGTTCCATCGCCGCCCTTCTGGACTTGGCTTCGGCTGTTGTCTCCCTCCCCTCCCCCACTCCCACTCAGCTTGAAGGCCGCTTCCCTTGGAAGCATTGCTCTGGCCCTGATGGCCACAGACGTACTGGGCTTCAAGCTCAAGGCTCTTTCTGGGCCAGCTGCTTCGTCCAGGGGCTCATTTCTTCCTGGAAATACAAAGCCATGGCCTCACCCCATGCCTGCACTTTGCGTCTGCAGCCAGGTCAGGTGTAGGAAAGACTCTGTGGAGTCAGAAGGGCCGAGACAGGCAGATGGCACCACAGGGCTAGGGAGCCAGGGCCAAACTGGGCAAGCCCTTCTGGCCACAGGTCCCAGCCTCCTGCCTGGAGTTGGGAAGGCTTGGCCTTCATACTGCCCAGGCCATGGCTCCAGGGAGAAATCTGCCATGGAGGGCACGTGTGAGGCCCTCTGCCTGAGGTCGCAGGTGTCACGTGCAGGGCCACTGCAATCCTGGCTCGGCTTGCCTGCTTTCTCCAAAGGAGGCTGGCCAACCAGCCGAACCTGGCACCTGGGACAGGCCCCTTCCAAGGGGACGAGTTCCGGATGACACAGCCCTGGGGATGGCTGCCAAGTCTCCTGGGACGTGTACTGGGCCCTCGTCAGAGGAGGAAGCAGCCTTTCCGGCGGTGTGCCAGACCTGAGATCTGGAGGCCTCCCACCCCCAGGTCCCTGTCCTGCCCAGGCCTCCCGAGGGAGGACGATGGTCGTGGCAGTGGCGAGTGGTGTGGGGCTGTTGCCGAGCCTGCCCTTGGATGCCCTGGGAGAGGGCGCTGGGGCATGGGCTGCCCCTGGCCAGGTCTGAGGGACCGACCCAGCTCGTGGTTGTCAGGTGCAGAGAGAGAATCACTCTCCGCCCTTTCCCTTCAGGTTCTGATGGCTGGCCAAATCCTTAACAAAACAGGTTGGCTGGAGAAAATCAGACCCAGCTGAAGAACATGTGTCCATGGGAGAAACCCGGGAAACTGAGTTTCTCCACACAGGGCAGAGATTCTCATCTTGCATCCTCTCCTGAGCTAATGACAAAGGTGTATGTCTTGGGTGGGCCTGGGGGATGGGAGAGGGGAGGAAGATGATTGTCATGCCAAGGGACATGTAAAGGCTTGTTTGAACCATTTCCCCTGCACTGGGGTCAGGTCCGGAAGGGCCGTTACAGAGGTGACCAGGAACCGGCCTCTCTGTGGTGTGGCTGGCCCCGGGGTGGGCGTGGGGGTGGCTAGTGGAAGTGGGATGGCGTGTGAGTTGGCACGACTCAGTGGAGGCAGTGACTCAGAGGTCAGGGATCTCTCTCTCTCTCCCTCTCTGTCTTTCTCTATCTCTCTCCCTCGGGGACCTGAGGAGAGTAAGGTGCTGTGTCCTGTCCACCTCGCTTACTTCTCCCATGGGCCCTTCTTTCTCTGACCTCTCCGGGAGCCCTGTGGGCTTGGGTTCAACCCCCCACACCCCCGCACAGGCCAAGGGCGCATGCGCGACCGCTGGGGCCTAGGGCTTGCCTCGGGGTCCTCAGTGAAGGCCCCACCCTCCCGCCAGGCTCTTACAGGCTGGCGCCACCCAGCTGCAGCTGTTCCATCGCCACCCTTCTGGACTTGGCTTCAGCTGTTGTCTGCCTCCCCTCCCCCACTCCCACTCAGCTTGAAGGCCGCTTCCCTTCCTTGGAAACATTGTTCTCGTCCTGATGGTCACAGGCATACTAGGCTTCAAGCTCAAAGCTCTCCCTGGGCCAGCTGCTTCATCCCGGGTCTCATTTCTTCCTGAAAAGACAAAGCCGTGGCCTCACCCCATGCCTTCACTTTGCGACTGCAGCCAGGCCAGGTGTAGGAAAGGCTCTGTGGAGTCTGAAGAGCCGTGACTGGCATATGGCACCCCAGGGCTTGGGAGCCACAGCCATACTGGGCTAGTCCTTCTTGCGACAGGTCCTTGCCTCCTCTCTGGAGTCAGGAAGGCCTGGCCTTCCTAGTGCCCAGGCCATGGTCCGGCGAGAAATTCACCATGGAAGGCAGGCATGAGGCCCCCTGCCTGAGGGCGTGTGTGCCATGCCCAGGGCGACAGGAAGGCTGGGGCAGATCGCCTGCTTTTTTCAAAAGAGGCTGGCCTATTCGCTCATCCTCCTGCTCCAGGCCCATTTCGTGGTGGACCAGTTCCGAAAGAAAGAGCCTTGGTGCCTGATGCCTATTTTTTTGGGTGTGTTCTCATCCCCGTCAGAGGAGGAAACCACTTGGCAACTGCTATGCCACACCTTGGGTGTTTTAGCCTCCCTCAGCCAGGTCCCTGCCATGCCCATGCCTACCTGCATGGAGGGACTACTAAGGTCTTGGCAGTTGCCAATGGAGATAGTCGTTAGAGACTTAACTTGGGGTTGTAGTAAAAGAGCATAACATAACAGCATTGAGCCTAGGCTCTGTCATTTATGAGCTGTGTAACCTGGATGAGTTTTCTAGCCACTGTACCCAGTCTCTTCATCTATATAATTGTGAAAAGACCAACATCTACTATGTCAGGATATTTTGAGGATTATGTGTGTTAATGTATCTTCAAGCACAGAATTAACATTCAGAGTGTAGTGCCTGGCTCAGTAGAAGTGCTTGCTGCTGTTATTATAATTATCATTATTTCATGTCCTTCACTTCCTCGTGAGTTCCCTGTAAAACCAACCATGATCCATGGTGTCAACAGTTTTATTCCAGGTTCCTGCTTAATGGCCTGCAGAGGGGCCCTCGGACTCATAGCCTCCTATTTTTATCCCAGTCTCTGGAGGGATGCATTTACCTCTTTCTTCTTTGCACTGAGGCACTGATTGGGGTCCCACACCCAACCCTGCATGTACTCCTTTTAATATCCCATGCTATTGAAACACTGTTTAGTGTTTACTTGGTGGCATATACTCCCTGACATGCACAATGCATGGGACATAGGATTTAGGAAACATTGTTCCCTGTAGGGCTCTGATTTTATCATAACACAGAGTACAGTTGATCAAGGGCCAAGGTAGAGTTCCTTATTGCAAAAATCTTCAGAGATGAGGGTATTCTAATGTGATACCACCTGAAAATAAAGCCAGCACATAAAAGCAGATGTAGTTTTAAAAGGAAAAGCACACAATTGAAAGAATTGATCCAATTAAATACACTATTCTATTTGTTTATGTATCAAATTACGGATAGGTAATAAGCAGGTGTACAGATAGTAGAATTATCAATTTCATAGAGAATTCTTTTAACAGTTGTTCATATCTTGTGTTTTACATCATTTATTAGGGTAATATTTTCATCTTTACTTTTCCTTGTGTCTCTATCTTTCTCAACTTTTCCAAGAGATATATTTATATTATCTTCTAAAATTTCAGGGAAAGTTAAAAAAAGTTATGAAACATTTGAAGTTGTTGATTTTGTATATTGGAGGAGGACTAGATTGCAAATGAATTAGTGATAATTAGAGTTTTATTTTGGTAAAAGATGGTAGTTGGAATTGATACCAGGATATTCGTAACCCAGTTTTTACATCATTATTTGATGTAGTTTTTAAAATGCCAGAACCGGTAATTTTAAATATAATAACTTGTTTCATTTTAAAATATGTGTTCTTGGAGTGGGTGACTGAGGTAAGTAGACAATAATTTACTGTAGTAACTTGTTTTTCTCCAATTAATCTGTTATAAACCCAAGAGCCATATAGCATTCTTTTGTCCAAATGACCTGATGGCACTTTCTTGACTTTTCTTGCTGTGACTCTAGCAATCTGGGGTCACACCACCCTCTCGCTCCTAGTCATGCTTTCATTTGTAAGAGTAACATTGTCAATAATATGGTGACAAATTTTCACACAGTCTACAATTTACTAAAATATATATATCAATTGCAAACTTTGATAACATAATTGTTAAGGAATGAACAATTTGTAGTGCACTTAACAGCTGATTGCTACACATTATTGTGTACTGACATCATGGTTAAAACCATTATTTGCAACATGTGGCCTCTTTCAATTTTATTTTAAAGGAAAGGGTTCAATGACTTTTCTTTTTGAAGAAGGGAGACTTGCATTTCCATCTTAGAAAATTGAGAACTGGTTTTTAGCCCTTTTTCTTGTCTTCAGCTCTTCTTTATATTGGTTACTAATTCACATGTCCAGTTACTTCAGATTCATGGTACTATCTCCTCTGCCTTTTTCATGGCTCTCACATTCATTTATCCATAATCCATTCTGTGAAAGAGGTTTATCTCCACCTTCATATATTGAGGAAGGAACGGACCCTCCTTTATGTGAACTTGGAAAGAAAGGCCAAGGTGACGCCTCGGTGCCCCTCCCCACCAGTGAGCTGCAGATGGGCTGCAGATTCTTGTGAATCTTTTGCTCACCTCCTGGCTCCCTACATACTTGGCATTGTCTGGACGGAGAAGTCTATAGAAGCTGGCTGAAGGATAAGACTGGTTAGAAAGGACATCAACAAGCAGTGTGTTCCAAAATTGTTGGCCAGAAACATTAATAAGAAGAAATCTTTTCCGTTTATCTTGTTTTCTCTTTATCTTCTCTCTCTTCATTTTCCTTTACTTATATGGTATAAACCCTATCCACCCCCCATGGTGTTTTTTTTTTTTTCTCAAAGCCCCAGTACATTGCTATATATCTTAGTTGTAGGTCAACCTATGGTGGTTCTTTTTCCTGGAGTCCCGTGGCATTTTATTCATATCTCTTTCAATCAAATTATTTCTGTAGCGTAATTTATCTGTTTATACATATCTGTCTTCCTTGCAGACCCCCAACATCTCAAGACCTTTGGGCGCATAATATATACTTAAGTATTTGAGTGAATCAATGAAGATCTCTTGTTGAATAAGATCTAAATAAATACAATACCTACTCAGCACATGAATGCAAGCATTTGAGAGAGAGTTTTGTGTCTGTTGAAGCAGACTGTGGACCAATTTAGGGGCTCAGTGCCAAGGTTACTCAATAGATTGAGACAAAATGAAAGAGATAATTAACTTTAGATTTAAAATTCATGGAGAACAGGAGCAGGATATCTAGGTGTGAATCAGCACTTGATCATTCATGTTGCATCTTTGGAAAATCCAGTCCTTTATTTTTCTATGAAAATGTGACAGGCTAAGAGAGTGAACAGAGAACTGGTTTTTAGAAAGGCAACTTTGTCGCAGGAAATCCTGGAGGAAAATATATGGAAGGAGAGCTGGTAGAAACATGGCAGAAACTTTTTGTGTAGAAATCCTAAAAATTGAGTTTACATGCTGGCTGAAAGATTTGTAACTCAACATTTCTCCAATATAGGTTAGACCAAATTTTAAATATCTAGGTATACAAAAGGAATACAAAGGAACATAGATCAAACTGAAAGGAGTTTAGGATAGAACAAAGAAATGAAGCTAAGGTAAACCAGCACACTAAAATGTGTTTCAGAAGTACCTGCAGTTTTGAAAGGTAGTTGGAAATTTATCACTCTGGTTTAAAGTAGAAAGGGAAATGGGAACAATTCTCTATCATTTCATGTCCATGAGATTAAAAGCTACAGTCTGTCAGAGAAGCAAAACCTGTCTGGCCTCTAATGTCCAAAAAAGTGTTTTGAATCATGCCTAATGAAAGAGAGTCTGTGTGATGTAATGCAAATACAGTATCATCAACTCATTTCCAAGTTTATTACAAACACTTTAGCACAAGTTTAATTGAGGTAATGCAGAATTCTATAAGGGGCCAAGGAAGAGGCTGATAGCATTCTCTCTTTCAGCTTCTCACTTGACCAAGGGAGAAAATGTTCTTGAACAGATTGACCACGTCTCCTAAAGACAGTGCTCATTTTCAATTTTTCTTTTTATAAACTCATCCTGCATTTTCCCTTACATATGCAAGCTACAGCATGTGTGTAGACACCCTTCATTGGCAATGAGGAGCAGATCCATACTATTAAATAATCAAATAAGCGGAACATACGGTTGGTGCCTTTTAGGAAAACTACAGGTTTAAGCCCACCCTTATTGGTGGAAGAACATGGTATACCCGAATTAAAATATCTACCATTTATTATGCAGCTAATCATGTCATGCTATTTAAATGAAACTTAATGAATTCTTCTTCTATAAAATTGATTATATTTTAGTCAAACTGATGTATAGTTTTATATAAGTGCATTTTTACTTAAAATATAAAACTCTTTAGAGTCTGCTTCATTCAATTTTAGAGGCATATTTTGTACATTTTGGTGTGATTTTATTTATTATCCTTCATAACAGAGAGGCACATCCTACTCTTTTTCTTGCTGCCCTCTCTCTACAAGTTAAAACTCATCCAAGTTTATTTTGCTTCATAAGGCATAGGCTTACTTTGTGATGAAAAAGAGATCATTTCTGAAACATATTTGGAACTGTAGGGAGCCCAGAATTTTAGACTGTGCTCAGAATTTTGTGAGGTAACTTCAAAAAAGATGGAACATTTAAAGTTTACCAGGAAAGTTTTCTGCTACTTTGCTTAACAGTAGGTTTTTTTTTTTTAAACAGTTTAGTTTCTTAACTCTTTGGAAGGATGAGTGAAGGAGTTGGCAGGTTTAAATGTACCCCTGATAGAGCTCTCTCTGGGTTACTGTTTCAAAACAACCGTCCCAGTTGATGAATATTTAATGGGGACTCTGTCAGTCTCAGAGCTGAGAGAGGCAGTTCTCAAAGCTCCACCAGGTCCTGGGAGAGGAGAGCGCTGGTAACCAGTGTCGTCCGAGTTTGGATGAGGTGTGGTCTTTCTCAGGATGTTAGAACTGAGTGGAGTTCTCAGATGCAGCTCAGTGACTCTAGACCTGAGCCCTGCTCAAAAACCAATTGACTTGTCATTCGATCTGAACCTCGTGTCTGCCCTCTGCTCGTGCCCCTTTCTGCCATTTCTCATGCTTCTCCTGACTCTCTCTCTTTCCTACACCTTCTTTCTTCTTTTTGCTCTTTTCCTTACTTTTACTCTCTATTATATTCCTTCTCCCTATCATTTTTTTCTGTCTCTTATTGTTCTCATTCATTTGCTTTTTATTTTGTAATACAGTTACTCTGTACATCACTTTCATCTTAAAATCTTCACCCTCTACAACGCCTATACTTCAGCTAGCTATGTTTTTTAAAGATTTTATCTATTTTTTATTTTCCCCCCCCAAAGCCCCAGTAGATAGTTGTATGTCACAGCTGCACATCCTTCCAGTTGCTGCACATGGGATGCGGCCCCAGCATGGCCAGTGAAACAGTGCATCGGTGCGCGCCCGGGATCCGAACCCGGGCCAACAGCAGTGGAGCGTGCGCACTTAACGGCTAAGCCACGGGGCCGGCCCTCAGCTAGCTATTTTGAAGAGAGTATTTTGATAAATTTCTATTAGATGTTATAACATGCTGATTCAAGGAAATAAAAACTATCACAAATGGGATGGGGATGAAGAGTGAATTCAGTTCAGGTAGCCATGGAATTAGACAGAGGGAAACTGAGAGCTTAGTTGTAGGTGTTCAAAATATTTCCTGATACATCTTTGTAGTTCATTGTTGTGGTAAACTGCACAGAGTCTTATTTACTGCTGGAGCCCAGGTGTTTGCTCCTTGGGGCAGCTCATCAGACCTCGGCCTATAGAAAAGAAGCTAGGAAACATTGCATGCATTTCTAATGTGAAGAACTGTTAGTGTTCCACCAGGAGACACCTTGGGCTCTTCCCTGCACTACCTGAATAGAAAAAGAGGAAGAGAAGCTTTTCTCCATCTGCACAAAACCAAGACCTTATCTTGAGTTTGAGAGGATTGGAGGTGACTGAAAACAAAAGTGTTCCCGAGTTTGGATTTGCTTTAACAAGAACTATTGGCTGGCTTTGATGTTAAAGGTCTTTATTCAAAATTGACTACCTCTAATGCTAAGTTCAGAGTGGATATTTGTCAGTATAAGAGAGAAGAATCGCTTTTTGATTAAGTCACTAAAATACAGTATTTGGGAGAATGGTTATCTTTGAAGGCGACTTGTTCATATTCTGTTGCCACAGTGACATCTGTTGGTAAGTGACTACTTCATGCTATTCTCGATAATTTCTGTTTGAAAGACACACTGAGCTTGATAAATAAATGGCAAGCAATAGGATATAATGGAACACATGAGGAAGCCATTTAGGGTAAAGCTAATTCAGCCTGAATTTGTTTTTCCAAAAGGGTCTGTCGCCTGCACTGTGTATCTGCTTTGTCATGTCCCAAAGAGAAGAGTAAATGCCATTAAGATAAGAATGTAACTTCCCCCTCATTGGCATTTCTTTAAGGATAAGCATTTCTCCCTAGGCTAGGATTTGATTGCTGCAGTCATCCTGTGACCACCCAGCTCCAGACAACAGACATGACACCAGCCATGCCCATCAAGACAGCAGATCTGCTCCCCTGCTGTGTCCATCAATAGCTGTTCTGGCAGAGCAATCTGGCAGGGCTGATTTCGTGGCTATTGTAAAAGGGATATTGCAATCACATGTGATACATGCTCTTTGACGGTATATAACTTCTCTGTACACCCCACTTCTTTGGTGCCCTTCCTTCCTTAGGGAAGCAAGGCCACAGGCCATGGTCCTCAAAAGTTGGCTCATAAGAAACTCACTCCAATTTTGATTTATAAATTGATTATGGATTATTTAAGTCAACAAGCTGATATGCAGGAAGTAGTAAAGGCACAGTGGTACCCGTGTTGTCTGATATAAAATCTTTCCTCACTCTTTCCCTTCCCAGGATGCCCACTCTTCATGGTGGTACCTACTTCCATGGTGTGGTCATTCTTCTGATCACTCCTTTCATTCCCTCTTACAATTACTCAACAAATATTTAAACACCTACTGTATGCCAGGCTTGGGATACACTAAGGAAAAAATTTTCTACAAAATCTCTGTCTTCACAGAACTTGTTTTTGTTGGCTAAGTGAGATAATGGTTAAGTAGGCAGACAAGTGAATTACATAGTCTATCGTGTGATGATCTGTGTCAAGAAGAATGTAAGTGATAGGCAATGGGGAGAGCTAGAGAGTGAGTGGGTTGCTACTTTAATTAGAGAGCACAGGGAGGCTGGAGCAAGGCCCAGAGGGAAGGGACAGAGTAGGAGGACATGCAGATATCCCAGGGCTGCAGAGATGCTGTGGAGGAACTGTGACTCGGATGTTGTTGGGCAGCAAGAAGCCAGTGTGGCTGGAGCACAGTGAGCAAGAGGGGAAAGGCAGAGAAGGTTTGAGATGCCGGGGATGGTGAGCAGATGAAAGAAGGCCCCTGGGCCCATCAAAACTGTGCTGTAAGTGAAATGAAAACTTTCAATGTCATTTAACTATACGTTATATAATTTAAGTAGTAAATATCTTTTGGTTTTCTATAGTCTTGTCAAGTACATCAACTAAAATGCTGCTAAATTGGGAATGTCTAAATTATCCCCAGGAGTGACTGCTGTATCTTGTCAGCCGTCTGGTCTGCACAGCAGTCGGGGTGGGAGTAATGTGACAGTCAGGAGAATAACTCTACTCTTCAGGTTGTCACCAACTGTTTGTGTTATGTTTCATCTGTAAAATGCGGAGGACGGAAAAGATGAGTGGTTTTCATACTCTGATCCATGGAGCACTGGATATTCCTGAAGGCTCTTGGTTTTTGTTTGTTTGTTTTTGTGAGGAAGATCGGTCCTGAGCTAACATCTATCACTCCTCCTCTTTTTGCTGAGAAAGACTGGCCCTGGGCTTACATCCATGCACATCTTCCTCCACTTTATATGGGATGTCACCACACCATGGCCTGACAAGCGGTGCGTCGGTGCGCGCCCAGGATCCGAACCGGTGAACCCTGGGCCGCTGCAGCAGAGCGCGCGCACTTAAACGCTTGCCCCACCCAGCTGGCCCTGAAGGCTCTTTGTTTTTTTTCTTATGTTTATAAACTTCGATGCAAGCTTCACGTAGAAGAAAGTGTCCCCTAGCTTTAAAAAGATTCCTGGACTTGGTCCTCACTTAGGTTTTCCAGTATGAAGAGTTTGCAGTCTCACAGACTCCCAAAGGACAGACAAAAGGAGCAAGATCCCTTTTTTCCGAGTGTCTCTTGTGACAGTGCTCATTGTCTCTCATTCAAACCAGAAGGTGATTTGTCAATAGTGAGATATAGCATTTGAGACCCCATCCTTCAAGATGGCTGAGTTGTTGTCCATCATTTTACAGACTTATGCTAAGTGAATTATATAAAAAGTGAATGTCTCAGCAGGTATTTTCTGACACAAAATAGAAACTAAGAATTGAGAAAAGTAATTATGATTGATGTCTGTCAATAAGGGCATAGGGCTAGTCTAATTTTAAAAGTAATTAATGGCATGAGTGTTAGTGACTGTACATATTAAATATATTGAAAAGTATTCATATTCTCATAACAAAGAATTATAACTGGAAGATAAACTGGATGTTTTTGGTACTTATGGTTAAAGATGTATTTTATTTAGTTTTGTTTTCTGATTGAGGAAATGAGAAAATTTATTTTTTAATATATTGACTATCTTCTTCCTTTCCAACCTAGAATCTCAATCTGCTATTTTGGAAACTGAAAAATATGTTCAGATGCTGTTCAACAGGTAAGAAAATCTTGGTAGGATGTCAAATCCTTTTCTCTCTTATGTATCATAAAATTGTGACACACTCTCATTTATCTTCCTGTCTGCCCATCTGACTAGGCCACCTTGTTTCTCTAAGCCTACAGGGGAATCCAGTCAGGTGGAAGGGGATGTTTTCTTCCACTTACACTTTGCAGAGAAAATCAGCCTTGAAGTGGAACTGAGCACATGCTTTTCAGAAGCTGCATCATTCTCTACCCAGACAGAGCATTGGGCCTGACAACAGCTGGATCCAGCAGAAAACTGGACACTCTAGGAGATGTCATGTGGAGATGTGCCTGGCTGGACTAATAGTCACATGGATATGAGTTTTAAAAAAATCTCTCAGAGCTTTTCCAAAATCAAATAATATTCTTAAATTGCTGTAGATGAAACATTAGTTAGTGTCTTTTTAATTTCAACAGAAGCTTTTTTTTGTGTTACTAAAGAAGCCAAATTTCATCTTTTTTCTTGTTACCAAAATGGATTTACTATTAAAAAAAAAAGAAACCTGCAAGAAAGGAAACACTCATATGGAATAGAAATTGTGGATAGCAATTGCTACTTTTTTATATAAAATCATCTGTTTTATTTATTTACACTTTCTCCCAACTGTGCTTTTGAAAATACCTTAGTATTAGAAATTACCAGTAAGAAGAGGGTGTGCGCCCTTGAGTGTGGTCCAGTAGAAGTCAGGTGACTCAGACCTGAGTTCTAGGCCCAGGTCTGTTTCTGGTTAGTGTGTGACAATGTACTTAGGCTCTCTGGAACATAGTATTCTTTTCTGTAAAATTAAAGAATTTGAAGATTTTTGAGAACTTTCCCAAATATTAAATGACTTCTCTTTTAAAAAAGTAGAAAGATCCTTCTCAAACTTATAAATTATCAAAAATTTTTTGTGACCTTTCACTTACCAAGAACAACTGATGTCCCTTCAATTATATTGATTGAAAATAAAGATCATAAAAGTATATATTTGGTAATCTAATAAATGAATTAGCATAAAAATGAGCCAGGAAAAAATTTATGATCAATGAAGATATTACATTATGAAAGTATTACTGTTTGTTACACTGTACAAAATTATGACACTAAAATAGAATCTTTTTGCTGACTGTAAGTTTATATTGTTACTCATATATCACTATTAACCCTATTATGTTTTACAAGCAATAAAATGTTTTGAAAGGAAAAAACAATAAAGCAGCAGCCCTGCATTACACATGAAAGTTGTGCTCCCCCTGGAGGGAAAATGAGGATACAACATTGGTCGGGTACTTCATTTTGCAATCTACTGGTACCTTTCAAACATATAGCTATTATTGTAAGAGTAAAGATATTCTTAAGAATAGTGCCACAAAACAGGTTTTCCAGCTTCTTTTTGTCAGAGCTGAGACTTACATCAGGCTGGGGCACTTGAAGAGGCATGGGGGACTCAGCTGAGGGTGGTTCAATTACTGTGAGATGATTAGCCAATAGCAAATAAGACGGAGAAAGATTAAAAAGAGGTAAAGGGAAATAAAGTTGGAAATAATTAAGAAAAATAGTGCCTTCAAAATATCCTCTCATTATTTTTATAGCTTTTAACTTATTTTATTTCTTTTTGAGGCATGACTAGGATAGTATGTTAGATTTTTCTAAATCCTTATCTCCAGGGCATATATTACTGAGTTCTTCATTATAAATGATAATGCCAAAGAAAACCTGGACAAAAGTATTCTGTAATATCCACAAGGACAAAACATGTACAACATTGCTCTATATATTAAGAGTCCAGCTGTAATAGTCGAGATATATATTCATGTGTGTAAAATTATAATGATTTTCTAATTTTCTCTGACTGGGAACCATGGTAAAATATACAGGAATAAGCAGGAAACCTGAAAAACTAGGTGATTTAAAACACCTGATATTACAGCTAGACCATTCAAGGGTGAAATCAATTTCAATTTCACACCTTCTCCTTTCCTTGTAGCCAGTGAAGTGTTTGGAAGACAGAAAACACGTAAAATTAATTGAGAGTTAACAGTATTTGGGGGCAGTTGAGGTTAAGGACTCAACAATGATGTCCCTTACTTCAGGAGCCATTGACTTTTTGTCATAAGTTTACTTTATACACGGATTCTCTTCTTAGATTATTTCTGTATGTTTCTTAGAAGAGAGACAGGGAAGGAGAATTAACTATCAATCTACTGTGTACCGGTTCCTTTACTGTATTACCTTATGCAATTCTTACTGTAATCCTTTAAAGTAACTGTTATAATTCACATTTGATAAAGAAAACCATGTTTACAAAATTGATCAAGGGTAAGAGGGAAGATCTGAACATCAGTCCGTTGGGCTTATGCCTCATATTCTCTCCACTGTGATAAAAATGGTGCTTCAACATGGGTACTCACCATCTGGCTATTTAATACCGGCTCCTGCCAACAGCATTGGATTAGATGAGATGAGAAGTTATTTCCAAAGATATTCTATTATATTTAAGCTGTACTATTTATGAGTCAGATGTCAAGACATGTTTTAGAGGCATAGAGAGCAACTGATTAGTTAACCTACACATTTTTCAGATTTACTATAACTTTCGAGTGCGACACTGTGTCAACTTTGTGTCAACTTTACCAACTTTAGTGCTTCACTGTTCTTTTTGAAAAAACCCAGAATGTCACTTTTCATGTCAAACATCTTGCTGTTTTCTTCTTATTCACTAGATGACAGTTCTGTATCTCTGTAAATTACCACTGCAGCAGGAAACGAGAGGTCTTAAGCCAGTTTGCTCTGCACAAATGATGGACATATGAGGAATTCTGCTCCATCAAGGCTGCCTGTGTCATTCCGTGGCTGTAACGGGGATGTCCAGGACTGCTTAGTCAGAGGCACGAAGCAGAGTCAGAAAGCATCCTCTAAATTCTTCAGATGTGAGTTCAGACACCTGTCCCCTCACCTGAGCACACTGGAGTTTATTGAATGTGTTCTGACTCTTACTCTCTCACTGTAGTCAATAAGTCTGGGAGCTCCATACCCCTAGAAAAAACACAGGATTCATAAAGCCTTTTCTCAACTAAACGGAGTTGATGGCTATGGTGTTGCCTGAGAGTCTGATGCTTAAAGAAAATACAGCTGGTGCTCAGGCAGAAGGCAAGAGTGTCAGCCACTCCTAGAGGGCTTTTATTGATTCTCCCATGGAATGAGCAAGTTTAAAAGAAAACCACATTGCTTAAACCTCACTAACTGATTGTTTTATTTTCAAGTAATATGCTCTGAAATCTGCTATGTCTAAAAAACCATTTCAGGCCGGCCCCATGGCTTAGCGGTTAAGTGCGCGCGCTCTGCTGATGGCGGCCCGGGTTCGGATCCCGGGATCGCACCGACGCACCGCTTCTCTGGCCATGCTGAGGCCACGTCCCACATACAGCAACTAGAAGGATGTGCACCTATGACACACAACTATCTACTGGGGCTTTCGGGGAAAAATAAATAAATAAAATCATTAAAAAAATAAATAAAAAACCATTTCATAAAACTTAAACTTCTGATTTTTATTCTCTGGTATTTCAAATTATTATTAAGACTGTAAATAATTTAACATTCTACCATATACAAATAGGCAAATATCAATTATATTCTCTAAAATAGTTTGCTCCCATGTTAAAGGTTAATATATGGTAGCAAAACTGGTTACCATCCAGTTTTTAACTCATTTTTTGCTTTTGAAATTACATATAAAATTTGTGTTCTGAAGTATTTTCCTAAAACTCAACAACTTTCTGATATAAATCGACTAGATGAAAGGTAACTAAAATGAAATTTGATCTTTAAAACTCGAGCTTTGTGTAAGAATTGATAATATCAGGCAGTTGAAAGTTGGGTCTCTCCACAATATGATATTTATTAATTGTGAATAGCCACATCTATTACAAAGTGCTGAAAAATAAAAAGAAATTGAACAATATCAACACTCTCTTACCCCACATGTTGTACAGTTTATACGCAAATAAATTCTCAAAGGTCAGAAAAATGTTTATGATTTCAGATAACTGTTAAAATACTATCTCATTCCAGTTTTAACCTCATTTGAAATGGACTGAAAACTGTTCTCTTAGGATTTTGCTCTGATCAGTGCCCCCAGGTCCCCTCAATGCCTCATTTGATTGTAAACTTATCTGAGGAATTGAATATTCTTTTCCATTTCTTCTCTTTAAGGTATCTGTGATAGTGCTTTTTATGCAACGACCACTTGGTACAATTTATTATTAGTTTCAGAAACATGCTTATTTAGGAAGAAATCAAGAAAACAGATGTGAGGAATGTGGGATCACCTAGCTGATGGTGTTCGAGGGATTCCTCATGTGAGTCTTGGCATAGAAAATTCAAAGGGTAAAGCAGCATTGGTCAGATCAGAAGTGTGGGGTGAACATAATTCTGAAGGAATAATGATGGAGACGTAAAAACAAGAAACCCCTTGAATTGTGTTGGAAGTTATTAGACACATCAAAGAGCTGGGAAAAAACGTTGTTTAATGTAAGTTCTTTCTAAACTCTAAGGCAAAAAGTAACATGAATTTACATGGTAATTATAAACCACAAAACAACAATTCACAAGACAAGTAAACAACTAAAGTAGAAACCAGAGTGAGAAAAATAGAGGTTAAAGGAGAGATGGAAAGAGATGGTTTGGGTCAGAAAATATGGCTTAGTCATCCTTGAGGTCTCCCTCAGACTCTGATCATTCCTAGTGCTCAGTAAACACTTTGACCCCATGAGCCTGGGGAGGAGCAAAGTGACACGTGGCTGGGAGGGGAGATAATGCAAAGATACCCTTGTGGAGGCACTGACATTGAAAATCAGTGACATTTTGCAAAAGTGTTTACCATAATATATTAAGGATTATTCTGGAAAGTTAAGGATTTTTCTGGAATGTACGTTTTCATTTTATGGAAACTCCAACAAGCCCAGTGAAAGATTTAGACATTTCAACTTTAGAAATAAAGAGAGGGGCCAGCCCCGTGGTGCAGTGGTTAAGTGAACGCACTCCGGTGCGGTGGCCTCAGAGTCACAGGTTCAGATCCCAGGCGCGCACAGACACACCGCTTGTTAAGCCATGTTGTGGCGGCATCCCATATAAAGTAGAGGAAGATGGGCACAGTTGTTAGCCCAGGGCTAATCTTCCTCAGCAAAAAGAGGAGGATTGGCATCGAAAGTTACCTCAGGGCTGATCTTCCTCACACAAAATAAGAAAGAAACAAAGCCAGAATGGGAAATTTTTTCTGTCAGTTTTAACAATGAAAACCAGTTAACATTTGGAAATCAGTTGCAATTTGAGATCAGAATGTGAAGAAAGAATTAGATGTCACATGTTGTTTTTCCTTTTCTCTGAGGCAGTAAGGCTTGCAGGGGGAATGAAATTCCATCTTTGCTCTATTGAGTTTGAGAAGGTGTAAAATTCTTTTGTGCTGGGCAACACTGTTGACCTGTGGAGAAAAACAAATGATTTAAACAGCTGATCTAAAGGAATAACTGAGCTCATAAAAGTTCTTAGCTTATAAAGAGTGCTTCTACTTTACTCAATTTTACTGGACATCCATTGACCTATATGTGCAAGGTATTTGTGGTAGTATTGAAGGAAATACAAAGAATTATAAGGTTGCAAGCTCCTCCACATACATGACATGGTTTGCAAGATGTAATTTGATTCTGCCAAGGTATTTAGTGTATGTTGAATTATAGAACCTAAAAAAAATGACAATGTTATTGAGAAATTGTAATTAAAGACAGCTTCTTAGGAGAGATGGACTAGATCAAGTCCTCAAAGGGACCACTTTTGGGCAGGTGGAGGGAAGAAAGAGTGAGCATTTCAGATGGGGGAAGAGAGGAAATGTACAGAAGTGGAAAGAAACATGGCATTTGTGCATGGGGGTGGGGAGGCCATGACAGGCACACCTTCCCGTGACTGAGAGGCAGCTCAGTTTCCTCCTGCAGGAGCCCAGCACTGCTTCCCACCTCCTGCCTCCTCCACCTGCAAACCCCACGCCTGAGCCAAGGCCTATCTTATCTGGATCACTGCCTAGTCTTCCAACAGGTCCCTTTACTTCCAGTCTTAATTTCTTCTAATCTTTCCTCCACCATGCCTCCAGTGTTACATTCTAGAATCCAAATTTGCTTAAATCTGATATCTGCTTCGACTCCTTCAATGACTGTTCAGAGTAGCCTAGAGAACATTCAGACTCCTGAGCTGGACACGCAGGCTTTCCCTTGCTGTCCTCATCTTTACCCTCATCACCCACTCTGTCCTACATGTTTGCTTTGTTCCAGCCTTAAAAATACCACCCATTTTCGGAAAGATTTAGCATCTTCTATATCTGTCTTTTTATATGTGCTTCTTCTGTCCTCCTATCCAGTTTTTTAATCAACTTAATTTCTATTTCTTAATCTAAACTCATGTCAAACGTTCCTTTCTCTTGGAGACTTTTCCTGAGAGGTCTCCATCTAGAGATCCATTTTGATGTCCCCACTCTGGGACCCTGTACTTATCTACTTTTCCATAACTGTTGTTTTATTCATGTCTCATAGACAGTGAGCTCCTTAAAGCTGAGACTATCCTTCTTCTTGATAAATAAATGGCCAGCAATAGGATACATTGGAGCATATGAGGAAGCCATTTGGTGTAAAACTGATTGGGCCTGACATTGTTTTTTTTTTTTTTCCCCAAAAAGGGCCTGTAGCCTCTGTTCATCCATTGTATATCCGCCCTAAGCAATTAACATGTCCCAAAGACAAAAACAATGCCCTTAAGGTATAAATGCAACTTCCCCCACATTGGCATTTCCTTAAATATAATCATTTCTCCCTAGGCTAGAATTTGATTGCTGCACTCATCCTGTGACCACCCAACTCCAGACAACAGCCACGCCCATGGAGACAGCAGACCTGATACCCACTGTGTCCATCAATGGAGGTGCTGACAGGTCAAGGTTGTGGCTATTGTAAAAGGGACATTGCAATCACATGTGGTACATGCTCTTTGATGGTATATAACCACGCTGTACACCCCACTTCTTTGGAGTGCTCCATTTCTTTGTGAAAGGACTCTCCTGGGCTATATAGTCGTCAAAGTTTGGCTGATAGTAAACTCAGCCCAAGTTGGTTTTATAGATTTTTTATGGATTATTTGCGTCGACATTCTATTTGTCCCTCCAGTGTCTGAACACAGTACCTGACACCTTGAGGGCACTCAGAAAATGTTTGATGAGTGAATAAGTATGTGGGAGACCACACTGGCTGGAGCAGAAGGGGCATTTTGGGGAGTGGTAGAAAATTCACTCACGTTCCTACCATAGTGGTTGAGGCTGTGGGCTTTGGACCTGTTTGCCTCGGCACCAATCCCAGTTATCCCGCTTTTAACTGGAGAACCTGTGCAAAGTATTTACTCTCTGAGCCTTAGTTTCCTCATCTATAAAATGGGGCTACTGAGAACTCCTGTCTCATAGGGTTTTAGTGAGATTTAAATGCATTAACTTATGTAAAGTGTTTAGAAGAGCTCCTGGCGCATAGTAGGCATTAACATGTTAGCTGTTGTGTTATCATTATTGCTCTTATATCTTAACGATACTCTGGTTTTGAAAAGATGTTTTCATAATACAGTTGATCCTCATTATTTGTGGATTCCGTGTCTGCACACTTGCCTACTAGCTAAAATGTACTGGCAGCCCCCAAATCAACACTCACAGGCCTTTCATGTCCATTTGCAGATAAGCACAAAGTGGTGAAAAATTTGATTCACTCGAAGTGCACGTTCCCAGCTGAGGGGAACAAGGTGACGCTCTGCCCTGTTGTTTCAGCCCATGCTGTAAACAAGTGTCCTTCTTGCAGTCTATTTAGTGCCTCATTTGTTATCTTTTTGTGCCTTGTGTTGGTGACTCGGCTGTTTAATATGTCCCCCATGTGTAGTGCTGCAATACTGCCTGGTGATCCTCAGGGCAAAATGCTGTGACGTGTCTTTACAGAGAAAGTATTTGTGTTCGATAGGCTTCCTTCAGACACGAGGTACAGTGCTGTTAGTCTAAGTTCAATGTTAATATATCAACAATATATATTAAATAAGGTGACTTTAAAGAGAAACACACAGAGAAAAAGGTTATGTATTGATCAGTTGAAGAAAATGTGACTAAGGTTTGCAGGAACCTAATCCTGCATTTCCTGTAGGAGCAGTGGGTCATATTCACTGATTCAGTGTTCACAGTGACTTTATAGAATGTCACACTGTGCATAACGAGAACTGACTGTATCTTATGTAATCTTCACATACTCCTTTATAACAGGCAGGGTAAGGAACAGGGTGTCCACATTCTATGGGCTATTACAGACCTTATGAGCTAAGTAGAGAATTTAAAAAGTCTTGTGTTCAGCCTAAGAGCCATGAGTTTTTGAGCAAAGAAGATCTATGATGAACTGATGTTTAAGGAAAAATTACCTGGCAAGAGACTGTAGTTTTGAGAGGAAGAAGGAGAACTGAGCCAGAAAGAAGAACCAGCTGTTAAACTCTCTAAGTATTCCCAGTGTTTGGTGAGGAGATTCGGAGCTAAGGTGCTGATGTGATAAAGGAAAAGTAGCAGCCAAGGGATGTAATAATGGATTTGGTAACCATATATAGGATGTAAGTTAGGCTGTGGTTTTCAAAGTGGGGTCCCTGGACCAGCAGCATCAGCATCACCTGGGATATGGGAAGAAATGCAAATTGTCAGGTGCTGCTGCAGACCTGCTGAACTGGAAATTCTGGGGTTGGGCCTGGCAATCTGGGTTTCAACAAGGCCTCCAGGTGCTCTGGTGCCCATGAAGTTTAGGAGCCAATGAATAGAAAAATTATTCCAACACGTCACCATGCCCAGGTAAGCCACAGGGCAGGGAGGTGGAATTTGTTTGGAGGATATGACACATTTTAAATTTTAGGAAAAAGTAATTCAGTGTCTGTTTCATCAAGAGGACTCCAGAGATGCCATTTTAGCTCTCTGCATGTGAAGCTCTTTTGTCCACAATATGTTCTCCTTTAGAGAGCCCTTGGTAAGTTATTTACCAATTACCACATGTTCTGAGAGTCCCTTATTTCTTGAAATCCCCTTTCAGACTTCAAAATGTACTTTATTTTTGTGCACAATCTCCTCTATTTAAAATCTGGAATTCTCTTCCTATAGGATCATGTATCGCACATGCAGCCTTACTGTCAATTTGGAATGCCATTGGTTTCTTCCAAAAGCTTAGAATGTTTTAGAATTTAGAACCTGATGAATAGAGAATTCATATGCTTCTGTGTAGGATTAATATTTTTCAGATGTCTAGAGGTTTCCCAACTTGCCAGTAATGTGGCCTTAAGATTTAGCAGAACTTGAAAATCTGAATATAGTAGAAAGTGAATTCCATCTGTAATATTAACATTTACAAAATAAATGATCACATTGTTAACGTACCAATAAGAACTTTCTATATTCTAGGCTCTGAAAATATCTTGCTTACATAGTAAACCTGATAAAGTTTCAAAGATGAGCCAATTAACTTTTCAGCAAAAGCTTTACTTGACTGTATCTTGGCTTCCTTTTTGACAGTTTTAGCCTTAATGTCACAGTAATGTTTTCTTTTTCTGGGAATCAGATAATCTTCTATCGGGCGAACACTTTAATTTTTAATGGTCACTTGTATTTTGTGATATGCACGTGTTCAAATAATCTATAAGAACTAACCATTGCCACCCACATATAAGATTATACAGGAATGGAAGAATTTTGGCTGACTTACTGTATATAATTGTTCAGCCGAAGCAGATGGTAGACTCCACTACATACAATGATTTAGGGGTTTGAAGCAGTATCTTTAAATACAAATAATCTCAAAAATGCTAATATATAAAGTATATTACTTACAGTGTTAACTAACCAAAATAGTTAAATTTGTTATCTTTCCTCACTTTATAAGGATGTACCCATTGTATAGATTCTGTACAAAGCTGCAAAGATAACTTTTTTCCTTTTCAAAATTTATTTATTTCAGAGTGACGTCAGAATCATGGCGGAGTGAGCTTTCCCGTGAATTCTTCCCCCACAAGATACAACAAAAGTAACAGCCACAGACCAACAACGGAATCCCAGACAGTGAAAAGCTAGAGCGGAGGGATCCACACTGCCGCACGTCTGAGAGCGGAACGTGCTGGGCCCCCGGAGGAAGTGGGGAGAGGTAAGGAGAACTCCGCTCCCTCCCCATCAGATCAGCGATCCGATCCGTGCGGCTCCCAGAGAGGGGGGAGGGGCGGCCCTCGGCGGGAAACTGTAGCTCTTCGGGCTCTCTAAGCCAGTGGGAAACTCCCGCACAGAGGGCTCAGAGGAGCCACAGGGCTACCATCAACATCTGAGCAACCCAGAGAGCGGATAAAGAGGGGCAAACGAGAAGCCTCCCACGTCAGGGACCCAGAGGGCAAAAGAGAGAGCTCCCCCCTCCCCGCAACCCGGACTCTGCAGCTCGACCAGATCTAGCGGTCCGAGGCAGACCTGAATAAACTGGACTGGACCCGTGGATCGCAGTGGGGAAAAAAAACAAAACAAAACAAAACAAAACTGCGGATCGCAGCAGAAAAACTGGGGCAGAGCGCAGGGGGCTTAGACTACACAGCCCTTTACCACCAGACAGTGGCGGCAGGTGGAAATTGCAACCAGAGACTTCCAGGATGAGGAAAATCAAAACCAACACAGGAACCACAATGCAAAAATATATGAAATCACCAGACCAGAAACAAAATGACAAGCACCCAGAAATCAACCCCGACGACACAGAAATCCATAAACTAAATGACAGAGATTTCAAAATAGCTATCATAAAAACACTCAACGAAATATGAGACAACACAGACAAACAATTCAATGAGATTAGGAGTTTCTTCACAAAAGAGATTGAAATCATAAAGAAAAACCTATCAGTGCTGATGGAGATGAAGAACACAATGGAGGAGATAAAGGAGAACCTGGAATCTTTAAAGAACAGAGCTGACAATATGGAGGAAAGAATTAGTACTTTAGAGGATAGGAATACAGATATACTCCAGATGGAAGAAGAGAGAGAACTAAGACTAAAAAGAAATGAAGAAAGACTCCGAGAAATATCGGACTCTATTAGAAAATGTAACATAAGAATTATAGGTATTCCTGAGGGAGAGGAGAGGGAAAGAGGAACAGAGAGCCTATTCAAGGAAATAATAGCTGAAAATTTCCCAAATCTGGGGAAGGAGCAGGAAATACCAGTAAGCGAAGCCAACAGGACACCTATATATATTAACAGACAAAGGCCTTCACCACGACACCTAGTGGTAAGGCTAGCCAGGGTCAACGACAAAGAAACAATATTAAGGGCAGCTAGACAAAAACAAAAAATAACGTACAAAGGAACTCCCATCAGGCTCTCAGCGGATTTCTCAACAGAAACTTTTCAGGCTAGAAGAGACTGGAATGATATATTCAAAATACTAAAAGACAAAAACTTTCAGCCAAGAATACTCTATCCAGCAAAAATATCCTTCAAATATGATGGAGAAATAGTAACTCTCCCAGATAAACAAAAGCTAAGGGAGTTCATGGCCACGAGACCGCCACTACAAGAAATACTCAAGAAGGCCCTCAGGCCTGAAAACAAGAAGAGAAAGGGAACACAAAGCTTGGAGTAAGGAGAAAAGTAGGTAGACAAAATCAGAGAAATAGTAGATCTTTACCGGAATAGGTTAGCAACCACTTAAATACTAAACTCAAAGATCAAAGGAAGAAATTCACCAAAAATAAATTTAACCTCATCACTGTAAACACACAGCCACAACACAAGATAGAATAAGGTATAACAAGAGCAACTTAGAAGGGGAAGAGGAAAGTGACTGAATTGACTTAGTATAAGGAAATAGGAGGCTATCAGATAATGGACTATCTCATACAGAAGATTTTTCGCCCAAACCTCAAGGTAACCACTAAACAAATAATCAAATTAAAACCACATATGATAAACAAAGAGAAAACTAGAAGAATCATAAGACAGAACAACCAAACTGAATTGGCAGTCCAAAACAAATGGGACAAGAAACAAAGGAAATGCAAAAGAACCAGAAAATAAGTGACAAAACAGCAACATTCAACCCTCATATTTCAATAATTACCCTAAATGTAAATGGATTGAACTCTCCAATCAAAAGATACAGAGTGGCAGGATGGATTAAAAAGCAAGACCCAACAATATGCTGCCTTCAGGAAACACATCTTAGCACTAAAGACAAGCACAGGCTCAGAGTGAAAGGATGGAAGACAATACTCCAAGCTAATGGCAAACAAAAGAAAGCAGGTGTTGCCATACTCATATCAGACAAAGTAGACTTCAAGATAAAACAGGTTAAGAAAGACAAAGAAGGGAAATATATAATGATAAAAGGGACACTCCATCAAGAAGACATATCACTTATAAATATATATGCACCCAACATAGGAGCACCAATGTACATAAAACAACTATTAACAAACCTAAAAGGAGAAATCAACAACAACACAATAATAGTAGGGGATCTTAACACCCCACTTACAGCAATGGATAGATCATCCAGACAAAAAGTTAATAAAGAAATATTAGACTTAAATGAAAAACTGGACGAGATGGACCTAGTAGACATATACAGAGCACTCCACCCAAAAACAGCTGACTACACATTCTTCTCAAGCGCGCATGGAACATTCTCTAGGATAGACCATATGTTGGAAAACAAAGCAAGCCTCAATAAATTTAAGAAGATTGAAATCATAACAAGCATCTTTTCAGACCATAAGGCTATGAAACTGGAAATGAACCAGGAAAAAAAAACTGGGAAAGTGACAAAAATGTGGAGATTAAACAACATGCTACTGAACAACCAATGGATCATTGATGAAATTAAAGGAGAAATCAAAAACTATCTGGAAACAAACGAAAATGATAACATGCCATATCAAACCATATGGGACGCAGCAAAAGCGGTCCTGAGAGGGAAACTCATAGCGATACAAGCCCACCTTAACAAACAAGAAAAAGCCCTAATAGGCAACCTTAAATTACACCTAACAGAACTAGAAAAAGAAGAACAAACAAAGCCCAAAGCCAGCAGAAGGAGAGAAATAATAAAAATCAGAGCAGAAATAAATGATATTGAGACCAAAAAAACAGTAGAAAGGATTAATGAAACAAAGAGTTGGTTCTTCGAGAAGATAAACAAAATAGACAAACCCTTAGCCAGGCTAACTAAGAAAAAAAGAGAAAAGGCTCAAGTAAATAAAATTAGAAATGAAAGAGGAGAAATTACAACGGATACCATGGAAATACAGAGGATTATAAGAGAATACTATGAGAAATTATATGCCAACAAATTGGACAATCTAGAAGAAATGGATAAATTCTTAGACTTATACAACCTCCCAAAATTGAACCAAGAAGAAATGGAGAATCTGAATAGACCAATCACAAGTAAAGAGATTGAAATAGTAATCAAAAACCTCCCAAAAAATAAAAGTCCAGGACCAGATGGCTTCTCCAGTGAATTTTACCAAACATTCAAAGAAGATTTAATACCCATCCTCCTCAAACTATTCCAAAAAATAGAGGAAGATGGAACACTTCCTGAATCATTCTATGAGGCCAACATCACCCTGATACCGAAACCAGACAAAGACAATACAAAGAAAGAAAATTACAGGCCAATATCGCTGATGAACATTGATGCAAAAATCCTCAACAAAATATTGGCAAACCGAATACAACAATATATTAAAAAGATCATACACCATGATCAAGTGGGATTTATACCAGAGACGCAGGGATGGTTCAACATCCGCAAATCAATCAACGTGATACATCACATCAACAAAACAAAGAATAAAAACCACATGATCGTCTCAATAGACGCAGAGAAGGCATTTGACAAGATACAACATCCATTTATGATAAAAACTCTCAATAAAATGGGAATAGAAGGAAAGTACCTCAACATAATAAAGGCCATATATGACAAACCCACAGCTAACATCATACTCAACGGGGAAAGACTGAAAGCCATTCCTCTGAGAACAGGAACGAGGCAGGGCTGCCCACTCTCACCACTCCTGTTCAACATAGTACTGGAGGTTTTGGCCAGAGCAATTAGGCAAGAAAAAGGAATAAAAGGAATCCAAATAGGTAACGAAGAAGTGAAACTCTCACTATTTGCAGATGACATGATTGTATATATAGAAAACCCTAAAGAATCTGTTGGAAAACTGTTAGAAACAATCAACAACTACAGCAAAGTTGCAGGGTACAAAATCAATCTACAAAAATCAGTTGCATTTCTATATGCTAATAATGAACTAACAGAAAGAGAGCTCAAAAAGATAATATCATTTACAATTGCATCAAAAAGAATAAAATACCTAGGAATAAATCTTACCAAGGAGGTGAAGGACCTATACAATGAGAACTACAAGACATTATTGAGGGAAATCTACGATGACATAAAGAAATGGAAAGATATCCCATGCACGTGGATTGGAAGAATAAACATAGTTAAAATGTCTATATTACCTAAAGCAATCTACAGATTCAATGCAATCCCAATCAGAATCCCAATGACATTCTTCACAGAAATAGAAAAAAGAATACTAAAATTTATATGGGGCAACAAAAGACCCCGAATAGCTAAAGAAATCCTAAAGAAAAAGAACAAAGCAGGAGGCATCACAATTCCTGACTTCAAAACATACTACAAAGCAATAGTAATCAAAACAGCATGGTACTGGTACAAAAACAGACACACAGATCAATGGAACAGAATTGAAAGCCCAGAAATAAAACCACACATATACGGACAGCTAATTTTCGACAAAGGTGCTAAGGACATGCAATGGAGAAAGGAAAGTCTCTTCAATAAATGGTGTTGGGAAAACTGGACATCCACATGCAAAAGAATGAAAGTGGACCATGTGCTATCGCCATTCACAAAAATTAACTCAAAATGGATCAAAGACCTGAAGGTGAGACCTGAAACTATAAAACTCATAGAAGAAAATATAGGCAACACACTATTTGACATTGGGTTTAAAGGAATCTTTTCGGATGACATGCCTACCCAGACTAGGGAAACTAAAGAAAAAATAAACAAGTGGGACTTTATCAGACTAAAGAGCTTTTATAAGACAAATGAAACCAGAATCAAGATGAACAAACAACCAACCAGCTGGGAGAGAATATTTGCAAAACATACATCTGACAAGGGGTTGATCTCCATAATATATAAAGAACTCACACAATTGAACAACAAAAAAACAAACAACCCGATCAAAAAGTGGGCAGAGGAAATGAACAGACACTTCTCCAAGGAAGATATACAGATGGCCAATAGGCACATGAAAAGATGCTCAACATCACTAATCATCAGGGAAATGCAAATCAAAACAACACTAAGATACCACCTCACGCCCGTTAGAATGGCTATAATCACCAAGACAAAAAACAACAAATGTCGGAGAGGATGTGGAGAAACAGGAACCCTCATACACAGCTGGTGGGAATGCAAATTGGTGCAGCCTCTATGGAAAACGGTATGGAGATTCCTCAAAGAATTAAAAATAGAGATGCCCTATGATCCAGCCATCCCACTACTGGGAATCTATCCAACGCACCTGAAATCAACAATCCAAAGAGGCTTATGCACCCCTATGTTCATTGCAGCATTATTCACCATAGCCCAGAAGTGGAAGCAACCTAAGTGTCCCTCGACTGACGATTGGATTAAGAAAATGTGGTATATATATACAATGGAATACTACTCAGCCATAAAAAAAGACAAAATCATCCCATTTGCAACAACATGGATGGGCCTGGAGCGTATTATGTTAAGTGAAATAAGCCAGAAAGAGAAAGACAAACACTGTATGATCTCACTCATATGTGGAATATAAACCAACACATGGACAGAGAAAACTGGACTGTGGTTACCCGGGAAGTGGGGGTGGGGGGTGGGCACAAGGGGCGAAGGGAGTCATATATGGGGTGATGGACAAACAAAAATGTACAACCCAAAATTTCACAATGTTAGAAACCATTAAAATATCAATAAAAAAATTTATTTATTTTAATTTTTAATAGTGAGAACCTTAGTGTTGGGTAAATTGCTGCACAATTACTGGAAATGCTGAGAGTCTTTTGAAAAAGTGTAGAAGTCTAAAGATAATGAAAAGTACATTTCTCCAATGTCAAGTCCTTTGAGCTTCTGTCTAGTTGTACTCTGAAGAGATGGAAGATTAAGTACCAGCACAGGACACAAAGGAACAGGCTGCCAACTTGAGGGCTTCCCATGGACCACAGAGTGCCTGGCAGACTCTTGGAGATTGAATCTGGGATTTGTTCATGGCTGGGACCTGAGAGGAGGATTTTGCTTAAATGATCAGAGAATAGACCACTTTTTTCTTGTTAATAAGTAATATTTACCATGTAAATTTCTTTATAAATCTCTGAATAAAATAAAATTATAACCCGTATAGAAATCAACTCTTAGTGACAAGCCCCACAGCCTTCTTTAGAGAGCTCAACAGAAAATGTCTGAGCTGACTGTGAATTGGTCTTCTCTAAAGGCAACCAGCCCTTCATTGATAGCCCTGGATAAAGAAGGCCAGATACAATTCTTTGAAGATGTTTAGCTGAATTCAGAACCAAAAATCCTACCCCCAGTTGGCTCCTCTGTGAGAATGGATGGCTGGCCTTATTTCACAGGCTGGGCAGTTGAGGTTTCAGATGAGCTTAATTGCTCTGTTACACAGAGATGGAAAAGGAAGAATGTGACATTGATTCAGTGCTCAGATTTTGCAGGTAAAGATAGGGTCATAGAGGGGAATAAAGATTTCAGCAAATTGGTTTTTTGTTCTCTACAGTGTAAGTAATTTAAGAAACAGATAGTCTCTCACTCCAACTCTCTTCCCTGTTATCTATCTGTAATATGGCTGTAAAAATTCTCTCTTTAAAGATTTCAGTCTTGGGCCAGCCCCGTGGCTTAGTGGTTAAGTGCGTGCGGTCTGCTACTGGCGGCCCGGGTTCGGATCCCGGGCGCACACGGATGCACCGCTTCTCCGGCCATACTGAGGCCGCATCCCACATACAGCAACTAGAAGGGTGTACAAATATAACATACAACTATCTATTGAGGCTTTGAGGAAAAAAAGGAGGAAGATTGACAATAGATCTTAGCTCAGAGCCAGTCTTCCTCAGCAAAAAGAGGAGGATTAGCACGGATGTTAGCTCAGGGCTGATCTTCCTGATACACACACACAAAAAAAATTTCAGTCTTTTTTCTTTGCAGTCTGTTTATTATCATCATTAAGAATGCTTTGATTTCACCATCTTCTTGGCACCAAAACAGTAGCCATTGAGATGTTATTATAGATTCAGTTTTGAAATTTTATCTCCTTATCTCTATTGGCTCTGCCATTTCTTAGTTTTAGTTCTTACTGCATCTTATGCTTGAAAATATTTGAAGCTTATAGTGTGTATCAGTTCCTTATTTTCTCAACTTTTTATTTATCTAAGTGCCCTCAAGTATCACTTTTTTTTAAAAAAAGTAGTGAAATACATAACAGAACAGTACACTGTAATAAATTGACCAATTATAAAATTAAGTTTAACCTGAAATCCCTCCCCACTTAACAGAGACCATCTTTCATAATTCACCATGCTTTTGTTTGGGCAGGGTGAGTTTATCAATGATTTTTGGATGTTTTAAACCACACGAGATGAATAAAATATGGTAAAATTGTTAATCTTGCAGAAGTTGTAGAATTTACTGATGGTTAGAGAAGTTGATGGCGGAGAACCTGAATCATATGAAAAGTAGTTGATTAATTAGCACCTGACGGAGTTTGTTAATTTGTTAAAGATGATGATAAGACATACATGTTGAAAAGATAACTTTGCATATCAGAGTATTGTCAGAGGCCACTGACAAAATTCATAATGTTCTCAAATACTACAAAAAATGACCATTTTTTCATAAAAGATGTCATACATGATGGCATCACATACTCATGTCAGAAAATTTGCAATGAAGAAAATTAACACTTGAGTCATTTTAATTCTAACAATTTGTTCATGCTTACTATTAGGTTACAAACAATTTTTAGAAATACAGTGATAAATGATGTACTTGCTTAATTTTTAATTTTTTTAGGAAAAGACTATCTCACATTTTAAAAAAAAATTTATTTGTATTTATTTTATGCTGAATTTATTCCTAGGCCCAAAGACTTTTTTTTAATTAACTAACACCAACTCTTTTCACACTCTTTCAAAAAGTTGAAGAAGAGAGAATACTTCTAAAGTCATCCTATGGGGTTAGTACTACTCTGATATCAAAGCCAAAGACACTAAGAGAAAGGAAGACTACAGGTCAATACCTTTCATGAATAATGATACAGAAATCCTCAATAAAATAGTAACAAAGCAAATTCAACAGCATATTAAAAGGATTATATATCATTTTTAAGTGGGATTTATTCCTGGAATACAAGGATGTTTCAATATATGAAAATGAATCAATGTAATTAACCACATTAACAGAATGAAGGAAAAAAAGTGATCATCTCAATGGATGCAGAAAAGGCGTTTGACAAAACTAAACATGCTTTCATGTTAAAAACACTAAACAACCCTCAGAGTAAAAGAAAGTTACTTCAACATAATAAAAGCCATATACAGAAATCCACAGAGAACATCGTATTCAAGGGTGAAAGAGTGAAATCTTTTTATCTAAGACCAGGAGAAAGGCAAGAAGGCCCACTTTCACCACTTCTATTCAACACGGTATTAGAAGTTCTAGCCAAAGTAATTAGATAAGAAAAAGAAAGAAATAGCATTCAAATTGGAAAGGAAGAAGTAATATTATATTTCTTTACACATAATATCTTATATGTTGAAACCTCTAAAAATTCCACAAAAAAATTTTAGAACTAATAAATTATGCAGAGTAGTGGGACAAAAAATTGACCTGCAAAAATTAGTTGTTCTTCTATACATTAATAACAAGTTATCTGAAAAAGAAATTTTAAAACTTTACATTTTTATTTACAATAGCATCAAAAAGAGTAAAATACTTAAGACTCAACTTACTCATGGAGGTAAAAATTCCAATGAATTTTTTGCAAATATAGAAAAATCTATCCTAAAATTCATATGGACTCTCATGGGACCCTGAATAGCCATAACAATCTAGAAAAAGAAGAACAAAGTTAGATAACACACACCTCCTGATTTCAAGACTTACTACAAAGTAATCAAAACAGTGAGGTACTGGCATAAATACACACAATATACTAATGAAACATTATAGAGAGCCCTAAAATAAACCTTTTCATATATGGTCAAATGATTTTTGACAAGGGTGCAAAGATCATTCATTGGAAAAAGGATAAGTTTTTCAACAAATGGTGCTGGAAAACTGGATATGCACATGCAATAGAATGATGTTGGACCCTTACCTTACACCATATTCAAAAATTAACTCAAAATGGATCCAAGATATAAATGTTAGAGTTGAAGCTATAAAATACTTAGAAGAAAACACAGGGTAAAAGCTGCATGTCATTGGGTCCAAATGCCATTGTCAACAATGATTTCTTTACTATGACACCAAAGACATAAGCAACAAAAAAAAATAACAAATTGGACTTCATCAAAATGAAACATTTTCTGTATCACAAGATACTAGCAACAGAGTAAAAAGGCAATGCACAGAATGGTTGAAAATATTTGCAAATCACATATCTGATAAGGGACTAATATCTAGCATATATAAAGAACTCCTACAACTCAACAATAAAAAAAAACAATTTAAAAATGCACAAAGGACTTGAATAGACATTTCTCCAAACAAGATATAAAATGGCCAGTAAACACACGAAAAGATGTTCAACATCACTGAGTATCAGGAAAATGCAAAATAAAACCACAATGAGATACATGTTCACACCCATTAGCATAGTTACTATCACAAAATCAGAAAATAACAAGTGTTGGCAAGGATGTTGAGAAATTAGACTGCTTGTGCAATGAAGGTAAGAACATAAAACTGAAAAACAATATGGCAGTTCCTTCAAAAATTAAAAATAAAATTCACCATATGATCTAGCAATTCCACTTAGGGGTTCTGAAATAATAGAAAATATATTTATCAGTCTCTGCCTCCAGTTCCTGGCACAGAGCTCCTAAAACATTGTAATTTCCTAAATGATAAGAACACTAGGAGCAACTCTTATTCTAATATTTGTCTTTGACACCATCCCTGACACAGAGACCCTAAAACCCTTGTAATTTCCTTTTTTTTTAGAAAGATCAGCCCTGAGCTAACATCCGTGATAATCCTCCTCTTTTTGCTGAGGAAGACCGGCTCTGAGCTAACATCTATTGCCAATCCTCCTCCTTTTTTCTCCCCAAAGCCACAGTAGATAGTTGTATGTCATACTTGCATATCCTTCTAGTTGCTGTATGTCTGATGTGGCTTAGCATGGCCGGAGAAGCGGTGCGTCGATGCGCGCCCGGCATCCAAACCTGGGCTGCCAGTAGCGGAGCGTGTGCACTTAACTGCTGAGCCATGGGGCCGACCTCCTTGTAATTTCCTAATTGATAAGAACATTAGGAGAAGATTTTGTTCTATTGAGGCAAATCTGGGTGGGCTTCTGGATGGCTCCTGGATGGGGCTGGTCATCAGGAAAACCAAGCCCTGATTAGAAGCTTCGAATTTTTAGCCCAATCCCTTATCTTGCAGAGAGGGGAGGGGGGCTGGAAACTGAGTTAATAATTAATCATGCCTACGTGACAGAGCCTCCATTAAAATCCCAATAGAAGGAGGTTCAGAGAGCTTCCAGGTTGGCAATGACAAGGAGTGCTTGGAGAGTGGTGTACTTGGATATGGCATGAAAGCTCTGTGCCCCTTCTCACATACCTTTCCCTATGCACCACTTCTATCAGGCTGTTCTTGAGTCATATCCTTTTATAATAAACTGGTGATCTAGTAAATGTTTCTCTGAGTTGTGTGAGCCACTCTAGCAAATTAATCAAACCCAATGAGGAGGTTGTGGGAACCTCTGGTTTATAGCCAGTCAGTCAGAAGTACAGGTAACAGCCTGGGCTTGTAACTGGCATCTGAAGTTGTGGTGAGGTTGGGTGAGTGTGCAGACTTATAGGACTAAGCCATCAACCTGTGGAATCTGATGTATCTCTGAGTTGACAACATCAAATTGAGTTGAATTATCTGACGACTAGCTGGCATTCCAAGAATTGCTTGTTGGAGGTGTGGGGAACCCTCCCACGTGTGAAAAAATGAATCTCAGAACACCATTTATGAACATACAACCGAAATGATTGAATGCAGAGATATAAAGACATAAATGTACACCCGTGTTCTTAACAGCATTATTCAAAATAGCCAGAAGCTGGAAGCAAACCAGGTGTGCATCAACAGATGAAATGACAAAGAAATGTGGTGTATACACACAATGGAATACCATTCACCCTTAAAAAGGAAGAAATTCTGACACATGCTATGACAAGGATGAACCTTGAGGATTTTATGCTAAGTGAAATAAAGCCATCCACAAAAGGAAAAATACTGTATGATTCCACTCATATAAGGTACTTAGAGTACTCAAATTCATAGGAATAAAAAGGAGAATGTTGTTTCCCAAGGACAAGAGGGAGGGATAATATGGAGTTGTTTCTTAATGAGCACAGAGTTTCAGTGAAAGGTGAAAATAGTTCTGTGGATGGTTGGAGGTTATGGCTACACAATAATGTGAATGTACTGCATGTCACTGAACTGTACAATTAAAAATGGTTAAAATGGTCAATTTTAGGTTATGCATATTGTATGACCATTTAAAAAAATTAATTATTTTCAACAAATGAACAAACACTAGCTACATGCAATAGCATAGATGAATATCACAACCAAAATGCTGCATAAAAGAAATTATATTCAAAAGGCTATAGATTTTTTAATTCCATTTATATAAAATCTAAAAAAGAAACAAAACCGAGGTCTGGCTTCCAGTAATCGTGGAGTGGTTTCTTGAACTAACACTCTCACAGATAACAATGATAAAATCTGCATAAAATATTATACGTATTTATATAGAATCATGTATTTATATGTAATACACATATAATAAATGTGTATATGTGTGTATGTATAAATCTCTTCCGAAAGCAAGCAGAACTGAGAGGGAGTCTTCCCTTAAGTGATGGGAATTGCACCAGGAGATATTTGCAAGCTTGAGTCTTTTGCCTCAAAGCATTCCAAAATCTGTACATGACCCAGACAGGGGAAAAACTACAGTCTTACTTGTAATGTTAAAGGATGTATTTTGGTGCTGACAGAGTAGTTGGAAAGTTAAGGGAGAAATTCTGGAAGGGAGGGAGACACACAGAGGAAAATCTCAAAATATGTATGTAAGTCTCCCCCACACACACACCAAATTGGCAGATCTTTGAACAATACACATGCAGGGTAGACCCCAGAGGGCTTAGTTTAAAAACAGCAATTGGTAGATGAAAGAACTGAATGAGGATTTCAGCTATGCTCACTGTAAAGGAGAGAAGATTGGAGTTTCAGTCCAGCCAAGTTAACTCCCTGCTAGAAAAATAACAACAGTCTTCAAAGGAATACAATAGAATCCAGAGTCTCTATAACTATCATTCATGGTTTCCAGTACACAGTTTAATTTTTTTTAATTTATTTTTCCCCCAAAGCCCCAGTAGATAGTTGTGTGTTATAGCTGCACGTCCTTCTAGTTGCTGTATGTGGGGCGTGGCCTCAGCATGACCAGAGAAGCAGTGCGTCAGTGCGAGCCCGGGATCCGAACCCAGGCCGCCAGTAGCAGAGCATGCACACTTAACCGCTAAGCCATGGGTCCGGCCCTCCAGTACACAGTTTAAAAAATCATGAGATTTGAAGAGATGGGAAAATATAATCCATATATGACCAAAAGCAGGGAGTAGAAACTCTCCCCAAGGTGTTGCAATTAGCTGACAAGGATAAGACAGCAGCTATTATAAAGATGATCAAGGTGGTATGAAAAACATTCTCATAATGAATGAACATATCTGGAAACTCAGCAGAGAAATGGAAATTACAAAAAAGAACCAAATAGGAAGATTAAATTAAAAAAATACTTTTGAGTTTACATGTACATTAGAAACAGTAGAAGAGGGCCGGCCCTGAGGCTTAGAGGTTAAGTGTGCATGCTCCACTGCTGGCGGCCCTGGGTTCGGATCCCGGGTGCGTACCGATGCACTGCTTCACTGGCCATGCTGAGGCTGCGTCCCACATACAGCAACTAGAAGGATGTGCAGCTATGACATAGAACTATCTACTGGGGCTTTGGGGCGAAAAATAAATAAATAAATAAAACTAAAAATAAAAAAAAACAGTAGAAGAAACATGAAGATAGAGCAATAGAAATTATCCAGTCTGAACAAAAGAATGTAAAAATTTTGAAGAAAAATAAAGAAAGCCTTACCTGTGAGATGATTGAGTCCCCAGCAGAGAGGGGAGAGACAGAAAAATTAAATGAGGCAGAAAGGCAAATCAATATGTAATAGCATAAAACTTCCAAAATTTGGTGGAAAATCTAAAATTTTAGATCCAAGGAAGTCAGCAAACCCAGAAAATAAAATACAAAATAAAACCATACCTGGGCACATGATAGTCAAGCTGCTAAAATCCAAAGATAAAAACAAAATCTTGAAAGCAGTCAGGGAAATACATATATACAGGGGAAGACATTACATACAGGGAGAAATAATGTCAATGATGGATGATATATTATCAAAAACAAAAGAGACAAATCAACAACAAAATGACATCTTTCAAGTGCAGAGAGAAAACACAAAAGTCAACACAGGATTCTATATTTAGCAGATCTCACTTTCAAAAAGGAGGCAGAAACCACAATAATAATCCACACAACTATTAGGTGGCTGAAATAAAAAATAAAATTGTAAATATCAAGTCCTGGTGAGGACAAGGAGCAACTAGAACTGGGAATGCAACATGATAGTTGCATTCGGATAAAGGTTTAGCAGGTTCTTATAAAGTTAATCATACACTTATATGACTCAGATACCCCACTCCTAGGGATTTACTCAAGCAAATTGAAAACTAATGTTTAAACAAAATCTTTGGGTGAATCTTCATAACCATGTTATTCATAATTGCCACAAGCTGGAAATAAACTAAATGTCCTTCATCAGGTGAATGGAGAAAGAAATTGTGGTGAATTGGGACATTAGAATACTACTTGGCAATAAAAAGGATAAACTCTTGATTCACACAACAACATGGATGAATCTTGGCTGCATTTCTTTAAGTGAAGGAAGCTCGATTCAAAAGGCTGTACAGTATATGATTTCATTTGTATGACTTTCTAGAAAAGTCAGCATTACAGAGATGAAAAATGATCAATGGTTGCCAAGGGGTGGAATGGGGGAAGGGGTTGACTACAAACGCACAGTATGAGAGAATTTTGGGGGGTGAAAAAAACAGCTCTGTATGCTACTGTGGAGGTGGAAACATGACCATAAAGTTGTCAAAACCCACAGAACTGTACACTACAAAGAGTGAATTTTACTCTGCAAATTTTAAAAATCAATCAGGATGCTGGGGAACTCAGATGAAATGCAGTGACAAATGAATCTCACTGTATTACAAGCATGTGACATAACCACACATAATGGGTGAGGATGAAAGGTCCTGACCTAAGTTACATTGGAAGACAGTGTTTTGATAGGATACTGTAAAACTAAAGTACTGTACAGAAACACTGTACTCTAGGTGGTAAGTTTGTTTTTCATAAGGGTATGGATTAGCAATTCTGAAACTAGTTGACACATTAGGAAATATATTGTAGCTAACTGGAGTTAAGTTTCTCACTGTTGGTGAAAGAAGTTAAAAATAAACAAAAGGAGAATGCTAGAATAAACTCTGTGGTGCTGGATAGGAGTTGGAAGTATCAATATGAATCCATGTCACTTCTAATATATCTATCTAGATAGATGGATAGATTGATAGATCAATAGATAGATGTGTATACCTGAGTTTATATTCATACATACATTTCCAGGCTCTGCTGAAAGGGTCCAGAAGCAGTGACACCTTAGTATCAATGAGCACACTTAGCTCCCAGATTTTGGTGTCTAAATATCATTCTCCAATAAAAAGAACCAGGTTTTCTTGAAGAAATGGCTAATTCTAGGGCTGGAGATGGAAAACGCAATATGAGCCTGGACCATCTTGTAGTGCCAGAAAGTAAGAAAATGCTTTAAATAAAACACAGCAAATGATGAGATGTGTCAAAAGGAATCAATCTGAAAGACTTCTCAATGGCTCAAGCTGGAAAACTGTGAGCAACATAATAAATAATGGTAGCATTCAACTATTACACAGAGAATAAAATAAATATCCATGAGTCTATACTGACATAAAATAGATTAAATAAGAAGGGAAGAAAGAAAGAGGAATAAAAAAGAATAAGAGAAAGAAAGGAAGAAGGAAGGGAGAGGGAGGGAGGGAATCTTCCTCACAGAATTCCAAATAATAAATGTGGCTGGATAGCATGAAATAGAAAATTGCCACTAAAACACCACAGTAATAATTATTGTGGGTAAGGCTGACTGATGAATGCAAAAACTGTGGGTGAAACTCAAAAAAAAAATACATTTGCAGAGCCTCAAATAATCTGCCTCAAAATACATAACTTTTTTATGTTAATTACTTTAAAAGACTTATGACTATCGAAAGCAAAAATTATAACACTGTATTGTGGGATTTATAACATGGGAAGATGTAAAATTTATGACAACAATAGCACAAAGGACAGACAGAGGTAAATGGAACTGTTCTGTAGCAAGTCTTCCATATTTTACATTGATTAAACTGGTGAACTATTAAGTCTAGGTAGGCTGTGATATGTTAAAGATGCATATTGTAATCTGGACCAACCACTAAAAAATGCAAAGGTGTGTCACTTAAATGCTAATAAAGGAATTAAACAGCATACAAAAAGGGTCTGTACAAGAATGATCACAGGAGATGACCTGCAAGTCCCCAGGAGGAAGATGAGCCCACTGCGGGGCATCCACAGAGCAGAACGCCCTCAGCCGTGCGAGGAGCAAACGCTGACACACACATGCTGGGAGAGACTCATCAACCTCGTGCCGAGGGAAGCAAGCTGGACAGAAAACAATACACGTGGGATGATTTCAGCCAAGATGAACCTATGCTGAAAAAACCAGAACAAGGGTTGCCTCGGGGGAAGGAAGAAATTGCCTAGGAAGGACAGGAAGAGGTTTTCTGGGGGTGATGGAAATATCCTATTCTTAAAGGGGTGAAAGTTATATGGGCATGTTTATTTGCCAAAAATGTAAGGTTGAGATTTGTGCCTTTCAGTGTGCGTACTTCTTACCCCCCCACACACACACAAAAGACTAAAAGAATAATAAAGTGAGGTGTGAATGGGATGGAGTGTGGAAGAAAGAAAAATGGCAGATGATTAGTAATTGTTGAAGCTGGGTGACGAGCCTACTATGCTGTTTTGTTTATTTTGTATATTGTTTAAATTGTTCTGTAATAAAACACTTGTATAAGAAGACAAACTCGATATATAGTGTTCGCTGGTAAGATGTCAGTTATATTTGGGGAGGAAGGAGGGAGAAAGGGATTGTCGGGGCCTGAGTGAAGCTGGTGTTAGTTCTTGGTCACACAAGTGTGTTCACTTTGTAATAATTCTTTGAGGTTTACATGGATGACTTCTGCGTATATTTCTATACGCATGTTATACATCAATAAACATTTTAAATCCGGCATATTTGCAAAAAGATCCTAACTCAATATCTCAGAATAACAGCAGTGTTTTGTTTTCAAGTGGAACACGTTCACTCATGATATCATCAGATGGATTTTAATACTCCCAAGTATCTAGTAATGCCCTCACCCTTGAGTGGCCCCCCTGGGTTGTTCCATTTTTGCCTCAATTTGGCAAGTGGCATGGCTTTGAGTTTTTATGATGGGTATGGGCCCTTAAGGTGGGTGGGTTCCAAGGGGAGGATCTCTGCAGCAACCCTGATCACGGGATCCAGAGGGAGGATCATGGCAGGCTGGATGGATGGAGGGGATGGTAGGACAGATGGCCTTGAAAAGGCAAATTCCAGGATCCCATGCACCCGGTATTTCCATTTTAGATATTGAATTTACATTTCAAATACTGGCCAGGGAGCTTCCACCAGGGCTGCAAGCATCCTCAGCAATAGCCAGGCTGGTGAGCCCCACCCCTACCTGAGTACTGGCCTCAAAGGATGCAGCCCAACCACACTGCACATACTCTGGGGGATGGGCAAGGCATGGAGAGATGGCATCGTATAGAGAAGGGGCAGGGTAGAAGGTGGGGTGTAGAAGCAAAGGGGCGTGGGCCAGGGGTGGAGGGACAGGTGGAAGTTGGGTCCCCTAGCTGTGTATGCTGGGTGCTTTTGTCTCAACCATTCCCGGCTGGGAGCTTGCAGGACAGCAGGACTACAACTCCCAAGATGCTCTGGGCACGGGGCGGTGCCTAGCCCTGGGGGGAGGAGCAGGGCGGTGAAGGCTTGCCTGAGGGCCAAATCACCTTTGACTCGGGACTCTCTGGTCCTGCACCCGCTCCAACTGGACTGAGTCCCGGAGGGATGTGACGGGACGAGAGGGACCAGGGAGTTAGGAGGGTGTGGCAGCTGCATGGGCAGCCACAGGCCTGCAGCGTGCAACGGCTTTTGTCCAAAATTGAAGCTGGACTCGCGCCTCTTCCCCACCGCCTCCCTCCGCTGCTTGATTCCTCCTCCCACCTGCGTGCCTGTGGGTCTTTCCACAGCCTCCAACCTAGTCCAGGGCCAGGTGCTTCTCGAAAGTGCTTATGGGAACTGGTTTAACATCCCAGAAACTTTCCAGTTTGCCTGCTACCCTCTGCCTTCTCCAGCCAAAGTGTCATCATTTCATCAGCTTTTGGGAGACATTCACCCTTGTGGCCCCTCTTGCAAGCATAACTTAAGAGTTTGCAGGGTGGTAACATTAGCTGTTGCTTGCTTTTTTCGCAGATGTGGAAGTTGAGGCATCTGTGAGGTTAATCACTGGTTTCCCCAGGATCCACTAAGAGCAGAGGAGAACAAATCAATTCCCAGGCAAGTATCTAGTAGGACGTTTTCACCAACCCATTCCAGTGCAGAGGCCTCCGAAACAACATCCTTAAGATGAGAATAGCTTAAGTATTTTGTCCTTTAGATTGATCACCTAATCTCAGCTCAGGCCTGAGAGGCCAGTCTTTCAGGGACATGGGTGGTGATTCTTATCCCTCAGGAAGAGACCGGTGGTCCAGCTTTGGGAGAGGCATGTTCATGGTAGACAGCACCTGGGCAGCATTTGAAACCCATTGCTTTAACATCTCTGCTTTGGATTCAGGCAAGGTTCCCAGATAAACACGCCTTGGGATAGTCAGATGTGCCATATTCTTTAAAAATTGATTACATCAGTGAAAAGAACAGAACATAAAATATCCTGCTCATTTGCAAAAGATAAAATGCAAACAAGACTTTCTTGTTAATTTTTTTCTGCTCATTCTCTTGGCTGTACTGTACGCTTGAATGCAGAAACAAAAAACTTGAATTGCCATATTCTCTTTTCCTGAGATTGGTAAATTAACTTAAAAGTCTTATTGAAACCTGTGGAGGAATGATTAGCATTTTTTCTGATTTATGTCATCCTTAAAAGTCTGGGCGTTGATCTAAACAAAAAAAGTCCTTGTTTATATTACACAGCCCAATAGGTTACATTTCCGATTCCCGAATGTGGAATATTATCAAAACAACTGGAAAACCTGATCTTGGAAACTAGACCCTGTCACCTTGTCAAGAATTTGCCTCTTTATGAATTAATGACACATGAATTCTTTAACATTTTTGTAAAGAAAGGATGAGAAACTCTGCAGTGTCTCTGAATGTGGCAAGACGGGGAATTCTCGTTAGACCACATCCTCGGGTTCTTCTCTCGTGTTCAACAGGCCCAGGTGATAGTCCGTGTGGTCAGGTGCAGCGCAGCTCCACAGCCCCCAGTGTTCCATCCTACTCTGGCCTGTGACCTCTTCAGGGGTTTCTGATGACAGTCGTCCACAAGTGTTGGAAGGAGACATTGTAACGTGAGGATATTCTTCATCTTGAAACAAGGATTAATTGAGAGGAAAGTCTCTGCGTCTGTGTGCTCCGATGCACTGCTGTTGGGGTATGGCTTCAGTGACCACTGTACTCCCAGCAGTCCCCACAATGGCTGCCTCAGATATTTGATCTCCTGGTGCAACCACAGAAGCTGTTGACAGAGCTGGGCTCTCGTCGTGTTGAAGCGTCTTCCATCAGGTTTTGTGACTCTGACCCTCCTCTGCTCACCCTCTTCCCATTCCTAACTGCTGCATTGATTGCTTTGTAGTTGTTTCCTAGGAGCCACTGTATGTAACTGGATTTCACAGTGTCTTCAGGGACCCACCCTCACTACACGAGTCACTGTACAACAGCCACTTATCCTGGTGTAGCCCATGTTCGTCCTCTAAATTGGAGCTGTGAAGAACCTTGCTTACTCGGAGCTCCTCTCATTCTCATGCTGTTGGGGCTGCTTACGAATCTGGTCATCTCGTCTTTGGTCTCATCACATTATTCTTTTCATCGATTATTCTGAAGTCGGATATGACTTTGTTAATAATGTGACACTGGCTGCCACAGGCACTTCTATGTATCTTCCCCAACAGCTCTGTGAAGTAAGCCTGTGATCCCCATTTTACAGGGGGGACACTGAGGCTCAGAGAGGTCGAGTAGTTTCCTTCACACAGTTTCTTGGTGCATTTTGAGTCTCCACCTGGAACTACGCCTCTCAGGTGTGTGCACTTAGCTGGTATTCCACTTTGTCCCTCTCTGCCAGCCGCCCCAAAGGCACAAGTCCCATCCTGAGTCCATTGTCTGATTGTTGGCAGTCACCCTGCACAAACAGACCCTGGGTGGGGAGTGGATTAGCAGGGCGTGGTCATCCAGCCTACCCTGGGCAGATTCTATGTTTATTGCAAGAGCTGGAGTAGTGGAAGATACTGACCATCACTCACCTGCAAGGTTTCTTATGTAGAAATACTCCACTGACTTTTTGCAGGCGTTTTGTCTTTTTGTCTTCATTGCTCCTCTGGGCTTTCTCCTACAGTCCGTGCTGTGCAGTAACATACAGTACAGAGACTGGTGAACATAATACTGTTGCCGTGCACCAAACGGTCACATCATTCATTTTTCCAATTATGAAAGAATTACATACTTTGTAAAAAAAAGTCAAATTATACAGATCTACGTAGAGTAAAGTGAAACCTTCCCCTTCCATCCCCTTCCCTGCAAACTCACTCCCCTACTCAGAAGGAACTATTGTTAAGAGGTTGCAGCTTATTCTTCTGGACATTTCCAATGAATTTATAAATACACATAAAGATTTTTTAACATAAATTACATAACTACATCGTTTTGCAACTTGCTGTTTCCCAAACCATATATCATAGACGTCTCTCCTTATCAGTGTACGTCACTCTAACTTAGCTGTTTAGAAGTTTTAGAGCTACTCCAAAGAACAGGAATACCACGATCTGTTTATTTCTTCTTTGATAGAGATGGGGTTATTTCCAGTTTCACTGTTATACATAATGCTGCAGTAAGATCCTTGTATGGAATTTATTACACTGCTATTCAACTGCTCAATTTGCTTTGTTCCCTTTTAGTCAGAGACTACGATATATTTTTAACAATTTTATGGGTATTATTTTATAGGGAAATTAATTTTATCTCTGAATAAAGACATTTATGGGGAAACTGGACTCCAAGGTCATCCATCTCAGTATTCTGGAGAAAAATCATGAAACTTAGAAGGTATTATGCTTGCTGCATCACATTCTAACAAGTCACGTTAACAATTTAACGTTGAATGATTGGGCTGGCCCGGTGGCGCAAGCGGTTAAGTGCGCGTGCTCCCCTGCGGCGGCCCAGGGTTCGCGGTGGCCCGAGGTTCACTGGTTCGGATCCCGGGCACTCACCAATGCACTGCTTGTCAAGCCATGCTGTGGCGGCATCCCATATAAAATGGAGGAAGATGGGCATGGATGTCAGCCCACGTCCAATCTTCCTCAGCAAAAAGAGGAGGATTGGCAGATGTTAGCTCAGGGCCAATCTCCTCACTAAACAAAAATAAAAAAACAAAATAAATAAAGATGAATGTTTGTATAGCCTCTACAGTCTTTATTCAGAAGAAGGATGACTTTCTCTTGTCTTGAAAACTTCTGACTCCAGGGGATCTCAGTTGGGCTTCAGAGAGGATAAGATGTTTGTGTTGTATCTGTTTCTCTTCAGCTGTAGGCTGCATCTTCTAAAGATCATAGAATTGAACATGGTCCAATCGATATATACGATTTTGGTCAAAAATTCAAACTAATGAACCCAAGATAGGAATCTATAACTTTGGTTCTTAATGAAGAATTTCCTTTGATATCCTCAAGTCTCTGTGATTACTAATAAAAACTCACCTATGGATGAAGAGATGTGGTTCTGCTGGCAATGTCTGTCTTGAACATCCATAGTTAAGCCTGCCACATCTGTAGGTAGATTAGACTTGACCTTTCTACGACCTCTGCCCTTGATCTTTGACCTGGGAAAAACAAGAATTTCAAAAAACTGTTGTTACTAGCACTGAATGCTAGAAATGCCCATTAAAGAGTGAGTTTGATTTGGTAAACCAAAGGGAGTATAAGCAGAACAAAGTCTTTAATATCTATGAAATTTCAAAAAGTTCTACTTTTTTAAATGTAACTCTATTTTTGCAACAATGCAAAATGTATATATATGAATGAAATATCCCTCTGTCCATTTCTTAAGTTATTTCCATTGATTTGATGGATTTATCCTCTAATCAGGGTTCCAAGTGTGAAAGAACATCTTGGTCTTTCAAAGAAAAGAAGCCATTGATATTTGATTTTCTTTTAGCTCGGCATCCTACAGGTTTGAGGAATAAATTATCATGTAATGATACAATGATTTTGAAATCTAATTGTTAATTAGAGGGGTGTAAGGGATGATTGAATGGTGGTTCATCCCCATGGTCAGGGGTATTGTACACATGGCTATGTAAACACGATTCAGGAAGCTGCTTCAGCCCCGTGACATCCCTGAGAACCATAGTGCAGGAGGATCTAGGGGCACAGCCCTTTGCCTCGATCTCCTGGGTTACATGTAGATCCAGAGGTCTTGACAGTGGCTTCAGAGCAGCTAACTTTTGTCTATTTCTCCCCTTCCTTCTCTCCAGCTTATCTCAAACAGTCCTGACTATCGTCTTTTAAATAAGACCAATTATAGTTATTTACATGAGCTTCTTGTTCATTATTGCAGAGTAATAATCAGCGATACCATTAAATATCATTTAATCTACCTAATTAAATTTGTTGTACCTTTTAATTGATTAGAACACTAAAGTTAGTTCAGAGTTTGATATACACCAAGTGTGTTAATCTGCTTACAACTGCCATGTGCCTCACTCCTCTTAGAAGTGTATCTTTGGCCCATCACAAGATTTTAATGACACAAATCATCATAAATTAAGATAATGCACTGTCTTTTCGATGACCGGGAGGCACATGGGTCCATTTTGGAAATATGCCCACCTGTCTTTGCTTCCCATGGGATGTTTCTGGTCACTAGGTCTCCAGGTGGCTTGCACAAGCCGTAGGTCTGTTATAGCTTGGTGTCTCTCCTTCTACTTGGGGTAGAAATAAAAGAGGTCAGAGAGAATTATTAAAGTTTTGGTTGCATGAAGTCTTCTATGAAGACCATCCATGCATATTGTTCTGGATAGCTCTCTGTTCCTAAGACTACTAGTTATTTTAAGAGCTTGTCAGGAACTGTGAAACGTCTGATGTTTTACCTTACCTGCAAACCAATAATTTAGCCTACAATGGTCTTAAAGATGCTGGCAAAAGTCACGAGTCCCATGCATCAGAGACAAAGGACTTAATGACACAACAATAGCAGTGACCAGAGTATCAGCATTTGCACCGGTTCACTAAATCTCACTTCCTACAGGGTGATACACAATGGGCCAGGTGACATGCAGAGGGCTGCAAGATCTCAGAGCCTAAGGAATTCAAATCTTTGATAACAGGCAGGATGTCTGCTAACGTTTCCCCTGGGAGGGTGTTATTTTTATTATACTGGGCAGTAATCAAGCCTGCCCTTTGCTCCAGAGGAGGCCACTATTTCTATCTTCCAAGGCTGACAGCTCTACACACATCCTTGAAAAGACAGCCTGGTTTTACTGGCTTTCAAAGATAAGCTTGAATGAGATTTGATCATCATTCAGTTCTTCTGTTTCCTTTATTGAGATTGTGCAAATATGCTCTTTTCTCTGTAAAGTTCACTAACTTTATTCATACATAAGAAATACAACTTTTCGTTGTATTTATTAAGTTGAAATTTTCTTATTAGAGAAAATGATGAAACTATTATGGGTTGGATGTGAAAGTATGTTTTTCCCAGAAAAATGTGAAAGTAGATTGGTGCTCACAGAACTTTGCCACAAGGAGCTGATAGCAACTTAAATGATTTTAATTTGAATACTGTTTTATACAACTTTCTTCCATCTTACATCATCCTCTCTGCTTCCTGTAATTCCCATATGGGAATGGGACAGTTTCAGGGATTCACTGAACTCATATACAGTATTCAAATGGTTTTGTCTGTTGTGTTTTTTTAATTGAGATAAAGTTGACATACAACATTAAATTAGTTTCAGCGGTACGACATAATGATTCAATGTATATATGTTGAAATGATCACCACAATAAGTCCAATTAACATCCGTCCTCATATAGAGTTACAAATTTTTTCTCTTGTGATGAGGACATGGCATATTTCAAGGTGCAGAAGAATCAACGATGATGTCATACTTTTCTATATACAGCTTGATGAATTTGGACATAAGCATACACCCTTGAGACTGTCACCACCATCAAGGCCACAAACATATCCATCATCTCCCAAAGTTTTCTCTCACCTCCTTTATTACTTTTATTCTCTGGTAAGAACTCTTAATATCTGCTTTATTAGCAAATGTAAGGTATGCAATACAGTCTTTTTAGCTGTAGGCACTATGCCGTATCCTAGATTTCCAGAACTTATTTATCTTGATAACTGAAACTTTGTATCTTTGAACATCAGCTCCCCATTTCTCCAACTCCCCAGCCCCTGGCAACCACCATTCTAAACTCTGCTTGTGTGAGTTTAACTGTTTTAGCTTCCACAAATAAGGGAATATTTGCCTTTCTCTGTCTGCCTTATTTCACTTAGCACAATATCTTCTAGGTGCATTCATGTTGTCAAAAATAGCAGCAATTCCTTCTTTTTTCAATGTTGACGAATATTCCATTTCTTTATCCATTCATCCATCAGTGACGTTTAGGTTACTTCCATATCTTGGCTATTGTGAATTTGCTGCAATGAACATTAGAGGGCAGATATCTCTTTGAGACCCTGATTTCAATTCCTGTGGGTGTCTACCAGAAGTGGGATTGCTGGATCATAGGCTAGTTTTCATTTTTGGAGGAAATTCCATACTGTTTTCCATAATGGCTGTACTAGTTTACATTCCCACGAGGTTTCTTTTTCTCCACATCCTCACCAACATTTGTCATCTTTAGTTTTTTTGATAATCGCCATCTTAACAGGTGTGAAATGATAGCTCATTGTGGTTTTGATTTGCATTCCCTGATTTGTGATGCTGAACACCTTTTCATACACCTGCTGGCCACCTGTATGTCTTCACTGGAAAAATTATACTCTGGTCCCTTGTCCATTTTTTAAATTGATTTGTCCTTTTGTTTTTGAGCCAAACAAAAAAAGAGAACAAAATTTCCAGATATTATGGGTGCTTCCCAGTTAATGCAGATGGCTTTGTATTTACAGTGGTACCAAAAGATCGTGTTTCGTGCTTTTTCTTCAGCTTGTCATAAGACCAGCAGTAGCTGCGGCATGGCAGATAATCGGGATCTTCTGGGTTTGGAGGTTTACAAAATAAATGAGTGGTAAGGAATTTTTTATTTTTCCAAGGAAATTATTGTGATCATAATCCATGGAATCCAGTATTGATAGGTGCAGGAAGAAATTAAGTTGAGGATCGTTGATCTGGCATTACTACTGATCTTGAGGGACAGGTATCTACTATATGAATGTTTGAATAAAAATATTAGAGATCAGGAATTTGTGGTGGATGAATATGTTTTGTGAATTATTTACTTTTGAACATAACCATTTGGATTATGTGAACATCTGGGATATGGGAGTAAGTTGCTAAGAGGGGGTGGTTGATAACGTCACTATTGATCTAATCTCTATGAACACCAATGGTCAATGGATTAAGCAAATGAGTAGACAGAAAACACAGAAATGGTAAGATTTGGGATTTAGTAAAGGACTGGGGACTGACTGTCCTGAGAGAGAGTGTCAGGACTTGTGCAGTTGAGAGTGACAAGGAAAAGAAGAGAATAGAAACACACTCAAACAAGGAGGGCGTGTTAACAGGATGGAGGGGGAAATGATCTGGAGGAGCCTTGAGTTTTGACCTTGAGCTTTCTGTTCTTGATGCAAATCTGCCTGATAACATCCCAAGACACAGGTCAGATCTATCCCCAGAGGATAGAGGGAGGGTGGAAGTACAAAAGAGCTAGGATAATTGTCCTAAAAAGGCAGGCCTCCTTTATCATTTGACCCAGTTTCATGATTTGTTTTTATAGGGTAAGAGGAAAAGAAGGATGATAAGTCACGTCTTCACAGAAGAAGCAGTGTAAGTGTGGGAACCAGTCCAAACCAAAGCCTGGTTTAAGCATTTCCATTCTTTTGAGGATGTCCAGTGACATATTCAAGAGGCCAGTTACTAGAATCCCATCCCATTCTTGAAATGAATGGTCTCTGAGAGGACAACTTGGACCAGCCCCACCAGATCTGCTGGCCCGAGAGACCGCAAGGACTCCAGGCCTGCAGCAGCGCAGGACAACTCGTAAGTACTTTCAATCTTGCCAAAACGTTGCAAAAACTTGCACCTAGTCACATAGGTGAATCCCTGCCAGGTGTGCTCGCAGGTGGTCTGCATTCCAGGTCCCATGCCCACTCCTGCTGGTCTTCAGTTTTGGCAGAGTTGATTCCAGGAACTGATCTGTGCATTCCACAGCTCCACTGTGGAGGTATCAGGAAGGAGTAAAATTCAGTGAAGAGCACAGGAGCGAGATTGATGATAGCACTGATGGAGGACAGACTTGCTAGCAAGGCAGAGAAAGTGAGGGTCTAAGAAAGCCGTCCTGACAGCAGATGAAATCGAGCAGGCACCTCAGTGAGGTCTCTTGGCAGCGTCCCTAATGTTTCCTTGCTTTGAGCTCTTGAAACTTTAGAATATATCGATACTTTTTTTTTATTAAACTCTGCTTCGAGACATAGAAAATATAAACAACAGTTTCTTTCTGAGGTGAGAGGTTGAGTTTCAGGTGAGGAGAGAAAGATCTTCCTTTTTCATGCTGTTCTCTCATTTTCCTTTACTATGTATATTATTTATTTGTACTTTAAATTCAGCAGCGAGTTATCAAAGTCACGGGGTGATTCAGTTTTTCCCCTCACAGTCACAGTAAAACCTACTAAAAGTGGATTATTCTTTTTGTATAATACTCCAATAGATTCCAAAATATTATTTCAAAAGCACTTTCATGTCTATGTTCTCAAATTAGATATTTACTTCTAGGTCTCCATTTTTCTGTTCTCTGTTGCATGCTAATTCAGAGTTGCATCTAAGGAAATACCAGATTTCTCTCAGTATTTTAGATCCATATGTGTTGGAAATTTGATTCATGGAGATGGACATGGCAGTTGGGGGATCGTGCTATTATCAAAAGAGATCTTTTCAGCATCAGTAATGTTGAAAGAACCCACTGCATGTTGGGATTTAATTGTCTATTTGAGGGATCAAGCTTTCACTGTTGGCACTTCTCTTTCTTTTTGGAGGGAATGTACAGCCTTCCCAGTCTTTCCATTACCAAATCACATTCCTGGGTGGCTGTGACGTGTCAGGAAGGGCTTGAGATGCCGGGAACCAGGATTCATCTTCAGCTTCTGGTTGTCCTGAGAAGGCTTCCCTGGCAGAGTGAAGCCTGTATGTCTGGGTGAAACTTGCAGCCATCAGAAAGGAGGGGACAATTCACAAGTGCGAAGCGATTCATCTGGTCCTTGTCTTACAGTGTGTTCCCAAGTGATGAGGTTCAAAATGACACTTGGTATCCCTTTGAAAGCTCCTAGTCATGGGGTGGATTCTCGGTGCGAGCTCAGAGCAGTGTCTGTTCACCACCAGGTAGGAAGCATATCAGTATTTTAATTGGTAAGGCTGTGTTAATGTACGTCCATGGACCATCAGTTCCGTGGCACTCCCTGCTGTAGCCCTCCACACCCCTGTCATGCTTCATCTTTCAAAGCTTCAAACAGTGTTCACACCCCAGCAGGTGGTGGTAATGTAACCACAGCACAGTACTGGGGACCAAAACACAACCACCCAGTGGCGACAGAGTTTAAGGGCTAGGGCCCAATTACCCCATTTGGACGAGTTGGTAACACCAACACTTAGTGTGTAAACTGGAGGATTGTCCAAGACCATGGACCTCAGAATGACACGGGCTCCGAAGTCACCTTGGACAGCAAGGAACAGTGTGAGGTCACTCACTGGCCAGGATTATGGTCGCTTATACTGGCAAAGTAGAGGTAACCGGGGGTCCATCAAGACAAGCGAGAGAGGAGGCTTGGGGCCTTCTGGGGAATTTCTGCCCTAAAGGGAATTGCATAAAGAAGGCAAGGGTGCTGAAAATCCTAGGTCACAGGGAGCAGTCATGTTTATGGAACGAGGCCCAGCAATAGCCTTAAAAGCTGCATAACAAATCTTTCCGCCTGGATACAAAACAAGCAGGAAAAGGAATTCAGAGTCCTGGACAAGGATCCCAGCAGGATTCAAATCCAGGTCAGGGGTGAACAGGGAGCCCCTAGAGAGGCCTCAGGAGCTAGGTCCTGCCTGCCTTTAGTCCATTTGCAAATGAGCTTCCTTGGGCCTTGTTCTCTCCACGTGCACATTTTGATCTTTTTACATTATTTTCCCCACTTAGAGCTGATGCAATTCCAGAGATTGAACTAGAAAACTACAAGATCCTAAAATTTTGTCAAAAGAAATCTCAACAAGAGAAGCAGAAAACGTTCCCTGTTCCTCAAGAATGTAGAAAGGCAGCCCCTGCCTGTGGCACGACATGGTCCTGGATAGTGCTGTTTTAAAGACACCCACATTTCAGTGGTTGTTGCTCTGCCTGTGAAAGTACCTTCAACCTTAAAATCCCAAGAGAACGGGCGGGGGGCCATGTCTGCTCCTGGAGGAGCAGAATGATACTGAAATGAACTGGTCTTCGGAATTAGGGGGACTTGGGACTGTTCCCACTAGCCAGGGAAGGGCTGGCCCTTTTCCCTTCTCCCACATAAAATAAGCTGTTGACCCAGAAGAGTTCATGATTCAAGGAGAAATGTGATATTCAGTGTCTCACTTACATGCCTACGGAAAGCCACAGAACCACACCACAACTCCCAGGCTCTAAAGGGAACAGGACTTTAATATAATATTCAAATATGGTATTTATAATTTACAACAAATAACTACTGTCCCTCCACAATGCGTGAATAGGTGCTTGGGTAGAGACATCAGGGAGCTGGGGTGGAGTGGTCCCCTCTTTCTTGGGTTTAAGGGGACCTCAGAGATCAGCTTACAATGCTCCCCTACCCGTCAGTTGGGAGGAGCTGACCCAGTGCATCCCAAGCATCCCAGCTGTGTCCCCGCTGCTGAGGATGGGGCTGTGATCGGCCACTGGTACGGGGGTTGGTGTTGGGGCCTGGGGACTGAGTAGAAGAGTCGGGTTATCCTGGGGGGCCTCCCTCAGAATCATGGCCCCCACCCTGTCCCCACTGCACTGAGTGCTCCAGACTCTGTGCTCAGTGCTGTCAGCCACCAGTACCCCATTTGTCCCTGCCATGCAAGAGATCATTTAGAATCACCTATTTCACAGAGGAGGAAACGGAGTCTCAGGATGCTGAAGAGAGTCACCCCAGTCACAGGACTGCTCAGCAGTGGAGCTGGGATCCCAGTGCCAGTTGTCCGACTCCCCAAGGGCACGTTTAGCTCAAAGTTTTACTGAACCGCTAGGAGTCAGTCACCACAGCCCAGACACTCACTCACCCCTGACCTTGATGATGGCGGGTTCTTCTTATCCTTAAGTATTCTGCTGGCCAACTAGGTCTGGGGGTCCAGCTGGCACGACAGGCTGTAGCTCCAGGACAGAGAGGCTTCTGTGAACCTACCAGAAACCACACCTCAGGTGTCCCCTCACTGCCTGCCCAGCAGCTGGAGTCTGGGTTTCCCAGAGGTCGCCATGCAATAAGGCTTTTGGCTGAGTGGGGGGCCACGGAGACAGGCTCTCTGGACTGGCCAACAGGGAGAGGTCACCCCTGCCCTCACCCAACTCCTGCCCGGCCTCACCTATCATTCTCGTTGAGCAGCTCCATGTCCTGGAACCAGGCCCCAAATATCTCCTTGGGCTCTAGGTTGTAATTCTTTATGGCCACCTGGAGCAGCAGGATCTCCCTCATGACTGGGTATTCCTGGGACCAGGGGGAAAGAGAGGCTGCAGATAGGGCCTGAGTGGGGGATGCTGCATGGACCTTGTGGGTGGTGAGGAGTTGGACAGGGGAACAGTCCTGGGAACTGTCCTTCCCTCCAGTTTCATCCAGGCTCTACCTGTTTGTAGAATGGGAATAATCAGCCCCTACTCCAGGAAATTTTCCTTGATGCCATCCTCCCCTCAACCCACACGCCAATTGGATGGGTCTCCCACTTCTCTCTCATCAAACTCTTCCACTGAATGTAGGATACAGGGGGTGGAGTCAGGGACTGTTCTGCCCAGAGGGTCTCTGAATTACTCCTCCTTCCCCTCCCCTGCAGGGGGTGCTGCAGCTGTTCACTTCAGTCCTCTTCTCAGGTTGATCTCCTTCCCCTGGAAGGCAGACAGCAAGAGTCCATCAGACAGAGCCCCCTAGCCTGACTAGCCCCCTAGGCCCACTCCTTCTCAAGTTGCACTACTGCCAGGTCCCCAGAGGGGGCCGGGCATGCAGAGAAAACAGGACTTGGACCTAGGCCGGGCTCTGGGCTCCAGAGAAGGAGCACATGGTGGAGAGGCTGAGGGACCTGGCAGCACAACCCTCTCTGATGACAGACTTGGAGGCTAAGGCCTCAGGCAGAGGGGACTGCTCAGCCACTTATGTGCTGCCTGACTTGGAGGGGCCCGAATAGTCCCTCCCTCCACGGGCAGCATGGGAGGGAGAGGCTGAGTCCAGCTCAGATAAAACCTCACGCAGCTGTGCCGTCAGACAGCTCTGAGCTTCCCCATCCTGGGGAACCGGAATGGGTGTCTCAGGTGGAGCCTCTGTTCACTCATCCATAAGATGGGCCTGATGACCCAGCTACGAGGGGCGGCTGTAAGGCTCTCATGAGAGATGTGCCAAGTGCTGAGAGTCAGAGCTCAGTTCGGGGGCTCCCGCAGCCCATGCCTCAGGATCCTGGCTCTCCCTGCCTGGTCCTCAGGTGCACCCACCTCGAGATTATCACCTATCAGCAGGTACAGCATCAGCAGGTGACCAAGGAAAGTGCCAAGATAGGGGATGACACTCTGTGACATCAGAGTGTGGGTGGGATGAGCCCTTGCTCTCAAGTCGGCCCCCTGCAGACCCTCCCCTGAAAAGTCCTTACCCTCAGCCTCCTGGCCCACCCCAGGGTTCCCACGGGGAGCAGCCTAGGACCCTTAGCAGCCTCCCCTCAATTCCTCCTCCCTTCACATCCCAAGAACACCACACTCCTGCTCCTCACCTCCCAGGGTCGGCTTCTGGCAAATCACAGGGTATGCGGTCCCTGGCCCTCCGCACAACAACCCATCCTGCACCAGCTCTTCCAGGCCCTCCTCCTGGTCACTTCTACTGAGGGATTCAGGCACTGTGGCAGCAAGAGGAAGGGCCGTCCTCTCTTGATTTGAGGGCTCCAGCTGGGAGGGCAGAGCCCCTCCCCCGCAGGCACACTCACCTGCTGCTGCTGCTTCTTCTGCACTCTCTGGGGCCTGATCTGCTGGGGGGCAAACGTGGAGGCCACCTCCTGCCAGGGTCAAGGAGAGTGTCAGCGGGCCATACTCCCTTCACCCCATTTCTCTCCAGCACCACTGGCCTCCGAACCTGGACATCTGACTCGAGTCAACTGGTACCAATGCTACTCCATCCTCCAAGGTGTTGTGATTCTAGAACAAGCCTAGCTCCAACTTTCACTCTGGGTGTGAGCTTGGGCTTTCAGTCTGGCCTCCCCGAGCCTGTTTCCTCATCTAGAATGTGTGAGAACTCCAGCTACCTCACAAGTACTCCTGAGGACTCAGTGTCACAAAACTGTCACCATTCTGCTCGCCCTCACCCCTCCAGGTGGAGCAGGCAGAAAGCTCCCACAGTCCTTTCCTCCCTCTTACCTCATCACCACCCTGTGTGGCCTGCAACTGAGGCTCAACTTGGGGGGGGCTGGCCCCCAAGTTCACTCTCAGCTTTCAGGGTTCAGTTCGGACTGAGAGCCTGAGTTTCTTTCTGTCGGCCTGGGCAATCTCGTGCTTCTCTCCTCTATAGGCGTCCACATTGGGCAGCCCCGAAACACTGGTATTTGATTCCTCAGTTACAGGGATTAGACAGAGTGAGAGAGAGAGAGAGAGAGATGGAACATGAAAGAGGGAGTAAGAGGAAGTGAGAGACATTTTTAGTTAAAATTTAGACAAGACATCCCGTCACTTTGGCTGTTATTATGTTAAGAAGCCAGTTACTAACTACTTAGTGGTTCCACTGGGATGGGTATACCATGGGTGGGGCTTACTGGGTACCACTGTGGAGATCGCCCACCTCATAGGCCAAGACGAGGCACTTGGGTCGCATTCTCCAATAAACAGGAAACAATTGAATGGTTTTATGCCACAGGATGGCAGTATCTAAATTTCCATTAGTTTCAACCCCCTCATGATGCTGACCTGAAAATGAGGCCAAGTTGGAAGCGACTGTTCCATAACACATTGCTAGAACCCAAGCCTGTTTTGAGGGGTATTCTGTGTTGCCTGTCATTCCTTCTTGTTATTCTTCCATCTCTAAGTTTGTGTCTTAGGTACATGTGACACCAGCCCACAGGGGTAATAGATATTATGTCATATACACCGGGTGACATCCCTAGGAAGTAGATTCTAGCCTGATCCCCATGGTGCAGGTTTAGAGACTGGGGAGGACCTGAGAGGTAGAGGGACTTTCTCAGGATGAAGAACTGGTAAGAAAAAGGAGGTCTGCATTCATCTCTGTCTCCTCAAAGCTAGGACCCGACTTAGGTTTCCAGGGAGCTGTGGCTAGGGCTGTGTAGGCTCCTTGTGTACAGTTCAGGAGATGACATGGGGGAGGAGGGTTAGCAGCCAGGGCACAGGGGGCAGCTCTGGACATGTCTGATTGAGGGAAGGGGCCCAGGTAAAAGAATCTTGAAAAATGACCTCACTTCCTTGGTCATAAACCTCAACAGATCTTAGAACTCTGGTAACCAGGCACCCACAGCCCCCCATCTAGCTCACTTGACTGGAGACAGTCAACAGGAAAAAATATTTTGTTGTTGTATCCCAACTTTTGGAGGATCTAGGCTCAAAAATACCCAGAAAGAGAAACTTTTGGGTCGTTGCCGACGTTGGCTCAGCCCTCATCCCCGACGCCTCTGGGCGTCTGGCAGGAGGCAGTGAAGGGTAACACGGGGCAGCCCAGGAAAGGCTAGTGCAGGCCGGGACACAACTGTGATCCCACCTGATCAGCCCCACACCCCTTGTCCCTCCTCTTATGTATGTGTGTGTCTGTGTGTGTTTGTGTGGAGGGGAGAAGGCAGGGTATGAGGGGCAGGCCATTCCTGGGCAGGAGCTGGTTGTTAGTTGTCGGAAGCATGGTGGGTCTGTCATGTTCATAGCCCAGGTCATGTCTGGCAGCATGAGAAGGTGAGCTCCTCTACTCTTATGTTACTGAGCCATAGAGGTTTCATCTCTTTTCCTGCCTGACCACAGTTCTTTGCAGGGATGTCCCTCTGTGCCTGAACTGAGGAGCAGACTTTCTCTTGGGGGATGACCCCAGTGGCAGTCTGCAGGAAGCCCCTGATTCCTTCTGGCCCAGCTCCAGAGCAGTCTTTGCAGAACTCCAGTCAGAAGGTCATCGAGGAGCTGCCCAGTTGTTTCAATTTCACCAACTCACTAGGCAAGGGGAAGGTGCATGAGGTCACAAACACCATCCAGTGCTGTTCTGAGATGAGAGGAGGAGCAGAGGGTCTCCACACTCAGGACCTTGAGATGACCAGGTTGGACCAGAACTAGGGCGTGACCAGACTGGGGCTGTCCCTTTTTCAAACTAAAGAGGATGTACACGCAGGTAACCTTGCCTGGTTCGGAGCTGAGCTGCCATGACCCTCTTACCCTTGCCCGGTGTGAGCTTCTGGAGGCCACTGAGGCAGAGGCAGAGGGTAAGGGGGACTGCAGGCTGGATATTCCTGGAAGGGAAGTGGGATCTTTCCTGTGTTTAGAAGGACACATAGAAAGTCAGCTATGTGGGTGAATCTTTCTCTTTATCCCACTGTAGCGCCAGCTGCAGAGCTCCAGCCAGTGGCAGAAGCAGAGAAGTGGGCAGTGGTGGAGGTAGAGCTGGGTACAGCTCCGTTCACATCACTACTACTAGCACTGAGCCCAGCGTCCCCTCCATCAGCAGTGTTGGAGCTGGAGCAAGGGCCGACATCAGCTTCAGCAGGAGTGAGAGCTGCTGAGCTGGAGTCACTTGGACCATCATTTCTAGTGGGAAGTCCATCTCCACCTGTGGCTGTTAAGGAGCGTGAGAAGAAGCCCAACCTCACGGCCTTCTCTCCTAAGCTGGTGGTGGAGCAGTTGACCGTGATGGATGTGGTGAACAGCTGGGCCCTCAGGGCGGGGTGGAGCAGGTCTTCCCACTGCCATCGTTGCCCCAGACCTGATCCAGACTCCCATGATCTGGGCCCAAATCCCAGCTCCACCATTTACCAACCATATGACCTGGGCAACTTCTGGAACCCCTAAGCCTTTGCTGTCCACCTGCAGACCGTAGAGGTGGACACTAACAGGACCTGCTCCACAGAGTGGCTGTGCCGGCTCGATGAGGTAGAAGAGATGGAAAGCTGGGCAAGTGCTGGCCCATCAGTGGTGGAGGGGAACTCACTGTGTGCAGCCAGGTCTACGGTGGCCCAGCCGGCTCCTCAGGAGGCTCAACAGCCTCAGGACTTCACACCTGATGTGTGCTTCACTACAAGGGAGACAGACAAGGCAAGTGGTTGTAGCTGCCACGGGGGAATGTGCATCAGAATGGGGAGTGGGACCAGAGGGCGGATCATGGTGGTGGAAGATGCTCCCTCGGCATGAGCTGAGTTGAGCCACCGTCTGGAGCTTGGGGTTAGCCAGGACGGGCTGGGTGCAAATGCCCCTCTCCCTTCCCTGCCGGGATTGGGTCCTGGGTCATCCTGTGCTGGGTACCCTCGGTGGACAGAGAAGAAAACCCAGGGACTCTCACAAGGCTCAGGCCACATCCTGAGCTTCCTGAGCTCCCTGAGCTCCAGCTCTAAACTGTGACAACTGTGTGGGTCTTTAGTGGCTGTGGACACAGAGGTGGCCTGTGGCAGGGCTGGATGACACTCCCCCTGTTCCCCAGGAGCTCTGCTGGAAGGTGGTGCCCTCTCAGTGCCTGGGATCCACCTGGGGCAAGACGAACAAACCTGGCAATGAGCACTAGACACCCACCATCCAGGCCACCATCGACCAGTTCTGAAGGGTGGCCAGCCTCGTCATCACCACCTGCCTCGGGGACCCGAGCATGACAGCCCAGGACAGGGCGAGGATGGTAGAGCACTGAGTCCAGGTGGCCCAGGTGTGCCATGGGAGGCCCAGTAGAGCCCCTCTCTGGAGACTTGGGAACCGCCTCTCCACATTTATCAGCTCCCAGGATTGCAGTGTGTGGTCTAATCTCCTGCAAGTCCCTAGGCCCTTCCTGCCAGGGGCCCGCTGACCTTGACTCCAGGTCCCAGTGGAAGGATGCTCACTTCCTACCTGGCTCCTTCCCTTGGTTGAGCTAAACTCTTCCTCCTTGTGATTGTTACTTTCTGGGTCCTAAATGTCCTTCTTGGGCTCCCTGAACATCTGTCTCATCCAGGAGTGGAGATTTAAATAGAAGGGGACTGAAGCTAGAGCAAGCGGGGCTCCAGTGCCCAACCTCACACCTCATTCTCTTCCCTTCCCCAGGAATGCGAGATCTGGAAGAACTTCTCCTCGCCCCGCACTCTCATCTCTGCTCTGCAGAAAACCTCCACAAGCCACATGAAAAACACACGGGGGGAAGTTTCCCTGTGGGTAGACCTCTAGCCATAGGAGGACCAGGATGGATGGAGGATCTCCTGTATGTCTGCCATTGGCGCCTCAGTCAGCCAGGAACTCCTGGGAGGCAGCAAATGCTGGGGACAGGGCCTGGGAGTGGGCAGTTGGTCTCTAAGTCTCCTGGTGTCCTTAGTGCACCAGTTCTGCTTCAGGACTCGGTTTCCCTAAATATCAGCTATTGAGTTGAGCCACATTGGAGATTTTCAAGTGTTTATAACAACAGAACTCTATGGCCAGTTGAAACTCATAGTGGCCAAAACAGAGCTGCTCTGTAGAGCTGGGGAGTGGAGACCCCAGTGACCAACAGGAGAGTCCCCTCCCAGTCCCATGAGACCTTAGCGCTCAGAGGAGCCCAGTGAGAACGCTCCTCCAGGCAAGTTGAATCTCTGGGGTTGTCAAAGAAAAGGGATTTGAACTCAGACCCCTCACATTATCCCTAAATTTATCCTTCCCTCTTTCCCCTCCCCTCGGGTAAAGCTCTGAAAAACTTAAGGAGCTCTATAGCCAAGACGAGTCCTTGAGCAGAAAACTGATGACCAAGATAGAATGGAGGCTGTGGGTCTGGAAAGAGAGGAGGGGAGAGAGGGGCAGAGGTACTGGGCAGGCTGTGGTTTTGATAGTTTCTCACTTGAACTTTCTCTGAAACATTCCCGTCTATCTTGTCTAGGTTAACAAGCAGAGGGATCTGTTCAGCTCATGGGCAGCAGCGTGCCATTTTTGGGCAGGAGGCCCTGGTCATGGGGCACAGTGTTGTTGGCTGGGCTGTTCCAGGAGGAGTTGCCAAGCTGGTGCCATCAGCAGGTCTCTGGCTTCCGTGCACATCCATCCTGCTGGATGTAGCTTCTTCCAGGCTGTTGCAGTGGGTTTAGCCCTCAGCCTAAACCTGTCCTCAGCAAGCCAGGCCCCTGTTGCTCCTTCTGTCTTCACCATGTCTCCAAGGGGAGGGCACCCTGCCTGTCCCAGGGACATGCATGGCAGAGGATTCCCATGGTCCAGGTGGACAAACAGGCTGCTCATCCTTGGGCCTGAACGGCTGGACCAGAGACAGATGTGTGTGCTTTCGGTGACCACCCCCGGACCCCTAGAGCAGTCACTTGAGCCAACAACAAGAGTCTCACCTGAGTGCCTGGTTGGCAATGACATATGCCCCCAGGGGCTTATGAGAAGCGTCTAGGCAACTCATGGATTCTTAGTGGATCCTGCTGAAAGGACGTTAGGAGCTTCACGTAAATGAGGAAGCAAAGCGTCCTGTCACCACCTTCCCTGTGGATCAGAGGTGGCACATTGGGGGTTCAGTTCCTGAGTGGATAAAGAAAGAGTTCAGTGCAGGGGAATTTCCTGAGGGGTTCCTTGGGGAGGAGAATGCTTTGACATGGCCTCTGGCCCAGCCTGGGGGCCAGACACTCCACGAGACTGGGGCAGGCAGGAGCCACTCAACCAGACTCCCAAGACACACCGTCCTCTCCACTGCTCGGCCAAGGACCAAGCTTTGAGAGCTCAGAGGACAGGAATGTTGTCAGTGGTGGGGCTGGGGGTTAGATGAGGATGTGGGAACAGGGCATATGGCTGGGAAGGGCAAGTGGCCTGTCCTCTCTGGGCCCCTAAGCAACTCACTGCCCCTGTTTGGACCTCTGTCTCCTCATCAGGGAAGGGAGGGATGGTGATTGTGTGATGCAGGCCTCACAGGGTGGTGATGAGTTAAGAGGGAGGAAAGGACTGTGGGAGCTTTCTGCCTGCTCCACCTGGAGGGGTGAGGGCGAGCAGAATGGTGACAGTTTTGTGACACTGAGTCCTCAGGAGTACTTGTGAGGTAGCTGGAGTTCTCACACATTCTAGATGAGGAAACAGGCTCGGGGAGGCCAGACTGAAAGCCCAAGCTCACACCCAGAGTGAAAGTTGGAGCTAGGCTTGTTCTAGAATCACAACACCTTGGAGGATGGAGTAGCATTGGTACCAGTTGACTCGAGTCAGATGTCCAGGTTCGGAGGCCAGTGGTGCTGGAGAGAAATGGGGTGAAGGGAGTATGGCCCGCTGACACTCTCCTTGACCCTGGCAGGAGGTGGCCTCCACGTTTGCCCCCCAGCAGATCAGGCCCCAGAGAGTGCAGAAGAAGCAGCAGCAGCAGGTGAGTGTGCCTGCGGGGGAGGGGCTCTGCCCTCCCAGCTGGAGCCCTCAAATCAAGAGAGGACGGCCCTTCCTCTTGCTGCCACAGTGCCTGAATCCCTCAGTAGAAGTGACCAGGAGGAGGGCCTGGAAGAGCTGGTGCAGGATGGGTTGTTGTGCGGAGGGCCAGGGACCGCATACCCTGTGATTTGCCAGAAGCCGACCCTGGGAGGTGAGGAGCAGGAGTGTGGTGTTCTTGGGATGTGAAGGGAGGAGGAATTGAGGGGAGGCTGCTAAGGGTCCTAGGCTGCTCCCCGTGGGAACCCTGGGGTGGGCCAGGAGGCTGAGGGTAAGGACTTTTCAGGGGAGGGTCTGCAGGGGGCCGACTTGAGAGCAAGGGCTCATCCCACCCACACTCTGATGTCACAGAGTGTCATCCCCTATCTTGGCACTGTCCTTGGTCACCTGCTGATGCTGCACCTGCTGATGGGTGATAATCTCGAGGTGGGTGCACCTGAGGACAAGCATTGAGGATCAGGATCCTGAGCCTTGGGATGTGGGAGCCCCCGAACTGAGCTCTGAGCGCTCAGCACTTTTCACATCTCTCCTGAGAGCCTCACAGCTGCCTCTGGGAGCTGGGGTATCAGGCACATCTTATGGATGAGTGAACAGAGGTTCCACCTGAAACACCCATTGTGGTTCCCCAGGCAGGAGAAGCTCAGAGCTGCCTGATGGCACAGCTGCGTGAGGTTTTATCTGAGCTGGACTCAGCCTCTCCCTCCCATGTTGCCCGTGGAGGGAGAGAGGCTTCGGGTCCCTCCAAGTCAGGCAGCACATAAGTGGCTGAGCAGTCCCTTCTGCCTGAGGCCTCAGCCTCCAAGTCTGTCATGAGAGAGGGTTGTGCTGCCAGGTCCCTCAGCCTCTCCACCATGTGCTCCTTCTCTGGAGCCCAGAGCCCGGCCTAGGTTCAAGTCCTGTTTTCTCTGCATGCCCGGCCCCCTCTGGGGACCTGGCAGTAGTGCAACTTGAGAAGGAGTGGGCCTAGGGGGCTAGTCAGGCTAGGGGGCTCTGTCTGATGGACTCTGGCTCTCTGCCTTCCAAGGGAATGAGATCAACCTGAGAAGAGGACTGAAGTGAACAGCTGCAGCACCCCCTGCAGGGGAGGGGAAGGAGGAGGAATTCAGAGACCCTCTGGGCAGAACAGTCCCTGTGTCCACCCCCCGTATCTTACATTGAGTGGAAGAGTTTGATAACAGAGAAGTGGGAGACCCATCCAATTGGCAGGTGGGTTGAGGGGAGGATGGCATCAAAGAAAACTTCCTAGAGGAGGCGCTGCTTATTACCATTCTGAGAACAGGTAAAACCTGGTAGGAACTGGAGGGAAGGAGGGTTCCCTGGACTTGTCCCTGCCCCATCCCTGACACTCGACAAGGCCCATGCAACATCTCTCACCCAGGCCCTAACTGCAGTCTCTCCTTCCCTCTGGTCCCTGGAATACCCAGTCATGAGGGAGATCCTGCTGCTCCAGGTGGCCACAAAGAATTACAACCTAGAGCCCGAGGAGCGATTTGTGGCCTGGTTCCAAGACATGGAGCTGCTCAATGAGAATGATAGGTGAGGCCTGGCAGGAGTTGTGTGAGGGCAGGGGTGACCTCTCCCTGTTGGCCAGTCCAGAGAGCCTGTCTCCGTGGCCCCCCACTCAGCCCCAGGGCTTATTGAATGGCGACCTCTGGGACACTCAGACTCAAGCTGCTGGGCAGGCAGTGGGGGGACACCTGAGGTGTGGTTTCTGGTAGGTTCACAGAAGCCTCTCTGTCCTGGAGCTACAGCCTGTCGTGCCAGCTGGACCCCCAGACCTAGTTGGCCAGCAGAATACTCAAGGCCAAGAAGAACCCGCCATCATCAAGTTCAGGGGTGAGTGAATGTCTGGGCCGGGGTGACTGACTCTTAGGGGTTCAGTAAGGCTTCGGGCTAAGCATGGCCTTGGGTAGTCAAACAGCTGGCACTGGGATCCCAGCTCCACTGCTGAGCAGTCCTGTGACTGGGGTGACTCTCTTCAGCTTCCTGAGACTCCATTTACCCCTCTGTGAAATAGGTGATACTAAATTATCACTCGCGTGGCAGGGACAAATGGGGTACTGGTGGCTGACAGCACTGAGCACAGAGTCTGGAGCACCCAGTGCAGTGGGGACAGGATGGGGGGCCATCATTCTTCCAGGCCGCCAAGATAACCCGACTCTTCTACTCAGTCCCCAGGCCCCAACACCAACTCCCATACCAGTGGGCGATCACAGCCCCATCCTTAGCAGCAGGGACACAGCTGGGAGGTTTTCCAGGCACCTGGCCAGCTCCTCCCACCTGACAGGAAGGGGAGCATTGTAAGCTGTTTCCTGCGACCCTTGAAGCCCAAGTGAGAGGGGACACACCCACCTCAGCTCCCTGGCATCTTTACGCCAGCAACTATTCACCCATTGGTGAGGGACAGAGTTTATTTGTTGTAAACAATAAATGCCATATTTGAATATTATATTAAAGTCCTTTTCCCTTTACAGCCTGGGAGTTGTGGTGTGGTTCTGTGGCTTTCCGTAGGCATGTAAGTGAGACACTGAATCTCACATTTCTCCTTAAATCATGAACTCTTCCGGGTCATCAGCTTATTGTATGTGGGAGAATGGAGAAGGGCCAGCCCCTTCCCTGGCTAGTGGGGACACTCCCAAGTCCCCCTAATTCTGAAGACCAGTTCATTTCAGTATCATTCTGCTCCTCCAGGAGCAGACATGGCCCCCCGCCCGTTCTCTTGGGATTTTAAGGTTGAAGGTACTTTCACAGGCAGAGCAACAACCACTGAAATGTGGGTGTCTTTAAAACAGCACTACCTAGGACCATGTCGTGCCACAGGCAGGGGCTGCCTTTCTACATTCTTGAGGAACAGGGAATGTTTTCTGCTTCTCTTGTTGAGATTTCTTTTGACTAAATTTTAGGAACTTGTAGTTTTCTAGTTCAATCTCTGGAATTGCATCAGCTCTAAGTGGGGAAAACAAAGTAAAAAGATCAAAACGTGCACGTGGAGAGGACAAGGCCCAAGGAAGCTCATTTGCAAATGGACTAAAGGCAGGCAAGACCTCGCTCCTGAGGCCCCTCTAGGGGCTCCCTGTTCACCCCTGACCTGGATTTAAATCCTGCTGTGATCCTTGTCCAAGACTCTGAATTCCTTTTCCTGCTTTTTCTGTATCAAGGAGGAAAGATTTGTGACGCAGCTTTTAAGGCTACTGCTGGGCCATGTTATGTTCCATAAACATGACTGCTCCCTGTCAACTAGGATTTTCAGCACCCCTGCCTTCCTTAAGCAATTCCCTTTAGGGCAGAAATTCCCTAGAAGGTCCCAAGCCTCCTCTCTGGCTTGGCAAGAGGTTGCCCGGTGAGCTCTACTTTGCCAGTATAAGGGACCATAATCCTGGCCAGTGAGTGACCCCACACTGTCCCTTGCTGTCCAAGGTGACTTCTGAGCCCGTGTCATTCTGAGGTCCATGGTCTTGGACAATCCTCCAGTTTACACACTAAGTGTTGGTGTTACCAACTCGTCCAAATGGGGCAATTGGGCCCGAGCCCTTAAACTGTGTCACCCCTGGGTTGTTGTGTTTTTTTCCCCAATCCTGTGTTGTGGTTACATTACCACCACCTCCTGGGGTGTGAAGACTGTTTGGAGCTTTGAAAGATAAGGTATGACAGGGGTGTGGGGGGCTCCAGCAGGGAATGCCACGGAACTGATGGTCCATGGACGTACATTAACACAGACTTACCAATTAAAATACTGAAATGCTTCCCATCTGGTGGTGAACAGACACTGCTCTGAGCTCACACAGAGAACCCACCCCATGACTAGAAGATTTCAAATGGTTACCAAGTGGCATTTTGAACCTCATCCCTTGGGAACATCCTGTAAGACAAGGGACAGATGAATCGCTTGGCACTTGTGAGTTATCACCTCCTTTCTGATGGCTGCAAATGTCACCCAGACACACAGGCTGCACTCTGCCAGGGAAGACTTCTCAGGACAGCCAGAAGTTGAGGATGAACCCTGGTTCCCGTCATCTCAAGCCCTTCCTGACATGGCACAGCCACCCAGGAAAGTGATTTGGTAATGGAAATACTGGGAAGGCCGTACTTTCCCTCCAAAGAGAAAGAGAAGTGCCAAGAGTGAAAGCTTGATCCCTCAAATAGACAATTAAATCCCAACAAGCAGTGGTTGCCTTCAGCATTACTGATGCTGAAAAAATCTCTTTCGATAATAGCACGATCCCCCAACTGTCATGTCCATTTTCATGAATCACATATCCAAAACACATTGATCTAAAAAACTGAGGGAAATCTGGTATTTCCTTAGATGCAACTCTGAATTAGCATGCAACAGAGAACAGAAAAATGGAGACCTAGAAGTAAATATCTAATATGAGAACATAGACACAAAAGTGCTTTTGAAATAATATTTAGGAATCTATTGGAATATTACACAAAAAGAATAATCCACTTTATGTAGGTTTTACTGTGACTGTGAGGGGAAAAGCTGAATCATCCCATGACGTTGATAACTGGCTGCTGACTTTAAAGTACAAATAAATATTGTACATAGTAAAGGACAATGAGAAAACAGCATGAAAAAGGAAGATCTTTCTCTCCTCCCTTAAAACTCAACCTTTCAACTCAGAAAGAAACCGCTATGTATATTTTCTATGTCACGCAGTAGAGTTTAATAAAAGAAAAGTATTGGAATATTTTAAAAGTTCAAGAGCTCAAAGCAAGGAAACATTAGGGACGCAGCCATGAGACCTCACTAAGGTGCCTGCTCCATTTCATCTGCTGTCACGACGGCCTTCTTGGCCCCTCACTTTCTCTGCCTAGCTAGCAAGTCTGTCCTCCATCAGTGCTATCATCAGTCTCGCTCCTGTGCTCTACACTGCCTTTTCCTCCTTCCTGATACCTTCCTCAGTCGTCAGAAATTGTTGGCAGTCGAGCTGTGGAATGCCCATATCAGCTTCTGGAATCATCTCTGCCAATTCTGAAGGCCAGCAGGAGTGGGCAAGGGACCTGGAATGCAGACCACCTGCGAGAACACCTGGCAGGGATTCACCTGTGTGACTAGGTGCAAGTTTGTCAATGCTTTGGCAAGATTGAAAGGACTTACGGGTTGTCCTGCACTGCTGCCGGCCTGCAGTTCTTGCGGTCTCTCGGGCCAGCAGACTTGGTGGGACTGGTCCAAGGAGTCCTCCCAGAGACCCGTCATTGTCAAGATGTGATGGGATTCTAGTCACCGGCCTCTTGAATATGTCACTGGACATCCTCAAAGGGATGGAGATGCTTAAACCAGGCTTTGGTTTGGACTGGTTTTCACAGTTGTGCTGCTTCCTCTGCGAAGACGTGACTATCATCCTTATTATCATCCTTCTTTTCCTCTTACCCTACAAAAATTAATCATAAAAGTGGGTCAAATGATAAAAGAAGCCTGCCTTTTTAGGACAATTATCCTGGCTGTTTTGTACTTCCACCCTCCCTCTATCCTCTGGGCATAGATCTGACCTGTGTCCTGGGATGTCATCAGGCAGATTTGCATCAAGAACAGAAAGCTCAAGGTCAAAATTCAAGGCTACTCCAGATCATTTCTCCCCCTCCATCCTGTTAACACCCCCTCCTTATTTGAGTGTGATTCTATTCTCTTCTTGTCCTTGTCACTCTCAACCGCACAAGTCCTGGCACTCCCACTCAGGACAGTCAGTCCCCAGTCCTTTACTAAATCCCAAATCTTACCATTTCTGTGTTTTCTGTCTACTCATTTGCTTAATCCATTGACCACTTGGTGTTCATAGAGGTTAAATCAATAGTGATATTATCAACCACCCCCTGTTAACGACCTCCTCCAATATCCCAGATGTTCACATAATCCTAGTGGTTATGTTCAAAAGTAAATAATTCAGAAAACATATTCACCCACCACAAATTCCTGATCTCTAATATTTTTATTTAAACACTCATACAGTAGATACCTGTCCCTCAAGATCAGAAGTAATGCCAGATCACCAATCCTCACCTTAATTTCCTCCTACACCTAACTAATCCTGGATTCCATGGACTATGGTCACAATAATTTCCTTGGAAAAATAAGAAATTCCTTACCACTCATTTATTTTGTAAACCTCCAAACCCAGAGGATCCCGATTATCTGCCATGCCGCAGCTACTGCTGGTCTTATGACAAGCTGAAGAAAAAGCACGAAACATGACCTTTTGGTACCACCATAAAGACAAAACCGTCTGCCTCAACTGGGAAGTACCCATAAGGCCTGGAAATTTTGTTCTCCTTTTTTTCTATTGGCTCAATAACAAAAAGACAAATCAATTTAAAAAATGGGCTAAAGACCACAATAGACTTTTTCCAATGCAGACATACAAGTGACCAATAGGTGTATGAAAAGGTGTTTCGCATCGTTAATCATCAGGGAATGCAAATCAAAACCACAATGAGGTATAACTTCACACCTGTTAAGATGGCGATTATCAAAAAAACTAAAGATGACAAATATTGGTGAAGATGTGGAGAAAAGGAAACCTTGTGGGAATGTAAACTAGTACAACCATCATGGAAAACAGTATGGAGGTTCCTCCAAAAAAGAAAACTAGCATATGATCCAGCAATCCCACTTCTGGTATATACCCACAGGAATTGAAATCAGGGTCTCAAAGAGATACCGTACTCTAATGTTCATTGCAGCTAATTCACAATAGCGAAGATATGGAAGTAACCTAAATGTCACTGATGGATGAATGGATAAAGAAATGGAATATTCGTCAACCTTGAAAAAAGAAGGAATTCCTACCATTTTTGACAACATGAGGGACCTAGAAGATACTATGCTAAGTGAAATAAGGCAGACAGAGAAAGGCAAATACTTATATGTGGAATCTAAAATTGTGAAACTCATACAAGCAGAGGTTAGAATGGTGGTTGCCAGGGGCTGGAGGGATGGGGAAATGGGGAGCTGATTATCAAAGGATACAAAGTTTCAGTTATCAAGATAAATAAGTTCTGGAGATGTAGGATATGGCGTAGTGCCTTCAGCTAACAAAACTCTATTGCATACGTCACATGTGTTACTAGAGTAGATACTAAGAGTTCTTACCACAGAATGATAGTAATAAAGGAGGTGAGAGAAAACTTTGGAAGGTGATGGATATGTTTGTGGCCTTGATGGTGATGACAGTCTCAAGGGTGTATACTTATGTCCAAATTCATCAAGCTGTATATAGAAAAGTATGACACCATCGTTGATTCTTCTGCACCTTGAAATATGCCATGTCCTCATCACAAGAGAAAAATATTTGTAACTATGTATGGACGGATGTTAACTGGACTTATTGTGGTGATCATTTCAATATATACTCAAACATTGAATCATTACGTTGTACTCATGAAACTGATATAATGTTGTATGTCAACTTTACCTCAATAAAAAAAACACAACAGACAAAACCATTTGAATATTGTAAATGAGTTCAGTGAATCCCTGAAAGTGCCCCATTCCCATATGAGAGTTACAGGAAGCAGAGAGGATGAAGTAAATGGAAGAAAGTTGTATAAAACAGTATTCAAATTAAAATCATTTAAGTTGCTATCAGCTCCTTGTGGCAAAGTTCTGTGAGCACAAATCTTCTTTCACATTTTTCCTGGAAATCATACTTTCAGATCCAACCCATAAAAGTTTCATCATTTACTCTAATAAGACAACTTCAACTTAATAAATAAAACCAAAAGCATCCCTTATGTATGAATAAAGTTAGTGAACTTTACAGAGAAAAGAGCATATTTGCAGAATCTCAATAAAGGAAACAGAAGAACTGAATGATGATCAAGTCTCATTCAAGCTTATCTTTGAAAGCCAGTAAGACCAGGTTATCTTTTCAAGGATGTGTGTAGAGCTGTCAGCCTTGGAAGATAGAAATAGTGGTCTCCTCTGGAGCAAAGGGCAGGCTTGCTTACTGCCCAGTATAATAAAACTAACACCCCCCCCCAGGGCAAAGGTTAGCAGACATCCTGCCCGTTATCAAAGATTTGAGTTCCTTAGGCTCTGAGATCTTGCAACGCTCTGCATGTCACCTGGACCACTTGTCTCACCCTGTAGGAAGTGGGACTTAGTGAACCGGTGCAAATGCTAATACTCTGGCCGCTGCTATTGTTGTGTCATTAAGTCCTTTGTCTCTGACCCATGGGTCTCGTGTCTTTTGTCAGCATCTGTTAAACCATTGTAGGCTAACTTATTAGCTTGCAGGAAAGGTAAAATATCAGACCTTTCACAGTCCCTGACAAGCCCTTAAAATAACTAGTAGTCTTAGAAACAGAGAGCTATCCAGAACAATATGCATGGATGGTCCTCATAGAAGACTTCATGCAACCAAAACTTTAATAAGTCTTTCTAATCTGTTTTATTTCCACCCCAATTAGAAGGAGAGGCACCAAGCTATTACAGACCTAGGGCTTATGCAAGCCACCTGGAGACCTAGTGACCAGAAACTTCCCATGGGGAGCAAAGACAGATGGGCATATTTCCAAAATGGACCCATATGCCTCCCTATCATCCAAAAGACAGTACATTATCTTAATTTATAATGATTTGAGTCATTAAAATCTTGTGATGGACCAAAGATACACTTCTAAGAGGAGTTAGGCACATAGCAGTTGTAAGCAGATTAACGCACTTCGTGAATATCTAACGCTGAACTAAACGTAGTGTTCTAATCAATTATAAGGTACAACAAATTTAATAAGGTCAATTAAATGATATTTAATGGTATCCTTGATTATTACTCTGCAATAATGAACAAGAAACTCATGTAGATAACTATAATTGGTCTTACTTTAAAATATGGTAGTCAGGACTGTTTGAGATAAACTGGAGATAAAGAAGGGGAGAAATAGATAAAAGTTAGCTGCTCTGAAGCCACTCTCAAGACCCCTGGATCTACATGTAACCCAGGAGATCGAGGCAGACGGCTGTGTACCTAGATCCTCCTGCACTGTGGTTCTAAGGGATGTCACGGAGCTGAAGCAGCTTCCTGAATCGTGTTTACACGTCCATGTGTACAATACCCCTGACCATGGGGATGAACCACCATTCAATCATCCCTTACACCCCCCTAATTAACAATTAGATTTCAAAATCATTGTATCATTACATGATCATTTATTTCTCAAACCTGTGGGATGCCGAGCTAAAAGAAAATCAAATTTCCATGGTTTCTTTTCTTTGAAGGACCAAAATGTCCTTTCACACTTGGAATGCGGGTTAGAAGATAAATCCATGAAATCAATAGAAACAACTTAAGAAATTGACAGAGGGATACTTCACTCATATATACACAGCTTGCACTGTGGCATAAATAGAGCTATATTTTTAAAAATTAGAATTTTGTGAAATTTTATAGATATTAAAGACTTTGTTATGCTTATACTCCCTTTGGTTTACCAAACCAAACTCACTCTTTAATGGGCATTTCTAAATTGAGTGCTAATAACTGCAGCTTTTTTAAATTCTTATTTTTCCCAGGTCAAAGACCAAGGGCAGAGGTCATCAAGAGGTCAAGTCTAATCTACCTACAGATGTGGCAGGCTTAACTATGGATGTTCAAGCCAGACATTGCCAGCAGAACCACATCTCTTTACCCATAGGTGAGTTTTTACTAGTAATGACAGGGGCTTAAGGATATCAAAGGAAATTCTTTATTAAGAACCAAAGTTATAGATTCCTATCTTGGGTTCATTACTTTGAATTTTTGAACCAAATCATATATATCGATTGGACCATGTTCAATTCTGTGATCTTTAGAAGACACAGCCTACAGCTGAAGAGAAATAGGTTCAACGCCAATATCCTACACTCTCTGAAGCACAACTGAGAGCCCCTGGAGTCAGAAGTTTTCAAGACAAGAAAAAGTCATCCTTCATTTGAACAGAGAGAGTAGAGGCTATTCAAAGATTCAACTTTAAATTGTTAACATGACTTGTTAGAATGTGATGGAGCAAGCATAATACCTTCTAAGTTTCATGATTTTTCTCCAGAATACTGAGATGGATGACCTTGAAGTCCAGCTTCCCCATACATGTCGTTATTCAGTGATAAAATGAATTTCCCTATAAAATAATTACCATAAAAGTGTTAAAAATATATCATAGTCTCTGAATAAAAGGAAACAAAGCAAAGTGAGCAGTTGAATAGCAGTGTAATAAATTCCACACAAGGATCTTATAGCAGCATTGTGTATAATAGTGAAACTGGATGTAAACCCTTTGATATCAAAGAAGATATAAACAGATCATGATATGCCTATTCTTTGGAATACCTCTAAACCTTCTAAAAAGGTAAGTTAGAATGATGTGACTGCTAAGGAGAGAGGTGTATGATATATGGTTTGGGAAACAGCAAATTGAAAAACGATGTAGTTATGTAATTTATGTTTAAAAAAAACTTTGTATATTTACAAATTCTTCGGAAATTTCCAGAAGAATAAGCCACAACCTCTTAACAATAGTTCATTCTGAGTCGGAGAGTGAGTTTTCAGGGAAGGGGATGAAAGGGGAATATTTCACTTTACTTTACATAGATCAGTGCAATTTGACTTTTTTTACAATGTGTACTTGTTTGATAATTAGAAAAATGAGTGATGTGACTGTTTGGTGCAGGGCAACAGTATTATGTTCACCAGTCTCTGTTCTCTATGTTACTGCACAGCATGGACTGTAGGAGAAAGCCCACAGGAGCAGTGAAGACAAAGAGGACATGACACCTGCAAAAAGTCAGTGGAGTATTTCTACATAACAAAACTTCCAGGTGAGTGACAGTCAGTCACTCACAGATACAGTCAGTATCTTCCACTGCTCCAGCTCTCGCAATGAACCTAGAACCTGGCCAGGCTAAGCCGGAGGACCACGCCCTCTAGTCCACTCCCTCCCCGAAGCCTGTTTGTGCAGGGCGACTGCCATCAAGCAGACAATGGACTCAGGATGGGGCGTGTGCCTTTGGGGCGGCTGGCAGAGAGGCATAAAGTGGAACACCAGCTAAGTGCACACACCTGAGAGGCGGAGCTCCATATGGAGACACAAAATGTACCAGGAAACTGTGTGAAGTGAAGGAAGCTACTGCATCCCTCTTACCTTCAGTGTCTCCCCCTGTAATATGGGGATCACAGACCTACTTCACAGAGCTGTTGGGGAAGATACATAAAAGTTCCTGTGACACCCAGTGTCCACATTATTAACAAAGCCATATCCGACTTCAAAATAATAGATGAAAAGAATAATGTTAATGAGACCAAAGATGGGATGCTCAACTTCGTAAGCAGCCCCAGCAGCATGAGAATGAGAGGAGCTCCGAGTAAGCAGGGTTCTTCACAGCTCCACTGGAGACAATGAACACGTGCTACACCAGGATAAGTCACTGTTGTACAGTGACTCGTGTCGTGAGGGTGGGTCCCTAAAGAGACTGTGAAATCCAGTTATACACAGTGGCTCCTAGGAAACAACTACAAAGCAATCAACTCAGCAGATAGGAATGGGAAGGGGGCGAACATAGGAGGGTCAGAGCCACAAAATCTGACGGAAGACATTGAACCACGAGCGCCCATCTCTGTCAACAGCTGCTGTGGTTGCACCAGGAGATCAAACGTCTGAGACAGCCATTGTGGGGACTGCTGGGAGCACAGTGGTCACTGAAGCCACACCCCAACAGCAGTTGCATTGGAACACACAGACCCCAAAACTTTCCTCTCCATTAATCTTTGTTTCAAGATGATGAATATCCTCATGTTACAATGTCTCCTTCCAACCCTTGTGGAGGAGTGTCATCAGAACCCCCTGAAGAGGTCACAGGCCAGAGTAGGATGGAACACTGGGGCTGTGTGAACGGCGTTGCACCTGAATACACAGACTATCACCCTGGTCTATTGAACACGAGAGAAGAACCCGAGGATGTGGTCTAATGAGAATTGCCTGTATTGCCACATTCAGAGACACTGCAGAGTTTCTCATTCTTTCTTTATAAAAATGTTAAAGAATTCATATCATTAATTCATAACGAGGCAAATTCTTCACATAGTGACAGGGTCCAGTTTCCATGACCAGCTTATTCAGTTGTTTTGATAATATCCCACATTCAGGAATCAGAAATGTAACCTATTGGGATGTGTAATATAAACAAGGACTTTTTTTCATGTAGATCAACACCCAAAGTTTTAGGGAGGACATAAATCGTGAAAACTGCTAACCATTCCTCCACAGGTTTCAATAAGACTTTTAAGTTAATTTACCAATCTCAGGAAAAGATAACTTTTCAATTCCAATTTTTTTTCTGCATTCAAGCGTACAGTACAGACAAGAGAATGAGCATAAAACAATTAACAAGAAGGTCTTGCTTGCATTTCATCTTTTGCAAATAAACAGGATATTTTGTGCTCTGTTCCTTTCACTAGTCTAATCAATTTTTAAAGAATACGGTACATCTGACTATCCCTGGGCATGTTTATCCTGGAACCTTGCCGGAATCCAAAGCAGAGATGTTAAAGCTGACGGGTTTCAAATGCTGCCCAGGTGCTGTCTACCACTAATATGTCTCTCCCAAAGCCGGACCACCGGTCTCTTCCTGAAGGATCAGAGTCATCACTCATGTCCTTGAGAGACTGGCCACTCAGGCCTGAGCTGAGATTAGGTGTTTAATCTAAAGGGCTAAATGCTTAAGCTATTCTCATCCTAAGGATGCTGTTTCGGAGGCCTCTGTACTGGAATGGGTTAGTGAAAACGTCCTACTAGATACTTGCCTGGGAATTGTGTTGTTCCCCTCTGCCCTTAGCAGATCCTGGGGAAACCAATGATTAACCTCACGGATGACTCAACTTCCACATCTGTGAAAAAAGCAAGCAACAGTCAATGTTACCATCTTGCAAAACTCCAAAGTTGTGCCTCCAAGAGGGACCACAAGGGCGAATGTCTCCCAAAAGCTGATGAAATGATGGCACTTTGGCTGGAGAAGGCAGAGGGCAGCAGGCAATGTGGAAAGTTTCTGGGATGTCAAACCAGTTCCCATAAGCAGTTTAGAGAAGCACCTGGCCCTGGACTAGGTAGGAGGCTGTGGAAAGACCCACAGGCACACAGTGGGGAGGAGGAATCAAGCAAAGGAGGGAGGCGGTGAGGAAGAGGCGCCAGTCTGGGCTTCAATTTTGGACAAAAGCAGTTGCACGCTGCAGGCCCGTGGCTGCCCATGCAGCTGCCACACCCTCCTAACTCCTTGGTCCCTCTCGTCCCGTCACATCCCTCTGGGAATCAGTCCACGTGGAGCGCGTGCAGGACCTGAGTCCTGAGTCAATGGGGGTTTGGCCCTCAGCCAACCTCACACTGCCTTGCCCCTCCCCCCAGGTCCAGGCACAGCCCCGTGCCCAGAGCATCCTGGGAGTTCTAGTCCTGCAGCCCTACAGGTTGCCAGCTGGGAGCGGTTAAGAGAGAAAAGCTCCTAGCATGCACAGCTCGTGGCCCCAACTCTTGCCTTGTCCTTCGGTCCCTGGGCCCCACCCCTCTGCTTCTCCATCCCACCCTCTTCCCCACCTCTTCTCTATACCACGCCCATTCTCCATGCCCTGCCCAACCCCCAGAGTATGCGCAGTGTGGTTGGGCTGCAACCCTTGAGGTCGGAACTCAGATAGGGGTGGGGCTCACCTGCTTGGCTATTGCTAAGGTTACTTGCAGCCCTGGTGGAAGCCCCCTGGCCAATATTTGAAATGTAAATTCAATATCTAAAATGGAAATATCCGGTGCCTGGGATCCTGGAATTTGCCTTTTCAATGCCACCTGTCCTACCATTCCCCCTATCCCTCCAGGCTGCCATGATCCTCCCTCTGGACCCGTGGTCAGGGTCGTTGCAGGGATCCTCCCTTTGGACCCAATCTGCCTGAAGGGCCCATACCTGATCAGGAGTCTTAGAAGGACTGCCCTGAGCCATGTCATGAAAAGGAGAAAACATCACATTGGACAGCCCCAATTCCTGCATTATACAGACAGAAAACTCAGGTGCACTGGTAAGTGACCCCTAAGCCACTTCAGGGGAACACATACATGCCCCTACTCCCACGCTGCACACAGGCTGGTTCACTGGACTTCCTTATCCCAGTGTAGACCTCTTGGCCTCGTTAACATAGGCAACAACACCGAAACTTCCCATTGGTACCTCCCACAATGTTAGGCAAGTTTGTGCAGGAAGGTAATATACAATTTCTGCTCTACTATAGGGCTGCCTCCTTGGGAACTAGTTTTAATATCCCTGTTTAAATATACCCTCAGAATCACAAAATAATTAAGCAAAACAATTTGTTGCTGTGGGGGTTTATGGTGATAATTCTCTGAAGTTGTTTTTCCATTTAGCCTTTCCGATTGACTCCAAATACTACAGCACCACACACTTCTCAGACTGGTGGATACACAGCTCCACTTTTTTGCAGGGAGAACACACAACAGCAGAATATCCGTGGCCTGACTTTCTGGAGCATCGGTATTACTACAAGATTTGGAAGAAGCAAAGTTAGGTCATTTCCATCCAAGGTAAGGAATTAAAAACTTAACACTAAGATGAGGTGGGAAAGCCATATGCCATTAATAATTGTCAGTAATCTGTGCCTGAAATGTCAGACTTTCTCTGAGAAAGAACTCTGAGACCCTATTTCCCATTGTTTTAAATAGGAAAAATTAGAAGGCATAGCAAATCTATCGAAAAACTCTACGAATTTCCTAAGTCACAATATGGCACCTAGACATAAGTTACGAACATCATGTGCTCCTCATTTTCTTCCTCATTCAACCCAGTCCCACAGGTCTTGAGTGCATGCTGTGAACGTGGCACTGTGCTAGGTGTCGAGGACTTGGTGAGCATCATGGTGGGGGTGGACCTTGCTGGAGAAAGATGGCATCATAAAATCTCAAATCCCTGCCACTTACAAAACTGAGGCAAAAATGTAAAGACCCAGGGGACCACGCAAGGATGAGGGCATTAAGAGATACTTGGGAGTATTAAAATGCATCTAATGGTGTCATGAGTGAATGTGTTCCACTTTAAAACAAAACACTGCTGTTATTCTGATATATTGAGTTAGTATCTTTGTGCAAATATGCCGGATTTAAAATGTTTATTGATGTGTAACACGTGTACAGAAATATATGGAGAAGTCATCCACGTAAATCTCAAAGAATTATTACAAAGTGAACACACTTGTGTGACCGAGAACTAGCACCAACTTTAGTCAGTCCCCAACAATCCCTTTCTCCCTATTTCCTCCCCAAAGGTAACTGATATCTTACCAGCGAACACTGTATGTCAAGTTTGTCTTCTTATACAAGTGTTTTATTACAGAACAATTTAAACAATATACAAAATAAACAAAATAGCATGTTAGGTCCTTCACCCAGCTTCAACAACTACTAATCATTTGCCATTTTTGTTTCATCCACACTCCATGCCATTCCCACATCACTTTATTATTCTTTTAAGCCTTTGTGCGTGTGTGGTGAGTAAGATGTATGCACACTGAAAGGCACAAATCTCAACCGTACAGTTTTGGCAAATAAACATGCCCATATAACTTTCATCCCTTTAAGAATAGGATATTTCCATCACCCCCAGAAAACTCCTTCCTGTTCCTTCCCAGGCAATTTTTTCATTCCCCCGATGCAACCCCTGTTCTAGTTTTTTCAGCAAAGGTTCATCTTGGCTGAAATCATCCTATGTGTGTTGTTTTCTGTCCAGCTTGCCTCCCTCAGCACGAGGTTGATGAGTCTCTCTCAGCATGTGTGTGTCAGCATTTGCTCCTCGGCAGGGCTGAGGGCGTTCTGCTCTGTGGATGCTCCAAAGTGCGCTCATCTTCCTCCTGGGGACGTGCAGGTCATCTCCTGTGAACAGTCTTGTAAAAACGTTTTTTGGCATGCTGTTTATTTCCTTTATTAGCATTTAAGTGACACACTTTTGCATTTTTACGGGTTGGTCCAAATTACAATATGCATCTTTAAGATATCACAGCCTACCTAGAGTTAATAGTTCACCAGTTTAATCAATGTAAAATATGGAAGCCTTGCTACAGAACAGTTCCATTTACCTCTGTCTGTTCTTTGTGCTATTGCTGTCATAAATTTTACATCTACCCATGTTATAAATCCCACAATACAGTGTTATAATTTTTGCTTTAGATAGTCATAGGTATTTTAAAGAAATAAGAGGGGCCGGTCCCGTGGCTTAGCAGTTAAGTGCATGCGCTCCGCTGCTCGCGGCCAGGGTTCGGATCCCTGGCGCGCACTGACGCACCACTTCTCCAGCCATGCTGAGGCCGTGTCCCACATACAGCAACTAGAAGGATATGCAGCTATGACATACAACTATCTACTGGGGATTTGGGGGGAAAATAAATAAATAAATAAAATTATAAAAAAAAAGAAATAAGAGAAATAAGTTAAGTGTTTGGAAAGGAAATGCTTTGAGACTCTGCAAATGTACTGTTTCTTCTTTAAGTTTCATCCACAGTTTTTGCATTCATCAGTCAATCTTTCCAACAGTAATTATTACTGTAGTGTTGTAGTGTTACAGTGGCGATATTCTATTTCATGCTATCTAGAGCATTTATTATTTGGAATTCTGTGAGGAAGATTCCCTCCCCCCTTCCTTCTTCCTTTCTTTCGGTCATTCTCTCATTCTTTTGTTTCCCCTTTTTTCTTTCTTCCTTCCCTTCCTTTCTTATTTAATCTTTTTTATATCAGTATAGCCTCGTGGATATTTATTTTATTCTCTGGGTAATAATCCAATGCTACCATTATTTATTTTTTTGCTCACAGTTTTCCAGCTTGAGTCATTGGGAAGTCTGTCAGATTGATTCCTTTTGACACGTCCCATCATTTTCTGTGTTTTTTTTTTTTTTTTTGAAAACACTTTCCTACTTTCTGACACTATAAGATGATCCAGGCTCATCTTGTATTTTCCATCTCCAGCCCTAGAATTAGCCATTTCTCCAAGAAATATCTGGTTTATTTTATTTGAGAATGATATTTAGAAAACAAGATCTGGGAGCTAGGTGTGCTCATTAATACTAGAGTGTCACTGTTTCTAGAGCCTCTCAGCAGAGCTTGGAAATGTATGTATGAATATAAACTCAGGTAGACACATCTGTCTATCAATCTATCAATCTATATATCAATCTATTATCTGTCTATTTGGATAGATATGTTAAAAGAAACATGGATTCATATTGATACTTCCAACTCCAATCCAGCACCACAGAGTTTATTCTAGCATTCTCCTTTTGTTTATTTGTAACTTCTTTCACCAAAAATGAGAAATTAACTCCAGTTAGCTAAAATATATTTACTGTGTCAACTAGTTTCAGAATTGCTAATCCATACCCTTATGAAAAACAAATTTACCACCTAGAGTACAGTGTTTGTGTACAGTACTTTAGTTTTACAATACTCCGTCAAACACTGTCTTCCAAAGTAACTTAGGTCAGGACCTTTCATCCCCACCTTTTCTGTATGGTTATGTCACATGATTGTAATACAGTGAGATTCATTTGTCACTGCATTCCATCTGGGTTCCCCAGCATCCTGATTGATTTTTAAAATTTGCAGAGTAAAATTCAATCTTTGCTGTGTACAGTTCTATGGGTTTTGACTTTATGGTCATGCATCCATATCCACAGTACCATACAGAGCTGTTTTTTTCACCCCCAAAGTTCTCTCATGCTATCCCTTTGTATTCAACCCATTCCCCTACTCCATCCCTTGGCAACCACTGATCATTTTCCATCCCTGTAATTCTGCCTTATATAGAAAGTCATACAAATGGAATCATATACTATATAGCCTTTTGAATCTGGCTTCCTTCACTTAGAGAAATGCATCCAAGATTCATCCATGTTGTTGTGTGAATCAAGAGTTTATCCTGGGGCCAGCCCCGTGGCTTAGCAGTTGAGTGCGTGCGCTCCCCTATTGGCGGCCCAGGTTCGGATCCAGGGCACGCACTGACACATCACTTCTCTGGCCATGCTGAGGCCGTGTCCCACATACAGCAACTAGAAGGGTGTGCAATTATGACATACAACTATCTATTGGGGCTTTGGGGGAAAAAAAGGAGGAGGGTTGGCAATGGATGTTAGCTCAGGGCTTATCTTCCTCACACACACAAACAAAGAGTTTATCCTTTTTATTTCCAAGTAGTATTCTAATGTACCAATGCATCACAGTTCTTTCTCCATTCACCTGATGAAGGACATTTAGTTTAGTTCCAGCTTTTGGCAATTATGAATAAAATGGCTATAAAGATTCCTACAAAGATTTTTGTTTAAACATTAGTTTTCAATTTTCTTCAGTAAATACCTAGGAGTGGGATATCTGAGTCATATAATAAGTGTATGTTTAGCTTTATAAGAACCTGCTCAACTGTTTTCTGAATGCAACTATCATGTTGCATTGCCAGTTCTAATTGCTCCTACTCCTCACCAGCATGTGGTATTTGCAATTTTATTTTTTATTTCAGCCACCTAATAGGCGTGCAGTATCTTATTGTGGCTTCTGCTTCCTTTTTGAAAGTGAGTACTGCTAAATATAGAATCTTGTGTTGACTTTTGGGTTTTCTTTCTGCACTTGAAAGATGTCATATTGTTGTTGAGTTGTCTCTTTTGTTTTTGATAATATATCATCCATCATTCACCTTATTTCTCCCTGTATGTAATGTCTTCCCCTGTATATATGTATTTCCATGACTGCTTTCAAGATTTTGTTTTTATCTTTGGATTTTAGTAGCTTGGCTATCATGTACCTAAGTATGCTTTTATTTTATATTTTATTTTGTGGGTTTGCTGACTTTCTTGGATCTAAAATTTTAGATTTTCCACCATATTTTGAAAGTTTTATGCTATTACTTATTGATTTGCATTTCTGCCTCATTTAATTTTTCTGTCTCTCTCCTTTCTGCTTGGAACTCAATCATCTCACAGGTCATAAGGCTCTCTTCACTTTTCTTCAAGATTTTTACATTCTTTTCTTCAGACTGGATAATTTCTATTGCTGTATCTTCATGTTTTTTCTATGGTTTCTAATCTACTGGTAAACTGAAAATTATTTATTTTATTTCATCTTCCTATTTGGTTCTTTTGTGTAATTTCCACTTCTCTGCTGAGTTCCCACTTCTGTTCATTCATTATGGGAATATTTTTCTTTACCACCATGATCGTCTTTATAACAGCTGCTTTTGTATTCTTGACTGCTAATTGAAACACATTGGGGAGAGTTTCTACTGCCTGCTTTTGGTCATATATGGATTACATTTTCCTATTTCTTCAAATCTAATGATTCTTTTAAATTGTGTACTGGAAATCATGAAAGATAGGTATAGAGGTTCCGGATTCGATTGTATTCCTTTGAAAAGTGTTGTTACTTTTCTAGCAGGGAATCAACTTGTTTGGACTGAAATTTCAATCCTATCTCCTTTACAGTGGGCATAGCTGAAATCCTCAGTCAGTTCTTTCATCTTCCAACTGCTGTTTTTACACTAGGCCTTCTGGGGCCTACCCTGCATGTGTGTTGTTCAAAGATCTGCCAATTTGGTGTGTGTGGGAGAGAGACTTACATATATATTTTGCTATGTTCCTCTTTGTGGCTCCCTCCCTTCCAGAATTTCTCCCCTAACTTGCCAGCTACTCTGCCAGTCCCAAAATACAGCCTCTAACATTACAAGTAAGACTGTAGTTTTTCCCCTGTCTGGGCCATGTACAGATTTTGGAATGCTTTGAGGCAAAAGACTCAAGCTTGCAAATATCTCCTGGTGCAATTCCCGTCATTAAAGGGAAGACTCCCTCTCAGTTCTGCTTGCTTTTGGAAGTGATTTATAAATAAACAGAAATACACATTTATTATACGTGTATTACATATAGCTACACGAGTCTGTATAAATATATATATTTTGTGCAGATTTTATCATTGTTATCTGTGAGAGTGTTAGTTCAACAAGCTACTCCACAATTACTAAAAGCCAGACCTCGGTTTTCTTTCTTTCTTGGATTTTATATAAATGGAATTATAAAATATACAGCCTTTTGAATATAATTTCTTTTATGCAGCATTATGGTTGTGATATTCATCCATGCTATTGTATGTAGCTAGTGTTTGTTCATTTGTTGAAAATAATTAATTTTTTAATGGTCATAAAATATGCATAACATAAAATTTTAACCATTTTTAAGTGTACAGTTCAGCGACATTCAATACATTCACATAATTGTGTAGCCATAACCTCCAACCATCCACAGAACTATTTTCACCTTGCACTGAAACTTTGTGTCCATTAAGCAACAACTCCCTGTTATCCCTCCCTCTTGCCCCTGGGAACCACCATTCTCCTTTCTATTCCTATAAATTTGACTACTCTAAGTACCTTATATGAGTGGAATCATACAGTATTTTTCCTTTTGTGACTGGTTTTATTTCACTTAGCATAAATTCCTCAAGTTTCATCATGTCATAGCATGTGTCAAAATTCCTATCTTTTTAAGGGTGAATAGTATTCCACTATGTGTATACACCACATTTTTTTGTCAGTTCATCCATTGATGGACACCTGGCTTGATTCCAGCTTCTGGCTATTTTGAATAATGCTGTTAAGAACATGGGTGTACATATATGTCTTTATACCTCTGCGTTCAGTTCTTTTGGGTGTATACCCATAAATGGTGTTCTCAGATTCACTTTTTCACATGTAGGAGGGTTCCCCACACCTCCAACAAACAATTCTTGGAATGCCAGCTGGTGGCCAGATAATTCAACTCAATTTGATGCTGACAACCCAGAGATACATCAGATTCCACAGGTTGATGGCTCCATCCTATAAGTCTGCACACCCACCCAACCTCACCTCAACTTCAGATGCCAGTTACAAGCCCAGGTTGTTACCTGTACTTCTGACTTACTGGCTATAAACCAGAGGTTCCCACAACCTCCTCCTTGGGTTTGATTAATTTGCTAGAGTGGCTCACAAAACTCAGAGAAACATTTACTTGATACAAGTTTATTATAAAAGGATATAATTCAAGAAGAACCTGTTGGAAGTGGTGTATAGGGAAAGGTATGGAGATAGTACACAAAGCTTTCATGCCATCTCCAGGTGCACCACTCTCCAAGCAGTCCTTGTCATTGCCAACCTGGACGCTCTCTGAACCTCCTTCAATTGGGATTTTAATGGAGACTCCCTCACATAGGCATGATCAATTATTAACTCAGATTCCAGCCCCTCTCCTCTCTCTGGAAGATAAGGTGTAGGGCTAAAAGTTCCAAGCTTCTAATCAGGGCTTGGTCTTTCTGGTGACCAGCCCCCATTCAGGAGCCATCCAGGAGCCCACCCAGAGTTGCCTCAATAGAACAAAAGATTCTCCTAATGTTCTTATCGCTGGGGAAATTACAAAGGTTTTAGGAGCTCTGTGCCAAGAACTGGACGCAGAGGCCGATAAATATGTTTTTTTATTACTTCAGAACCCATAACTGGAATTTCTAGATCATATAGTAATTCTATTTTTAATTTTTGAAGGAACTGCCATACTGTTTTCCACAGTTTTATATTCTCACACTCAGAGCACAAGGGTTCCAATTTCTCAACATCCTTGCCAACACTTCTTATGTTCTGATTTTGTGATAGTAACTATGTTAATGGGTGTGAAAAAGTAGCTCATTGTGCTTTTATTTCACATTTTCCTGATACTTAGTGATGTTGAGCATCTTTTCATGTGTTTCCTGTTCATTTTATATCTTCTTTGGAGAAATGTCTATTCAAGTATTTTGTGCATTTTTAAATTGAGTTGTTTTTTTATTGGTGACTTGTAGAAGTTCTTTATTTATTCTAGATATTAATCCCTTATCAGATTTGTGATTTGCAAATATTTTCAACCATTCCGTGGTTTGCCTTTTTACTCTGTTGATAGTATCTTGTGATACAGAAAACTTTTTCGTTTTGATGAAGTCCAATTTGTTATTTTTTTGTTACTTATGTCTTTGGTGTCATATTAAAGAAATCATTTTTGCAATGGCATTTGGACCCAATGATACACAGCTTTTACCATGTGTTTTCTTCTAAGGATTTCATAGCTTCAACTCTAACATTTATATCTTTGATCCATTTTGAGTTAATTTTTGTATGTGGTGTAAAGTAAGGGTCCAGCTTCATTCTTTTGTATGTGGGAATCCAGTTTTCCCAACAACATTTGTTGAAAAACTGATCTTTTCTCCAATGAATGATCTTTGCACCCTTGTCAAAAATCATTGGACCATATACGCAAAGTTTTATTTCTGGGGTCTCTGTGCTATTTCATTAGTATGGTGTGTGTATTTATGCCAGTACCACACTGTTTTGATTACTTTATAGTAAGTTTTGAAATCAAGAAGTGTGAGTTCTCTAACTTTATTCTTCTTTTTCTAGATTGTTTTGGCTATTCAGTGTCCTTTGAGAGTCCATATGAATTTTAGGATAGATTTTTCTATTTTTGCAAAACCATCATTGGAATTTTTACCTCTTTGAGTAAGTTGATTCTTAAGTATTTTACTTTTTTGATGCTATAGTAAATAAAAATGTAAAGTTTTTAAATTTCTTTTTCAGATTACTTATTATTAATGTATAGAAGAACAACTAGTTTTTGCATGTTGATTTTGTGTCCCACTACTCTGCAGAATTTACTAGTTCTAACAAATTTTTAGTGGAAGTTTTAGGGGTTTCAACATATAAGATAATATTTGTAAACAAATATAATATTACTTCTTCTTTTCCAATCTGGATGCTATTTCTTTCTTTTTATTGCCTAATTGCTTTGGCTAGAACTTCTAATATCATGTTGAATAGATGTGGTGAAAATGGGCCTTCTTGCCTTGTTCCTGATCTTAGGGAAAAAGCTTTCAGTCTTTCACCCTTGAATGTGAGGTTCTCTGTGTATTTCTATATATGGCTTTTATTATGTTGAATTAGTTTCCTTTTACTCTGAGGGGTTTTTTAGTGGTTTTAGCATGAAAGCATGTTGAGTTTTGTTAAATGCTTTTTCTGCATCCATTGAGATGATCATGTGTTTTTTTCCTTCATTCTGTTAATGTGGTTTATTACATTAATTCATTTTCATATATTGAAACATCCTTGTATTCCAGGAATAAATCCCACTTAAAAATGCTGTATAATCCTTTTAATATGCTGATGAATTTAGTTTATTACTATTTTATGGAGGATCTTTATATCAATATTCATCAAATATATTCACCTATAGTTTTCTTTTCTCTTAGTGTCTTTGGCTTTGATATCAAGGTAGTGCTAATCCCATAGGATGACTTTAGAGGTATTCTCTCCTCTTCAACTTTTTGAAAGAGTTTGAAAAGAATTGGTGTTAGTTAATTAAAAAAAAAATCTTTGGGCCCAGGAATAAATTCAGCATAAAATAAATACAAATAAATATTTTTTAAAAATATGAAAAAGTTTTTTACTAAAAAAATTTAAAAATGAAGCAAGTACATCACTTATCACTTTATTTCTAAAAAGTTTTTTTAACCTACTAGTAAGCATGAAAAAATTGTTAGAATTAAAATGACTGAAGTGTTAATTTTCTTCATTGCAAATTTTCTGACGGAAGTATATGATGCCGTCATGTATGACATCTTTTATGAAAAAATGGTCATTTTTTGTAGTATTTGAGAATATTATGAATTTTCTCAGTGTCCTCTGAAAATACTCTGATATGCAAAGTTATCTTTTCAACATGTATGTCTCATCATCATCCTTACCAAATTAACAAACTCAGGTGCTAATTAATCAACTACTTTTCATATGATTCAGGTTCTCCACCACCAACTCCCCTAAACATCAGGAAATTCTACAACTTCTGCAAGATTAACAATTTTACCTTACACTGTATATATCTCATGTGGTTTAAAACATCCAAAAATCGTTGATAAACTGACCCTGCCCACACTAAATCATTGTGAATTATAAAAGATGGTCTCTGTTACGTGGGGAGGGATTTCAAGTTGAACTTAATTTTATAAGTTGTCAATGTATTAGAGTGTATTGTTCTGTTATGTATTTCACTTCTTTTCTAAAAAAAAGTGATAGTTGAGGGCACTAAGATAATAAAAATTTGAGAAAATAAGGAACTGATACACACTGTAAGCTTCAAATGTTTTCAAGCATAAGATACAATAAGAACTAAAACTACGAAAAGGCAGAGGAAATAGAGATAAGGGGATGAAATTGCAAAACTGAATCTATAATAATATCTCAATGGCTAATGTTGTGGTGCCAGAAAGGTGGTGAAGTCAAAGAATTCGTGAAGATGATAATAAACACACTACAAAGAAAAAAGATTGAAATTTTCATAGAGAGAATTTTTACAGTAATATGACAGAGAACAGGGAAGAGAAGTTGGAGTGAGAGACTATCTGCTTCTTAAATTATTTCCACTGTTGAGAACAAAAATCCAATTTGCTGAAATCTTTATTCCCCTCTATGACCCTATCTTTACCTGCAAAGTCTCAACATTGAATCGATGTCACAGTCCAGCTTTTCCATCCCTGGGGAACAGAGCAATTTTTCTCATCTGAAACCTCAACAGCTCAGGCTGTTAAACAAGGCCGGCCATCCATTCTCACAGAGGAGCCAACTGGAGGTAGGATTTTTGGTTCTGAATTCAGCTAAATGTCTTCAAAGAATTGTATCTGCCCTTCCTTATCCAGGGCTATCAGTGAAGTGCTGGCTGGCTTTCAGAGAAGAGCAATTCACAGTCAGTGGAGACATTTTCTGTTGAGCTCTCTAGAGAAGGCTGTGGGGCTTGTCAGTAAGAGTTGATTTCTATGAGGATTATATTTCTTTATTTTATTTAGTGATTTATAAAGAAATTTACATGGTAAGAATTATTATCAACAAAATATGTTGTCTATTCTCTGGTCATTTAAGCAAAATCTTCCTCTCAGGGCCAACCCATGGACAAAGCCCAGATTTAATCTCCAAGAGTCTGCCAGGCACTCTGTGGTCCATGGGAATCCCTCAAGTTGGCAGCCTGTTTCCTTGTGTGCTGTGCTGGTGTTCAATCTTCCATTTCTTCCGGGTACAACTAGACAGAGGCCTATCAGATCATCAAGGGACTTGACATTGGAGAAATGTACTTTTCATTATCTTTAGACTGCTACACTTTTCAAAAAGACTCACAGCATTTCCAGTAATTGTGCAGCAGTTTACCCAACACTAAGGTTCTCACTATTAAAAGTTAAGACAAATAAATTTTGAAAAGGAAAAAGTGATTTTTGCAATTTTGTACAGAATCTATATAACGGGTGCATCCTTATAAATGGAGGTGATGGTGCTCAGGGCAAGCTACCCCATTAGACACCACCCTGGTGTGTGGATTATTTCGAGCTGAAGACAATAAGGACTCAGAGAACTCAGGAAGAATATTTGAATTTCCCCTCCCAAATTGCCTAAAGAATTTAAAACAAAAGATCTGTTTCAGGAAGGAGTTATTATCATGATGGATGTAAAGATAATGTAAGATAGATGTTACAATAGGAAAGGCACCAAGCCCCTTTTATCAAAAACTCTATCTCTCCCTGACCACATTATCTATAGATGACACTGAGAAGAGTTGTCAGGCAAACATTTGCATTTCTATCTCCATGTGAGTTGTCTTCTTGCCCTCTGTGGTCCTAGACCACTACCCACCCCCAACACCATCCTCCTGTTTAGCTACAATACTTAAGCTGGCAGCTTAGACAGAGGGACGAGTTGCTCATTTCTGAGTTTCTCCCATGTATACATGTTATTAAACTTGGTATTATTTTCTCCTGCTAACCTGTCTTGTTAATTATTTGGCCAGCCATGAGAACATTAAGAAAAGGACAGAGGGAGATTCTCTCACTCTCTCAACAGTTTTTGCGCCCAACGTGGGGCTACACTGGCTGGCAAGTTGCATTCTCTGGCTGGAAGAAGTGCCTTCTCCCTGGATTACTGCAGATGATGAGATATGGGAATGCCTGACGAAAGCAGGCAAAATGTAAGACTTCTTACCACGTCAGCCCCTCGGAATCTCTACCTGTGGAGTCCGGTGGAAGGAAGTGGTGAGAATTTTGTTCTCTTTCTAAATTTAGATTGGCAGGAGAAAATATTTGGGAAACTAGTTTCTTCTGCTTTTAGTGACTCTGGTAAATTTGGTAGAGTACTCTTGGTTTTGATATTTATCCTTTTTCCTCCCAGAGATAGTCTCTGTTTTTCTCTTTTGTCTTTGTCCTTTTTATCATGTGTCATAAGAAGGAAATACCATAGGGTAGGACGCAGGCATAGGCCCTATAAGCCTGCTGTCCGGGCTGGCCCCACAGACTGGTGAGTTTGCAGGTCTCACCAGACTGGCGTCTATTTAGACAAACTTTGCTGTGGGTTAATATGCACATGAAGTGAAGGCCATTGCCAAGGGCATCTTGGAAGCCAAAATGGCCACAAATTTGGTGGGCATGGGTCGAGCAGTTAAGAGCCATTAGGGCGCTCGCCACTGTCAGAAGACTCCCGTGACAGGATAATTTGGGTCATGGAATGGGGTAGATGACACAGGTCCCCCGCCAACTGCAAGTAAATGTCCATGCAACGACGAGGTACTCTGTAAAGCACACAGTCCCGAACCACGTGGCACCTCCCCCCCAGGTATTATTCTGACTCCAAGCGACCTAAGGAGTGGCTAAAGCTGTCATTGTGCACATAAGAAAAAAATCGGATGAGGTTTTTCCTTCTGTCTTGTTCTGTGTCCTGAGACAACTTGGCTTTGTGACCAGTGAAAATATTCTCCTTGGTCTCCACCATATGGAAGGTGCATTTACTGGGGTGCTCCTTGTTGGCCAGTCGAGTAGACTGGGGTTCTGAACTGTCTCTTTGTCCAGCTGTGCCAAGCTCTCAGGGGAGTTTGTCATAAAGGGCCCAGTCCATAAGGGCTTTTGTCGTCTTAACCTTCGTTGCTTGTTAGTGCTGGAAAAATCCCATTCTAGTATTGCCTGCCTGATGTCACAGATTAGCTGGTCTGTGACTGGAGGCATCCCACACTATTGTGGGAGAGTGGAGACACCGTTTTCACTACGCCATCCTTACCACCTGTGCAATGAAGTTCTTTAATTTTTCTGAATATCTTTGGGAGTGAATTCTGTGGATCATGGGGGCTACATCATCTGCGCCCTCACCAGGGACGCCTCTTGCGTCCATGGTAAAGATTTATTCTAAGCATGGAAAGTTACCTCCGGGTCTTTCCTTAAAAGGCTTATTGGATCGAGTCACTATTGGACTAAATATACAAATGAAGATTCTACTCGTCAATGGCCCGACGACAGATCCTTTGAATTGGGAAAACTTCTAAATTGGGGGAAAAAATGTTTTCAGAGCTCTCACACAATTTTTTAATTGATACCTAAAAAAAGGCCAGAAAAAGGAAGGGAAAAATTTAAATTGTCTTAAGACCTTGACTCAGGTTACAATTGAACTGAGAACATGTAAAAGTCTAAGTGTTGATAAGATTATACATGTTGGAATGTTTGAGCTAATTTTATATAAAGAGGTTACATCAACTTTGCCTGAGTATGTTTTAAAATGTCTGACTGGGAATGCTTCCCTTGTCCAAAATTAGAAGACCAACACCTATTGATAAAAATTTTAATGATAACTATGTTTAATGGTATAAGAGGTGATGAAATTTACATGAACTTTTGTACAAAAAACTGATGTTATTTCTATTACAGAACTGGTTAACAAAAATAGTAATTTAAATGATGGCTAATTTTATCTAATGTCTTATGAAGTCTTATAGGCAATCTAAATTATTATTGGGAACAAGTAAATTAATAGTTGTGAAAAAGATGAATGTTGGGTGAACTTTAAATAATAATTATGTGTTATGGTGGTTACAGCTTCCAAAATCTTTTTGGTGACTTAAAACTTTAGAGTTTTGCTAAATTTTGTGATAAAAATTCACTGAGTATCATCATTTCCAAATAAGATAAGATATTAGACATTGATTGCTAAATGTACATTTGTCTACTTTTGTCTTTTCATTACAGAAATATTAAAAGGTGTTTTGGGTCTATTGGTAAACATGTGTTTTATTAAAAGATTGCACTATAAAGTAACATATTTCTAGAAGTTATGAAGTGTTTATAAATTTTCCAAGCCACAATATACTAATGTAAAAGAAAGTTTATAATGGTTTACGTAGATTTTACTTACAAATTGGGGTTTCTAAGAGTTCAAATTTCTAATTAGTATATGTGATTGAAGCTACTAAATATTAAAAAAAATATGTCTGTGTACAAGGAAAGTAAGATGTATAAAGAAGGAACAAAGAATGGAAATATTTAATTTGATTGATTAAGAAAGATAAATTTGTCTTCAAGTACTATGAGGGAAAAGAAAGACATGGGACAAATTCTGAATGTAAAAAGAAAGTTATAGGTTTGTGGAAGAGGAATTCTGGAAAAGAAGTTTTTGTATGGTCAAGTTGGCTAGGATTGAAATGAATTTAATTAAGTAAATGAGTTTTAATATCAGAAGGAATCTGGTACAAAATTATCATTTGGTCTTATTTCTCTTAAAAGGATAATTTTCTTGAACTTGATAAAGAAGTTATAAAAGATTTTTCTTTACCTTTGGGTAAGTCTACCTAAAAGACAGAAAGAAAAAACCTGTTAAAATAATTTCCTGTGTTCAAAAGACTGAGGTCTCTCTATTAAGGTTTTTGGACTGTTAATGCTCTCTTTGCTTTAACGTTTTCTATTTTTGACAAGCTCCTCAAAATTCATATCTTAAATAAAGTCTTTTTTTTTACTTTTTTTCTTTGAGAATTTTCAAAGGGCCCTGGAACTTCTCAAAGAAATTTGCTCTCTTCCTATAAGGGGAAAGATACTAAATTTATTAGTCTTATTCATTATGTTAAATTACATGGAAAACATTGTCAGACAAGTGATGATAAGTCTGCTTAGGTGCTATTATGTGGGCAAATGTTATTGACATAGGTGTTTTAAAATTGTATAACATTACTGAAATTCTGATCTGTCTTGATTATCAGTCATAATTCTGGTTATTATTATTTTAAAGTGTTGTATGTCACAAAATTAACCAAATTTCTCTGTCAATTGCCATTTTGAGGTCTTGTTGTTTACAGACTTATTTCTTTGCTCTAATGCTTTTGCAAAATATTTCAACTTCAGAAAAACTCATGGAAAAGACTCTGACATTTACACTGGAGTACAGGTTTCTGACAAACTTTCTGATCATAAAACTGAATTGGTAAGAAATTACAGAAATCTGATGGAAAGACTGATAACTTCATGAAGCTGCTAACAGAAAGATTGGGATCAAAAATGGATTACACAGGAATGAATGAACTGATAAGGATAATCATATTTTTTATGATTTTTCATTTGATGTATTGCTGAATTTTTAATGTTTTGTTTTTTCAGAGTTAAGGAAAACTTTTTCTCTTTTCTCCTGAGCTAGCTATGACTTATAACAATTTGGTAAATGATATTTTTGTAAGTAAAATTGAAATATTTCTCTTTTTCTCTCTATCTGATCCCTGGAATATGGAAACCCTTAGTAAGTGAGTATTGTTGTTTTCATGGCAATATAGTTATTTGCATAAGTTCAATAAGAATCTGTTCTCCTCATAACAGGACACAATTGCAAACACTGGTTATATTACCAAGGCTGTGACTGGAACATCATATTTGCGATATAACCATACAGCTTTTGAGGAATGAAGATTGGACTTTATGGAATAAAGCCACGTGGAAATATTGGCCTGGTACCTTATGTTCCAAGCAGCACTTACCAGGATAAGTAAAGAATGTCTTATCTGGCAAGCACAAGAAACCTCGAAATATTTTGGGGGAACCTCGGAAGAGAGGAATTCACCCAAATTTGTAGGTATTACAGGCAAAGTCTGATGACAAAATCCTTGGTTTGGCTTTTCTGGCCTGGTGAGGCCTTCAAAGTTCAATGTGAGATTCCTTTAAAAAGTTCCAGCAAAGCAGATTTAAAAGAGCTTATGTGATCAATTGCTATTCTTGCTGTACTTATGCAAATAATTGGGCCAACACTATTGGAAGTAGACTTATTTTGCAAACTAGTCAGTTTTAATTTGTCTATCTTTGATAAAAATGAGGATGATCTTAGAAAAATTATATTTCAGTAAAAACTATAGTGTACATTTGCAGATATTAGATCATAGTTTTGTTAATTGTCTTTTAAGGTTTTTGTTTTATATCTGTTGACTGGACTGGATCCTGATTTCTTCTAGTCTCCTAAAATATCTGGCTACAGATGTCCAAACTAACGTTTTTCATTTTTTCCATCATTTTCATTTGGAATCACTAAAAACTGAACCTGCCCTTTTTCCTGAAGCCTTACAAACTGAAGCTGATGGACTTGATATAAATTTAAGAGATTACTCGATGACATCATCAGAGACATTTTAAACTGCCAAAGATGCTTTGAAGCTGACATCTAAAAATCATCTTAACAGGCTGTCCCTTATACTCAGAAACTGCTTTACAACTTGCTCCAACCATTAACCTTGTTTTTCTTTCGTTTACATAGAAATGCTTCCATTAAATACTTGATTGCTTGCTTCCACAATATAGGCATAACCTTGAGAGCCCACCTGCATCACCACCTTCTAAAATGAACTTAATTGAACTGATCTATTATCAGGACTAAGAAATGTGTTCAGTGAGATGAAACAATCTACCAATTCAGCTTCTGGACTATGAAACTACTTTAATTTTCAAAAGGACTGTGAAACTTCTAGGGAAGTTTCAGAGGAGGGAACTGATGGTGCTCAGGGCAAGCTACCCCAGGAGGCACCACTCTGGTATGCAGATTATTTCGAGCTGAAGACAATAAGGACTCAGAGAACTCAGGAAGAATATTTGAGTTTCCCCGCCCAAACTGCCTAAAGAATTTAAAACAAAGGATCTGTTTCAAGAAGGAGTTATTATCATGATGGCTGTAAAGATAATGTAGGATAGCGGTTGCAACAGGAAAGGCACCAAGCCCCTTTTATCAAAAACTTTATCTCTCCCTGACCACAATTTCTATAGATGACCCTGAGAAGAGTTGTCAGGCAAACATTTGCATTTCTATCTCCATGTGAGTTGTGTCTTGCCTTCTGAGGTCCAAGACCACTACCCACCCCCAACACCTTCCTTGCCTTTAACTGCAATACTTAAGGGGCCAGCTTAGACAGAGGGACGAGTTGCTCATTTCTGAGTTTCTCCCATGTATACATGTTATTAAACTTGGTATTATTTTCTCCTGCTAACCTGTCTGGTTAATTATTTGGCCAGCCATAAGAACCTTAAGGAAAAGGGCAGAGGGAGATTCTCTCTCTCTCCCCACAGAGGAAACATAACAAATTTAACTATTTTGGTTAGTTAACACTGTAAGTAATATACTTTATATATTACCAATTTTGAGATTATTTGTATTTAAAAATACTGCTTCAAATCCTTAAATCATTGTAAGTGGTAGAGTCTGAAATCTGCTTTGGCTGAACCATTGTATAAAAGGTCAGCCAAAATTCTTCCATTCCTATATAATCTTGTATGTGGGTGGTAATGGTTAGTTCTTATAGAGTGTTTGAACACATTGTGGGAGATCACGATTTGGCCACCCTGAAATATATGTCTTTACTGTGATTTACCTCATATGTCTCAGTTTCGAAAACTTTTATCTTTAGCTCAACCTTCATTTAAATCAACAGACCTATTTGATGAAGGCGACATGAACATTTACTCAAAAACTCCTCAGAAAATTACTAATTTAATCTGTACTTTGGAAGATCCATTGTAAAACACAAACTGGATTTGCCAGGCCCCTCAAAACGGCTCATAACTCTGTTTGTACATTTATCTGGGATGATATTATCTGAAGGTAATTGTTCTTCCCAAATGCTTTCTTTAACTCAATCAGCAATACTTCCAAAGTTTTAATGAAAATGTGGCCAATTTGGTGAAATCTAAGTGACTTTTTTCTTTTTGCATGACAATGAGATTAAGAAAATAAGTATTTTAATTACTGTTATTGATTTTAAAAATCAGAGAAGAAAACAAACTTCTTTGTCCAAAGACATTTCTGCAAATGAAATCATCTGAAAAACTGACAGCTAGCCCCCTGTTTTAACCACTAAACCATAAGAAATGTAATACTGTGGGCAAACACTTGAGCGTTGTCTCTTGCAGTAGTCCCCAGCACTGTTGCCCTATCAGGGCCATGGATCAGGGGAAGGAGCCAGTGTAGGGGAGTCAGCTGTGCCCTCAGCATCCTTCCTTCCTTGGTCAGAACCCGGTCCCAGCTGCTCCCTGTCTCATCCTCTGGGGAAGCAGAGAATTCTTCTGGAGACACAACACATTGTGTTAAGGATGTCATCGTTCTTTTATAAACAGATGTTAGATCGTGTGATGGACTTCTCAGGACAGGAGAAGTCGCCTCAAGGAAAGGCAGAACTTCTCCAGGAGCTGACGGTCATCCAGGGAAAGCAGAGTCAAGGGCTGCACAGCGCCAGCCCGCCCTTGCTCTCCATCTCAGGGACACCTTGGGCCCCAATCCCCGACACCCCTCCCGGCGCCCCCCCAGGGGTTCCCATTGTATCCTCGGAGGCCCGCACAAGCGCAGGACCGGTGCTCAGAGTGGCAGAGGGGCCGGTGAGCTGGAGAGCCCCAGGGCGCATGCACTGGGGGCGGAGTCCCTGATGCGGAAGTGGTGGCCACTGGGGTTTGTGGAGGGGGCTCGAGCAGTTTCTGGATCCTTCCTCCAAGATTTTCAGTGCTGGGGATCTCTCCTTTCTGCAGTGTGGAGGAGCGCTGGGCAGGAGCGGCGCTGAGGTAGGCGGTGGGCAGCGGGCTCGGCGTGGAGTTCTCTGCCGCGTATGGCGGGAGCGCGGTGTCCAGGGCGGCGGATGGGCTCCGGGGCCGGGGCTGCTGGCGGGCTGCTCGAGGCGGGGGAGCCCAACCTCTGTCCCTTGGAGGAGCAAAGAGCGCCACTTGGCCAGCCTGTCCCTGTGCCTTGGCGGGGCCTCAGCTCAGCGGGGCCTCACCTCGGCGGGGCCTCCTGCCCACTCATCCGAGGTGCAGGGGGCGGCAGGGAGTCGCCTACCCTCTGCGCACGCCCCTGAGTTCGCGCCATCCTGGACCCCGTCTAGGCCACGTCGAGACATCTCTGGGTGAACGCTTTCCTTCACAAGAGGCACTGTGGTCAGCGCTCCTCTGCCTGACTCCGCTCAGGCTATTGGGCTCTTCATTACGTTCTTTAAACAAATGAACGGTTCCTACTTCCTTGGGACCACCTTTATAGAAAAGCCTAATCGTATTAATAGTTTCTGATAATTGACTCTATATTTGCAAGGCAAACTTTGAATTGTTGTAAAGTTCATTTAATTAAAGGAGCTTTAAACAATCTTTGGTGCAAATTATGTAGCTTCCTAATAATAACTCACCTTCCGTTAACATAGATTGATGACTGATCAATTGTTGATTGACATAATGTGTATGGAATTTTGGCTTCAGTTGAAAAGATTTTCTTGGCACTTGGTGCTAAAATTAAAATCGGATAAGGAGGAGGATTTTAGAAGTAGTATGCAGTGTGTGTTTTATCTCCATACTCTTTTAGAATTGTAAGAATTTAGATTTGGAAAGCCCATAGAATAAGAATTTTGAAATTTTGATTTGACTGAGAAGGTGAAAGGTCAAAAGGCCAAATGCAGTAGGATTTCATTTGTATGATATTCTAGAAAAGATAAACCATAGGGAAAGACAACAGGTCGTTAGTTGACGTTAGTTGTCATTAGTATTCATATTTAGTTAATCATTTACTTTAATAGTTTAATCATTAGTTTTAATATTTCTTATTAAAAATACATTTTAATGATAGCATCCTAATTATGCTTTTGGATGATACTAGAAGTTAATAACCTATTAAATTCTGCAGTAGGAAGAAATGACATGTTGGTTATTGGTGTCTTTGAAGTTTAAGTATTGGTAGTAATGAAATTTTTAAATAACTATTTTTGGATTCTGAACTACTGATTTTTTTACTAGATCCTGTTGGACATGGCATGTTACAAGTTTCAAAACGCTCTTTAAATTATTGTAGCAGGCCGAAGCTATTGAATTATAATGTAAGCTCTTTATAGATGAAACAAGGAAAAATACAAACAGCCATTCATCATTTTATCTTTGTTAAAAAATCAAGTAAATCTTACCATACACATGATGAATGACTTTTGGCTAGACAGACCTGAACTTGACAAAATGGACTCATTAGTATGGTGAACTTGTTTTGGAATGTTAAAGTGGGAGAGGATATATAATTTTTACCTGAGGGTGACCCAAGTCAATATGGTGGGTTTAGCTGCTTATACACTCTGAGTTATGATCTTGATTAAAAAGCTGGTCATAGACACTTCTCCAAGGAAGATATACAGATGGCCAATAGGCACATGAAAAGATGCTCAACATCACTAATCATCAGGGAAATGCAAATCAAAACAACACTAAGATACCACCTCACGCCCGTTAGAATGGCTATAATCACCAAGACAAAAAACAACAAATGTTGGAGAGGATGTGGAGAAACAGGAACCCTCATACACAGCTGGTGGGAATGCAAATTGGTGCAGCCTCTATGGAAAACGGTATGGAGATTCCTCAAAGAATTAAAAATAGAGATGCCCTATGATCCAGCCATCCCACTACTGGGAATCTATCCAACACACCTGAAATCAACAATCCAAAGAGGCTTATGCACCCCTATGTTCATTGCAGCATTATTCACCATAGCCCAGAAGTGGAAGCAACCTAAATGTCCCTCAACTGACGATTGGATTAAGAAAATGTGGTATATATACACAATGGAATACTACTCAGTCATAAAAAAAGACAAAATCATCCCATTTGCAACAACATGGATGGGCCTGGAGCGTATTATGTTAAGTGAAATAAGCCAGAAAGAGAAAGACAAACACTGTAGGATCTCACTCATATGTGGAATATAAACCAACACATGGACAGAGAAAACTGGACTGTGGTTACCCGGGCAGTGGGGGTGGGGGGTGGGGGGTGGGCACAAGGGGTGAAGGGAGTCATATATGGGGTGATGGACAAACAAAAATGTACAACCCAAAATTTCACAATGTTAGAAACCATTAAAACATCAATAAAAAAAAAAAAAGCTGGTCATAGACATTCCAAGAGATTTGGACCATTTTATGTATCAATATATTAAGATGTCTTATTTCTCTGATAGTTTCTGATTTCAGGGTGTCTGGGAAAAATAGTTTCTCAACATAGGTACTTGGGATTATAATTTTTTATTGTTGATTTAATGAATCATAGAATTGTTGAGTTGGAAATAATTTTAGTGGTTGTAGAGCCTAACATCTTCATTTTCCAGGAAATAGAAAGTGAGGTTTCTCAAGTTAAGTCGTTCATAGACTGACTGTTACTTTAGTGGCAGAGTTGGAACTAAATGCTCAGATGTTTGTCTCCAGATCCCTAGTACAGTGCTCTCTGTGCTACGTACTATTAAGTAGACAAACCAATGAGTTACCTTCTCAAATCATATATGTAGCCAGCAGGGTTGATTCTTTCCCATATGCATTTCTTTCCTTTCTTTTTTAAATAACTACTAACCACAATTAATTCATTCCTCTACCACATTTAATGACTATCTTTGTGTGTGTCTCCTCGAGCACACGTGTGGACTCCCTAGAATGGACACCTTCTTGTGAGTGGATTGCTGGGCCAGAGGCTGATGTGAATCTGCATCTTGACGAGCTGCAGCCAAATCATCCTCTGAAGTTTTAACAATTTCCGTTCCCTCCACCAGTGTTTGAGTCATCCTTGCCCTGGGAATTGTCAGATTGGCATTGTCAGATTTTTAAATTTTTGCCAATCTGATGGGTGAGAAATGAAGTATTTGTTTTCCTCTTTGTACAACTGTTTTGACAAAAGCATAGAGCTATGCAACTACCAAAATTGAGATACAGAACAGTTCCAGCACCCAGAACTCCCTTGAGCTGCTCTTTTGTAGTCAACTCTTCCCCCACTCTTAACCCCTGGTGACTAATGATCTGTTGTCCCTCCCTATGGTTTGTCTTTTCTAGAATATCCTATAAATGGAATCCTACAGTATTTGGTCTTTCGAGTCTGTATTCTTTCATTTAGCGCAATACATTTATTTGAGTGTTCATCCATGTTGTTGACTGTATCAGCAGTTCCTTCTGTTTTATTGCTGAGTGTAGTATCCATTGTATGAATGTACCAAGGTTTAGCCATTTACCAGTTGAAGGACATTTGAGTTATTTTCAGTTTTGTCATTTTGACTATGAACAAAGCTGTTATAAATCTTTGCAAACAAGTTTTTGTGTGAACATAAGTCTTCTTCTCGTGAGTAAGCACATAGAAGTGGAATTGCTGGGTCATATGGTATGTGTATGTTTAACTTTACTTTAAAAACTGTTTGTGGTAGCAAAGTCACGGCCCACAAAGATGTCCTAATCCCTGAACTTGGGAATACATTAGTTTACTTGGCAAAGGTGAATTAAATTTGCAGATAGAATTAAAGTTGCTGATCAACTGACTTTCAAATAGGGAGATTATCCTGGATTATCCAGGTGGGCCCACTGCATCACAAAGACCCTTAAAAGGGAAAGAGAAGCAGTAGAGTAGAAAAAAGATAGAACAAGGGAAGCAGGGCCAGAGAGATGCCGAGTTCTTGGATTTGAGGGTGGCGGAGGGGGGCCATAGGCTAAGGAATGTGGTGGTCTCTAGAAGCTTGAAAAGTCTAGGAAATGGATTAACCTTTAGAGTCCCCCAAAAAGAACTTCGTTCTGCCAACACCTTGATGTTATCCCACAGGGACCTGTGTCAGACTGCTAACCTACAGAACTGTAAAACAATAAATCTGGGCTGTTTTAAGCCATGAAATTTGTGCTAATTTGTTACAGCTGCATAACCAACTCCACTTTAAAACTATTTTCCAAAGAGGCTGAACCACTTTGTGTTCCCACCAGCAATGTAGGTGTTTTCCAGTTACTTTCCATCCTCGTTAACTCTTGGTATGGTCAACCTCTTTAATTCTAGTTATTCTAATAGGTACGTAGCAGTATCTCAATGTGGTTTTTATGTGCCTTTTTCTCACGATTAATGATGTTGCGCATCTTTTCATGTGCTTATTTGTCATCTGTGTATCTTCTTTGGCGAAGTGTGCAAATCTGTGCGCGTTTTAAACTTGGATTTTCTTATTGCCGAGTTTTGAGAGTTCTTTATAGTCCTGTCAGATATGTGATTTGCAAAGGTCTTCTCCCAGTCTGTGGCTTGCCTTCTCCAGCCTCCCACCGGTGTCTTTGAAAGGTCTGTGTAACGTAACTGGAGAGGTTCCACATGACTTCATCTTCACAGAGTGAAGTTGGAACACCTGAGTCCAATTAGATGTTGATCAGAGTTGGGTTTGGTTCTGGGTCTCATTTTTAGTAAACCCAGCCCTTCCGCTTTCCCCCTGTTCCTGTTTGTTGTGCTCCCCTCCCCCGCATAGGAATCTGGTTCTAAGTCTGGTACATCTCTGTCTCCTGAGGTTTGAGAGCCCACAGAAAATTCAGCTATGCCCTTCAGACATCTCAGCGCAGCTCTCCAACCTCCTACCTTACATCGCTTCACAATATGGCAAATTCCCTGAAGGTCAGACTAACAATATGTTTGACTTAGGCCACTTCCACCACTTCTGGAGGTTTCACTTTGCTTTGTGGAAGCTTTTGGCCTAGTTACCCAGATTCCTGTGTGGCACCGAAACTTAGCACAGGTGCTGTGAGGAAGAGCAGTTGTGTGTCTGAGAGCCCTCAGGTTTCATCTGCCACACCAGTCCTGCTGAATCACTGCAAGTTTGGCTAGTTTCTCTTTTCCATAGCCGAGGCTCTGACTGAGCAAGCCAGATCTTGGGCAAGCACCCAGAATCAGAAAACGCCTGCACGGGAAAGAAAGATAAAAATCCTTGCTCATATACAATAGTTTTTCTTCTTTCTGGAATTTTAGTTGGTTGACTCTGAAGTTCTCTGATGCTCTAAAAATATATTTATAACTTATCTGTCTTTGTCCAGTTTTGCAGCAAGAGTACTTTCCTGTCCTAGTTTACTCTAAAACAGAAGTTCCCTTGTCATTTGTTTTTAACTCCATCAGTTATACACTGTCAATATTATTATTGTTTGGTAAAGTCATGCTTTCAATGATTTATTCAGATGTTTACCCTTTTTTATCCTAATGATCCATTTTTACATCTTAGCATTTCTTCTATCAATTTCTTTCTTCTTAAAGTACATTCTTTTTTTTCACTTTTTAAGTTTTTTCCTTGAGGAAGATTAGCCCTGGGCTAACATCTGTTCCAATCTTCCTCTACTTTGTATGTGGGTCACCACCAAGGCGTGGCTGGTCAGTGGTGTAGGTCCACGCCTGGGATCCAAACCCATGAACCCAGGCCTCCAAAGCAGAGAATGCTGAACTTAAAACACTACACCAGGTAGCTGGCCCCCTTAAAGTACATTCTTTCAAAGTTTCTTAATGAGCATTTGTTGGTGGTAATACTCTTCGTAAATGTTGGCATAAAAATATCTTTAATTCACCCCAGTTCTTCAAATATGGTTTGATTGGGTACACACTGAACTTTATTTTCTCTCTGTACCTTGAAGATTTAATCCAACTCTCTCTTGCCTTCCTTTGTTAAGAAATGTATCATAGGTCTAAATGTAAGTCTCTGTAAGTGTTCTGTCCCTCTGTGGGGCTTTGAATATCTTCTTTTGTATTTGGTGTTCTTTGGTTTCCCTGGATGGATTGGACTCTAGATTTTTTTTTTAATTGTGCTTGAGATTTATTCAGCTGCCTGAAGCTAGAGTAGAAGTCTTTTGTCAATTCTGGAAATTTCTGTTATTATGTCTCAATATTCCTTTAAACCATATATATATTTATATTATTTAATTCAAATATATATACACATACTTATTTATACGCATTCAATATATACATTAAATATATATTTATATTAAATTCAATATATTATATTATTCAATATAGTGATTTGTATTATTCATAAAGTATACATATTTTATTCATATATATAGTTTCCTTTACTTGACCAAACTCAAGCCAGGCTCCTTTGAGCCCTCTTCACTAGGCCTCGATCTTGGCCTTTAATAACTACAACATTGCAGCACAAATGGTTTCACCCCTCCACGCATATTATAAGACTTAAGCACTGACATAGTTTCTATCAGCTCAAATCCGCATCCCTAGGATTATCCCTGCCCCCTTAAAGTGCCTGCCTGAGAAAGCTCAAGGCAGCCAAAATAATTGACTGTTTGTTCTGGCCAACACTCGATCATTGGCCCCTGACATCCCTTTCTTAGAGCATTTATCCAAAAGTGCTTATAACTGTGACTCTTTCCTCTGTCCCTTTGAGTTGTGTATGTATCTCCTATAACTGCATTTCTCAAGGTCCTCAGAGCCATTCCTTGACAAGAGGACAGGGTGTCTGTTTCCCAGACTCTGTGAGAGGAGAGAAGTGAAACTTTGATCATTTCCAAATAGCAGACACAACTGGCCAGATCACACTGCACTGACCAATACTCTGTAACTTTTCCCTCCCTGACTCCACTGATCCCCTGCTCACCCCTCTGCTTGCTCCCTCATTCTCCCTTTCAAATGCCCAGTCAGCTCTGTACAAATCAAACTGAGTTCAGTTCACCCTGCTCCCTCTTCCCTATTGCAGTGGTATATTACTGATTAAAATCTGTCCTGACCACTTTTACTAGAGCCTGGCTTTGTGTATACTCTATATTTAACACACATCAAGATAATCTCATACACATGCATATATATGCATATACCAACACAACCATGGGCCCTCCAGGACCAGTTCAACTGACCTTATCTTATCAACAGAGTAGTTAAGGGTTTTCTTTCAGGAACTGAGACCCCTCGTCCAGTTCAGACCAGTTGAGACCACCAACCCATCAACTGGGCCTGTGCAAATGCTTGATAAGTGATCTTTTTGACATCGAGCTAAAAGCTTCATCCTCAGATCATGGTAACAATGCCAATTTGTGACACACACCTGATGAAGAACCATGAAGCTTGACTTTGCTTGTGCAGATCATCAATTACCTCACTTCTCCTTACTTCCAATCATCTACCTCCACATGTCAGACCACCCTGCCCTTCATCCCATAAATTGTGCCCCAACCTCTGGATCGGGGAGACAGATCTGAGACAGACACATGGTCCCTGTCTCCTTGCAGATCAATCTCACATAATAAAGCTATAATTCTTTCCCCAAAAGCTGATGCCAGAATAATTGGCTTTTTTAATGTGCATTGGGCAAGAGAACCCCAATACTGTGAGGTAACATCTATATATATATATATATACGCTTGATGGATGTTTTATCTTCTTTTTTTTTCTTTGCTGAGGAGGATTCACCCTGAGCTAACATCTGTTGCCAATCTTTTTCTTTTTCTAAGGAAGATTCACCCTGAGCTAACATCTGTGTCAATCTTCCTCTATTTTGTATGTGGTTTGTCACCACAGCCTAGCCACTGAGGAGTGGTGTAGGTCCACACCCAGGAACTAAACCTGGGCCACTGAAGTGGAGTTCTCTGAACTTAACCATGAGACTGGTCCATCTCTAATTGTTTTGAAGACGTTACTAGATATGTAATTTTAGCTTCACTATGATCTCTGGATTTCCTTGCTGTTCCTTTAGTCTCTCACTTCAGTGTATGTGTTTCTTGCTCCATCTTTCATGCTAGAGGAATTCCTCAAATATCAAGTGGTACTTGGCTACCCATTCATATTTCTGTGATGGGGAGGAAACAGCTGAGTAGGGCCTCTGTGGGCCTAATGGGGCTTGTGTCTGTCTGGACATAGTGTTTCTTCAAGGGTGTAGAGTGTTGAACTAAACAGGCAAACAATGTTGGTGCCCAAGCTGATCTCTAACAACATACTTATTCCACACATTCCCACAATGACAGACATCCTCTGAACACTTGAAAATGCTGACAACACACACCCACACCCACATACACACTATTTGCAAATGACCAGCAGCATTCAGACTGTAAACTACACCTGATAATGCACACTGATACTCAGAACATACACACAAACTCACACACATACAGGCAACTCACTGTCTCAGAGCCCACAGTGACTTGAACTCTCTAGACACACACAGACATCAACAAAACACACCTTCACACAGATGCCATAATAGCCATGCCCCCTGTGACCATACAGAATTGCTGAACACACACACATCCACACAACAAGGAACGTGGCCGTGCATGTGTGGGCTTGATCAGGGGGTTTTTCACACCTCAGCATCAACATGAACACCCCAGTGTGAGAAGGAGAGGCAGAGGGAACAGGGAGAACATGGGGGGAGCAGACAGGAGGCACTTGCATAAAGCAAATATGATACCTGCAAAGCTGGTTGCTAAATGACATATGACTCAAGGGTTTGAGGAGCCAAGAGGAGCTGAAATGGTACAAAGGGGGTGACTGATACAAACCCATCACAAGATATTGAAATGTAAGGGACAGTGATATTTTAAAAGGCATTGAGAAGAGTGTATCAAAGCTTAGATATAATTCCAAACAATGAATGACGTGGAATTCTGACCAAAGAACAGCCATTATTGCGTTAAAATGTTTCTTATAAAATTATACTCATTGAAAAATGACAAATATTCATTGGTTTAAAACATTTCAGTATAAAATTCTGCAGGTTCCACTTTTTTGCGTAGCTTTCCTTGGGCAGCTATAAAAGCTGGACAAAGCACACAGAACAGCTGTTTGAAGGGTTGGAGAACCCACTCTGCAGGCACGACTCGAGGGTCTATAATGTCTGAGACGAGGGAAGCACAAGATTGTGAGCACCAGCTCCACGCGGCTTCTCCCCTAAGGCATTTGCTATTTCAACAGTGAGAGAAGAGAGTCTGAGTAGAAAGGGGAGGAAAAGTGAAATGAAATTTGGTTCCAGTAAAGTCCAGTAACGTCTGCTTCCAGTCAGATGTGGTAAAGGCAGAGCAACAATTAAACATTGATTTAATAAATATTGTGTGTTTGAAAGCACAAAAGGGATGTTGAAGCAAACAGGACTAGATGAAACAAAATTTCACAAAGGGAAGAGAGCCTTTTTAGGTGAGATTGCCAGACATGCACTCACCCCGGGGGAATTTGTTTAATCTGGACTCTGATAATCAGACTTGTGTTACCAGAAGACAATAGTAAGTATAATCGGTCATAATTGATCTATGTTAGCTTTTTAATATCACAAGTTTTGTTTGCCTGTTAATTTTTTTTTTAATTTTTTATTGCAGTAACATTGGTTTATAACATTGTAAAAATTTCAGGTGTACATCATTGTACTTCTATTTCTGCATAGATTACATCATGTTCACCACCAAAATACGAATTACAACCCATCACAACACACATGTACCAAATTATCCCTTTCACCCTCCTCCCTCCCCCCTTCCCCTCTGGTAACCACCAATCCAATCTCTGTCCCTGTGTGTTTGTTTATTGTTGTTATTATCTACTACTTAATGAAGGAAATCATGCGGTATTTGACCTTCTCCCTCTGACTTATTTCACTTTGCATTATACCCTCAATGTCCATCCATGATGTCACAAATGGCTGGATTTCATCATTTCTTATGGCTGAGTAGTATTCCATTGTGTATATATACCACAGCTTCTTTATCCATTCATCCCTTGGTGGGCACTTAGGTTGCTTCCAAGTCTTGGCTATTGTGAATAACGCTGCAATGAACACATGGGTGCATGTACCTTTACAAATTGGTGTTTTCAAGTTCTTTGGATAAATACCCAGCAGTGGGATGGCTGGATCATATGGTAGTTCTATCCTTGATTTTTTGAGGAATCTCCATACTGTTTTCCATAGTGGCTGCACCAGTTTGCACTCCCACCAGCAGTGTATGAGAGTTCCCTTCTCTCCACATCCTCTCCAACACATGTTGTTTCCTGTCTTGTTAATTATAGCCATTCTGACGGGCGTGAGGTGATATCTCATTGTAGTTTTGATTTGCATTTCCCTGATAGTTAATGATTTTGAATACCTTTTCATGTGTCTGTTGGCCATCTGTATATCTTCTTTGGATAAATGTCTGTTCAGGTCCTTTGCCCATTTTTTAATTGGGTTGGTAGTTTTTTTGTTGGTAAGATGCATGAGTTCTTTATATATTTTGGAGATTAAGCCCTTATCAGAAGTATGGTTTGCAAATATCTTCTCCCAATTGTTAGGTTGTCTTTTCGTTTTGTTGATGGTTTCCTTTGCTGTGCAGAAGATTTTTGGTTTGATGTAGTCCCATTTGTTTATTTTTTCTATTGTTTCTCGTGCCCGGTCAGACGCGGTGTTTAAGAAGATGTTGCTAAGACTGATGTCGAAGAGCGTACTGCCTATGTTTTCTTCTAGAAGTTTCACAGTTTCAGGTCTTACATTCAAGTCTTTAATCCATTTGGAGTTAATTTTTGTGTATGGTGAAAGGTAAGGGTCTACTTTCATTTTTTTGCATGTGGCTATCCAGTTTTCCCAACACCATTTGTTGAAGAGACTTTCTTTTCTCCATTGTATGTTCTTGGCTCCTTTGTCAAAGATTAGCTGTCCATAGATGTGTGGGTTTATTTCTGGGCTTTCGATTCTATTCCATTGATCTGTGTGTCTGTTTTTGTGCCAGTACCATGCTGTTTTGTTTACTACAGCTTTGTAGTATATTTTGAAATCAGGGAGTGTGATACCTCCAGCTTTGTTCTTTTTTCTCAGGATTCCTTTAGCTATTCGGGGTCTTTTGTTGTTCCATATAAATTTTAGGATTCTTTGTTCTATTTCTGTGAAAAATGTTGTTGGAACTTTGATAGGGATTGCATTGAATCTATAGATGGCTTTAGGAAGTATGGACATTTTAACTATGTTAATTCTTCCAATCCAAGAGCACGGAATATCTTTCCATTTCTTTGTGTCTTCTTCAATTTCTTTCAGAAATGTTTTATAGTTTTTGGTGTACAGATCTTTCACCTCTTTGGTTAAGTTTATTCCTAGGTATTTTATTCTTTTTGTTGCAATTGTAAATGGGATGGTATTCTTAATTTCTCTTTCTGCTACTTCATTGTTAGTGTACGGAAATGCAACTGATTTTTGTATGTTGATTTTGTATCCTGCAACTTTACCATATTCATTTATTACTTCTAAAAGTTTTCTGGTGGATTCTTTGGGGTTTTCTATATATAAAATCAGGTCATCTGCAAATAGTGAGAGTTTCACTTCTTCCTTTCCAATTTGGATCCCTTTTATTTCTTTCTCTTGCCTGATTGCTCTGGCTAGGACTTCCAGTACTATGTTAAATAGGAGTGGTGACAGTGGGCATCCTTGTCTGGTTCCTGTTCTTAGAGGGATGGCTTTCAGTTTTTCACCATTGAGGATGATATTAGCTGTGGGTTTCTCATATATGGTCTTTATTATGTTGAGGTACTTTCCTTCTATACCCATTTTATTCAGAGTTTTTATCATAAATGGATGCTGTATCTTGTCAAATGCTTTCTCTGCATCTATTGAGATGATCATGTGATTTTTATTCTTCATTTTATTAATGTGGTGTATTACGTTGATTGATTTGCTAATGTTAAACCATCCCTGCATACCTGGAATAAATCCCACTTGATCATGGTGTATAATCTTTTTAACGTATTGTTGTATGCGATTTGCTAGTATTTTGTTGAGGATTTTTGCATCGATGTTCATCAGTGATATTGGCCTGTAATTTTCTTTTTTTGTGTTGTCCTTGTCTGGTTTTGGTATCAGGGTAATGTCAGCTTCGTAGAATGAGTTAGGGAGCTTCTCCCCCTTATCAAATTTTTGGAAGAGTTTGAGAAGGATAGGTATTAAGTCTTCTTTGAATGTTTGGTAGAATTCACCAGGGAAGCCATCTGGTCCTGGACTTTTATTTTTGGGGAGGTTTGTGATTACTGTTTTGATCTCCTTACTGGTGATTGGTCTATTCAAATTCTCTACTTCTTCTTGATCCAGTTTTGGAAGGTTGTATGATTCTAAGAATTTATCTATTTCTTCCAGATTGTCGAATTTGTTGGCATATAGCTTTTCATAGTATTCTCTTATAATCTTTTGTATTTCTGGGGTGTCTGTTGTAACCTCTCCTCTTTCATTTCTGATTTTACTTATTTGTGCCTTCTCTCTTTTTTTCTTGGTGAGTCTAGCTAAAGGTTTGTCAATTTTGTTGATCTTTTCAAAGAACCAGCTCTTGGTTTTATTAATTTTTTCTATTGTTTTTTTGGTCTCTATTTCATTTATTTCTGCTCTGATTTTTATTATTTCCCTTCTTCTACTGATTTTGGGCTTTGTTTGTTCTTCTTTTTCCAGTTCCTTCAGGTGCATTGTTAGATTGTTTGAGATTTTTCTTGTTTGTTGAGATAGGCCTGTATCGCTATACACTTCCCTCTTAGAACTGCTTTTGCTGTATCCCATAAATTCTGGCATGTCGTATTTTCATTTTCATTTGTCTCCAGGTATTTTTTGATTTCTTCTTTGATTTCTTCATTAACCCAGTCGTTGTTCAGTAGCATTTTGTTTAATGTCCACGTATTTGTGGCTTTTCTGATTTTCTTCCTATAGTTGATTTCTAGTTTCATACCGTTGTGGTCAGAAAAGATGCTTGGTATTATTTCAATCTTCTTAAATTTATGGAGACTTGTTTTGTGGCCTAATATGTGATCAATCCTGGAGAATGTTCCATGTGCCTTTGAAAAGAACGTGTATTCTTCAGTTTCTGGATGGAATGCTCTGTATATATCTACTAGGTCCATCTGTTCTAGTGTGTCGTTTAAGGCCAATGTTTCCTTATTGATCTTCTGTTTGGATGATCTGTCCGTTGGTGTAAGTGGAGTGTTAAAGTCCCCTACTATTATTGTGTTACTGTCTATTTCTGTTTTTATGTCTGTTAATAATTGCTTTATATATTTAGGTGCACATACATTGGGTGCATAGATATTTACAAGTGTTATATCCTCTTGTTGGATTGTTCCCTTGATCATTATGTAATCCCCTTCTTTGTCTCTTTTTACAGTTTTTGTTTTAAAGTCTATTTTTTCTGATATGAGTACTGCCACCCCACCTTTCTTTTCATTGCCATTTGCGTGGAGTATCTTTTTCCATCACTTCACTTTCAGTTTGTGAGTGTCTTTAGGTCTGAAGTGTGTCTCTTGTATGCAGCATATATATGGATCTTGTTTTTTTATCCAGCCAGCCACCCTATGCCTTTTAATTGGAGCATTTAGTCCATTGACATTTAAAGTAGCTATTGAAAAGTATGTACTTACTGCCATTTTTTAACTTTTTTTTTCTCAGTGTTTTAGTAGTCTTTCTCTGTTCCTTTCTTCTTCTATACAGAATTGATGGTCACTTTAGTTTGACCTCTGTCTGAACGCTGTACTCTTTAACTCCCCTCCTCCCTCATGTTTTTGATATCATATCTAACCTCTTTATTGTGCATTTGTATCCATTACGTTCTAATCATGGAAATAGATAATTTTTCCTATTTGTGGTCTTTTCTTTTCCCCTTAAATCAGTCCCTTTAACATTTCTTGTAGCACTGGTTTCTTGGTGACAAACTCCTTTAATTTCTGCTTGTCTGGGAAAATTTTGATCTCTCCTTCCATTTTGAATGATAACCTTGCTGGGTAGAGTATTCTTGGCTGTAAGTTTTTTCCTTTTAGCACTTTAAATATATCATGCCATTCTCTTCTAGCCGGTAAGGTTTCTGCAGAGAAGTCAGCTGATAGCCTTATGGGGTTTCCTTTGTACGTAACTTGACATTCTCTTGCGGCTTTTAGGATTCTCTCTTTATCTTTAATTCTGGACATTTTGATTATGATGTGTCTTGGTGTGGGCCTCTTTGGGTTTATGTTGTTTGGGGCTCTCTGTGCTTCCTGTACCTGGATGTCTGTTTCCTTCCTTAGGTTAGGGAAGTTTTCATCTATTATTTCTTGAAATAGATTCTCTGACCCCTTGTCTCGCTCTTCTCCTTCCGGGACACCTATAACAGGGATGTTAGTGCGCTTGATGTTGTCCCAGAGGTCACTTAGACTGTCCTCACTCTTTTTAATTCTTTTCTCTTTTACCTGTTCACTTCGCGTAATTTCTTCTAGTCTTTCGTCCAGCTCACAGATCCGTTCTTCTGTATCCTCTACTCTGCTTTTGAGTCCCTCTAATGAATTTTTCATTTCCAGTATTGTATTCTTCATTTCTGATTGGTTCTTTTTTATATCTTCCATTTCTTTGTTGACATTCTCACTGAGCTCATCTATTCTTCTCCCCAGATCAGTGAGCATCCTTAACACTCTTAGTTTGAACTCTCTGTCAGGTAGGTTGCTCATTTCTGTTTCACTTAGTTCCTTTTCTGGGGTTTTGTCCTGTTCCCTTACTTGGAATGTATTCTTTTGCCTCTTCATTTTGCCTCTTTCCCTGTGCTTGTGTCTACGTATTAGGTAGGTCAGCTACGTCTCCTGCTCTTGGATAGGTGACCTTATGTAAGTGATGGCTTAGGAGGCTTCCAGTGTGCTTCCCTCAGTTCTCAATGTTCCAGGGGTGACCCCTATGTGGGCTACGTGTATCCTTCTGCTGTGGCCTGTTTGCTCTCCCTGTAGGCGCCCAGGGAGACTGAGTTATGCTCCTGGCCATCTGTCGTAATGCTCAGCTGCTTGTAGTTGTTGTGGGCCCTTCAGTCTCTTTATCAGGTGTGGGGATCCCCAGCACAGTTGGCTGCAAGTTCTAATACCACGTTTGTTTTGCAGTATTTCTTTTAAGTGAGTAGGCCTCTAGCGTGGCAGGTTGTTAGGCTCAGGGCCTTACAATTGCTGTAAGCCTCTAGCCTATTAGGTCTCTTGTCAGCTCTCTGAGGATTGCAGCTGGGTGGGGCTGGCCTCAGGCACAGGAGCACCCAATTGTTTCAGGTTTTGGAAGGTGGAGCAAACCTCCTATGTGGGTCTTTGAGAAGTACAAGTCTTCTGCGGCTGAGAAGCCCTGCCGCCCACAGGTCCACACACACAGTCAACACAGTCTTGCCCCGTGTGAGCGCCCCGACCTCCCCAAGCGGACCCAGTCTCTCCACGGCGGGAGTCCCACACACTCTGCCACCGCCCCACACTCTCCACCCACTCCTTGTGCACACCCTGCCCTGCTCAAGTCGGCTCAGTTGCCAGGCTGCAGAGAATCCAGTCACCAATCTATGCAGGCCCACAAGTTGCCTGAGGGCTTGTTGTTGGGTGAGGCCAGTCTCTAGGGTGGGCTGCCTGCCCTGGCTGAGCTGGATTAAATCGGTGCTCTAGCGGGTGGGGCAGACCCTGGGCTAGCAGGCCTCAGGGAGAACTCCAATGGTGTCTGTGTCAGCACGCCCACACCAGGCCACAACAATGGCCGCCGCCAATGTCCCAGTCCCTGGAGAGGTCTCACCCCTCACCGAGATGCACTCAGGGCCTATTAGGTGAGTCTCTTGTCACCAAAGCACTGTACACCTTTCTTTCTGGTGATTTTAGGGTGCTTCCTGAAACGGGTGAGTTTGCGCGCAGGCCCTTTAAGAGCCAGTTTTAGTTTCTTTGTGAACCGGGTTTTCTGGGGGTGCTCCCCAGTGTTTTAGTAGCAGGCACAGTCAGATATTATGCCACTGGTCTCGATTGTGCTGGGTCCACAATATGCCCACAGCGGGGGCGCTCCCCGGCTCAGGGCCCCGCGTCTCCAGGGAGGGCTGCGTACCTGTGAGCTGCTTCCGGCGGCCGTGAAGCTGGCGGCTTGTGTAGGCGGCATTTTTCCTCTCCGGAAGGGGGTCTCTGCCTCTTCTACCCCAGTTAGGGTTGTCCGTTGTTGCAGGAATTCCTCTCATCCAGTTTTCAGTTCTGTCTCAGGGGTAATTTTTCCACGAGTAGTTGTAAATTGGCTGTGTCCACGGGAGGAGGTGAGTTCAGAATCTGCCTACGCCGCCATCTTGACTCCAGTCTCCTGCCTGTTAATTTTTATTGCCTCCACAAGAAGACGCTGTGAAAGGAAGGACATTGTATCATTTGCCACATGATCTCCAGAACATTCTTCAGTTGGAGCTGTATGATGTCTATAAATATTTGTTAACTGTTGGTTTCATGAATGCTATGGACTGAATGTCTATGTAACCCAATTTCATACTTTAAAATCCTAATCCCCGACGTGATGGTATTTGGAAGTGGGGCCTTTAGGAGTTAATTTTACGTGAGGCCATGAGTGTTAAGCCCCCATGATGGGAATAGTGCCCTTATGAGGATATGGATGGCCAGAGCTCTCTCTGCCAGATGACGGTAGAGAAAGAAGCTGTCCTTCTGCAAAACAGGAAGACAGTTCTCACCAAAAACAAATCAGCTGGAACCTAGATCTTGAACATCCCAATCTTCAGAACTGTAAGGAATGCATTTCTGTTGTTAAAATTGCCCAGTCTAAGGACGGCCCAGTGGCGCAGTGGCTAAGTGTGTGTGCCCCACTTCAGCAGCCCGAGGGTTTGCAGGGTCCGATCCTGGGTGTACACTGACGCACCGCTTGTCAAGCCATGCTGTGGCGACATCCCATATAAAAAGTAGAGGAAGATGGGCACAGATGATAGCCCAGGGCCAAACTTCCTCAGCAAAAATGAGGAGGATTGGCATCGGATCTTAGCTCAGGACTGATCTTCCTCACATACACACACAAAAAAACCAAAAGTGCCCAGTCTAGGGGCCTGCCCCACCACTTAGTGGTTAAGTTCAGTGAGTTACTCTTCGGTAGCCTGGATTCGGTTCCTGGACACAAACCTACACCACTCATCAGCAGCAATGCTGTGGGGGTGACCCACATACGAAATAGATGAAGACTGGCATGGATGTTAGCTCTTGGTGATTCTTCCTCAGCAAAAATATAAATAAAGAACCCAGTTTATGGTATTTATGTTACAGCGTCCCATATTGACTAGGCCACTGAGTGTGTGAATAAGTTCATTTAGATCAACGATCCTTCTTCTTCATGACACGTTATTGCCAACGATTCCTAAGTTGGTGTGAGTCAAATTTCCCTTAAGGATCATAAAGACGTTAGAGCCTTTCTCCCTAGCTATGCGCCTATTGATACACATGAAAACATGTTGCAACAAGTGCTTTATCGACACCTTAGTCTCACACCTCATGCCATTAACCTTCAGCGAACCTCAGTGTTAAATCCAGTGCTTTGGGCAATACAGGAAAGTCCCTGGACTGAAGAGGGGCCGGTATCCACCATGCAGCTCCTGTCCTCTGCCCAGCCAGCTCCAGCGCAGGGTCAATTTATAAGATGGACTTTCCTCCAGGCAGTTCTGTCCTTCTCCCAGCCTGATCTCATTTAGGATGATCTCACCAAGAGCCATGAGTGGAAATTGAGAGGGAAGAGCTACAGAAGGCATCTGCCAGGGGAAATTCTTTGTGGTTACATGATCTAGAATATGGACAACCGGCTGCTCTAAGTTGTCCTGAAAATGGAATCCTTCCCATGTCTGCAATATCCTTCCATGTCCTCTTTCCCCTCCATCTCTCTGTTCTTGGTGGCAAAATTCCCTTGGCAATGACAATATAAAAATGAAAGTAGGGAATGGCCCATTGCCAGTCTCAGAATTCTGTGAAATTTTACTGCCTATCCCCAGTCTTCCAGGACTAACGCCCTTTTTACTCTTTTAAGATTAGATTTCATTTTATTTATTTATTTATTTTTATTTATTTATTTTTCTGTGAGGAAGGTCAACCCTGAGCTAACATCGTTAATCCTCTTTTTGCTGAGGAACACCGGCTCTGCACTAACATCTATTGCCAATCCTCCTCCTTTTTTTTTCCCCAAAGCCCCAGTAGATAGTTGTATGTCATAGTTGCACATCCTTCTGGTTGCTGTATGTGGGACTCGGCCTCAGCATGGCTGGAGAAGCGAGGCGTCGGTGCACGCCCGGGATCCCAACCCAGGCCGCCAGTAGCGGAGTACGTGCACTTAACCGATAAGCCACGGGGCCGGCCCCTAGATTACATTTTAATCTCCTTTAATCAGAGTTTTCTCTCATCCTTGTTATGTATATACATTTTCTAATAGAGAATATTGAAAATATTTTTGGCCCTACAATTTCCAGATTAACTCATAGCTATTTTTCTGATGGATGCATGCCTCTGTGATTATGTTTATAATGTCATTAACTATAGAAATTGACTAAATGATGAGTAGTAATGTACAAATACAGGAAAATGGCCCATTTTTATTCAACATAAAGTTTCATGTTTTCATCAAGACAAATACACGAATACTTAATTATTCAGCAAAAACTCTTACTGTGTACATGTAAGCAATTATAAATGTATTGGAGTTGGTTTACCTTGTCGATTATTCCTTGTTTCTGAATTGTCCCTTCAGCATTTCCATGAACATTTTAGAATCCTGCATCCTTATCCTACCATTTTAAATACTAGGTCATTGACAAAAGTCCAAATGACTTGTCCAGTTGTGTGCTAGTGGGTCCTTTGTAGGGTGTCTTCCCGGGTACATTTTCACATAGTCATCGACAAAAGTCCACATTACTTGTTCAGCTGTGTGCTAGTGGTTCCTCTGTAGGGTGTCTTTCTGGGTACGTTTTCCAATGTGAACTCCAGCTGATGGCCTTGTGACACTGATGTAAATACTGGTGTCTCCTCATATCATGGGGCCAATGTTGTGTGGTCCTTTACGGAGTCATATATAACCTAATACTTTTCATTCAATTAGTGTAAGGAATGCTATGGAAAGTAGATTGGGGACAATTAATAAAAGAAGATTGATTATGAACATGTTGTTAGGGAGAAAAATTGAACCTCTGGCTATAAAGGTTTATGTTTTATGCAATTAATCAGCCACCCTAACAAACCCTGTTCATAGGCAGGGCTATATACATATATTTGTTAGATTAAGATTATATCATCCATTAATTTGAATGTGCTTTTGTAAAATATACCTTGTTTCTTTTGCTCTTTCATACTGGGAGAAGCACGGAATAGATAGAAACCGACTGGATTACTCTGGTCCTAACTCGGATGACGTAGGGCTTGAATCGTTGAACAAATGAGGCATTAATGGCGGCTACACCACTGGGATTTCCGGATCCAACATCAGTTATACACCCTATTGTGGATATGGACTCTAGAATAGGATTGTGCTGTTATCCCGAGGGTAACTTTTTCAGTTGATCAATATTTTGGATCAATAAGTGATAAAATATTTTGACTAGCTGGTCTAGATTTTAACGACTCAGGTTATTTTCTTCTCTGATGTCACCCCAACCAAAATTGTTAGTCCATTCAAGTTTTGTTATCCCTTGATTTGGCTTACCTTTGTTTTTTTCTTAATTAATTGAAGCTCCATAGGGTCTTCTTGTCTTATTTTGTCATTGCTGCCTCTTCAGAGAAAGGTCAATTTCACTGATTAAAAGTAAGAGAGAGTAAAACCCTCGAGAGGCCATTCATACAAGTGCTCATTTAGACAACAAATGGTAATGTTGCCTTTGCAAGTCCGGTCACCGCGGCCTTTACACCATGTCACTGGGCAAGCAGTGCCTGTAACACCAGAAACGCCAAAGGAGATACTTTTGGTAAACAGATGGGGGCTGTGTTTGTGGAGTTTTTTTTCTTTTTTAAAGCTTTCCTTCAATACCTACCTGTGTTGGGTTAACAATTAATGTAATAAGTAATTATTGGGTTGAATTTATTTTATTGTTAACTTTCGGTGATTATCTGTTCTGATATAAGATTATGCAAAAGATTATGCAAGGAGAAATAATTCTTATTCCTCATAGTAACAGTACTACTTCTATGAATTAATAGATTAATGCAGTATTAGATTAGGAGTTTGTTTCTGTGATTGAAATTAATATAAGTATATTGTCGAACCTGAAAGCTTTCTTAATTGGTGGCTGAATTTAGGCCAACTAGGGTATTGTTTGTACTCCTTCTCTAAGGAAGTTTGTAGCCTGTATCTAAAAGGCTGTACCTCTTTAGGGCTGGGTCTGGAGGAAGCAGGATGCTGGACAAGTGTGGAGCTGGCTCTGGCCCAGAGGGATGAGAAAGAGACACAAGGCACCTGCTGCCACACACAGCTGCAGCAGACATCACTCATCAGGCACGACATGCTTGGCTGCATAGCCCAGAGAGCCTCCAGTCCTCAACAAGGTGCACACGGAAGGCACTCCAGAGCAGGGGACTGTGATGAACCCATTTGCCGTCACTGCTCCCCTAAGACGTGCTCCAGGCCTCCTCTCCCCACTTACTTCAGCAGCATCTCACTGTCTTCGGGACTCAGGCCTTCAAGGCCCGCCAGCAGGCTGCTCCAGCACTTCTCCTTCCTTCCCATCCCCTCCCCTCTCTGCTCCCAATCTTGTTTCAGCGCAAATTACTTGTGGCTCCTGAGTGCTGTTCCTTGGCCTGGAAGGCCTTTCCTTCACCCCATCCACCCTGTGCACTCTACTTATCCTTCAAGACTAAACTCCAGTGATGCCTCCTCGGGAAGCCCTCCCTGTTGCTCCATCTTCCCAGGCATGCTCTGGGCCACCATTCTGCCTTCTGCCCACATCTATCACTGCTGGGAACCTTGCTGGGCCCCCTTGTCTGGTCTCCACGTCCAGCCTAGCCCCTCAGGAGTGGAGGAAACGCTTAGGCTCAGGGCAATGGAGCAGATTACTGGACTGTGGTGACACTGCCCACCACAGGAGAGGTCATTCCTTGGCCCACTTCCAGTTTGGGCCCAAAGCAGCTCAGGGAGAGCCAGGACACAGGGAGGCTGGCTCTGGGCTCAGCAGGTCAGAGGGTCAGCCTAGGGAAAGTACACAAGGGGCTACACAGAGAGGCTCAGGACAGATCCCCAAGTCAACTATACACTTGCTAAGAGCAGCAGGGGCCAAAGACAGCTGCACAGGCCGCAGGAGGTGCTGGCAAGCTTTTCATCTGCTCAGACAGTCCCAGGGCTGGATAGAAGGATCTCAGGAGGCCCGTATGAGTTGGAGGTCACCTCGGGGGCATGTAAGCAGAAGCTGAGTTTCCCACAGGAAGTGGAATCTGAAGAGGTGACCTTCAGACGCCTGGCAGTTCTAACGTCTCCGAGTTGGAAGTCAGTCCCCTCAGTCACAGCCTCTAACTGCCCCCTCACAGGGCTGTGCCTCTCAAACACAGCTCCCAAGGTGAGTGGAGGCTGAGGGTGAAGGAAATCTCCTACCCATGAGAACTGCTGTGATCACGGCCTCCCACAAGGGGCCAAGGATGATGAGCAAGGGAGAGAGGGACTGACCCACACGACTTCCCCTTGGATGCTGAACATGCTTGTGATTCATGGGGCCAATCAGTATCTGTCTTCATCCTCCACTCCTCTCTCCCCAAAAGGACATGTCAGTGTTTACTATGACATCCACAGACACATCAAGGGCATCTGGGAAGAATCATGTGTACATCTGGAGAGAAAGGAACTGTGAAAACCTGTAATATCTGCATCCATGTGTGCAGATACCGACATCTACATACAGCTGTCACATTCCTCCAACAGCCCCGGAATACTCCGCAATCACGCTTGCAGGTTTCGGCACATGGCAGCCAAACCAACTGGTGGTGTCCACAAGTGCCACCACTCCTGGGGCCTACCTTGAGATTGGGGGGAGACAGGGTGCCATGCCCCATCTCACAAAAGTCTGGTTGGTGTCCAGGAAGGTCTCACAGCCTTTGAGGATCATGCACTCCATGTCTATGTTTTCCTGGATGCTCTGTGTCTCGTTTACTTCATTGTGCATTATCCTGTGGGGACAGAAAATAAGCCAGAGACAGGCTGCCCCCACTTCTCAGAAAGAAGGGAATGCCGGGCCTCTGGCGAGACCTAGGAAGAAGGCCTGGCACCCAGGATGCTCAGGTGGAGCCTGTGGTCACGAAGGGGGAGAGAGCATGCATATTGAATACCTGCTGTGCTGGGCACTCTATGGGCATGATCTCATATCATCCTTCTGACAGCCCAAGGAGACAGGTGTTCTTATTTCAGAGAAAAGGAAATGGAAATTAATAGGTAGAAAGCAAGTCTGATCTAAAAGTCTGAACCACGTGGAACAGAGATGGCAAATTGGGAGGAGGACGGGAGTACAGGAAACAACCTTTCTTCATTACTCTGCCCCACTACTGGCCTTATCTCCATCCACAGAACTCCACTCACCCATCCTGCCTCAAGGCCTTTGCACTTGCTATCTCCACCCTTACCCCAATGCACTTTATACAGTTCTTCCTTAATGTTTGGGCCCTGGAATGGCTTAGTTTTGGAGCATCTGGCAATCCCACTGGCTCATGGAAAGACTGACATCAGTAGGCTCCAACACATCTAGGGGAGAACAGGACACACCTTGCCCCTTCATCTGAGAGTATGGAAAACTGTCCTATTTGTCCTGTTCTGACTGCCGCAAACCCCTCCTCTCCAGGAGGTGGAGCCATTTGACTGCTTTTGAAAAATAGCATTAGTGGAAAAAGGGGGGTGTGAGTTGCCAACTTTGCTAAGAGCCTTGGTGGGTTTTCAGGAGTCTTAGGAAGTTAGTAATTTTGGAGGGAAGAGTGTCTGGAAAAAGTACCCCACCTGCTCCAAGAAAAGAACAAAACCTCTTATTTGTCTGCTTATGCCTCAAACTCTACAACAACGACCTGATCACCAAGAGGGCTGGTTAATATTCGTGACTTTCGAAGTTTTCTCGTAGACACTGTCCCATTTAACCCGCCCAGCAATGAGAGATGACACTGGTGGAGTTGGATCGGTGATTAACGAACTCAGCGTGATGAGCAAATTACTGGGCCCCTCTGACCCTCAGTTTGCTCACCTGTAGAAGGTCAGAGTGATGATGGAAGAGAACGCACTTCACGTGCTGACCTCAGGCCCAGCACACGACAGGTGCTTGAGTAAAGGGCCATGATGACTGTTGCTATTTTCACTGGTTGCAAAGATGTTATTATAAAAATATTATCCGTTGTTTTCTGGTTATCAGACTGGGGCATGGAGATGGGGTCTCTTCCTTAAGAGCTTCAGTCCCTCCCTCCCAGCAATGCTCTTCTCAGCAGCCCAGGCCCTAGCCCTGTTCTAGGGAGGCATCTTTCAAGGATATGCTAGTTCACTGGATATGGACTCATTTTTGGAGGTTAGCAAAGGTAAGCAGAACCATTTCTTTTGAAGAGGGTGGGGATTTTGCTGAGGAGCGCTGTATTTGCTAAAGACAAGGGGGCGATTCCAGAGTAGCAACACTAGTTTCACTCTTAAACAAGTGCCAACTGCAGCTGCTCAGGACTACTGTCAGTCCTGGCTAGAGTTTGCGCTGAGAGCCACACTGTCCACGCAGCTGAGGAGGAGTTCCCAGGGCCACAGGCTCCCAGGGCAACTGGAAGTGACGACCTGGGTTACAGTAAGCCCAAGAGATGAGGTTCAGGAGAAAAAGCGGGACAAAGGCCAGAGGTAGGAGAGAGTCAGCCCCAGGGGAGGAGTGTTTCTGAGCACAGCCAGGGAGGATAGGTTATCTGATGGCTTCCTGCTGGGCTGGGAGCCTTCCTCAGTCCCCCAATGGAAGGAGAAAAGAGGATGAAAGGGCTGCTGTCAGGGCGACAGGAAAACCCTCTTCTGTGCCACTAGGGCTGGGTTCAGGCCAGGTGCAGGTGATCAGGTGGGACAACGGACGAGTAGGCTTCGGGAAAGGGGATCAGGGTCTTGGGACAAATGCTTTGGCACCCATGTGCCTTCCTCAGCCCTGCCGGCAATGGGACAGGGCATTCTGCAGTGACGAGGAGCCTGCAGTGACGAGAAGCCTTCCCCAAGTCTTCTCCTTGGGGAAGTGTGCAGGATTTGGCTCCTTGGGGTACAAGAGAACTGGGGTCCCCTCCCCACAATGGTTTTTGTTAGTCTGGAATCACGCTCTGATTACATCTGCTCCCTGAATGAACCTCCAGTCTTGGGCCTGTGAACTGCCCTAGTCCAGCCTGATCGTCTCTCTGCCCAGCTGGGAGCCGTGGCCCTACTGGCTGCCTTTTGCTGGACTCGGGAAGACATTTAGGGCACTGAGTGGTTGGCAGGGCTGGGGATTGGACCTCACATGCTGCAGACCGACCCTCCTTTGCAGCTTCTGGCAGCCCATCACTGAGTACGAGGCTGCTCATCGTCTCTTTCCCTCCATAAGGTGGAGACCCCAGGGCTCAGCTCTTGGTGCGCATCTTGTTCCTGCCTAAACTCACTCCCCTGGTGATCTCACCTGTCTTGTGACTTTAAATACCATCTCCGAGCTGATGGCTCCTGAATGGCTCGCTCCCTTAAACTCCAGACTCAAACGCCCTCCTCCCTTCTTGTCCTCTCCAGCACTGTTGTCCATCTCAAGCTCAACATGCTCCCAGTAAAGCTCCAGTGAAGCAAGAAAGACTCCCCCTCCACATCTGCCCCTCCCGCACCTTCCTCCATCCCGGTTAGCAGCTACTCCAACCTGCTTGCTCAGCCAAAAACCCCGGAATCGCCCTTGACTCCCGTCTTCTCTCTCCCCACATCTAATGCATCAGAAACTCCTGATGGTTCCATCTTCAAAACACACCCAGAATCTGAATCTCCTCCTCACCTCCACTGCCACCACCTGGTACAGGCCACCATCAACTGCTGCCTGGGCTGTTGTAGGTGTCTCCTCCCTGGTCCCTCTGCTTCTGTTCCGGCAGAAGAAGGTTGCCCCTGAACTTTGGTGGCTGAAAGAGGGGCAGCGGAGGGGCCTTGACCAGAGGGCTGGGGCCACTGAAGCTGGACAAGTCATGGGCTTCTCCACCCATGATACGGCCTGCTGTTAACTGCAGCCTTGGGCACATGAAGGCCTGTCACCCAGGACCCCCTCTGGGGCTCCTATACCACAGGTTGTGACACACTGACACTGGAGAACAGAGGAAGTTGGCAGAGTGCCTGCGAGTCCCTGGGCAGATCCCCATCCTGGCAGGTGGCCCCACGTGAGTGCCCAGGGCCCTTCCCCAACCCTATCTGTGCCACGGACAGTACACCACCCACACCATCCCACCAAGTGCCCCCTTGTCTTCAGCTGTGAACTCCTAAGATTGTTCCGGGGGCCCTGCTTGCAGGTGTGGCAAGCTGGGGGTACCCTAACCCTCACCACTTGGGATCCTAACCTGAACATGAGCTTTTACCATCTGGGACTCAGCAAACCCACGCTGGGGAACATCATCAGCCTTGGCCTTTCCACTGGCTGGGCCACTGGGAGGCGGGCTCAGCCAGACATCTCCTCCAGTTTAGCCCTGGCATTGTCCAGGCTGTTGGCTCGATGTGCTCGTGAAAAGTGGGCAAGGAGCTCATGCAGTGTCAGAATGTGCCTGGGAATCTGCAGCAGGGAGAGGCAGTAGGAGAGGGACAGAGGCAAGGATGGGGAAGGAGAGAGACAGTGATGAAGCAAGTCAGAGTGAGACAAGCAATGTAGTGAGGGAGAGAGAGAGACAAAGCAGATAGAGAATGGTTCTCTCAGCTCCCAGCACTCCCATGAGCGGTGCTGAGGACAGACACCCACAGCACTTCTGATCTCAGACTCTAACGTGGAGCCTCTTCCAGGGTCTTGTCTAGGGCAAGAACCCAGATCTTGAGGCTCTAAGCCGGCAGGAAGAAGGGCCTGGAGGTGGGCTCAGGACCCGGAGCTCCCCCTCACCTTCCCACACTGCCTGCTTTGCGGAGCTGGACATGCCTTCGGTCCGCTGGGTTAGGGGCTGGCTCTAACCCCATTCTCCAGGCAGCCCAGAGCTGGGGCCTGTTAGGGCCTGGGCCCTTCCGGCCATGGCCCCCCGGTGCCCCCAGGTGTGGCTTCCTCCCAGCTTGGGCCCTCACTGCCATGGCCCCCTGAGTGGGCTCCCCAGGCATGTGCCCTCAAGGATAGGGCTAGGTGCCAGCTGGAACATGTGTTCAGTGAGGAAGGTCTCCATCACCCTCTCCTTGCACTCAGTTTGGCCTCATAGTGCTTCCGCAGCTTGTCAAAGTCACTGTTTTGCTGGCAGTGGGCCAGGATCTGCAGGCTGTACTGGTGGCTGGAGACCAACTCCTGATAGAAATTGACCATGGGCAACAGGATGTCCAACAGGTCTGCTCGGGGAGATGCCCCACAAGCCCTCGGTCACCTAGCCCCACCCACAGAGATCAGGGCCAGGCTCAGACCTCCCACCCAGAGACACCCTTGTTTTTGGGGATGACTTTGGCACCACTGCCCTATCCATGGCCAGATAGGTGACCACAGGTATCGGGACCACATCAGAGTCACAGATCTTTATAGAGATGGGGCCCCGTCTAATCTGACACCTGTGTATTTGAAGGTCCGCGAGGGCTGTCATGGGTGCTGTGGTGTGCCCCACTGCCTGAAGGGTCTGACGCGCCACCCAGCTGCGGAGCTTTGAGGGGTCGGCTGAGGCCTCTGTGGTAACTGAGTTGCAGCTCCACATCCCCCTTGGCCCTGGTTCCCCCAATAGGCCTCCTTCCCAGAGTGCCCCACCACTGACAGAAGTGACCCATTCGAGGTCATATGGTGAGTCAGTAGCTGGCCTGCAACCAGGTCTCCTGACTCCCCCATTCCAGGGCTTCCCCGCACATGATATGCCCTCCCAAGTCACGTCCCTTCAGCTGTCTGTCCCTTTATCCATGTGTCCCTGTCCTTCCACACCTCCCCATGTTCAGCAAGGTGGGTCTGCTGCTGGTCTGCTCTGTCTCAACCTCCTGGATACACAATACCCTGGCTTCCAGGCCCCAAAAGCCCAGCCAATCTCCCCAAACTTGCCCTTCAGTACTTGATTGGCAGGGATGGACCCACTGAAACCTCTGATTATAAACTACATTAAAAAAGAAAAACATGCCTCCTTTGCAATAAACTAAGTGGGAGCTCTTACTCTTACACAGAGCATTCCATTACCCACGGAACAACACCTTCAACCACGCCTCTACAGGAAGTGAAGACTTCATCTTTCTAGGGCCTATTCTCATTATGATCTTGAGGAAAATCTGGGCTCTCTGACTTAGGAAAGTGAACAACAAAAGGGTCACACTCAGTGTGGGAAAGGCGTGATGCAGGAGTCCTGCTGTGCAGCCCTCGGGGCCATCAGGGTGGTGCAGCCAGCTTGGATAGCAGTGACTCAGGGTGGAAGGAGTGGGAGACATGACATTGCTTCTACCTTTTGTTTCAGTCATTCTACATTTGCAAACCTGTGCCAAGGAGATGCTCTCTCATATGAACACTTCAGATGCAGAGATGAGTGTTTCTAGAAACAAAAAATTGCAACAATGTTAAGAGGCAATTATGGGAGATGGCTGCATGGATGATGGCATGCTCACAGGTACTGGAGCATCATACAGCCATCAGAAAGCATACTTTCAGCATGAGAAAACACTTGTGATATAACGTTAAGTAAAAAAAACACATCAAGGTTCAAATTCAGGGGCCGGCCCAGTGGCTTAGTGGTTAAGTGCGCACGCTCCGCTACTGGGGGGCCCGTGTGTTCGAATCCTGGGTGCACACCGACGCACCACTTCTCCAGCCATGCTGAGGCTGCGTCCCACATACAGCAACTAGAAGGATGTGCAACTATGACATACAACTATCTACTGGGGCTTTGGGGGGAAAACAATAAAGGAGGAGGATTGGCAATAGATGTTAGCTCAGAGCCGGTCTTCCTCAGCAAAAAGAGGAGGATTAGCATGAATGTTAGCTCAGGGCTGATCTTCCTCACAAAAAAAAAAAAACAAATAAATGAATTTCAAAAAAAAGATTCAAATTCAATATTCATATGTGTGACATTATGTAAATAAAACTGGGAAAAAACTCAAGATCGGTGCATAGAAAAAAAATTGAAGAAACAGTGTTTACAGTGGTTATCTTTGGGAAGTAGAAGTATGGTTGATATAGCTTTCAATATTTTCTGCTTCTCTAGATTGTCAAATTTTCTCAAATGGGTTCGTATACATTATTTTTAAAAGGATAAAGTAGATAAGAAACTAAAAATGTATCGCTTCATCCTAGAGAAACAGCTTTGGCCAACTTGTCTTTCCTTTTCTGCTCTGTCTGAGGGATTCTGCAGGTTTTTAAGGGACCACTGTTACACTCGGGGAGGATGGAAGTGCCACCAGCCTGGAGGGGTGGGCCCTGGAGAGGGACTTCTCAGGTGTAGGCGGGGGCAGAAGGGGCTGGGGACCTCTGCCAGGGCTGCCTGCTCATCCCAGGCCCCAGTGGGCCAGCTGGAGATGCAGGCCTTTGGGTCTTGGTAAAGATCTGGTGCAAACCCACGTTGGCCTCACTGACAGAGGATCCACAGGGTAAGCTCCGGCCATGGAATTCCTGCCCCTCCAAGGCCCCGCCCAAGTCCAGCAGAGCTGAGGGGTCCAGGAAGAGGGCAGGGGCTGCCACCACCCGTGAGACTCTAGCAGCAAAAGCCTTTCTCAAGTGAAACCATATGTGAAACTCCATCAGCAGGATGGACTATGTAACTTGTAGGGCCCAGTGCAGAGCAAATACGCAGGACCCCTTGTTAAAAAATGACAAACTTTCATGATGGTGACAGCAGAGCACTAAACCAGGCTTTTCTAAACATGGGTCATATGCGCCAGAAGCTGGCAGAGGACGGGAGCTGCTCTCGCTGCCAGCCTTCCTGGAACCCTCAGTGCCCACCTGCTGGGGCGACTCTGAGGGATCTTAGAGGAACTCAGGGCTTTGGAGAATTCAGAGGAAATGCCACTGATGATGTGAAAAGAGCTCAAATGTGAGACACACAGAGCAGGATCAAATCTGCCTTATATTGCTTCTCAGCTGTGTGACCTCCAGCAAGATGCCTAACATATTCTGAACCTCAGGTCTTTCCTATAAAATATGAAGTGAAATGAAGTCACTTCTGCAAGTAATGAGACAATTTGAGGGTCTGGTGCAGAGGAGGAGCTCAGTAAATGCTACCTCTCCACCACCCCCTTTTGGGGGACAACTTAGAAAAGCAAAAACACCCAGATTCTCCCAAACACCTGCTCTGTCAAAACCTAAAGTGCCTTGGGGAACATGCCTTCTCACTGTCAGCTTAGCAACAGGCTGGGCAATGGGCCTCTGAGCACCCCTAGCAGCCACATTTTCCATGGCTCCCCTCCCAGCACCCTCTTCCACGCCCATGCTCCCCAGCAAGCCAGCTCCAGAACACAGCCCGAGTCTCCTCTCCCAGGATGAGGTGTAAGGAAGCCAGAGAGACTTCTGCTACTTCCTGCTACTTCCCTCTCCTCCCAACTGTTCCTCCTCTGCCTCTGTTCATCAACCCCGACTTCTACCACCCTGGAGACCTGGGGACCTCCCACCCCAATGTGACTGGGGTTTGAGCTGAACGACGGAGGGGAAGCCAAAGGGACTCTGTCTTTCACTCCATTTGTGGACAGGAAAACTGAGGCCTGGAGAGGAAGAGTGATCCTCCCAGGAGTCAGGGCAGCCCCAACTTAGGAGCCTGTCCCTGCTCCCTGCAGTGGTCTCTGTCTTTCTCTGCCACATCAGATGCCCCTCCCTGGTCCCATTCTCCACGTGTGCTTTCTGCTCCCTCCCTCTGTGATGACAAAGCACTTTGGCTGTTGGAGACCCCTGGTGTTGTCCTCCTCAGGGAGCTGTCACAGGGGGCTGTCCCCTCTCCCAACAGTTTGTGCCCTGAGGGCAAACCCTCGCCTTGGTGTCTCACTCGCTCGGTACAACAAAAGCAGGGGGTGGAAGGTGCTCAGTGGGTGCAGAGACATATCTGAGCTGTGTAGCACACGTCCAAAGATAGTAGCTCAGGAAATCACAAACATACCACAGACCCAGCTCTGCTCCCTTTTCAGGGCACGTGGCTTTGTTCCCTCAAGACCACTTGCTGAATTGCAGGAAGAATGGGCTCTGACACTTGAGCAAATGGAGCACTTTGAAAGCAAAATGGGACAGTTAACTGCTCTCCCCTTCCAGGTTGCTAAAACTACCCTGGCCTGTGATTGAAGAGTGCCTGAAAATATCCAATGGAGAAATACTCAGTGCCGATGAAGGCTTTTCTGTCTTTTCAATTCTCTGAGAATCTTGGCACATGAAATAGTGGCTGTTCTTGGATCTGAACTCTAAAGAGCTAAGGGACTCACACACACAGGCTCGTGGAGAGCTCAGAGAAACGTAGATGCCCAGTCAACACCCTCACTGCCCTGATGTCATCACCTCCATGCCAGTCTGTTCGCTTGGCCAGTTTTAGGATTTGCACGTGGTATCCCTTTCTCTTTAGGATGGTGAAGTGTGTGTGTGTGTAACAGTAGTCTGTATGTAAAACTGATGGTGCTCTTCTCAGAGACATCTACAGGACATCTACTCCCCAAGGACCAGAGCAAAAACCCAGATGCAGTCAGGTCAGGCACTCTGCTCCCAGCACAGGCAACACCGGCAGTTTGGGAGACTGATTTAAACATCGGGCTGGGTGGGCAAAGCCCTGGAGAGCTGTGAGCCTGGGACCCTGCAGAAGCCTTGGGAAACAGCCCACCCCTGCTACCAGCCAGTGTCAGGATGGCGGCAGGAGCCCCATCCCCACTGAGATCGCAGAGGCTGCCTTGCTCTTATTCTGCAGGTCCCTTCTAGGAATGCATTTGCTTTGGATCCGCGTTGGCTTGGCTGACCTCCAAGGCCTGCACAGTTGACCCTTGTCAACTATGGCCATGGAGAGTTGGGACTTTGGCTTGTTATCCCAATTCGCCAGTTAGAGTCCAGCTCTGGCTGCCCAACCTGACCCAATGTCTGGCGTCTCAGCTGAGCCCTGCCCACTTGCCACCCCACAGTCTGGCCTTCTTGGCCCATCAGAGGCAAACTCTTATTTGCCACACCCCTTAGCAGCACTGCTCATTGGCTCCTGCCACACCTCAGTCCCCTCTCTGGAGACAGTGTCTTTAATCCAGAATGCATTTAGTCAGTGCAGTCATTGATGAAGGAATTAGTCCAGGGTTTTTCCTTGTTTGTTAGCAGTCAAGGTTTTGCTCAAGATCTCTGTACTTCTTGCTTTTCAAACAGCTGCCACAGAAACTCGGTTCTCTCTCCTTTATTATTGATTCTCTCTGGCCTCTTCCAAGCCTAAGAGATGCCCATCTCTGTCTCCCTTTGTGCCAATCCTGTCAGCATGTCCTGATGGAGTCTCTGTGGTGGGCAGCATGCTGGGCACGAGTGAGACACAGCCGGAGGTGGATGTCAGATCCCTCCCATGGAGGAGCTTCCAGCCTAAGAAGAGGGTCAGATACCCACAGAGGTAACTTATACTCCAAAAAGGTGAGGCCAGAGCAGAGGTGTGCCCCTACTGCAGTGGGAGGGTCTCACCATGGAAGCCACAAACGCTACCCAGAGGTTTTGCAAGACAAAAGGAGCCCAATTGGGCTGGTCCCGTGGTGTAGCTGTTAAGTGCATGCTCTCCACTGCTGGCGGCCCGGGTTTGGATCCCGGTCCTGCACCAATGCACCGCTTGTCAGGCTATGTTGTGGTGGCATCCCATATAAAAGTGGAGGAAAATGGGCACAGATATTAGCCAGGGCCAGTCTTCCTCAGCAAAAAGAGGAGGATTGGCATGGATGTTAGTTCAGGGCTGATCTTCCTCATAAAATAAAATAAAGGAGCCCAACTAGTGTGTCATAGAACGGAAGGAAATGGAGCAGAGGGGATGGTGTGAACAAAGATGCAGAGCACGGCAGGGTGTTGAGTGCAGGGCAGCAGGGGTCGGGATGGCAGGAGTAACATGGGAAACAGGACTCAAGGCACAGAGTCGGCCCTGCAGAGGGGCTGCCTGGGGAGGGGTCAAGGCGGCCCTTTCCATGTCAAAGTTGGTTTGCAAACCTGACTCCATGGCTAGAGTTTTACCTTAAACCCTGAACTAAAGATCTCTGCAGGTTCTTGCAGAGTCAGCCTTCCAGGATTCTGAGTGCTCCCAAGCCAGTAAAATACCACGACCATCTCTAAACTCCTACCCTGCCCTTTACGGCTGCCTGAGCCGTCCCAACTTACTTCCAATCATAAATGGGAGAAAAATAGCTATTAAAACAATGAAATGGTGTCAAACTGAGGATTGTAGAGGAGGGGAGGATTCTTCCCAGAGGAGGATGCTCCCTTTGTTTTAGATGGTCCTTGGAGCTTTTTGGTTACAAAAGATGAGGCTCAAGAGGCTTGTTTAGATGGGAGAGAAGAGACTGAGACAGAGCTGGATAGTTTTGTTCAATAAACTTTGTGCAGACTCTTGTTTGTGTGTGATCTCCTGTTACCTCTAGGGAGAGATGGCTGCGTGTGAGAGTTCCGGGGGTGGAGAGTATAGAGTGAGTAGAGACAGGGTCAGTGTCTTCGATGTGTAATCTGTGAACAGCCCGCTTAGAAGGGCCTAATGCCTGGTTTAAAGCTCCATTATTGCTGCCTTGAAATTCTTAAGAGCCTTGCATTTCCATTTTGTCCTGGGCCCAGAAAAGTATTCAGCTGGTCCTGAAAAAAGTGTAGACAAGGGTATATTGGTAAAGGATTAACAACGAGCTCTCTGAAAGAAAAACTCTGACTGGTAGCACTGGCCGATTTCCATGGTGTAAACATTCCTACATTGGCACATTTTAAGCTACCAAAGGGTAAATAGCAAGCTTGCAAGATTCTTGAAAATTTCACAACCGACTTGCAAATTGCTATGGGCCAGCCCCAGCACATCACTGGACGCATGGCGAGGGTCTTGGCAGATAAAGGGATTATGAACAGTCCCAGCACCAACAAAATGGCAGTTGCGAGCATGTGGAGAGAAGCCAGTGTGAGGAGAGGAAATCAACAAGAAATCCCTGTAGCAGGAAATGTTGAGTGACAGGAGGGCAAAAATGTCTTCTATTCATCTTTAAGCTGTTTTCTGTTTCAGTACTGGAAACCCCCTTTACTGTATCTAAGCCTTTCAGAAAGTCTGGTCCATACTTGGCCGGTGTGGGGCTTGGGGACTGAAGGAGGGGCTAGTCAGGTGGCATTAGGGCTTTCATGGATACACTGGTTCTCCTCCTGGGACAGGGCAGGACTGTACTGCCCAGGTCCCTGATGTCAGGTGTGGTCATGTGACTCGCTTTGTCCAATGAAATGTGAGTAGAGCTGTCAGGCACCATTTGCCACATTGCTTCCCCTGCCATGGGACTGGTGAATTTCCTGATCGTGGGCGCCCCGTCAGCCTGTGTCACTCACTCTGGGTGAGAATGTTGTGGAACAGAACCCACAATGGACACACAGTGTGAGACAGAAAACAATCTTTGCTGTTTTAAGCCACTGAGACTTGGGGGACATTTGTAATTGCAGAAGAATCTAGCTCCACCTGATGGACACATGGAATGACCACATGGGGGTAAGCAGCAGTCAAGACTGACTAAAGACAGCCACTGTGGGAAGTGATACAAGAAGTCAGGAGAGCAGAATTGGAAGCCAGACGTGGCCAGGAAAATGGAAGACCCTGAAAATCCTCAGGAATATGTGGGATGGGGACTGAGGAATTTTTCTGGCTATCAGGTGGACCATGAGAGCTTGAGGCCAGCCAGGTGACACAGTGGTTCCTGAACATGCACCTTTTAACTGGCCCGTCTCCCCAGCAAGGAAGGAATAAGTTGTGGCGCAGGCACAGGCCAAGGATCTACAGCCAGGAGACCCAAGGTTAAGCCTGAATTCCAGCGCTGGCAGTGACCTTGGAGTGACCTTGGATAAGTCCCTTCCTCTTCTGTGGACCTCAGAGTTCTCAGATCCCTCCCAGCTCTGAAGTTCTAAGACACTCTGTCTTTGTCACGGGCGTCACCCATCACTTACTTGGCTCCTCAGCACATTCTGCCTACCTGATGGCCTACTTCCTGGGAAATGGTCTCTGTTTCACCTCCCTGCAGCCCCTCCAGAGCACACAGGTGCCATCTGCCTTGCAAGATGTGTATGTGTCTGCGTGTGTGTGAGAGTGAGGGAGAGTGAGATAGAGAGAGAAAGAGAGAGAGAGAGAGACTACAGCCAGAAAGCTTTACCAAGCTGATCTTTCAAAGTCTTCCTTAAAAAAAATCATTTGCCCTGGAGAGTAATGCACTCAGTTGGAAATATTTTTCCAAATTCCCACCAAAAAGGCCTCTGCTGCCATACTGACAAATACGCACACACACACACACATACACTTTCACTCAAAACTGACCAGTTTTGTGCTCCCCAGCACCAGAGAGGGCCTTGTCATTTGCACCCACCCCTTCTCTGGACTATCAACCCCCAAAACCATTCAAGGCCATATGCGACATGAACTCATACCCACTTTGGTCATAAAATGACTCACTTTTTACCTGGGTTCACACCACAAGCTCTATTATGGTGCCAATCACACTCTACCACAATCAGACCTTAAGGGTAGAAACTTCCATCTCTTTACTGCCTACCACAGATCCTGATGTCCATTCATTCATCAAGCCCTTACAGAGTACCTACTATGCGAGAAGCAGAAGAGACAGAGTGGTAAACGACACCCCTGCCTTCATGGAGGTCCCACCAGACTGCGTGGGGTCAGAGACCTGAGGAGCTGGCTCTGACGTGACTTGCTGAGGGTGGGAAAGCCATGGGAGCAGGGGGCACGGAGCACATTCTGGGATGAGAGTCCCCAGGAGAAGACATTTGAGCTTGGTAGGATTCCACCAGGCAGGGAAGCATGGGAGTGACAGGGGCACTCCAAACAGAAGCCCCAGCATGTGCGAAGGTCAAGATGTGCACAGCTCATAACCATGAATCACTGGCTGGAGCCCTGAGTGACTGGGGTAGAGGAGCCTGGGGAAGAGGATGAGGCTGTGGTCAGCTGATCTTAGGCAGTTAGTGAACGAGTGAGTGAATGACACCCTTGATCATGAAGCCACTAACCTGTTCCCGTTCCCTAGACCTATTTCCTGGCCCCTAACAAGGACTCAGCTTGGTTTCAGGGATATATGTAGGGCTTGGATAGATCTTAGAATGAACCAGATGGTTTAGACATGGGACAAGCCCCCATCCCAGGATCCACGTGAGAAGAGGCTATGAGTAGAGTGGGAAGACTGGCAAGTAGACACACAGACCTGGCTTCTAGTCCTGACTCTGCCACTTCCCAACTGTGTGAGCTTGGGCAGGTGACTTTTGAGTTCTCTGAGCCTGCTTCCTTGTTCGATCCTATGAGGATGGTTAAGGGGACTGACTAAGGAAACTTGTCTGACAGTGTCTGGTGCAGGAAAGAGGAGGTATGTGGAATCTGAAACTTTTGTTCAACCTCAAGTTCCAAGCTGATGTGACCATTAGTTCAGAGCTTGGCAGCGGCACCATAAGGTGGAATTGGCAACTTCAGATCTTTGAACATTCCAGGCAGAGCTGGCTTCAAGGGCGTGTGATGGGGTCCTATGCTCAGAAGGCCCCATGCCTGGGGCTTCAAGTTCTGAAGTTGCAACATTGAAGTTCTTAACCATTTCTTTTTGAATTTGTGTTGCACGAGTAACATCTGATGGAACAATGGAGCACACCCCAGGGGAGTGGAGCCTCCGCCTCATGTGTTCCTGCCTCCTGCTGCCTCCCTGGGATGGTTTCTCAGCTGCTTGTTCCACACATGCTGACACCCCAGAACCCATGACCTCCTCTACCCTCTGTCTGGGAGCAAATGGGTTGAGTCAGCCAGGAAGACTCACATCCCACCGTGAGTCACTCTCCACCCTCTGCAGGGGCCTTGGGGTAGGTGCAGAATAGGTGGGTGCAGTGCACACCCGATGGTGTCTCAGGGCAGGGTGAGGAGACAGTTCCTGGGCACTAGGAGGGTGACTCAGCACGGGCATCTTGCCCACCCCTCATGTAGGTACCAAGTGTATAATGGCACAGAGGTTAGAGAAGGTTGGAAGTTGAAATTGGGGGATTGCCTGTCTGTCACGGGTGGGTTGGTGGTCTGCGAGAAGGGGAGATTGACTTCCCTGACTCCACCCAGGGCCTTGCATTTTTTGCTTGCCTCAGGCCCTGCAAATCATGTAGCCGACCCTGGTTAGAATCTATGTTTCCATTTTCCCTTCCTCAGCTAGGAGTCCACGGTCCTCGTGTGACGTGGCCAAATGTCTCGGAGCATCTGGTGAGCACTGGTGAGATGTGGGGGGAGAGAAAATCAGATCATTCGGCGCTGGGGTAGACAGCTGGTGTGGGGCGTCTAAGGGACAGAGAGCCAGCGCCTCCCAAGCTTTAATGTAAATGGCAATCAACTGGGATGTTGTGAAAGTGCAGATTCTGATTCCGGAGGTCTGGGCAGGGCCTGAGATTCTGCATTTCTAACATGCTCTTGCTTCATGGACCACATTTTGAGTAGTAAAGTTCTAGAAAGCTTAACCTAACAACAGTGTGGCCTCCAGACTGATGTCCGGTGAGCCCCTGTAGGAACTCTTATGACATGTAGAGGGAACAACTGCTTGGAACTGAGCCAGGAGCACACACTATGACGACCTACTAGGAACTCTGTGTCCCCGGACTCTTCAGCTGATAATGTGGGAATGCTTTAGTCAATGTGGTCATCAGCAGAGTAAATAAAAACTCGCCCATAAATAACCTCACTCAATCCTAACAACCTTGTCAGGCAAGTATAAAAAGGACGTTTTATAGATGAAGAAATGGAGGCACAGAGGATGGGAGGCCGTACTCCAGGTTGCAACTGTCAAGTGGCAGAGGTAGGATCTGAACTCAGATCTGACTAAGGCACTTCCCACTCTGCCAGCATCACTAAATTTAAGTTTGGAGGCTGGCCTCGCTGTGGCTGGAAGCTGGTCCCCCTGCCAGTCATGTGCCCCTCTGATCCTTCAGGAGCCCAGGGTGTGGGGTGTTGGGCCTGTGTTTTGGGTCCCCCGGCCAGCCTCTGCACCCCTAACCAGCAGTGACCTCTGCCTTCAGCTGCTCAATATTGATCTCCCCATCCTCGATCTGCTGCCGTCGCTGATTGGCCACTGTCTTCTCCGTCTCCATGATCTGCAGCAGGTGCAAGTACTTCTGCATCAGCGCTTCACACTCTCTGGCCAGGGTCTGGTAGCTGTGGACAGAAAGATGTGGTAAAACACTACCTTCTGGTCCGCCAGGCATCCAACCAGAAGTGGGGGTCCCCCATTGATTGCAATTCAGAGAAGGACCTGACACCCAGACGTGGTGTGCGGGGCCTTGACCTGGCTGCTGTGCTGTTACCGACTGTTCTGACCCCTTCTCCAGCTGCTGTCTCATACTCTGAACTCTGGTTCCTCTACCTGATCCTATTCTCTCCTCTTGCCCTCCAGTCCACCTCCGGGCCTTTGTACAGGCTCACTCTCTTGTTAGGGGTAAAGCATCTGGTGACTTTAAGTTAAAGTCAACACTCAAATGGAACAACAAAGCCTGGATGACAGCACATCTGATTGCAACATGGTTCACTGAATATTTTGAGCCCACTCTTGAGACCTACCGCTCAGAGAAAGAGATTCCTTTCAAAATATGACTGCTCACTGGCAAGTGCTGTGGTTCCCACGTAGAGACTGATGCTGGTGTGTGCCCCCCTCCACACACACACAGAAGTTAGGAAAAGTCTTATGACTCACATAATAGAAGTCTCCTAGGAGAGCAGGACCGGAATCTCAAGCAGCTCTGAAATGGCTTGAGAAAGCAAGGAAAGGAGCCTGGCCTGGGTTTTTATTGTGGTGGGAGGTTTTAAAGAAAAAATATTCAATAACACTTGTGAAAGATGGTAAAGCATATTTTATTCAGAACCACTGTGATACTTAGAGACCACCGTGATGGGATTCAAAGCAGAGGAGAAATGAGATTGGGATCGACTCTGAAAGCAGCATGGGCAAGTGGGAATTCAAGGCGAGGCTGCATGGTGGGGGTCAGGGGATGAAAAATTACTAAGAGAAAAAGCAAGTGTTGGGGTCTCTGGCTAACCTGACCTAACAGGATTCTTACCAAAGACAGGCCAAAGTGATCAGACACCACCTGAGGGATGGTGGAGGAGGAGGAGGAACCTGAGCCGATCTCGAGGGTGATCAGACATACGGGTGGGGGTTCTGGTTAAACTGACTTAGCAAGGTTCTTGCTAAAACTAGATTTTACGAGGAAGTGCACACAGAGGCCTAGGAGAAGGTTCAGGAGCCTGACTAAAGTTTGGTCAAAGCAAGAAATCTTTGCCAGGGATGAGACTAGGGCAAGAGTTCTGCACACAGACAGGGGCTTCTGTGGTTCGATCCAAAGCCAATGCCCAAGAAGGGAGCCTCTGGACTTTCTCCTCAGCTTGTCCAGGTGTGGACACGAGGGGAAGTAGGAGAGAAGAGGCGTAAGCTGTCAGCACACATCATAAAGTGCAGAGTCTGACCGCTCATTACAAAGACCAACATGTGTACAAGAATATGCATTCTCAATGCCTTGTTTTTATATAAAGAAATGCCAACAGGAAGCTCAAGAATGATGAAAACTGTGTACGGGGGCCGGCCCCATGGCTTAGCTGTTAAGTGCGCCCGCTCTGCTACTGGCGGCCTGGGTTCAGATCCCGGGCGGCAACCGACGCACCACTTCTCCGGCCATGCTGAGGCCGCGTCCCACATACAGCAACTAGAAGGATGTGCAACTATGACATACAACTATCTACTGGAGCTTTGGGGGAAAAATTAAATAAAAAGCTTTAAAAAAAACAAAAAAACCTGTGTACTGGGGGTGGCTGGAGTAACAGCGCTGGAGGGGACCCAGAAATGTTGGCAGTAACTGTTCTGAGGTTAGACTTTTCTATGTTACAGATTTATCTAATATAAACAGAGAAATTTACATATACCATGCTTTCCCATTTATTAGTTTTTCTTTAATTTTAACTTTTGTACATAAGAAATCATTCTAAGATTTGATTCCTTTAGCACACTAACAGTTACAAAAGAGTAACCATATGAAATGAAATTTTCGTATCTCTTGCTAACTAAAAGGACAAGCTGCATCCTAGTTTGTCTTTCCACTGTATCTCACACAGGCAGTATTTTCTGGAATCAGTGGCATATTATAATGCAATAGGGGTTTGGTTTAGGTCCTTGAACATAGTAGAATTAGTTTGACTAGTTTTCCTCACATCAATTGAAATTAGAAATTCCATTGCTTTCGCTTTTTAAATCTCAGTGATCTCCAGGGACATGCACATGTAAACACTGATGTAAAAATTATAAATGCACCTGGAAACTTCAACACATTCATTTCACATCTTGAGATTCTCTAGCCTAAAAAGAACAAAAATTCTATTTATTTCCACAATTCTCTTGCCTTGCTGACATTATCTCTCTCCATCAATTCACATTTTTAAGCCAAAGAAACTCAAAATGTTATTTCTCATACAGGAAATAAAATTACCAAGAGCCAAGGGAAACCAGAGGCACAAGTCTGCACTGTTCAAGCGATACAGGAATCCAAAGGAAAGAAACACAAATATTGGCATCAGCACAGATAAGCAGCCTGCTTCCCAGGGACAGAAGGAAAGCCACATTCAGAAATTTAAACACATTCTAAACTCCCCTGGTAGAGACAGAAGCCTTGGAGTGGGTCAGTCCCTGGTGCAGAAGGGTGGGGACACCTGAGCAGCCACAGGAATGGACTCCGGGAGCTCAAACACCCTCCTCTGCCTGTGGAGGAAGAGAAGGGCTCCCTCTCTCAGCTTCCACTCTCACAAGTGAGGAGACTGTCGGCAGGATGCTGTTTAACGTTGTGACTCAAATGAACCCTAAATTGATAAACCCTAATCCAGACTCAGAACTCCTGACTTTCACAGACTTTCTCAATGTGCACAAATTACACTCTGCGGGACCTGCACTGTGGGTGCAAAACATCGCCCTACGTGTCAACACAGGCCCAAGGGGATCACAGGGACGACCTCAGGGAGGACAGCAACCCCCAGCCCCTGTGCAGGTGTCTTCACATCTTTCCAGGGCTCTGTAGCTTCTCTCAGCAGACAGGCTCCTTTTGCGGTGGGTATGAGCAGGGACGACACCCAGGAAGAACGTGTGGGCCCTCAAGTACTTCCCTGTGCAGACTCAAGGGGTGCTTAGCTTAGAGACCCTGACCCCAGGCCTCTGCTCTCAGTCACGTTGCTTTGGACCACAGTGATCTTGTAAATGGCACAACCCAGTGTTTGAAGAATCCAGCAAACTCACACCAACCTACAGTTTACATGGAAAGGAGGGAAGAAAGTTGTAAAGCATTTTTCTAGTTCAACGAGAAAAGCCACATGTATTTATTACTTTCAGAAAATAATGTTAATTAATTGCTATTTCCATGGCAAGACACTGTTTTATGAACAAGTAATCATACTTAACGCTTTTGCTGTTCAAGTATAAGCCCTGGAATTCCATTTGAAAACCCCCCATCCCAAAGAAAAGAACAGATCTCACAGTATGACTACACACACTCAGGGAAGGCAGAAAGGGAAACAAGAGTTTTTAACACATTCCATGTAATACTAGAAACTTTTATTTTTTTCTGAAATTTACCTCTTTCTTGCCTCTTTGGAAATATTTTATATTGCTTTACAAGCCCACAGATTACATAAACTTTAACTTTTGAAAACCTAAGGGTCAACTAATTGAATAAATCTTTTCAAGGTGACAAACCCAGGGAGGAGCAGTGCTGACAGGCCAGAACACCCAAGCAAGTTTGCACAGAGGAACCTCCACTCCAAGGCCTACCCATAGGATGTCTGTGCCAGGAGACAGCCTGGGAGGGGCACAAGGACTTCATATGATGGATTCCAGGCGGTCCTTCTCTCCTCTCCTCTCGTGGAAGAGTTACAGACAAAATATAAATCTCACAGTCAACTCAGCCAAAACAAAACTCCCAACAGCTCCCCACCAAGCAGGACCTCCCCAAGTCTCCCCAGCTGAGGCTCTTATTTCTTAGCTCAGGATATAAACTCAGCACTGACTTCAGCTCCTACCTCCCCAGCCCCACCCCTCACCACTTCCCATCTGTACATGGTCCTAGTGTCTCGACAACACACCCAGAATTCAACCTCCTCTCCCCACCCTGACCTAAGCCTCTTCAAGATCTCTTGCCTGGCTTATTTCAACAGCCTCCTAACTGGTCTCCTTGTTTCTCCCCTGGCTCCTCTGTGGTATATTCTCAACAGAGCAGCCAGATCAAGGCTGCTAAACATATGCCCAGCCATGTTACTCTTCCTCTCAAAACATTCCAATGGTCACCATCTCATTCAGAATAAATAAAAGCCCAAGTCGTCACTACGACCAGCAAGGCCCCACAATTGGGCCCAAGTCACCACTCTGCTTTCAGCTCCTGCTGCCCTCACCGGCTGTGCCCTGGCCAAAGTGGCTTCCTTGCTGCTCCCAGAGCAGGCCACTTGCCTTCCTCCTGCACTGCTTTTGGGCCTTGTTCAAAATCTAACTCTGCGGTGAGACCTTTCCTGGCCCTCCTGGCTACAATTCCACCCACCTCCATCCTAGCACACATCACTCTCCCACATGAGCCACACCATTGGTGTCACACCCAGAATGTCACCCAGGGCATGGTTTTGTGTCTTGTTCACTTCTCTGGAAAGGTCACTGCAACAGTGACCCATGGGGCAGTGGAACAGAAGTGTTGGGGCAGCGTGACCCCGGGATGGGCGCGGCAGCAGGCATTTTGCCTAGGCCCGCGGGCACAGCCAACTTGCTTTACGGAGGACGAGGGCGAGCGCGCAGCCATCTTGCTGTCCTTCGGGCCTTGGGGACCAGCTGCATATACCAAAGTATTGCCCAGAGCTCTACGCCACTCGTCACGTGGCGGTCCCGCTCGGGGGTGGTGAGGAGGGGGCAGGAGCCTGGCGGTTCGACAGCCTGAGGCTTGGGATGGTGATTGCTGCGTGGCCGCGAACTGCTCCCACTGGCAGGGCAATGAGGAGAAACTTCCATCTTCTTCCACAGGTAACCAGCCACCGCTGCCCCGTCAGCCCCCCATGAGTTCCAGCCCAAGGTGGGCGGCACTTTGTGCTAGGGGCCTCAGGGCTGGTCCAGCTGGTGAGTCAGCGTTGGGCACTGCGTTGCCTAGGTCTGCGCCACCGTCTCTGCTCGGAGCGCCTCAGGCCACCACAGCCACCACACAGCCACCAGCGCCAACCTTATGGCCTCCATCACCCTCTCACCCCCACCCTGTGGCCACCCTACTCTCCATTGATTCGGGCTGGGGCCAAAAATGTCAAGAAACAGTATATTCCGTAAATGCTCTTCCTTAGGTCACTATCTTCTTGCATTTGCTGTGACTTTTCTTCTCTTTTGACGGCAAGGGAGCCTGCCTTGATCTCTGCGATCAGGAATGTAGCTGAGCAAATGCAGCTTGTATCTGCTGAATGGATACATCTCCCAATTGCTCTGTTGCTAGAAGGGTCCTGGCAGGGCAGGGAAAGGTGGCTCTGCGTGTGGAGGTGAGTCCTGGAGAGGTGCCTGACAGCATCTTGGGCAGAGCAGAGCTAGGCCCACTCCTCACGGGGAGGCTGTCCCTGCAGACTGGGCATCTGACAGCATCTGGGGGAACAGGGTACAGTCCCATTCTCATAGGGAGGCTGACCATGCAGACTGGGACTCTGCAACTGACAGCATCCTGGGTGGAACAGGACACAGCCTAATCTTCACAGGGAGGCTTACCCTGGGGACTCGGGGAAGGGGCTCCTCTCTCCACGTCTTCCTTGGGCTCTCACAGTCTGGTGAGGAGTTTGCCTTCCCCCTGGCTTGGTTCCCTTCATGAGAGCTTCTGGAATTCAGCTAGTTCAGCGAGTCCTTTCCTGCGGACTCCACGCTGGAGGTGCCAGAACAGTGCACTGAAGACATTCTACATTGAAAACCTGCTGGCAGATCCTTTTGTTTCATGTTGCAGGTTGTTATTGAAGTTTGAAAGACCTGAATGCCACTGTTGTCTATAGTCTTATTGAAAGTTTACAGTGATTTGTTCTAATTTGAAAATTGTTACAATCTATCCAAAGAACTAGTAACATGAGCTTGTTTTAGAGGTCAGCCACCCTGCTTTCTTGACAGTTTCCTTCAGAGCCCGTGTCCCAAAAGTTTTGTTACTGTTTTTGAGAATGAGGCAAAACACTGCAGAGAAAGTTGCTTATGGCATGTGTCATGGTCAAACCTGTTCTAGGGGCAAAGGAGGTGGAGGTCTTTGGGAAACTAGTCACAAAGCATTGAGAAAGGTTAGAATGTCGTGTTGCTTGGAACTCCCTGAGGAGCTAGTACCCACCTGATCTGGTCCACAGTGGCCTCAGGGGGTTTAGATGACCTCAAGTGGAGCAGAAAGCCCTCGGGAGAGACCACCCCACCCCCCATGTGCACAATTATGGTCTAAATAGAGATTTTACCTTAATGAGGAGAAAAGATTATGAAGTATCTTGGTCAGTACCTTGCAGGGGCAGGTTGCTTTGTACAGGGAGCAGCTTTCCTTCTGGTAGTGGAAGGACAGGAGGAACACAAAACCACAGCTCTTGGTGCTGACCTCCTCTTGGTGGTGGTCCCGCATCCTCAGCTGCTTGAGCAGAGCTGGGCCAGTCGCCCTGCTGAGTGCCTGGGAGTCTCTGCTGGCCGACACCTGGCCTGGCTATGAAATAGGGGGACCAACCTTCCCCGTTTTAACACCCAAAGTCTTGCATCCCAGGGACAGCAGGAGGGTTGGGCAGCCATGACCTTCTAGGAACTATTTCCGAGGCTTCCTGAAGCCTTTCCTGTTGTCTTGATACCATCCTGTGCTATCTGCCTGAGCGTCTGTGTCCCTACAGGACACTTACCACAGCCTGGGAGGAGGTCCTCACCTTCCTTCCTTCTCTGCCCTACAGTCAGTCAACTCCTTAAGGTAGACAGTGGGTCTTTCATCTTTCTATTCCAGTAATAACTTGCAAGCAGAAGGTGTTCCTTAAATCTTTACTAAGGGTTGAAATGGGCATAGTCGTTACAGGTTTGGGTGTTCGCAAAAACACTTGTTTTGTTTTATAATTGATCATTTTAGGGGGAGACATTTAACTCTTTCTTTCTAATTGCTTTTTCATTTATCCTTTCAGTCTCCCCATAAAGGGCTCAAAACGTCTGGTCCAGTTGTTAAAAGCTGTTCACAGGGATGAAGGGACCCCACTAAGCATTCTTTTGTCTGTAGTGAACATTTCACCAATGTTCACCAAAAAAGCTCTCGGAAATGCTGGAGGTTCAGTACTATGTGCTCAAGCCCACGGCCATGCCCTCCATCTTCCACTTGAGGGAGAAGGGGGCTCTGAAGGACATGGCCGTCCCAGGAGAAAGGACACCAGGAAGCCCGCTGGGGGCCTGAGGAACATAAGGGTGAAGCAGATGGGGAAGGAGCTTCAGGTTCATCGTGGTCCTCGAGGGAAAACCTGAGTGCTCAGCCGGGCTCCCGCAAGTTGAAGTGAGCCACTCTTCAGGGTGAACATCCACCCAGGGCTGCCCAGGAAGCCACCAGTCAGGATTGAGCACAGAGTCTCTGGAAGGAACTCCAGGAGACAGTGTGGCCTCCACAGGGTCAGACAGCCAGTGAGATGCAAACACTTCTGCTGTAGATGCTGGCGATGAGAACCCCTCTTCCCTGCCAGGGCCTGCTAAGTAAGAGTGACATTTCTGTGGGTGACTTTACCCCCCAGGATCTGGGGCAAGTAGATTCATTGGCTGGCTTCCTTCTTACAGTTTCTCCTCAACACTCACTCAAGAGAGGCCATCTGTCCCTCAAGAGCCAGTCGAGCAAAGGAGGCTGAAGAGAGATGTGGGGACCAGCTGCAGCGGGACCAGCCTGGGGCCTGATGAGGGTTTGGCCCAGAGCCCCCAAGTTCATCATTCACAATGATGGCTCAGAAACCCTCCCAGAGCACCTCCACCCTCCAACAGACGTCAGCCCGAAGCCAGCCACAGAAGCTGTGTAGGGCGAGCACGGCAACACTGGCCCCACTTCCCTCAGCGGGGTCATCCTGTCAGTGCTGGGGGCCCAAGAACTCTTCAACTTGCTGCACTCCTACTGCTTCTGCTCCCAGGGGAACAGGAACATGTGTGCCACCTGCAGGAGCAGGCGGATAGAGTGGCGAGCTGAAGCGGGGCAGCCGCCGACAGCTAGGTTCACCCGCAGCAGGAGGAGCTGGACGAGCTGAAGGGAGGCGGCTCCCTGCCTGAGCAGCCTGTGGCCCCCAGCCGAGGTCAGTCCCGGGGCTCAGGGCTCCCCCACTGCCTGCTCATCATGAGGGGTTTCCTGCTCCACAGCAGACGACCCCTGAATAGTTCTGTGTGTAGCATGCCTGCTGCTGTCTTGGGAGAAGGCTCTGCTGGTAGCCGTCCCTCGCAGACAGGGAGCCCAGGTTGCAGAGCTCACCCTGCTCACTCTAGGGCACTCGAGAGGCAGCGATAGCTGTTGGGGTTTAGCCGGCGTGAAAGGAAACATTGCAGGTCAGCTGGGAAAGCCAGACCTACCCAATGAACAGTGCCTGGACGGTTGGTTTTCCACTTGAACAGGAGAAAATCAGCTTCTGTTGCATCCCACACACAAATGTAAATTCCAGTGAGTTAGGATCTAAATGTGAAACAAAATCGACATAGTAAACTATTAGAAAAGTTATGGGAGACTCTTAAAGTCATGGGGAGGTTCTTTCCATTCATGTTTTAATGAATACCCTTGAACTGAAGTCATTTTGAACATTTTAATAATTTCTTTAAAATTTTAAACATCTGTTTGAGTAGAATACGTTCTCTTCTGTAAAAATTAAAACACTAAAGAAATACATAAGCTAAGAAGTGGTAAAAACACCTATTTCTCACTTACCTCCCAACTTTTATTCCTTGTTGGTAGTAAAATTTGGTGTGTAATCTCCTAGACTGTTTCCTGTGCTTTACATACATATTTCTCTACCTGTACAAATAGTTTGGATATATTTTTGGTGTGTTTATTGGCTATGTTTCTGATTTTCCTGTTCTTTTACAGTTTAGTACTTGTAAACATTGGTTTTTCGATATTCTTTACATATTGAAGGTACCATCTTTTCCCAGTTATAGATCCATGGAAAACATTTCCCTACCACGTTGTTCATTTAATCTGGATCAGTGCTTGTCTTCCCAGATGTCAGTAACACTTCAGGTGGGAAACGGCACTATGTGACAGGCTGTTCAGGACCTCCTGGACCCCCAGGGCAACAGCCATTAGGACAACACAAAGCAAGAAACAAAACCCATCCTGTGTGTTTCCAGATGCATTCTGGAGGAAGGATAGCTCCAGTTGAGGGCCGCTGATGTCCTGGTCAGAGCCATCCACTATGTTTTCTTATCACATTAAAGCTGTTTCTGTAGTTTGTAGTACCTGATGGTACAGTTTGGTGCCTTTGTCTGTTCCTCTTGGTCAGACTGCACAAGGTTTCTCACTGTTACAGGTCTTTCCAGACAGCCAGCCCTTGACTCCATTGCTCATGTCTACGTTGTTGTTCCTGCCTCGTGAATCCTCTCTTCATTCTCCAGTCTTTGGTTTTATTGTGGTGTTGTTCTGGCTCCTGGAGGGAAGTGGTCAGCTTCTTCGTGTACAGTTGATATTCCCTGATACCTGCAGTGGAGGCTGTGTCCCTTCTTCTGTCCCTTTGTCCCCACGCCATAGATTTGCCCCATGCTGCTCTCATTGCAGTTCATTTCTAAAGAGTTTGTCCTGTCAGTCTGGATTCCCTCTTTAACCTGAGAGACTTAGAAGGGCGTTGACAGATTTTCAAGTGGATAGGTTGGGGGAGAGGAGCCAATATTTTGTGATTATTTTTTACTTTTATTGCTTTAAGGCCCAGTAATATGGTCACTTATAGATTTCTGCTTTTTGGACTCTTTAGAAATTTCACTGTGGCTTAGCACACAGTCATTTGTGGTGATTGTTTAATTGTGGTTTGAGGAGAATGTATCCTCTCCACTAGTTGCTTACATTGTTGTCCCTCGGGCTGAGGCTAGATCTAGCTTTTTTGTGTTTGTCAGCAGATCTATTTCCTAACTTACTGTATCACTTGACCTGTGGATTTCTAAGAGAGGTAAGGTAGGTTTCCCTGTGATTCTGGAGGTGCCTGTGTCTTCATGTTTGTCCAGTTTTGCTTTATGTTTCAAGACCATATTGTTAGGTGCATAAGTGTTCTTGACACTTGTCAACACAGAAAACCTCTTTTTGTCCCATTTAAAGTCTTATTTCTTTATCTCCTTATTTTCAACCACATTATATCCCTTTATTTTATAACTATACTTTAACTCAACTTGAGAGCCTTCCTCTTTTTATAGCGCAATTTAATCCATTTAAAATTGTGATTATTGATAAATTGGAATTTGATTCTACCATTTAATTTAATTTTTAATTTGTTAGGCTTTCTCATGATTTTTCTATTCGTCTAGTAGGTGTCTTTCAGCTTTTAGGAACAACCATTTCTGTCTGTCTTTCTGTCAATTCTTAGAGTTGATCAGATCCTGTGTTCTACACTCCCAGCTCCTCACCTTCCACTCCCCAGCTTGAGACTGTCTGATCTTAGTTCTGTGTTCTTATTTTCCCCGTCAAGTAGCCATGATTGGATGTAAGTATACATTTTATTGGTTACTTTGTTCACCACTATTTATGGTATCAAATTTTTCCTCCTTTTTGGAAATATTTGATGCTATTTTGGAACTCATGTGACAGTAAAATTTTGAGAGGAATCGAGTCTGAGATACTCCTTAGGTGCTGATGCTGGGGAGCTAGCACCTAACCTCTTAAAGTTGCATCGGTGTGTCTGCAGAGTCAGGATGAGGTCAGAGATGTTTAAAAACATGGAATTGAATGAGGTTTCCTGGAGACACTGTAGCCATAGAAGGGACCACGGCCCAGCCTAGGATCAGGCAGTGTTTGCAGAGGTGCAGCTGAAGAGGGTCCAGGAAAGGGGACTGAAACAGTGGAGCATGGAGTCACAGGAGCCATGAGGGGAAAAGTGTATTGGAGAAAGGAGTGGCAATCAACTGGGTCGGATACAGCTCTGATCAGAATGGAGAAAAGATGGCTCGACTCGGCCACGTGGGATCACTGGTCACCTCAGTCTCCTCGAGAGGGTGGGAATGAAGCTGGGTCTAGAGTTGGTGAATGGGGGCCGTGGGAGGGCAGTAGGGATGAGGCAATTTACTTAAGAGGTTTAGCCGTGAAGGGGAGTTGTGAAAGTGGACAGTAGCCAAAAGGGAGCATGGGTCCAAAGGAGAGTTTTGTTTGTAACGTGGAGGTGAGCTAGGAGGTGTCTTGCTGCAGGGAGGACTGGATGGAAAGGAGGAGCCTGAAAGCCTGGGAGGAGCGTGCTGGACCCTGAAGGGGTGCAAGGCTGAGCTCTGCTGCCTTGGGACTTGCAGAGAACATGAGGACAGATGTGCTGGTGGAAAGAGCGTCCTGTGCCTCTGCTCCTGTATTCCTGGAGCATGAGGTGGGCAGTGGCTGGGAGTGGAAGGGCGATGCAGGAGGTGTTAGGTGAGTAGCAGGGGGAGGAGGGGAGGGAGAGAGAGCGCTCCGGCTTGGTCTCCATGGCCCACACGGAGCTTCCCGCTGGGGTCCCCGGTCTTAATTTGTGTATGACAGACAGCTGCTGTCTGTCTTTGATGTCTTCCTCAAAATGTCGGCTCTGTTGATGGTTCCCAGGGCTATTATGAATTTGTTCATCACTGAAGGAATCTTTGGGTCACTTTTTAGGGATTTTATATCAAGAGTCTCTACATCTGTTTATTCAGTCCATCATCTTTACCCAATCCCTTTGTTTTTGGACAGATTCCGTACAACAGAGCTGCTGGTCCAGTGGCCTGCAGGTTCCAGGTTTCAGGAGGTTTGCCCTCCAGAAAGCCGCTGCTGATTGGCATTCTCACAGGACGTGGTGTTCTGTCCCTGAGCCCACTAAACCTCTGGGTGTCACGACGTTGTAAATCCTAGGGCAGTCCTGTCAGGGCCCATCGATAGCATTTCTGTGACCTGTGAGGGCGAACATTTTTCCATGATCATTATCTGTCACTTCCCTAACTGTACTGTCGTCTGCCTTGCTCACTGAGCTCCGAACCTTCCTGATGGAACCAGGCTGTTCACTCTCTATCCAGTGTGATTGCACCTTCCCTCAGTGTGCCCCTTGAGGACTTGCTTTAAAAATATCTGTTTTCTTCACATTCTTTGATTCTTTGTACATATAATCTAGATTTAATCTGGAGCTTTAAAAATGATTTATTGTAGAAAACCTTGAACATACACAAATTAAACAGAAAAGTGTGACAGCCCCCCACGTCCCTATTACCCAGCTTCAACATTTATCAATATTCTGATAATCTTCTTTTGTCCATATTTCTACCAACTCCCTACCTTCCATTGATTATTTTTTAATTAATAGATTGTTTTTTAGGAAAGTTTCAGATGGACAGAGAAATTCAGCAGGTAGTGCAGAGCATTTCTCCCTCCTCCCCCCCAGTTTCCCCTACTGTTAACATCTTGCATGACCACCTGTGTTAGTGCAGCTCATTCCTTACAAGTGAGGAGCTGATGTTGATACAGTGTTTGTAACCAAGTCCGTGGTTTACATTAAGGTTCTCTGTCTCGCTGTCATGTACTTGGATTTTGACAAATGCATAATCTCATGTATCCACCATGACAGAGCCTACAGAAGTGTTGGATTGTCCTAAAAGTCCCTGTGCTCTGCCTCTTCATCCCTTGCCCCCCAACTCCTGGAAACACAGATCTTTGTACTGTTTCTATAGTTTCGCCTCTTCTAGAATGTCATGTAACTGGAATATATGAAAACTATGGAACAGAGTATATAGCCTTTTCCAGTTGGCTTCTTTCACTTAGCAATATGTATTTAAGCATCCACTATGTCTTTTAGTGGCTTGATAGCTCATTTCTTCTTTTCTTTCCCTTTTTGTATATTGAGTTAAAATATACATAACAAAAAGTCTGCCATCTTAACCATTTTTAAGTGTACACTTCAGTGGCGTTAAATACATTTGCACTGTTGTATAGTCATCACCATCATTCATCCCCATAACTCTTGTAAATCTGAAATTCTATACCTATTAAACAATAACTCTTCCTTCACCCCGCCCCCCAGCCCTTGGCAGCCACCATTTCACTTTCCATCTCTATGATTTTGACTACTCTCAGTACCTCGTGTTAGTGGAATCATACAGTATTTATCTTTTTGTGACTGGCTTATTTCTGTTAGCATAATGTCCCCAACGTTAATCCATGTGTAGCATATTGCAGAATTTGCTTTCTTTTTAGTGCAAAATAATATTCCATTGCATGGATATACTATATTTTGTGTATCCAATCATGCGTCAATGGACACTGGGGTTGCTTCCACTTTTTATCTACTGTGACTAATACTCCTATGAACATGGGTGTACAAATATCTCTTCAAGACTCTGCTTTCAGGTCTCTTGGGTGTATATCCAGAAGTGGAATTGCTGGTTCACATGATAATTTTAGGTTCAATTTTTTGAGGAACATCCATATTGTTTTCCATAGCAGCTGCACCATTTTACATTCCTATCAACAGTTTACAAGTGTTCCAATTTCTCCGCATCCTGGCCAACACTTGTTGTTTTCTGTCTTTTCCATAGCACTCATCTTAGTGGGTGTGACATGGTGTCTCATTGTGGTTTTGATTTGCATTTCACTAATGATTAGTGCTGTTGAGCGTCTTTTCATGTGCTTGTATGCCATTCTTCTTTGGAGAACTGTCTCTTCAAGTCCTTTGCCCATATTTGAATTGGCTTGTTTTTTAGTTGTTTAGTTTTAGGACTTCTCTGTATATTCTGGATATCAGTCTCTTGTCAGAAATATGATTTGCGAATATTTTCTCCCACTCTTGGGTTGCCTTGTTACTCTGAATAGTGCCTCTTGATGTACCAACTTATAAAATTTCCATGGAGTCCAATTTGTCCATTGTTTCTCTTTCGTTACGTGTGTCATATCCAAGAAATCATTGCCAAGTCCGGTGTCGTGAAGATTTTGTCCTATGTTTTCTTCTAAGATTTCTTTTATTTTAGGTCTTACATTTACATCCTTAAGTTAAATTTTGTATCTGGTGTTGGATGAGGGCCCGACTTCATTCTTTTGCATGCAGATATCCAGTTTTCCCAGCACCATTTGTTGAAAAGAAACCTTTCTCCATTGCATGGTCTTAGCACCTTTGTCAAAAATCACTTGACCATATATGAGGGTTTGTTTCTGGGCTCGCTATTCCATGGCATTGATCTCTATGTCTGTCTTTATGCCAATACCATACTGTTGATTACTGTAGCTTTGTAGTAAGTTTTGAAATCAAGAAGTGTGACTCCTCTAGTTTTGTTCTTCTTTTTCAGGATTGTTTTGGCTATTCTGAATCCCTTGGGATTCCATGTGAATTTTAGGACGGGTTTTTCTATTTCTGCAAAAAACATCATTAGGGTTTGGATAAGGATTACATTGGATCTGTAGACTGCTTTGGGTAATATTGACACTAACAATAGTAAGCATTCCAACCCATGAACATGGGATGTGTGTTATTTATGTATGTCTTCTTTAATTTCTTTCTGAAATGTTTTGTAGTTTTTATGGTGCAAGCCTTTCACCTCCTTGGTTAAGTTAATTCCTAAACATGTTATTCTTTCTGATACTGTTATAAATGAATTGCTTTTGTAATTTCCTTTTCAGAGATCTCACGGTTTGTGTATAGAAATGCAACTGATTTTTGTGTATTGACTTTGTATCCTGCTACTTTCCTGAATTCATCTGTTAGATCAAATGGCTTTTTTTGTGGAGTCTTTTGGATTTTCTACATGTGAGATGATATCCTCTTCAAACAGAGACCATTTTACTTCTTTCTTTCCAATTTGGATGCCTTTTATTTATTTATTTTTATTCCCTCATGGTTCTGGTTTGAACTTTCAGTACTGTGTTGAATAGAAGTGGTGAAGGTGGGCATCCTTTCCTTGTTCCTGACCTTAGAGGAAGATCTTTCAGTCTTCCATCACTGAGTATTATGTTTGCTGTGTGTTTTTCATATATGGCTTTTGTTATGTTCAGGCACTTTCCTCCTATTCCTTGTTTATTGAGTGTTTTATCATGAAAGTGTGTTGAATTATCTCAAATGGTTTTCTGCGTCAATTGAGATGGTCATGTTTTTTTCCCCTTCATTTTCTTAATGTGGCGTATTACATTGATCGATTTTTTTTATTGATGTTTTAATGGTTTCTAACATTGTGAAATTTTGGGTTGTACATTTTTGTTTGTCCATCACCCCATATATGACTCCCTTCACCCCTTGTGCCCACCCCCCACCCCCACTGCCCGGGTAACCACAGTCCAGTTTTCTCTGTCCATGTGTTGGTTTATATTCCACATATGAGTGAGATCATACAGTGTTTGTCTTTCTCTTTCTGGCTTATTTCACTTAACATAATACGCTCCAGGCCCATCCATGTTGCTGCAAATGGGACGATTTTGTCTTTTTTTATGGCTGAGTAGTATTCCATTGTATATATATACCACATTTTCTTAATCCAATCGTCAGTCGAGGGACACTTAGGTTGCTTCCACTTCTGGGCTATGGTGAATAATGCTGCAATGAACATAGGGGTGCATAAGCCTCTTTGGATTGTTGATTTCAGGTGCGTTGGATAGATTCCCCGTAGTGGGATGGCTGGATCATAGGGCATCTCTATTTTTAATTCTTTGAGGAATCTCCATACCGTTTTCCCTAGAGGCTGCACCAATTTGCATTCCCACCAGCTGTGTATGAGGGTTCCTGTTTCTCCACATCCTCTCCAACATTTGTTGTTTTTTGTCTTGGTGATTATAGCCATTCTAACGGGCGTGAGGTGGTATCTTAGTGTTGTTTTGATTTGCATTTCCCTGATGATTAGTGATGTTGAGCATCTTTTCATGTGCCTATTGGCCATCTGTATATCTTCCTTGGAGAAGTGTCTGTTCATTTCCTCTGCCCATTTTTTGATCGGGTTGTTTGTTTTTTTGTTGTTCAATTGTGTGAGTTCTTTATATATTATGGAGATCAACCCCTTGTCAGATGTATGTTTTGCAAATATTCTCTCCCAGCTGGTTGGTTGTTTGTTCATCTTGATTCTGGTTTCATTTGTCTTATAAAAGCTCTTTAGTCTGATAAAGTCCCACTTGTTTATTTTTTCTTTAGTTTCCCTAGTCTGGGTAGGCATGTCATCCGAAAAGATTCCTTTAAACCCAATGTCAAATAGTGTGTTGCCTATATTTTCTTCTATGAGTTTTATAGTTTCAGGTCTCACCTTCAGGTCTTTGATCCATTTTGAGTTAATTTTTGTGAATGGCGATAGCACATGGTCCACTTTCATTCTTTTGCATGTGGATGTCCAGTTTTCCCAACACCATTTATTGAAGAGACTTTCCTTTCTCCATTGCATGTCCTTAGCACCTTTGTCGAAAATTAGCTGTCCGTATATGTGTGGTTTTATTTCTGGGCTTTCAATTCTGTTCCATTGATCTGTGTGTCTGTTTTTGTACCAGTACCATGCTGTTTTGATTACTATTGCTTTGTAGTATGTTTTGAAGTCAGGAATTGTGATGCCTCCTGCTTTGTTCTTTTTCTTTAGGATTTCTTTAGCTATTCGGGGTCTTTTGTTGCCCCATATAAATTTTAGTATTCTTTTTTCTATTTCTGTGAAGAATGTCATTGGGATTCTGATTGGGATTGCATTGAATCTGTAGATTGCTTTAGGTAATATAGACATTTTAACTATGTTTATTCTTCCAATCCACGTGCATGGGATATCTTTCCATTTCTTTATGTCATCGTAGATTTCCCTCAATAATGTCTTGTAGTTCTCATTGTATAGGTCCTTCACCTCCTTGGTAAGATTTATTCCTAGGTATTTTATTCTTTTTGATGCAATTGTAAATGGTATTATCTTTTTGAGCTCTCTTTCTGTTAGTTCATTATTAGCATATAGAAATGCAACTGATTTTTGTAGATTGATTTTGTACCCTGCAACTTTGCTGTAGTTGTTGATTGTTTCTAACAGTTTTCCAACAGATTCTTTAGGGTTTTCTATATATACAATCATGTCATCTGCAAATAGTGAGAGTTTCACTTCTTCGTTACCTATTTGGATTCCTTTTATTCCTTTTTCTTGCCTAATTGCTCTGGCCAAAACCTCCAGTACTATGTTGAACAGGAGTGGTGAGAGTGGGCAGCCCTGCCTCGTTCCTGTTCTCAGAGGAATGGCTTTCAGTCTTTCCCCGTTGAGTATGATGTTAGCTGTGGGTTTGTCATATATGGCCTTTATTATGTTGAGGTACTTTCCTTCTATTCCCATTTTATTGAGAGTTTTTATCATAAATGGATGTTGTATCTTGTCAAATGCCTTCTCTGCGTCTATTGAGACGATCATGTGGTTTTTATTCTTTGTTTTGTTGATGTGATGTATCACGTTGATTGATTTGCGGATGTTGAACCATCCCTGCGTCTCTGGTATAAATCCCACTTGATCATGGTGTATGATCTTTTTAATATATTGTTGTATTCGGTTTGCCAATATTTTGTTGAGGATTTTTGCATCAATGTTCATCAGCGATATTGGCCTGTAATTTTCTTTCTTTGTATTGTCTTTGTCTGGTTTTGGTATCACGGTGATGTTGGCCTCATAGAATGATTCAGGAAGTGTTCCATCTTCCTCTATTTTTTGGAATAGTTTGAGGAGGACGGGTATTAAATCTTCTTTGAATGTTTGGTAAAATTCACTGGAGAAGCCATCTGGTCCTGGACTTTTATTTTTTGGGAGGTTTTTGATTACTATTTCAATCTCTTTACTTGTGATTGGTCTATTCAGATTCTCCATTTCTTCTTGGTTCAATTTTGGGAGGTTGTATAAGTCTAAGAATTTATCCATTTCTTCTAGATTGTCCAATTTGTTGGCATATAATTTCTCATAGTATTCTCTTATAATCCTCTGTATTTCCATGGTATCCGTTGTAATTTCTCCTCTTTCATTTCTAATTTTATTTATTTGAGCCTTTTCTCTTTTTTTCTTAGTTAACCTGGCTAAGGGTTTGTCTATTTTGTTTATCTTCTCGAAGAACCAACTCTTTGTTTCATTAATCCTTTCTACTGTTTTTTTGGTCTCAATATCATTTATTTCTGCTCTGATTTTTATTATTTCTCTCCTTCTGCTGGCTTTGGGCTTTGTTTGTTCTTCTTTTTCTAGTTCTGTTAGGTGTAATTTAAGGTTGCCTATTAGGGCTTTTTCTTGTTTGTTAAGGTGGGCTTGTATCGCTATGAGTTTCCCTCTCAGGACCGCTTTTGCTGCGTCCCATATGGTTTGATATGGCATGTTATCATTTTCGTTTGTTTCCAGATAGTTTTTGATTTCTCCTTTAATTTCACCAATGATCCATTGGTTGTTCAGTAGCATGTTGTTTAATCTCCACATTTTTGTCACTTTCCCAGTTTTTTTTTCCTGGTTCATTTCCAGTTTCATAGCCTTATGGTCTGAAAAGATGCTTGTTATGATTTCAATCTTCTTAAATTTATTGAGGCTTGCTTTGTTTCCCAACATATGGTCTATCCTAGAGAATGTTCCATGCGCGCTTGAGAAGAATGTGTAGTCAGCTGTTTTTGGGTGGAGTGCTCTGTATATGTCTACTAGGTCCATCTCGTCCAGTTTTTCATTTAAGTCTAATATTTCTTTATTAACTTTTTGTCTGGATGATCTATCCATTGCTGTAAGTGGGGTGTTAAGATCCCCTACTATTATTGTGTTGTTGTTGATTTCTCCTTTTAGGTTTGTTAATAGTTGTTTTATGTACATTGGTGCTCCTATGTTGGGTGCATATATATTTATAAGTGATATGTCTTCTTGATGGAGTGTCCCTTTTATCATTATATATTTCCCTTCTTTGTCTTTCTTAAGCTGTTTTATCTTGAAGTCTACTTTGTCTGATATGAGTATGGCAACACCTGCTTTCTTTTGTTTGCCATTAGCTTGGAGTATTGTCTTCCATCCTTTCACTCTGAGCCTGTGCTTGTCTTTAGTGCTAAGATGTGTTTCCTGAAGGCAGCATATTGTTGGGTCTTGCTTTTTAATCCATCCTGCCACTCTGTATCTTTTGATTGGAGAGTTCAATCCATTTACATTTAGGGTAATTATTGAAATATGAGGGTTGAATGTTGCTGTTTTGTCACTTATTTTCTGGTTCTTTTGCATTTCCTTTGTTTCTTGTCCCATTTGTTTTGGACTGCCAATTCAGTTTGGTTGTTCTGTCTTATGATTCTTCTAGTTTTCTCTTTGTTTATCATATGTGGTTTTAATTTGATTATTTGTTTAGTGGTTACCTTGAGGTTTGGGCGAAAAATCTTCTGTATGAGATAGTCCATTATCTGATAGCCTCCTATTTCCTTATACTAAGTCAATTCAGTCACTTTCCTCTTCCCCTTCTAAGTTGCTCTTGTTATACCTTATTCTGTCTTGTGTTGTGGCTGTGTGTTTACAGTGATGAGGTTAAATTTATTTTTGGTGAATTTCTTCCTTTGATCTTTGAGTTTAGTATTTAAGTGGTTGCTAACCTATTCCGGTAAAGATCTACTATTTCTCTGATTTTGTCTACCTACTTTTCTCCTTACTCCAAGCTTTGTGTTCCCTTTCTCTTCTTGTTTTCAGGCCTGAGGGCCTTCTTGAGTATTTCTTGTAGTGGCGGTCTCGTGGCCATGAACTCCCTTAGCTTTTGTTTATCTGGGAGAGTTACTATTTCTCCATCATATTTGAAGGATATTTTTGCTGGATAGAGTATTCTTGGCTGAAAGTTTTTGTCTTTTAGTATTTTGAATATATCATTCCAGTCTCTTCTAGCCTGAAAAGTTTCTGTTGAGAAATCCGCTGAGAGCCTGATGGGAGTTCCTTTGTACGTTATTTTTTGTTTTTGTCTAGCTGCCCTTAATATTGTTTCTTTGTCGTTGACCCTGGCTAGCCTTACCACTAGGTGTCGTGGTGAAGGCCTTTGTCTGTTAATATATATAGGTGTCCTGTTGGCTTCGCTTACTGGTATTTCCTGCTCCTTCCCCAGATTTGGGAAATTTTCAGCTATTATTTCCTTGAATAGGCTCTCTGTTCCTCTTTCCCTCTCCTCTCCCTCAGGAATACCTATAATTCTTATGTTACATTTTCTAATAGAGTCCGATATTTCTCGGAGTCTTTCTTCATTTCTTTTTAGTCTTAGTTCTCTCTCTTCTTCCATCTGGAGTATATCTGTATTCCTATCCTCTAAAGTACTAATTCTTTCCTCCATATTGTCAGCTCTGTTCTTTAAAGATTCCAGGTTCTCCTTTATCTCCTCCATTGTGTTCTTCATCTCCATCAGCACTGATAGGTTTTTCTTTATGATTTCAATCTCTTTTGTGAAGAAACTCCTAATCTCATTGAATTGTTTGTCTGTGTTGTCTCATATTTCGTTGAGTGTTTTTATGATAGCTATTTTGAAATCTCTGTCATTTAGTTTATGGATTTCTGTGTCGTCGGGGTTGATTTCTGGGTGCTTGTCATTTTGTTTCTGGTCTGGTGATTTCATATATTTTTGCATTGTGGTTCCTGTGTTGGTTTTGATTTTCCTCATCCTGGAAGTCTCTGGTTGCAATTTCCACCTGCCGCCACTGTCTGGTGGTAAAGGGCTGTGTAGTCTAAGCCCCCTGCGCTCTGCCCCAGTTTTTCTGCTGCGATCCGCAGTTTTGTTTTGTTTTGTTTTGTTTTGCTTCCCTACTGCGATCCACGGGTCCAATCCAGTTTATTCAGGTATGCCTCGGACCGCTAGATCTGGTCGAGCTGCAGAGTCCGGGTTGCGGGGAGGGGGGAGCTCTCTCTTTTGCCCTCTGGGTCCCTGACGTGGGAGGCTTCTCGTTTGCCCCTCTTTATCCGCTCTCTGGGTTGCTCAGATGTTGATGGTAGCCCTGTGGCTCCTCTGAGCCCTCTGTGCGGGTGTTTCCCACTGGCTTAGAGAGCCCGAAGAGCTACAGTTTCCCGCCGAGGGCCGCCCCTCCCCCCTCTCTGGGAGCCGCGCGGACCGGATCGCTGATCTGATGGGGAGGGAGCGGAGTTCTCCTTACCTCTCCCCACTTCCTCCGGGGGCCCAGCACGTTCCGCTCTCAGACGTGCGGCAGTGTGGATCCCTCCGCTCTAGCTTTTCACTGTCTGGGATTCCGTTGTTGGTCTGTGGCTGTTGCTTTTGTTGTATCTTGTGGGGGAAGAATTCACGGGAAAGCTCACTCCGCCATGATGCTGACGTCACTCCTACATTGATCGATTTTTGAATGTTGAACTCCCATTGTATATCAGGAATAAATTTCACTTGGTCGTAGTGTATAATTCTTTTAATACGCTCTTGAATTCGGTTTGCTAGTATTTTGTTGAGGATTTTTGCATCTATGTTCATCAGCGGTAATGGTCTGTAATTTTATTTTCTTTTAGTGTCCTCGTCTAGTGTTGGTATCAGGGTAATGCTGGCCTCATAAAATGAGTTTGGAAGTGTTCTCTCTTTTTCAATATTTGACAGAATGTAAGAAGGCTTGTTTTCAATACTTCTTTTTATGTTTGGTAGAATTCACCAGTGTATTCATCTGGTCCTGGGTTTTACTTTCTTGAGAGATTTTTTTTTAGATTTCTTGAAATATTAATGACATATAACATATGTAAGTTTCAGATAATCAAGATGATGATTTGTGAAAGGATTACCACAATACGGTGAGTTAGCACCTCCATTCCCTCACATAATTAACTTGTTTTTTCTAGCTATCAATTTTAAGATCTACTCTCTTAACTTTCAAGTATATAATATAGTATTGTTAATTATGGTCACCATGCTGTACAATAGATCCCCAGAACTTATTCATTTTACAGCTAGAAATTTGCACACTTTGACTCACATCTCCCCTTTTCCCCCACCCCCGAGGCCCTGGCAAACACCATTCTAGTCTCCATTCCTTTGAGTTCGGCTTTTTTAGATTTCACATATGAGTGAAAATATATAGTATTTGTTTCTCTCTCTCTGACTTATATCACTTAGTGTAATGCCTTACGGTCCATCCATGTTGTTACAAAATGCAGGATTGCATTCTCTTGCATGGCTAAATAATATTCCATTGTATATTTCATGTATATATACATATACCTCACATTTTATCTATTTATCCATTGATGGACACATAGATTGTGTCCACATCCTCAGTTTGTGAATAATGCTGAAATGAACATGGAGGTGCAGATATCTCTTCAGAATAGTGATTTCAATTCCTTTGGATATACAACCAGAAGTGGAATTGTTCATTTATATAGTATTTCTACTTCTATTTTTTTGAGAAAATTCCATATTTTATCCATAGTGACTGTAGCAATTTGCACTCATACCAACAGTGCACAGCGTTCTCTTTTCTACACAGTCTAGCCAACACTTGTTGTCTGTTGTCTCTTTGAAAATAACCATTCTAGCAAGTGTGAGGTGATATCTCATTATGGTTTTGATTTCATTTCCTTGATGATGAGTGATTACGAGCATCTTCGCATGTACCTGTTGACAATTTTTATGTCTTCTTTGGAAAAGCATCTAATCAGGTCCTTTGACAATTTTCATACTGTTTTGTTGGTTTCTTTGCTGTCGATTTGTAAGAGTTTCTTATATATTGTGGATATGAGCCCCTTTAGTTTACCTATTGTTTCATTTGCTGTGCAGAAGCTTTTTAGATTGATGTCATCCCACTTTTTAAGGTTTGCATTCATTGCTTGCACTTTTGATGTTATATCCAAAAAAATCATTGTCAAGCCCAGTTTCATGGGGATTTTTTCTTTATATTTTCTTACAGTTGTTTTATATTTGGTGTCTTACATTTATGTCTTTAATTCAATATGGTCTCATTTTTAGAGTGGTGTAACATAGGGGTCCAATTTCAGTTTTATGCATGTGCTTATCCAGTTTTCCCAAGACCATGTATTGTAGAAGCTATCCGTTCCCCATGGAGTCTTCTTAGCTGACTAGTCAACTGTTAGCAAAGTGTATGTGTGTGGTTTTATTTCTGGGCCCTTGATTCTGTTCTATTGGTCTATGTGTCTCTTTTTATACCAGTATCATATCATTTTTCTTACTATAGGTTTGTAATAAAGTTTGAAATCAGGAATTGTGATGAATTCATCTTTTTCTTTCTCTGGGTTGCTTTGGTTATTGGAGGTCTTTGTGGATCCATATGAATATTAAGATTGTTCTATTTCTGTGAAAAATGTCACGGGAATTTTAATAGGAATTGCATGGAATCTTGAGATGGCATTGGGTAGCATGGACATTTTAACAATATTAATTCTTCTGATCCATGAACATAAGATATCTTTTCATTTCTTTGTGTCTTTGATTTCTTTCATCAATGTCTTATAGTTGTCAGTGTCTAGATCTTTCACTTTCTTGCTTAAATTTATTTATGAGTATTTTACTGTTTTTGATGTTATTGTAAATAGGATTTTTTTCTTTATATCTTTTTTAGATAGTTCATTGTTAGTGTACAGAAAGGCAACAGATTTCTATACGTTGATTTTGTCTCCTGCAGCTTGAGTGAATTGGCTTATTAGTCCTAATAGTTTAAAGGGGAGTCCTTAGGTATTTCTCTATATAAAATCATATCATCTGCAAACAGAGACCACTTTGTTTCTTCATTTCCAATTTAGATGCATTTTATTTCTTTTTCTTGCCAAATGTCTCTGGTTAAGACTTGTAGAAGCATGTTGAAGAGTGCTGTTGAGACTGGGCACGCTGGCCTTGTTCTTTGTCTTAGCAAGAAAGCTTTCATCCTTTCAGTGTTCAATATGATATTAGCTGTGGGTTTTGTCATGTAAACCTTTTATTATATTCAGGTATCTTCCTTCTATAACCTTTCTTGAGAGTTTTTATCATGAAGGGGTGTTGAATTTTGTCAAACTGCTTTTTATGCATTGATTGACATTATTTGATGATTTTTATCTTTCATTCTATTAACGTGGTGTATCACATTCATTGATTTACGTCATGTTGAACTTGTCCCTGTTGATTGATCCTTTTTTTGAGTTTAGATAGTTTTGTTATAATGTGTCCTGGAGAAGAATGTTTTAGTATGAAATTTTAGGGTGACAGATCAGCTTCAGGACCTTGGATGTCTAAAACTCTCCCTACATTTGGGAAGGTGTCAGCTGCTATTTTTTTTAAGTCAGCTTTCTTTTCCTTTCTCCCTGTCTTCTCCTCTGGTACCTTAATAATGCTTGTCTATTTCTTTTCATGGTATCCCATAATTCACACTTTTGTCATTCCTATCCATTTCTTTTTTTCTTTTTGCTTCTTTGACTGGATGATTTCAAATGACACATCTTCTAGTTCACTAATTATTTCTTGTACATGGTTGAATCTGATTTCGAAGCTCTCTATTGAATTCTTCAGTTCAGTCATTGTGTCCTTCAACTCTAGGATTTCTATTTGTTTTTCCTTAATGATTTCTGTTTCTATGATGAACTTCTCACTTGTTCATGCACTGTTTCCTTATTTCATTTAGTAGTCTATCTGTGTTTCCTTAGAGTTTTATGAATTTCTCAAAGAAAGTTGTTCTGAAGTCTGTCACATATTTCCTATATCTCCATTTCTTGGTTGGTCGTTGGAGTTTTATTCTTTTTCTTTGGTGGTGTCATGGGTCTTTGATTATTCATGATCCTTGTGGCCTTCCATTGGTGTCTGCAAATTTGAGGAAGTAGGTATCTTTTCCACTTTTTACAGACTGGATTTAGCAAAACAAAGCCTTCACAGTCAGCCCATCTAGGAGTCCTAGGTAAGCCATCTGGTGGTGTCCAGGGCAGGCTTGATGCTGGAGTCCTTGGGCAGCCTGGTGCTGGAGTGAGTGGAAAGCTTGGGTCCACGGTATTTTGTCTGGCCTTGGGCACAGCTGGAACCCTGAGTTCATGAGTAGCCCCACTAGAGCCTGATTTGGCAGGTCCTCATTGAGAGCCTGCAGCCACTGGAGTCATCCAGGGCCATGGGAGTTGGCCAGTGCTGGGATGAGCTGAGAGCCTTGGTTCACGGGACACTGCCAGGAGACTTGTGCCATGAGAGACAGCTTGTGCTGGGGTAGGCCAGAACTCTGGATTCCTGGGAGCCTGCTGGGAGCCTGGGGCCACAGGAGCTGCCTGAGGCTGCAGAAGGCAGCAGGCACTGGGTCAAGATGGAAGACTGTGTTCATGGGAACCTGACAGTGCCTGGTGCCATGCGAGCTGCCTGGGGCTGCCTGAGTCAGCAAACACCTGGGTGAGCTGGGGGCCTGGTTTTGTGGGAGCCTGCCTGGAGCCTGGTTCCATGAGAGCTGTCTACAGCTGCTGTAAGTTGCAGGTGGTGTGGTGAGCCATGGGCCTGAGTTCCCAGCAGCCACTGGGGAGCCTGGTACCATGGAATCTACCTGGGATTGCTGGAGCCAGCCATAGGTGGAGTTAGCTGTGGTCCTGTGTTTGTGGGAGCCCATTGAGTGTCCTGTTACAGAAGCTGCCTGTGGCTGTGGGTGCTGCCTGTGGCTGCCTGGAATAGGCAGGAACTTGGGTGAGCCAGGGTCTGGATTCACCAAAGCCCACCAGGAGCCTGGTGCCAAGGACACCACTTCGGGTCACACGAGCCGCCTTGGGCTGTTGAAGATGGCAGCCCCTAGGCTGAGATGTGGGCCTGGGTTCCAAGGAGCCTGGTGGAAGCCTAGTTTCAAGGATGCTGCTTGGAGCCATCAGAGCTGGCATGCTCCAGGGTGAGCCAGGGTCCTGGATTTGCAGAAGCCTACGGGGAGCCTCCTAGGTCCACAGGAGTCAGCCTGGGGCTGGGGCAGGCTGGCTCAAGACTCTGTGGTGAAGTCAGGCAGAGTGGAGAAGTCCTTTCTGGTTGGGAGGTATTTGATTACTGATTCAGTCTGCTTATTTGTTACTGGTCTGTTCAAGATTTCTATTTCTTCATGATTTAGCTTTCGTAGGCCGTTTCTAGGAATTTATCTATTTTGTCTAGGTTATCCAATTTATGAGCATACACTAGTTCAGAATAGTCTCTTCTGATCTTTTTCTTTCTGAAGCATCAGTTGTAATACCTCCTCTTTCATTTCCAATTTAGTTTATTTGAGTCATCTCTCTTTTTTTCTAGATATATTATCTAAGGGTTTATCACTTTTATTTTTTCAAAAGATCAACTTTTACTTTTATTAATCTTTCACACTGTCTTTCATTTTTTTCTACTCTCCTCTTGATGACTTCCATCCTTCTACTAACTTTGGGTTTCATTTTTTCTTTTTCTAATGCTGTGTGTTGTAAGTCAGGTTGTTTCTTTGACATCTTTCTTCTCTTATAATGTACAAGTTTATCACTATAAACTTTCCTCTTAGTATTACTTTTGCTGCATCCTATAAGTTTTGGTGTGTTTATTGTCTCTTTTTGTATGTCCTGAGCTATTTTCTAATTTCCTTTTTGATTTCTTCTTTGATCTACCTTTTTTTTTGTGAGGAAGATCAACCCTGAGCTAACATCCATGGTAATCCTCCTCTTTTGGCTGAGGAAAACTGGCCCTGAGCTAACATCCTTGCCCATCTTCCTCCACTTTATGTGGGACGCCACCACAGCATGGCCTGATAAGTGGTGCATCAGTGTGTGCCCAGGATCTGAACCTGGGCTGCCAGCAGTGGAGCACACACACTTAACCGCTACAGCACAGGGATGAACCCCTGATCTACTTTTAAGTATAAGAGTTTTTTGTTGAACTTCTACATATTATTAATGTTCCAGTTTTCCTTCTGTTATTGACTTCTGGTTTCATGCCATTGTGTTGGGAAAAGATACTTGGTATGATTTCAGTCTTCTTAATCTTGTTAAGACTTGTTTTGTGACCTAACACATGATGTGTTCTGGAAAATAGTGTGTGTGACCTTGAGAAGAGTGTACATTTTGTTGCTGTCCAGTAAAATGTTCTGTGTGTGTCTGATAGGTCAATTTAGTATTTCATGTTTTCATGTCTGCTCTTTCCTGACTTTCTGTCTGGATATTCTAGCCATTGTTAAAAGTGGGGTATTGAAGTCTCCTACTATTTGCAACTTATAAAAGTGAGAAGGCTCTAATTTTGAGAATATATAAAGATCTCTTAGAACTCAGTTATAAAAGACAAGTCAATGAAAAGGGGTAAACAATTGGAATAGACATGTCTCCAGGAAATACATAGATGACCAATAAGCACAAGATAGATGCTCAGTATCATTAATTATTAGGAAAATTCAAATTCAAAGCACAGTGTGATACTATTTCACACTCAAAATGAAGGCTATATTCAACATAATGGAAAATAACAAGTGTTGGTAAAGATATGGAGAAAGGGAAACCGTCATACATTACGGATGGGAAAGTAAAATGATGCAGCCACTGCAGAAAACAGGTTCGCATTCTTTAATATCTTAAACCTAGAATTACAATTGACCTGGAGAGGCCCATGGTAAATATGTCCACAAGAGCAAGCTTGTCCATGGACATTCAAAGTGACATTGTTCACAATGGTCCAAAAGTGGAACAAACCAAAATATCTATCCAGTTATGACTGCATAAACCAAATGTCGTCTATTCATAATATAGGATTTTATAGAGCCATAAAACGGAATAAGGTACTGCTACCTGATAGGCCATGGGTTAACCTTGAGACATGTGTGCTCACTCAAGCCATCCACAAAGGCAACAGATAGCATGATGCCATTGAATGAAATGTCCAGAATAGGCAAATAGATGGGGGAGAATTCAGATGAGTTGTTTCCATGGGCTTAGGTTAGAAGAAAATAGAATGTGAATGAGTATGGGTTTGTTTGGGGGTGTTGAAAATGTTCTGGAATTAGATAGTGGTGATAGCCACACAACATAATCATTGTACTAAAAGCCACTGAACTGTATATTTTGAAATGCTTAAAACGGTGTAGTCTATGTTAAGCAGATTTTCTCCCATAAAAATTTTGAATTTTTTAAATTAATCAGGGTATTGGTTAATTTTAGGTTGGTTGGGATATTTAATAATGGTAATTAATGAAGTTCTTATGGGTAGAGCAGGTTGTAGTCAAGAGAGTAAACATCTGATGAGGGCTATAGTAGCAAATCCTATGATTACACAAGCAACAGTCTAAAATCCAGTCCGTTTCCTTTGTTCCCAACTTGGAGAGACTGGCCATGTAAATAGGTCAGTGATCTTAGGGGTCTTGGGTATCTGTTCAAAGATTTGGGTAATGTTATACAATATTTTAACCTCTTGGGCCATCTGATGGAGGTAGGTTTGAATTTGTGTGTTGAGGTACATTCAGCAAGTGGTTCTAGGAAAGGCACAAGCCCCTCTTTCCTTGGCCGGTATAGACAGTCTAGGGTCAGGACATTTTCTAAAACCATTTAGGCAAGAGACTCATGAGACTGTTGTACAAGGGCTAGTATAGGTCCTCATGGAGTTGTTGTCCGTGTGGTGTTAAGGTTTTCGATACTTCTTGGTTGCCTCAGTTTCCTGATTTTGTGTGGGTAGTGCCACCGCACCTATGTCCAGTCCAGTCAGTCAATCCTAGTAGAACCGAAACACTCAGTGCTATAGGATTGACAGTGTTTCTATGAGTTGGTGGTAGCCAGTCAGGGCAGGAAACTCAGGGGACCTGAGACCTGAGGGAAGCAGGCTGAGAGAGAGACAAAGATGCATTGCAGACTATAGCCTGGAGTAAGTTGCTCAGATGGCTGGGGAAGACAGAAGCTCACTGGGTGAGAGCCTTGTGATATCAGCCCACAGTAAAATCCAAAAGTGGATGTTCCTGGTGTAAAATATTCATTAGGGGTCTTGGAGGTAAAACCAGTAATTTGCACCCATTCACTGGTTCCCTGTGCTGTATGATTTCAAGGGATATGGTTAAAGTGTTTGTTGGTCAAGAGCTGTTTGGGCCTGGGCACAAAATCACCAAGGTGGCCTCAAAGTCTACCTCAAAGTGACCCCTCAAGGAGCTGTTGGGGCAGAAAGTGGGTGGAGCATTTTGAAGGAAGCCTGGAGCAAAGATGATGTTGTTTGATGGATTTGGCTACAACTGAGTCTCTCCGCAGTGTAAGCCCTTCAGCTGCGGTACAATAGGTGATTGGAGGCCAAGTGACAGACCCTGTGACTCCTGATTCCCAGTGCATGGGCAGCCCTCTCAGCCCATAAATGGTGGTGGTGTTTGTGAATCATCTTGCTGGTAGTGTGGAAGGTATAGGGGACGTGTGGTGGGACACGTCCTGATAGTGTTGGGAGGGACTGTGTGTGAGATTACGGTGTTGAAAGGGAAGGACTGGAGGCAGGTGCAGTGCGTGTATGACCAACAACGGTCAGTGAAGGGACAGCCGAGGTGTAACTAGGGAAATCAGGGACCAGCAGAAGTCATGTGTTTAAAACAAGACATCAGGCCTAAATGGAGCCACTTAGGTTACGCCCCATGTCAACAAGCGGAGACTTAATTAGACTTTTGGCCCTCCCAGTGATGGAATCTTAAACCAGTCAATCAGGAAGCACCTGATGAGCAACACGAGTAGGTCATCTTCCTGATAGAGCCCTGCCATCCCCTAAAGGAAGGTAACCTTGCAGTAACCAACCCGCTTTGCTGTCTAGTGTAACTTAATTGTTCCTGCTCCCTTCTGCCTATAAAAGTCTTTCATTTCGTACAGCTCCTTGGAACTCCTTTCTCTCTGCTAGACTGGATGCTGCCTGATTCATGAACTGTTGAATAAAGCCAATAAGATATTTAAAATTTACTCAATTTTGTTTTGTTTTGTACTAGTTTGGTGGCAGCAGTGGGATCCAAAGGAGATATCTCATAGCTTTGGGGATGAGAAACACAGGCATTGGTACCTGCAAAACCTTTGAGTTCTCCATCTTTTTTTGCTGTTTCTGAGTCTTGTTGGTAAGTTCCTCTCAGATCTGAGATCCACTGTCTTTTCATTGAGCTCCCGATCTAACTGGCTTCCCAGTCCAGGGCCAATGGGTCAGTCTAGATTGACAGGATGCTCTATCAGAGCATCAGTCTTACCCCTTGGCTAGTCAGCAGTGCCAGACAAAGGCTTAGTGAGTCAGCTTGAACTGGCGAAGGATTCTACCAGGAACCTGAGTCCCCGGCCCTTGGTTAGTCCACAGTACTCATTTGTTGGGGTCTGCTGGTTGAGTCTGTAGTCGCCATGTGTTAGGGTCTAGTGGTTCAGTCCATAGTTTTTGCTAATGGAGAGGAGTGGAAGAAATGTGTGTTCCATGCACACCCAGTCCTTGAAAACTTCCCACGTGCATTTTACATGCATTTTCCCCTCTGTTGATGGTCGATGAGTTTTAAGGAAATGGTGAAGGTACAGTGTGGAGGAATTGTGGGTTTCTGCATGACTAACTCGAGGAGTGCTGCCCCCTCAACCTGAACAGCCACCCGGCACTACTGGAAATGAAAGACATCCCCTCATCGTGGATTGGAAGACTCCTTATTGTGACAATGTCAACATTATCCAAAGAGATCAATAAATCCAGTGCACTCCTAATCAAAATCTCAAGGATGTTTTGTGCTGAAATGGAAAAAAACCCATCCTAAAATTCTTATGGAATCTCAAGTAAGCCCAGATACCAAAAATAATCTTGAAAGGAGGTGCTAAGTTGAAGGACTGATTCTTCCTGATTGAAAACTAACTACAAATCTGCAGTATCAAAACAGCATTGTCATGGCATAAAGACAGACATATTGACCAATGGAAACAGAATTGAGAACCCAGAGATTAACCCTCACCCATATCATCAAATGATGTTTGACAAGGGTGCCAAGATTATTCAATGGGGAAAAGTCTTTTCAACAAGTTGTGCTGGAAAGAGTGGATATCTACATGCAAAAGAATCAATTTGGACCCTTACATAACACCATACACAAAGCCTAATTTCCAGTAGATCAAAGACCTAAATGTAAGAGCTAAAACTATAATACCCTTAGAAGAAAACATAAGACAAAATTTTACAAGAGAGAATTTGGTAATGATTTCATGGATATGACACTCAAGGAGCAGGCAATAAAATAAGAAAATACACATACTGGACTGCATGTATATTAAAAAGTTTTGTGCCTCAAAAGACATTATCAATAGAGTAAAAGCACAGTCCACAGGATGGGAGAGACCATATTTGCAAACCATGTATCTGACAAGGCCTTAATATCCAGAATAGATAGAGAACTCCTAAATTCAACAACAAAATCAAACAACCCAAATCAAAATTGAACAAAGTACATGAGTAGACATATCCTCAAAGAAGATCTGCAAATGACCCATAAGCATATGAAAAGATGCTCAACATCAGTAATCATTAGGGAAATGCAAATCAGAAACACAGTGGGAGACCATCTCACATTCATTAGGATGGCATCTATCAAAAAATAAAAAGAAGAAGAAGAAAAAGAATAGAACCAGTGTTGGCCAAGATGTGGAGAATTTGGAACCCTTGTGCACTGTCTTGGGAATATAAAATATATGGTTGCTGTAAAAATCAGTATTACAATTCCTAAAAAAATTTAAAAATATAATTACATAGGACCCAGCAATTCCACTTCTGGGTATATACTCCCCCAAAGAGTTGAAAACATGTTCTCCAAAACATATTTCAACACCCATATTCATAGCATCATTATTCATAATAGCTAAAACATGGAAGCCACCCAAGTATTGTAACCAAGGAAGGGCTTGCTGCCCAATGCACCACTTAGGCCAACCATGAGATGCCCGCTCTTGTAGAAGGGAAAAAGCTTTATTACAAGGTTGGCCAGCAGGGAGACAGGAGACAAAGTTTAATTCCTTCTCCCCAATGTGCAGTTGAAAAGGGCTTTTTAAGGGCAAAGGAGTGGGTGCGGGAAGGTTGGGGTCAGTCCTAGGCATTTTGCTCAAGAAGATTTTCACGTTCTGTCCTACATCCCACGTTCAAAAGGCGGTGTCCTTAACATGATCGGCAGGGGAGTTCTTGGTCCCCCAGGTCATCCTCCGTCACTTGTGCAGTCACGGTTTGAATCTTGCCAGCCATCTTATGGTCTCATTGGCTCAAACCAGTTGAAAATTGCTCAAGGAGGAAAAACAAGAGTTTCTGAAAAGCAACTCATGGCCCAAGACTAGAACCTTAGTAAATATCATATGGAACGTGGCTTAAGAAAGTAGTCTCCAGGGGACCATTGATAAAAATCTGGTTGTGGCCCCATTTTATTTTGGGCTTGGTTTTGGGCCGGGCTATGGTATCTGTCCAGGGATGTATGGATATGCAAAATGTGGTATATACATACAATGGCATATTATTCATCCTTATGAAAGGAGGGAAATTCTAAGATATGGCACACCATGGGTGAACCTTCAGGATATGACTCTAAATGAAATAAGCCAGTCACAAAAATACAACATTGTGTGATTTCCCTTCTATGAAGTTCCTGAAATCGCCAGATTCAGAGAGACAGAAAATAGAACGGTGTTTGCCAGTGGCTGGGAGGAGGAGGAATGTGAAGTTATTCATGAATAAGTATAAAGTTTCAGTTTTGCAGGATGAAAAGTGTTCTGATGATGGATCGTGGTGATGATTGCACAACAATATTAATGTATTCAATGCACTTAAAGTGTACTTAAATATATCGATGTAGCCCGATGACTTGGCCTGGCCGAGCACATGCTTGTGCTGTTGCACATCTTACCCCTCACTGTACAGTTGGGAAACTGGCCCAGAAAGAGGCAAGTACTGGCCCAGACCACAGGAGGTAGTCAGGGTCTCGAAGACTAGACAGAGCTCTGGCTTCCTTGACCAAGCCTCCGACCCTTCCCTCAGGGGCCCTTTGGCAATGAGAGACATTAAGATCCTAGGGGGTTGATGGCCACGCCTCTCCATATGGGGTCATTTTCCTCTCCTCATCATCACATGTGCACAGGCACACCCACTCACACTGACTTCTCATGTAGGGGCCATGGAGGTGCAGTCAAGAAAGACCCGACTCCGGAGAATTGACAAGAGGCAGGAAGGAGAGAGGGTGGAGGCAGCTCTCCCACAGGGCCATAGCATCCGTTCTCCTAGATACGTGCCCAGGGGCCCAGTGATGGGGAGAGGAATCCCTAAGGATCCTAGGTTTCCACCTGTTCCAGACCCATCCCTGGCCCAGCTTAGAAAGCACAAGACTGGGTCCCTGCAGTCCACCTCTGTGTGCTCCCAGAACTATGATCAGCCCACCCTCCCCTTGTGTAGGCATTGGGAACAGAAGAGAAGACCTCAGTGAGTGTTGTCCTGTATAAAGTGGCGTGCATCCAGCGGGTGACACCAAGGGTTCCATGAACTCACAACGAGTCTGTTGGACTAGGTTCTCTGTTGATGACCTACTGTGCTCTGCAATGCTGAGAAAATGCTTTCCACCCACTTGAGATCGTTTAGAACTGAGGAGGCTTGGGGGTTTGGGTGGATGAGAACTGGGGATAAGGAGAAAGATGCCAGAGCACTGGACACCAAGTCTAGAGATGAGAGAGAAGACCAGTCCCTGTTGGACCCTCGGGGTCCTCATCTGGAGGCAGGGGGGAGTCATTGTCCTGGTTGAGGTTGGATGCCACAGGAGTGGAGGACACCTGGTGGGGGACAGCAAGATGAAGGAAAAGGTAGGCTCCCGAGATTCCTCCTACTCCCGCGAAAGTGACAGTTCCTGCTCCTTTACCCTAGAGAGCCTCCGGTCTTGAGGACACCCAAAGAACGGTTCCTTTCTGTTTGGCGGAGATTTGGTAAGGGCTGCAGTTCTAGTGATGGCCACCAAGGTGTGGGCAGCCTCTTGTGTCAGTGGTGGCCAGTGAGTTTTTGTTTTTATTTTTTTCAGTTGTATTGAGATATACTTGATATACAGCACTTTGCAAGTTAATATTGTTGTGTGGTATATTTGAAAGTTGCTAAGAGAGTAGATCCTAAAACCTCTCATCACCAGGAAAAAACCTTTTATTTCTCTTTGGTGATTGATGTTAACTAAATTTATTTTGGTAACTGTTATATAATATATATACACATCAAGTCCTTTCCTTCTGCTGTAAACCTAGAATTTACTCAGTGTCCACTGAACTTTACTTGACCTCCTGGAGCAGCAAAGAATCAAGTAGAGGTCTTTCTGGCTGACCCCCTGCCTCAGAAACAACTTGTACCTCCTATTACTAGTGTTCATCTCCACAATCAAAGTTGGTCAGAAGCACGGGGCGGAGTGCAAGATCTTCCCATGTACTCATTCAGCAGCTGTGCAATGAACACTCATCCTGTGCCAGGTGCCCTGGTGGGCCAAAGTGCAGGATGAAAATGACCAAGTTGTCCCTGCCTGCCAGGAGCTCACACTCTAGAGGGGAAATGGACAAAAGCAAAGACATGAAAAAGAAAAGAGAAAGTGCTGTAGAGAAACACAGCAGGGGGCTGTGAGGGAGGGCTGGGCATCACTGGGTAGGAGGGTCTGAAAGGCCTCACTAGGGTGACATTTGCTGGGAGCAGAATGACAAGAGGGAGCCAGCCCTGCATTAGTCTAGGAGCAGTGTGTCAGGGAGATGGCACCACTGGTCCTGAGTCTCACGGGCAGAAGTGACTTTGGCCAGAGGGGGTTAGAAAGGTGGCCAGTGCAGCTGGAGGGAGGCTAGGAGGAGAGAACAGGAGCTGGGGTGGAATGTAGGGCCAGGGCCTGGTAGGCTGTGTCAGTTACGTTTCCCTCTCTGACTTCATTGCCTGTAACTTTGCACTTCAAAACTACAAATGATGACTATCTGACAATTTGTGTGGATCAGCAATCAGGCAAGTTTTAGCTGGGTGCCTCTGCCTCAGTGAGTTTGACAGGTTGGGGCTGTGGCTACACATGAGACTCGACTGGAGGAGGACTGGCCCCCAAGTTCACTGTCAGCCTTCAGGGTTCAGTTTGGACTGAGAGCCTGAGTTTCTTTCTGTCTGTTGGCCTGGGCAGTCCGGTGCTTCTCTCCTCTATAGGCCACCACATTGGGCAGCCCCACACACTGGTATTTGATTCCTCAGTTACAGGGATTCGACAGTGAGAGAGAGAGAGAGATAGAATATGAGAGAGGGATTAAGAGGAAGTGAGAGATATTTTTAGTCAAAATTTAGACAAGACATCCCATCACTTTGGCTGTTATTATGTTAAGAAGACAGTTACTACCACTTGGTTCCACGGGAATGGCTATTCCATGGGTGGGGCTTACTGGGTACCACTGAGGGGGCTGCCCACCTCACAGGCCAAGATGAGGCACTTGGGTCTCATTCTCCATTAAACAGGAATAAATCTAATGGTTTTATGCCGCAGGATGGCAGTATCTAAATTTCCATTAGTTTCAACCCCCCGATGATGCTGACCTGAAAATGAGGCCAAGTTGGAAGTGACTGTTCCAATATCACATTGCTAGAACCCAGGCCTGTTTTGAGTGGTGTTCTGTGTTACCTGTCACCCCTTCTTGTTATTCTTCCATCTCTAAGTTTGTGCCTTAGGTACCTGTGACACCAGCCCACAGGGGTAATAGATATTATGACATATAAACCGGGTGACATCCCTAGGAAGTAGATTCTAGCCTGATCCCCATGGTGCAGGTTTGGAGACTGGGGAGGACCTGAGAGGCACAGGGATTTTCCCAGGGTGAAGAACTGGTAAGAAAAAGGAGGTCTGCATTCATCTCTGTCTCCTCAAAGCTAGGACCCGACTTAGGTTCCCAGGGAGCTGTGGCTAGGGCTGTGTAGGCTCCTTGTGTACAGTTCAAGAGATGACATGGGGAGGAGGGTGAGCAGCCCGGGTGCAAGGTGCAGCTCTGGACATGTTTGATTGAGGGAAGGTGCCCAGGTAAAGGAAACTTGAAAAGTGACCTCACTTCCTTTGTCATAGACCACAACAGATCTTAGAACTCTGGTAACCAGGCACCCACAGCCCCCCATCCAGCTCACTTGACTGGAGACAGTCAACAGGCAAAAATGTTTTGTTATTGTATCCCAACTTTTGGAGGATCTGGGCTCAAAAAATCCCAGAAAGAGAATATTTTTGGTTGTTGCCGACGTTGTCTCAGCCCTCATCCCTGATGCCTCTGGGTGTCTGGCAGGAGGCAGTGAAGGCTAACACGGGGCAGCCCAGGAAAGGCTAGTGCAGGCCAGGACACAACTGTGATCCCACCTGATCAGCCCCTCACCCCTTGGCCCTCATCGTGTGTGTGTGTGTGTGTGTGTGTGTGTGTGTGTGTTTGTGTCTGTGTGTGTTTGTGAGGAGGGGGGAAGGCAGGGCATGGGGTCAGGTCATTCCTGGGTAGGAGCTGGTTGTTAGGTGTCAGAAGCATGGGGAGTCTGTCATGTTCATAGCTCAGATCATGGCTGGCAGCATGAGAAAGTGAACTCCTCTACTCTTGTGCTACCGAGCCATAGAGGTTTCATCTCCTTCCCTCCCTGACCACACTTCTTTGCAAGGATGTCCCTCTGTGCCTGAACCGAGGAGCAGACTTTCTCTTAGGGGTTGACCCCAGTGGCGGTCTGCAGGCAGCCCCTGATTCCTTCTGGCCCAGCTCCCGAGCAGTCTTTGCAGAACTCCGCTCAGGAGGTCATTGAGGAGCTGCCCAATGGTTTCAACTCCACCAACTCACTAGACAAGGGTCAGGTGCATGAGGCCACAGACGCCATCCAGTGCTGCTCTGAGATGAGATCAGGAGCCACACTCAGGACATTGAAATGACGAAGTTGAACCAGAACTAGGGTGGGACCAGACTTGTGCTGTCCCTTTTTCAAGCTAAAGGGGATGTACACGCAAGTCTCCTGCCTGGTTCGGAGCTGAGCTGCCTTGACCCTCTTACTCTTGCCCAGTGTGAGCTTCTGGAGGCCACTAAGGCAGAGCCAGAGGGTAAGGGGGACTGCAGGCTGGCTACATGGAAGGGAAGTGGGATATTTCCTGTGTTTAGGACACATGGAAAGCCAGCTATGTGAGTGAACTTTTCTCTTTATTCCACTACAGCGGCAGCTGCAGAACTCCAGACAGTGACAGAAGTAGACCAATGGGCAGTGGTGGAGGTAGAACTGGCTCCAGCTCCGTTGACATCACCTCTTCTAGTGCTGGAGTGGGCCTCACCTCCATCAGCAGTGTTGGAGCTGGAGCAAGGGCCAACATTGGCTCCAGCAGGAGAGGTAGCTGTTGAGCTGGACCATCATATCTAGTGGGAAGTCCATCTCCACTTGCGGCTCTTAAGGAGTGTGAGAAGAAGCCCAACCTCACGGCCTTCCCTCCTCAGCTGATGGTGGAGCAGTTGACCATGATGGATGCGGTAAGCAGCTGGGCTCTCAGGGTGAGGTGGAGCAGGCCTTCCCTCTGCCATCGTTGCGCCAGACCTGATCTGGACTTCTATGATCTGGACCCAATTCCTGGCTCTGCCCCTTACCAACTGTATGTCCTGGGCAACTTTCTGAACCCCAAGCCTTTGCTGTCCACCTGCAGGCCATAGAGGTGGACATTAAGAGTACGTGCTGCACAGAATGGCTTTGCCAGCTCCATGAGGTAGAAGAAATGGAAAGCTGGGCAGGGCGTGGCCAATCAATGGTGGAGGGGAACTCACTGTGTGCCGTCAGGTCCACAGTAGCCCAACCGTCTGCTCAGGAGGCTCAACAACCTCAAGACTTATTAGACACCTGACGTGTACTTCACTACAAGGGAGACAAACAAGGCCCGTGGTTGTAGCTGCCACGGGGGAATGTGCATCAGAATGGGGAGTGGGACCAGAGGGCGGATCATGGTGGTGGAAGATGCTCCCTCGGCATGAGCTGAGTTGAGCCACCGTCTGGAGCTTGGGGTTAGCCAGGACGGGCTGGGTGCAAATGCCCCTCTCCCTTCCCTACCCGTATTGGGTCCTGGGTCATCCTGTGCTGGGTACCCTTGGTGGACAGAGAAGAATACCCAGAGACTCTCACAAGACTCAGGCCACATCTTGAGGTTCCTGAGCTCCAGCTCTAAATTGTGACCCCTGCTTGGGACTTTGGGGGCTGTGGACACAGAGCTGGGGTGTGGCAGGGCTGGGTGACACTCTCCCTGTTCCCCAGGAGCTCTTCCAGAAGGTGGTGCCCTCTCAGTGCCTGGGCTTCACCTGGGGCAAGAGGAACAAGCCCGGCAATGAGCACCTGACACTCACTGTCCAGGCCACCGTCGACCACTTCAGAAGGGTGGCCAGCCTCGTCATCATCACCTGCCTCGGGAACGCGAGCATGATGACCCAGGACAGGGCGAGGGTAGGGGAGCACTGGATCCAGGTGGCCCAGGTGTGTTGTGGGAGGCCCAGTGGAGCCCCTCACTGGAGCCTTGGGAATTGTCTCTCCACCTTTATCAGCTCCCAGGATTGAAGTGTGTGGTCTCAGCCCCTGCAAGTCCCTAGGCCCTTCCTGCCAGGGGCACGCTGACCTTAACTCCAGGTCCCAGTGGTAGGATGCTCACTTCCTACCTGGCTCCTTCCCTGGGTTGAGCTAAAATCCTCCTCCCTGTGAGTGTTACTCTTTGGGTCTTAAATGTGCCCTTCTGGGGCTCCCTGAGCGTCTGTCTCATCCAGGAGGGGTGATTTAAATAGAAGGGGATTGAAGCTAGATCAAGAGGGGTTCCAGCACCCCACCTCACACCTCACTCTCTTCCCTTCCCCAGGAGTGCGTGATCCGGAAGAACTTCTCAACCCGCACTGTCATCTCTGTTCTGCAGAAAACCTCCACAAACCACTTGAAGAACACATGGGAGGAAGTTTCCCTGTGGGTAGGCCTCTTTCCATAGGAGGACCAGGGTGGATGGGGGATCTCCTGTATGTCTGCCATTGTCTCCTCAGTCAGCTGGGAATTCCTGGGAGGCAGCAAATGCTGGGGACAGGGCCTGGGCCTCGGTGTGTTGTCTCTAAGTCTCCTGGTGTCCTTAGTGAACCAGTTCTGCTTCAAGACTCAGTTTCCCTAAATGTCAGGTGCTGGGTTGAACCACATTGGAGATATTCAAGTGTTTATAGCAACAGAACTCTACGACCAGTTGAAACTCAAAGTGGTCGAAACAGAGCTGCTCTGTGGATCTTGGGAGTGGACACCCCAGTGACCAACAGGAGAGCCCCCTCCTAGTCCCATGGGACCTTAGCACTCAGAGGAGCCCAGTGAGAACACTCTCCCAGGAAGGTTGAATCTCTTGGGTTGTCAAAGAAAAGGGATTTGCACTCAGACCCCTCACATTATCCCTAAATTTATCCTTCCCTCTTTCCCCTCCTCTCAGGGACAGCTCTGAAAAACTGAAGGAGCTCTATAGCCAAGACGAGTCCTTGAGAAGATAACTGATGACGAAGGTAGAGTAAAGGCTGGGCCTCTGGAAAGAGAGGAGGGGAGAGAGGGGGAGGGGGACTGGGCAGGCTGTGGGTTTGATAGTTTCTCACTTGAACTTTCTCTGAAACATTCCTGTCTATCCTGTCCAGGTTAACAAGCAGAAGGATCTGTTAGGCCCCTTGGCCGGTGGGGTGCGATTTTTGGGCAGGAGGCCCTGGTCATGGGACACAGTGGTGTTGGCTGGGCTGTTCCAGGAGGAGTTGCTGAGCTGGTGCCATCAGCATGTCTCTGGCTTCTATGCATGTCCATCCTGCTGGAAGTAGCGCCTTCCAGGATGTTGGGTTGTTGAGGTGGGTTTAGCCCTCAACCTAAACCTGTCCTCAGCAAGCCAGGCCCCTGCTGCTCCTTCTCTCTTCACCACATCTCCAAAGGAAGGGAACCCTGCCTGCCCCAGGGACATGTATAGCTGGGGATTCCCATGGACCAGGTGGACAAATAGGCTGCTCATCCTTGGGTCTGAACTGCTGGACCAGAGACAGATGTGTGTGCATTCTGGGACCCCCCACTGGACCCCTAGAGCAATCACTCGAGTCAACCACGAGTTTAACCTGAGTGCCTGGTTGGCAATGACATATGCCCCTGGTGGCTTATCAGCAGCGTCTAGGCAACTGATGGATTCTTAGTGGATCCTGCTGAAAGGATGTTAGGAACTTCATGTAAACAGGGAAGGAAAGTGTTCTGTCACCCCTTTCCCTGTGGATCAGAGGTGGCAACTTGGAGGTCCAGTTCCTTAGTGGATAAAGAAAGAGTTCAATGCAGGGGAATGTCCTGAGGGGTTCCTTGGGGAGGAGAAGGCTTTGGCATGGCCACTGTCCCAGCTTGGGGGCCAAACACTCCACGGGACTGGGGCAGGCAGGAGCCACTCAACCAGACTGCCAAGACACCCAGTCCTCTCCATCCACGGCTCGGCCCAGGACCAAGCTTTGAGAGCTCGGGGACAGGACTCTTGTCAGTGGTGGGGCTGGTGGTTAGGGGAGGATGTTGGAACAGAGCCTATGGCTGGGAGGGTCAAGGGGCCTCTCCTCTTTGGGCCCCTGAGCAACTCACTGCCCCTCTTTGGGCTTCTGTATCCTCATCAGGGAAGGGAGGGATGGTGGTTCTGTGGTGCAGGCCTCACAGGGCTGTGATGAGGTAAGAGGGAGGAAAGGAATGTGGGAGCTTTCTGCCTGTTCCACCTGGAGGGGTGAAGGCGAACACAATGATGACAGTCATGTGACTCTGAGTCCTCAGGAGAACCTGTGAAGTAGCTGGAGTTCTCACACCTTCCAGATGAGTAAACAGGCTGAGAGAGTCCAGGCCACAAGCCCAAGCTCACACCCAGAGTGAGAGTTGGAGACGGGCTTGTTCTAGAATCAGAAAACCTTGGAGGGTGGCGTGACATTGTTACCAGTTGACTAGAGTCAGATGTTCAGGGTCGGAGGCCAGTGGTGCTGGAGAGAAATGAGGTGAGGGGAGTATGGCCCACTGACACTGTCCTCGATCCTGGCAGGAGGGGTCCTCCACGTTTGCCTCCCCGGAGATCAGCCCCCAGAGAGTGCACGAGAAGCAGCAGCAGCAGGAGAATATGCCTGTGGGGGAGGGTCTCTGCTGGAGGCCTCAAATAAACAGAGGAGGGCCCTTCCTCTTGCTGCCACAGTGCCTGAATCCCTCAGTAGAAGTGACCAGGAGGAGGGCCTGGGAGATCTGGTGCAGAATGGGTTTGTTGTGGGGAGGGCCAGGGACCGCATACCCTGTGATTTGCCAGAAGCCGGCCCTGGGAGGTGAGGAGGAGGAGTGTGGTGTTCTTGGGGTGTGAAGGGAGGAGGAATTGAGGGGAGGCTTCTGAGGGTCTTAGGCTGCTGCCTGTGGGAACACTGGGGTGGGCAGAGAGTATGAGGGTGAGGACTTTTCAGGGGAGGGTCTCCAGGGGGCAGACTTGAGAGCAAGGGCTCATCCCACACACACCCCGATGTCACAGAGTGTCATCGCATATCTTGGTACTTTCCTCGGTGACCTGCTGATGCTCCACCTGCTGATGGGTGATAATCTCGAGGTGGGTGGACATGAGGAGCAGGTAGGGAGAACCAGGATCCTGAGCCTTGGGATGCAGGAGACTCCAAACTGAGCTCTGAGCTCTCAGCACTTGGCACATCTCTCCTGAGAGCCTCGCAGCCGCCCCTGGGAGCTGGGGCATCAGGCCAATCTTAGGGATAAGTGAACAGAGGCTCCACCTGAGACACCCATTCTGGTTCCCCAGGCTAGGGAAGCTCAGAGCTGCCTGATGGCACAGCTGCATGAGGTTTTATCTGAGTTGGACTCAGCCTCTCCCTCCTATGCTGCCCATGGAGGGAGAGAGACTTTGGGCCTCTCCAAGTCAGGCAGCACATATGTGGCTGAGCAGTCCCGTCTGCCTGAGACCTCACCCTCCAAGTCTGTCATCAGAGAGGGTTGTGATGCCACGTCCCTCAGCCTGACCCCCATGTCCTGCTTCTCTGGATCCCAGAGCCTGGCCTGGGTCCAAGTCCTGTTTTCTCTGCATGCCCCAGCCCCTCTGGGGATCTGGCTGTAGTGCAGCATGAGAAAGGGTGGGCATAGGGGGCTAGTCAGGCTAGGGGCCTCTATCTAATGGACTCTGGCTCTCTGCCTTCCAGGAGAACAAGATTAATCTTGAGTAAAGGACTGAGGTGAGCAGCTGTGGCACTCCCTGCGGGGGAGGGGAAAGAGGTGGAAATCAGAGAGCTTCTGGGGAGAAAATTCCCTGGCTCCACCCCCTGTATCTTACATTGAGTGGAAGAGTTTGATAACAGAGAAGTGGGAGACCCATCCAATTGGCGGGTGGCTTGAGGGGAGGATGGCATCAAGTAAAACTTTCTGGAGGAGGGGCTGATTATTCCCATTCTGCAAACAGGTAGAGCCTGGATGGAACTGGAGAGAAGGATGGTTCCCAGGACCGGTCCCCTGCCCCTTACCTCACAACCCACAAGACCCATGCAGCATCCCCCACCAGGCCCTGTCTGAATCCTCTCCTTCCCTCTGGTCCCAGGAATACTGAGTCATGAGGGAGATCCTGCTGCTCCAGGTGGCTGCAAAGAATTACAACCTGGACCCCGAGGAGCGATTTGGGGCCTGGTTCCAGGACATGGTGTTGCTCAACGAGAACGGTAGGTGAGGCCGGACAGGAGTTGGGTGAGGGCAGGGGTGGACTCTCCCTGTTGGCCAGTCCAGAGAGCCTGTCTCTGTGACCCCCAACTCAGGCCCAGGACTTATTGCATGGTGACCTCTGGGACACCCAGACTCCAGCTGCTGGGCAGGCTGTGGGGGGACACCTGAGGTGTGGCTCCTGGTAGGCTCACAGGTGCCTCTTTGTCCTGGAGCTACAGCCTGTCCTGCCAGCTGGAGTCCCAGACCTAGTTGGCCAACAGAATACTCAAGGCCAAGAACTGGCCATCGTCAAGTTCAAGGGTGAGTGAGTGTCTGGGCCGGGGTGACTGACTCCTAGGGGTTCAGTAAAGCTCGGGCTAAGCGTGGCATTGGGGAGTCAGACAGCTGGCACTGGGATCCCAGCTCCACTACTGAACACTCCTGTGACTCGGGTGACTCTCTTCAGCTTCCTGAGACTCTGTTTCCCCCTCTGTGAAATAGTTGATACTAAATGATCGCTCACGTGGCAGAGACAAATGGGGTACTGGTGGCTGACAACACTGAGCACAAGGTCTGGATCACCCAGTGCAGTGGGGACAGGGTGGGGGCCATGATTATTGGAGGCCCCTCAAGAGAACCCGACAATTCTACTCAGCCCCCAGGCCCCAACTCCGAGCCCAGTACCAGTGGCTGATCATAGCCCCATCCTCAGCAGCGCGGACACAGCTTGGAGGCTTGCGATGCACCGGGCCAGCTCCTCCCACCTGATGGGAAGGGGAACATTGTAAGCTGATTCCTGGGGCCCCTGAACCCCAAGAGAGAGGGGACGACCCCACCCCAGCTCCCTGACATCTCTACCCCAACACCTATTCACCCACTGGAGAGGGACAGTAGTTATTTGTTGTAAATAATAATAGCCATATTTGAATATTATATTAAAGTCCTCTTCCCTTTAGAGCCTGGGAGTTGTGGAGTGGTTCTGTCGCTTTCTGTAGGCATGTAAGTGAGACACTGAATCTCACATTTTTCCTTGAATCCAGAACTCTTCTGGGTCATCAGCTTATTGTATGTGGGAGAATGGAGAAGGGCCAGCCCCTTCCCTGACTAGTGGGGACAGTCCCAAGTCCCCCTAACACCGAGGACCGGTTCATTTCAGTATCATTCAGCTCCTCCAGGAGAGGACACAGCCCCCCGCCTGTTCTCTTGGGATTTAAAGGTTGAAGGTACTTTCACAGGCAGAGCAACAACCACTGAAATGTGGGTGTCTTTAAAACAGCACTACCCAGGATCATTTCGTGCCACAGGCAGGGGCTGCCTTTCTACATTCTGGAGGAACAGGGAACATTTTATGCTTCTCTTCTTGAGGTGTCTTTTAACCAAATTTTAGGAACTTGTAGTTTTCTAGTTCAATCTCTGGGATTGCATCAGCTCTAAGTGGGGAAAACCATGTAAAAGATCAAAACGTGCACGTGGAGACGACAAGGACTGAGGAAGGTCATTTGCAAATGGACTAAAGGCAGGCATGACTTTCCCTCTTGAGGCCCCTCTAGGGGCTCTGTGTTCACCCCTGACCTAGCTTTGAATCCGCCTTTGATCCTTGATCAGGACTCTGAATTCCTTTTCCTGCTTGTTTTGTATCCAGGAGGAAAGATTTGTGATGCAGCTTTTAAGGCTACTGCTGGGCCTCGTTCCATAAACATGACTGTTTCCTGTGGAGTAGGATTTTCAGCACCCCTGCCTTTCTTATGCAATTCCCTTTAGGGCAGAAATTCCCTAGAAGGCCCACAGCCTCCTCCCTGGCTTGGCCTGATGGATCCCGGGTGAGCTCTACTTTGCCAGGATAAGGGACCATAATCTTGGTCAGTGAGTGACCTCACACTGTCCCTTGCTGTCCAAGGTGACTTCTGAGCCCATGTCATTCTGTGGTCCATGGTCTTGGACAATCTTCCAGTTTACACACTAAGTGTTGGTGTTACCAACTCGTCCAAATGGGGCAACTGGGCCCGAGACCTTAAAGTGTGTCGGCCTTGGGTGGTTGTGATTTTTTCCTCAATCGTGTGCTGTGGTTACATTACCACCACCTGCTGGGGTGGGAACACTGTTTGGAGCTTTGAAAGATGAGGCAGGACAGGGGTGTGGGGGGCTCCAGCAGGGAATGCCATGGAACTGATGATCCATGGAGGTGCATGAGCACAGTCTTACCAATTAAAATACTGAAATGCTTCCCATCTGGTGGTGGTGTGGTGATCATTTCAATATACACTCAAACATTGAATCATTACATTGTACCCCTGAAACTAATATAATTTTGTATGTCAACTTTACCTCAATAAAAAAAAAAACACAACAGACAAAACAATTTTAATATTATAAATGAGTTCAGTGAATCCCTGAAAGTGCCCCATTCCCATATGGAAGTTACAAGAAGCAGAGAGGATGAAGTAAATGGAAGAAAGTTGTATAAAACAGTATTCAAATTAAAATCGTTTAAGTTGCTATCAGCTCCTTGTGGCAAAGTTCTATGAGCACTGATCTTCTTTCACATTTTTCCGGGAAAAGCATATTTTCAGATCCAACCCATAATAGTTTCATCATTTCCTCTAATAAGACAATTTCAACTTAATAAATAAAACCAAAGGTATCCCTTATGTATGAATAAAATTAGTGAACTCTACAGAGAAAAGAGCATATTTGCACAATCTCAATAATGGAAACAGAAGAACTGAATGATGGTAAAGTCTCATTCAAGCTTATCTTTGAAAGCCAGTAAGACCAGGCTGTCTTTTCAAGGATGTGTGTAGAGCTGTTAGCCTTGAAAGATAGAAATAGTGGCCTCCTCTGGAGCAAAGGGCAGGCTTGCTTACTACCCAGTATAATACAAATAACACACCCCCAAGGCAATGTTTAGCAGACATCCTGCCCGTTATCAAAGATTTGAGTTCCTTAGGCTCTGAGATCTTGCAACCCTCTGCATGTCACCTGCCCCACACTGTATCACACTGTAGGAAGTGAGATTCAGTGAACCGGTGCAAATGCTGATACTCTGGCCACTGCTATTGCTGTGTCATTAAGTTCTTTGTCTCTGACCCATGGGTATCGTGTCTTTTGCCATCATCTATAAGACCATGGTAGGCTGACATTAGCTAGCAGGTAAGGTAAAATATCAGACCTTTCACAGTTCCCGTCAAGCCCTTAAAGTAACTAGTAGTCTTAGGAACAGAGAGCTATCCAGAACAATATGCATGGATGGTCTTCATAGAAGACTTCATGCAACCAAAACTAATAAGTCTCTCTGATCTCTTTTATTTCTACCCCAATTAGAAGGAAAGGCACCAAGCTATTACAGAACTAGGGATTATGAAAGCCACCTGGAGACCTAGTGACCAGAAACTTCCCATGGGGAGCAAAGACAGATGGGCATATTTCCAAAATGGACCCATATGCCTCCCTATCATCCAAAAGACAGTACATTATCTTAATTTATGATGATTTGAGTCATTAAAATCTTGTGATGGGCCAAAGATAGATTTCTAAGAGGAGTGAGGCACATGGCAGTTGTAAGCAGAGTAATACATTTGGTGAAAATCATACGCTGAACTAAACTTAGTGTTCTAATCAATTATAAGCTACAACAAATTTAATTAGGTCAATTAAATGATATTTAATGGTATCCTTAATTATTACTCTGCAATAATGAACAAGAAACTCAGGTAGATAACTATAATTGGTCTTACTTTGAAACATGATAGTCAGGACTATTTGAGATAAGCTGGAGAGAAGGAAGGGTAGAAATAGATAAAAGTTAGCTGCTCTGAAGCCACTCTCAAGACTCCTGGATCTACATGTACCCCAGGAGATCGAGGCAGACGGCTGTGTACCTAGATCCTCCTGCACTGTGGTTCTCAGGGATGTCACAGGGCTGAAACAGCTTCCTGAATCGTGTTTACACGTCCATGTGTACAATACCTCTGACCATGGGGATGAACCACCATTCAATCATCCCTTACACCCCTCTAATTAACAATTAGATTTCAAAATCACTGTATCATTACATTATCATTTATTCCTCAAACCGGTGGGATGCGGAGCTAAAAGAGAATCAAATTTCAATGGCTTCTTTTCTTTGAAGGACTCGGATGTTCTTTCACACTTGGAATCGGGATTAGAAGATAAATCCATCAAATCAATGGAAAAAAACTTAAGAAATAGACAGAGGGATATTTCATACATATATACACAGTTTGCACTTTGGCAAAAATAGAGTTATATTTTAAAAAATTAGAAATTTTTGAAATTTTATAGATATTAAATACTTTGTTCTGCTTATACTCCCTTTGGTTTACCAAATGAAACTCATTCTTTAATGGGCATTTCTAGCATTCAGTGCTAGTAACACCAGCTTTTTAAAATTCTTATATTTTCCAGGTCAAAGAACAAGAGCAGAGGTCATCAAAAGGTCAAGTCTAATCTACCTACAGATGTGGCAGGTTTAGCTATGGATGTTCAAGCCAGACATTGCCAGGAGAACCAGATCTCTTCACCCATAGGTGAGTTTTTACTAGTAATCACAGAGACTTAATGATATCAAAGGAAATTCTTTATTAAGAACTAAAGTTATAGATTCCTATCTTGGGTTCATTACTTTGAATTTTTGAAGCAAATCATATATATAGATTGGACCATGTTCAATTCTATGATCTTTAGAAGATGCAACCTACAGCTGAAGAGAAATAGATACAACATCAATATCTTATCCTCTCTGAAGGCCAACTGAGAGCCCCTGGAGTCAGAAGTTTTCAAGACAAGAAAAATTCATCCTCCTGAACAGAAAGAGTAGAGGCTATTCAAAGATACAACTTTAAATTTTTAACATGACTTGTTAGAATGTGATGGAGCGAGCATAATATGTTCTAAGTTTCATAATTTTTCTCCAGAATACTGAGATGGATGAGCTTGAAGTCCAGTTTCCCCATAAATGTCATTATTCAGTGATAAAATTAATTTCCCTATAAAATAATTCCCATAAAAATGTTAAAAATGTATCATAGTCTCTGACTAAAAGGAAAGGAAGCAAATTGAGCAATTGAATACCAGTTTAATAAATTCCATACAAGGATCTTATTGCAGCATTATGTATAATAGTGAAACTGGATGTAATCCTGTTTCTATCAAAGAAGATATAAACAGATCATGGTATACCTATTCTTTGGAATACCTCTAAAACTTCTAAAAAAGTAAGTTAGAGTGATGTGTACTGATAAGGAGAGAGGTCTATGATATATGGTTTGGGAAACAGCAAATTGCAAAACGATGTCATTATGTAATTTGTGTTTAAAAAAAAACTTTGTGTATATATAAATTCATAGGAAATTTCCAGAAGAATAAGCCGCAACCTCTTAACAATAGTTCATTCTGAGTAGGGGAGTGAGTTTGCAGAGAAGGAAGGTTTCACTTTACTCTACATAGATCAGTATAATTTGACTTTTATTACAGTGTGTATTTGTTTCATAATTAGAAAAATGAGTGATGTGACCGTTTGGTGCAGGGCAACAGTATTATGTTCACCAGTCTCTGTTCTCTATGTTACTGCACAGCATGGACTGTAGGAGAAAGCCCAGAGGAGCAATGAAGACAAAGAAGACATGACACCTGCAAAAAGTCAGTGGAGTATTTCTACATAAGAAACATTCCAGGTGAGTTACAGTCAGTATCTTCCACTGCTCCAGCTCTCGCAATGAACCTAGAACCTGCCCAGGGTAAGCCGGAAGACCACACCCCGCTAGTCCACTCCCTGCCCGGAGCCGGTTTGTGCAGGGTGACTGCCATCAAGCAGACAATGGACTCAGGGTGCAGTGTGTGCCTTTGGGGAGGCTGGCAGAGAGGCACAAAGTGGAACACCAGCTAAGTGCACACACCTGAGAGGCGGAATTCCAGGTGGAGACTCAAAATGTACTAAGAAACTGTGTGAAGTGAAGGAAGCTACTCGACCTCTCTGATCCTCAGTGTCCCCTCCTGTAAAATGGGGATCACAGGCCTACTTCATAGAGCTGTTGGGGAAGATACATAAAAGTTCCTGTGACAGGCAGTGTCCACATTATTAACAAAGTCATATTCGACTTCCAAATAATTGATGAAAAGTATAATGTTAATGAAACCAAAGACGAGCTACCCAGCTTCAGAAGCAGCACCAGCAGCATGAGAATGAGAGGAACTCCAAGAAAGCAGGGTTCTTCACAGCTCCACTGGAGAGGACGAACACGGGGTACACCAGGTACACTGTTGTACAGTGACTCGTGTAGTGAGGGTGGGTCCCTAAAGACACTGTGAAATACAGTTACACACAGTGGCTCCTAGGAAACAATTACAAAGCAATCAACGCAGCAGTTAGGAATGGGCAATAGGCGAGCAGAGGAGGGTCAGAGCCACAAAATCTGACAGAAAACACTGAACCACGAGCTCCCAGCTCTGTCAACGGCTGCAGTAGTTGCACCAGGAGATCAAACGTCTGAGACAGCCATTGTGGGGACTGCTGGGAGCACAGTGGTCACTGCAGCCACACCCCAACAGCAGTTGCATCGGAGCACACAGACCCAGAGACTTTCCTCTCCATTAATCCTTGTTTTAAGATGATGAATATCCTCATGTTACAATGTCTCCTTCCAACACTTGTGGACGAGTGTCATCAGAACCCCCTGAAGAGGGGACAGGCCAGAGTAGGATGGAACACTGGGGGCTGGGGGAGCTGCGCTGCACTTGACCACACGGACTATCACCCGGGTCTATTGAACACAAGAGAAGAACCCGAGGATGTGGTCTAAAGAGAATTCCCCATCTTGCCACATTCAGAGACACTGCAGAGTTTCTCACCCGTTCTTTACAAAAATGTTAAAGAATTCGTGTCGTTAATCATAAAGAGGCAAATTCTTGACATAATTACAGAGTCCAGTTTCCAGGAGCAGATTTTTCAGTTGTTTTGATAATATCCCACATTCAGGAATCAGAAATGTAACCTATTGGGGTGTGTAATATAAACAAGGACTTTTTTTCATGTAGATCAACACCCAGATTTTTAGAGAGGACATAAATCGTGAAAGCTGCTAATCATTCCTCTACAGGTTTCAATAAGACTTTTAAGTTAATTTACCAATCTCAGGAAAAGAGAACTTGGCAATTCAAATTTTTTGTTTCTGCATTCAAGCGTACAGTACAGCCAACAGAATGAGCATAAAAAAAATTAACAAGAAGTTCTTGCTTGCATTTCATCTTTTTCAAATAAGCAGGATATTTTATGTTCTGTTCCTTTCACTACTCTAATCAATTTTTAAAGAATACGGTACATCTGACTATCCCTAGGCGTGTTTATCCAGGAACCTTGCCAGAATCCAAAACGGAATTGTTAATGCTGATGAGTTTCAAATGCTGCACAAGTGCTGTCTACCTTGAACATCCCTTACCCAAAGCTGGACCACTGTTCTCTTCCTGAGGGATCAGAGTCTCCAGCCGTGTCCCTGAGAGACTGGTCACTCAGGCCTCAGCTGAGATTAGGTGATCAATCTAAAGGGAAAAATTGTTAAGCTATTATCATCTTAAGGATGTTGTTTCGGAGTCCTCTGCACTGGAATGTGTTGGTGAAAATGACCTAATAGATACTTGCCTGGGAATGAGGTTGTTCCCCTCTGCTCTTAATGGATCCTGGGGAAACCAGTGATTAACCTCACAGATGTCTCAACTTCCACATCTGTGAAAAAGGCAAGAAACAGCCAATGTTACCAAGCTGAAAAGCTCTTAAGTTGTGCTTGCAAGAGGGACCACAAGGGCAAATGTCTCCCAAAAGCTGATGAAATGATGGCACTTTGGCTGGAGAAGACAGAGGGCAGCAGGCAAAGTGGAAAGTTTCTGGGATGTCAAACCAGTTCCTATAAGCAGTTTAGAGAAGCACTTGAACCTGGACTAGGTAGGAGGCTATGAAAAGACCCACAGGCACACAGGTGGGAGGAGGATTCAAGCAATAGGGGGAGGCCGTGGGGAAGAGGTGCGAGTCAGGTTTCAATTTTGGACAAAACCAGTTGCATGCTGCAGGCCAGCAGTTGCCATGCAGCTGCCATGCCTTCCTAACTCTCTGGTCCCCCTCGTCTCGTCACATCCCTCCAAGACTCAGTCAACGTGGAGCGGGTGCAGGACCAGAGTCCACAGCCAACGGCGGTTTGGCCCTCGACAAAGCTCACACCGCCCTGCTCCTACCCCCAGGCCTAGGCACCGCCCCATGCCCAGAGCATCCTGAGAGTTGTAGTCCTGCAGCCCTACAGGTTGCCAGCTAGGAGCAGTTAAGAGACGAAAGCTCCTAGCATGCACAGTTTGTGGCCCCCACTCTCGCCTTGTTCCTCCGGCCCTGGGCCCCACCCCTCTGCTTCTCCACCCCACCCTCTACCCCACCTCTTCTCTATACCACGCCTACTCTCCATGCCCTGCCCACCCACCAGAGTTTTCATAGTGTGGTTGGGCTGCATCCATTAAGGCTGGTACTCAGGTAGGGGTGGGGCTCACCAGCCTGGTTATTGCTGAGGATGCTTGCAGCCCTGGTGGAAGCACCCTGGCCAGTATTTGAAATGTAAATTCAATATCTAAAATGGAAATACCGGGTGCCAGGCATCCTGGAATTTGCCTTTTCAAGGCCACCTGTCCTATCATCCCCTCCATCCCTCCAGGCTGCCATGATCCTCCCTCTGAACCCCATGGTCAGTGTCGCTGCAGAGATCCTCCCTTTGGACCCTGCTTGCCTGAAGGGCCCATACCTTGATCAGACGTCTTAGAACGACTGCCCTTAGCCATGTCATAAAAAGGAGAAAACATCATATTTGACAACCCCAATTCCTGCATTATACAGACAGGAAACTCAGGTGCACTTGTAAGTGACCCTTAAGCCACTTCATGGGACCACACGCATGCCCCTTCTCCCATACTGCACACAGGCTTGTTCACTGGATTTCCTTATCCCAGTGTGGACCTCTTGGCCTCATTAACACAGGCAACAACACTGAAACTTCCCATTGGTCCTCCCCACAATGTTAGGCAAGTTTGTGCAGGAAGGTAATATACAATTTCTGCTCTACTATAGGGCTGGCTTCTTGGGAACTAGTTTTAATATCCCTGTTTAAATATACCCTCAGAATCACAAAATAATTAAGCAAAATAATTTGTTGTTGTGGGGGGTTATGGTGGTAATTCTCTGAAGTCGTTTTTCCATTTAGCTTTTCTGATTGACTCCAAATACTACAGCACCACACGCTTCTCAGTTGCGTGGATGCACATCTCCACTTCTCTGCAGGGAGGACGAACAACAGCAGAATACCCGTGGCCTGACTTTCTGGAGCATCAGTATTACTACAAGATTTGGAAAAACCAAAGTTAGGTCATTTCCAAGGTAAAGAATTAAAAACTTAAAACTAAGATGAGGTGGGAAAATCACATGCCATTAATAATTGTCAGTAATCTGTGCCTGAAATGTCAGACTTTCTCTGAGAAAGAACTTGGAGACCATGTTTCCCATTGTTTTAAATAGGAAAAATTGGAAAGCATAGTAAATCTATCGAAAAACTCTAGCAATTTCCTCACTCACATTATGGCACCTAGACATAAGTTCCGAACATCAGGTGTTCCTCATTTTTTTCCTCATTCAACCCAGTCCCACAGGTCTTGAGTGCATGCTGTGAACACGGCATTGTGCTAGGTGTCAAGGCCTTGGTAAGCATTGTGGTGGGGGTGGACCTTGCTGGAAAAAGCATCATAAAACCTCAAAGCCATGCCACTTACCAAATTGAGGCAAAAATGGAAAGACCTAGGGGCCAACGCAAGGATGAGGGCATTAATAGACACTTGGAAGTATTAAAATCCATCTAATGGTGTCATAAGTGAATGTGTTCCACTTTAAAACAAAACACTGCTGTTATTCTTAGATATTGAGTTAGTATCTTTGTGCAAATATGCAGGATTTAAAATGGTTATTGATTTATAACATGTGTACAGAAATATATGCAGAAGTCATCCATGTAAATCTCAAAGAATTATTACAAAGTGAACACACTTGTGTGACCAACAACTAGCACCAGCTTCACTCAGGTCCCAGCAATCCCTTTCTCCTTCCTTCCTCCCCAAAGGTAACTGATATCTTACCAGCAAACACTGTATATCGAGTTTGTCTTCTTATACAAGTGTTTTATCACAGAACAATTTAAACAATATACAAAATAAACAAAATAGCATGGTAGGCCTGTCACCCAGCTTCAACAACTACTAATCATCTGCCATTTTGGTTTCATCCACACTCCATCCCATTTCCACCTCACTTTATTATTTTTTTAGTACTTTGTGTGTGTGGGGGGGAGTAAGACGTACAACAGTGAAAGGCACAAATCTCAACCGTACAGTTTTGACAAATAAACATGCCCATGTAGCTTTCATCCCTTTAAGAATAGAATATTTCCATCACCCCCAGAAAACTCCTTCCTGTTCCTTCCCAGGCAATTTTTTCGTTCCCCCGAGGCAACCCTTGTTCTGGTTTTTTCAGCATAGATTCATCTTGGCTGAAATCATCCCACGTGTATTGTTTTCTGTCCAGCTTGTCTCCCTCTGCACGAGGTTGATAAGTGTCTTTCAGCATGTGTGTGTCAGCGTTTGCTCTTCAGCACGGCTGAGGGCGATCTGCTCTGTGGATCCCCTGCAGTGCGCTCATCTTCCTCCTGGGGACGTGCAGGTCATCTCCTGTGAACAGTCTTGTACAAACTTTTTTGGTATGCTGTTTAATTCCTTTATTAGCATTTAAGTCACACACCTTTGCATTTTTTAGTGGTTGGTCCAGATTACAATATGCATCTTTAACATATCACAGCCTACCTAGCTTAATAGTTCACCAATTTAATCAATGTAAATATGGAAGCCTTGCTACAGAACAGTTCCATCTACCTCTGTCTGTCCTTTGTGCTATTACTGTCATAAATTTTACAATTACCCATGTTATAAATCCCACAATACAGTGTTATAATTTTTGCTTTAAATAGTCATAGGTCTTTTAGAGAAATTAAGATAAAAAAGTTAAGTATTTGGAAGGAAATGCTTTGAAACTCTGCAAATGTACTGTCTCTTCTTTAAGTTTCATCCACAGTTTTTGCATTCACCAGTCAGTCTTTTCCACAGTAATTATTACTGTGGTGTTCTAGTGGCGATTTTCTATTTCATGCTATCCAGCCGCATTTATTATTTGGAATTCTGGGAGGAAGATTCCCTGCCCTCCCTCTCCCTTTCTTCCTCCTTTCTTTCTCTCTTTTTCTCATTCTTTTTTTCCCCTTTTTCCTTTATTCCTTTCCTTCCTTTCTTATTTAATCTTTTTTATATCAGTATAGCCTCGTGGATATTTATTTTGTTCTCTGGGTAATAATCCAATGCTACCATTATTTATTTTGTTGCTCACAGTTTTCCAGCTTGAGCCATTGGGAAGTCTTTCAGATTGATTCCTTTTAACACGTCCCATCATTTTCTGTGTTTTTTTTTTAATTGACTTTCTTACTTTCTGGCACTACAAGATGATCCAGGCTCATCTTGTATTTTCCATCTCCAGCCCTAGAATTAGCCATTTCTCCAAGAAAACCTGGTTCTTTTTATTTGAGAATGATATTTAGAAAACAAGATCTGGGAGCGAGGTGTGCTTATTAATACTAGAGTGTCACTGCTTCTAGACCCTCTCAGCAGAGTTTGGAAATGTATGTATGAATATAAACTCAGGTATACACATCTATCTATCAATCTATCAATCTATCTATCAATCTATCTATTTGGTAGACATATTAAAAGTGACATGGATTCATACTGATACTTCCAACTCCAATCCAGCACCACAGAGTTTATTCTAGCATTCTCCTTTTGTTTATTTGTAATTTCTTTCACCAACAGTGAGAAACTTAACTCCAATTACCTATAATATATTTACTAATGTGTCAACTACTTTCAGAATTGCTAATCCATACCCTTATGAAAAACAAATTCACCACCTAGAGTACAGTGTTTGGGTCCAGTACTTTAGTTTTACAGCATCCCATCAAAACACTGTCTTCCAAAGTTACTTAGGTCGGGACATTTCATCCCCACCCCTTCAGTGTGGTTTTGTCACATGCTTGTAATACAGTGGGATTCATTTTTCACTGCATTCTATCTGGGTTCCCCAGCATCCTGATTGATTTTTAAAATTTGCAGAGTAAAATTCACTCTTTTCGGTGTACAGTTCTATGGGTTTTGACTTCATGGTAATGTATCCATGTCCACAGTACTATACAGAGTTGTTTTTTTCACCTCCAAAATTCTCTCATGCTATCCCTTTGTATTCAACCCCTTCCCCTACTCCATCCCTTGGCAACCACTGATCATTTTCCATCCTTGTAATTCAACCTTTCTAGAAAGTCATATAAATGGAATCATATACTGTACAGCCTTTTGAATCGGGCTTCCTTCACTTAGAGAAATGTATCCAAGATCCATCTATGTTGTTGTGTGAATCAAGTGTTTATCCTGGGGCTGGCCCCATGGCTTAGTGGTTGAGTGCGTGCGCTTTGCTACTGGCAGGCCAGGTTCAGATTCAGGGCACACACCAATGCACTGTTTCTCCTGCCATGCTGAGGCCACGTCCCACATACAACAACTAGATGGGTGTGCAACTATGACATACAACTATCTACTGGGGTTTTGGGGGGAAAAGGAGGACGATTGGCAATGGATGTTAACTCAGAGCCGGTCTTCCTCAGCAAAAAGAGGAGGATTGGCATGGATGTTAGCTCAGGGCTTATTTTCCTCACAAAAAATAAAAAGAGTTTATCCTTTTTATTGCCAAGTAGTATTCTAATGTCCCAGTGTCCACAGTTTCTTTCCCCATTCACCTGATGAAGGACATTTAGTTTATTTCCAGCTTGTGGCAATTATGAATAAAATGGCTATCAATATTCACACAAAGATTTTTGTTTAAACATTAGTTTTCAATTTGCGTCAGTAAATACCTAGGAGTGGGATATCTGAGTCATATAATAAGTGTATGTTTAACTTTATAAGAACCTGCTCATCTGTTTTCTGAATGCAACTATCATGTTGCATTCCCAGTTCTAATTGCTCCTACTCCTCACCAGCATGTGGTATTTGCAATTTTATTTTTTATTTCAGCCAGCAAATAGTTGTGTGGTATTTTATTGTGGCTTCTGTTTCCATTTTGAAAGTGAGTTCTGCTAAATATAGAATCCTGTGTTGACTTTTGGGTTTTCTTTCTGCATTTGAAAGATGTAATTTCGTTGTTGAGTTGTCTCTTTTGTTTTTGATAATATATCATCCATCATTCACATTATTTCTCCCTGTATGTAATGTCTTCCCCTGTATATCTATATTTCCCTGACTGCTTTCAAGATTTTCTTTTTATCTTTGGAATTTAGTAGCTTGACTATCATGTACCTAAGTAGGGTTTTATTTTATATTTTATTTTGTGGGTTTGCTGACTTTCTTGGATCTAAAATTTTAGATTTTCCACCAAATTTTTGAAATTTTATGCTATTACTTATTGATTTGCATTTCTGCCTCATTTAATTTTTCTGTCTCTCTCCTCTCTGCTTGGGACTCAATCATCTCACAGGTCATAAGGCTCTCTTCACTTTTCTTCAAGATTTTTACATTCTTTTCTTCAGACTGGATAATTTCTATTGCTCTATCTTCATGTTTCTTCTACTGTTTCTAATCTATTGGTAAACTCAAAAGTATTTTTTTTTATTTCATCTTCTTATTTGGTTCTTTTTTGTAATTTCCACTTCTCTGCTGAGTTTCCACTTCTGTTCATTCATTATGGGAATATTTTTCTTTACCACCATGATCATCTTTAGAATACCTGCTTTCTTATCCTTGTCTGCTAATTGCAACACCTTGGGGATAGTTTCTACTGCCTGCTTTTGGTCATATATGGATTATATTTTCCTATCTCTTCAAATCTCATGAGTCTTTTAAATTATGTACTGGAAATCATGAAAGATAGTTATAGAGACTCTGGATTCTATTGTATTCCTTTGAAGAGTGTTGTTATTTTTCTAGCAGGGAGTTAACTTGGCTGGACTGAAACTCCAATCCTATCTCATTTACAGTGGGCATAGCTGAAATCCTCATTCAGTTCTTTCATCTTCCAACTGCTGTTTTTACACTAGGCCCTCGGTGGCCTACACTGCATGTGTGTTGTTCAAAGATCTGCCAATTTGGTGTGTGTGGGGGGGAGACTTACATGCATATTTTGAGATTTTCCTCTTTGTGGCTCCCTCCATTCCAGAATTTCTCCCAGAACTTTCCAGCTACTCTGTCAGCCCCAAAATATATCCTCTAACATTACAAGTAAGACTGTAGTTTTTCCACAGTCTGGGCCAAGTACAGATTTCGGAATGCTTTGAGGCAAAAGACTCAAGCTTGCAAATAGCTCCTGGTGCAATTCCCATCATTTAAGGGAAGACTCCCTCTCAGTTCTGCTTGCTTTTGGAAGTGATTTATACCTACACACATATACACATTTATTGTATCTGTATTACATATAAATACATGAGTCTGTATAAGTATATATAATGATTTACGCAGATTTTATCATTGTTATCTGTGAGAGTGTTAGTTCAACAAGCTACTCCACCATTACTGGAAGCCAGACCTCTGTTTTGTTCCTTTCTTGGATTTTATATAAATGGAATTATAAAATATATAGCCTTTTGAATATAATCTCTTTTATACAGCATTATGGTTGTGATATTCATCCATGCTATTGCATGTAGCTAGTGTTTGTTCATTTGTTGAAAATAATTAATTTTTAATGGTCATAAAATATCATAACATAAAATTTTAACCATTTTTAAGTGTACAGTTCAGCGACATTCAATACATTCACATAATTGTGTAGCCATAACCTCCAACCATCCACAGAACTATTTTCACCTTGCATTGAAACTTTGTGCCCATTAAGCAACAACTCCCTGTTATCCCTCCCTCTTGCCCACCATTCTCTTTTCCATCCCTATAAATTTGACTACTTTAAGTACCTTATATGTGTGGAATCATATAGTATTTTTCCTTTTGTGACTGGCTTTATTTCACTTAGCATAAAGTCCACAAGGTTCATCCATGTCATAACATGTGTCAGAATTCCTTCCTTTTAAGGGTGAATAGTATTCCACGATGTGTATACACCACACTTTTTTTGTGAATTCATCCGTTGATGGACACCTGGCTTGCTTCCAGCTTCTGGTTATTTTGAATAATGCTATGAATAACACAGGAGTATGTATACGTCTTTATACTTCTGCGTTCAGTTCTTTTGGGTGTATTCCCATAAATGGTGCTTTCAGATTCATTTTCTCACATGTAGGAGGGTTCTGCACACCTCCAACAAGCAATTCTTGGAATGTCATCTGGTCGCTAGATAATTCAACTCAATTTGATGCTGTCAACCCAGAGATACATCAGATTCCACAGGTTGAGGGCTCAGTCCCATAAGTCTGCACACCCACCTAACCTCACCTCAACTTCAGATGCCAGTTACAAGCCCAAGTTTTACCTGTACTTCTGACTGACTGGCTATAAACCAGAGGTTCCCACAACCTCCTCCTTGGGTTTGATTAATTTGCTAGAGTGGCTCACAAAACTCAGAAAAACATTTACTAGATCACCAGTTTATTATAAAACGATATAATTGTGAGAAGGGGCACAGATCTTTCATGTCATATCCAGATGCACCACTCTCCAAGCACTCCTTGTCATTGCCAACCTGGAAGCTCTCTGAACAACCTTCTACTGGGATTTTTATGGAGGCTCCCTCACATAGGCATGATCAATTATTAACTCAGTTTCCAGCCACTCTCCTCTCTCTGGAGGATAAGGGGTAGTGCTAAAAATTCCAAGCTTCTAATCAGGGTTTGGTCTTTCTGGTGACCAACCCCCATCCAGGAGCCATTTAGGAACTCACCCAGAGTTGCCTCAATAGAACAAAAGATTCTCCTAGTATTCTTATCACTGGGTAAATTACAAGGGTTTTAGGAACTCTGTGCCAAGAACTGGAGGCAGAGGCCAATAAATATGTTTTTTATTATTTCAGAACCCATAAGTGGAATTTCTAGATCATATAGTAATTCTATTTTTAATTTTTGAATGAACTGCCATACTGTTTTCCACAGTTTTATATTCTCACCATCAGAGCACAAGGGTTCCAATTTCTCAACATCCTTGCCAACACTTGTTATTTTCTGATTTTGTGATGGTAATTATCTTAATGGGTGTGAAGAGGTATCTCATTGTGGTTTTATTTTGCATTTTCCTGATACTTAGTGATGTTGAGCATCTTTTCTTGTGTTTCCTGGTCATTTTATATCTTCTTGGAGAAATGTCCATTCAATTTCAATTTGCATTTTTAAATTGGGTTGCTTTTTTATTTTTGAGTTGTAGGAGTTATTTATTCTAGATATTAATTCCTTATCAGATATGTGATTCGCAAATATTTTCAACCATTCCATGGTTTCCCTTTTTACTCTGTTGATAGTATCTTCTGATACAGAAAACTTTTGCATTTTGATGAAGTTCAATTTGTTATTTTTTTTGTTACTTATGTCTTTGGTGTCATATTAAAGGAATCATTGTCGGCAATGTCATTTGGACCCAAATTTTGGAACCGAAAACACAGGTTTTACCCTGTGTTTTCTTCTAAGGATTTTATAACTTCAAGTCTAACATTTATATCTTTGATCCATTTTGAGTTAATTTTTGTATATGGTGTAAGATAAGGGTCCAACTCATTCTTTTGCATGTGGGTGTCCAATTATCCAGCACCATTTGGTACAAACTTATCCTTTCTCCAATGAATGGTCTTTGCACCCTTGTCAAAAATCATTTGACCATATATGCAAAGGTTTATTTCAGGGCTCTCTGTACTATTTCCTTAGTATATTGTGTGTAGTTATGCCAGTACCACACTGTTTTGATTACTTTGTAGTAAGTTTTGAAATCAGGAAGTGTGAGTTCTCTAACTTTGTTCTTCTTTTTCTAGATTGTTTTAGCGATTTAGGGTCCCTTGAGAGTCCATATGAATTTTAGGATAGATTTTTCTATTTTTGCAAAAAATCATTGGAATTTTTACCTCCTTGAGTAAGTCGATTCTTAAGTATTTTATTCTTTTTGATGTTATTGTAAATAAAAATGTAAAGTTTGTAAATTTCCTTTTCAGATTATTTATTATTAATGTATAGAAGAACAAGTAATTTTTGTATGTGGATTTTGTGTCTCATTACTCTGCAGAATTTATTAGTTTTTACAATGTTTTTGTGGAATTTTTAGGGATTTCAACATATAAGATATTATGTGTAAACAAATATAATATTTCTTCTTCCTTTCCAATTTGGATGCTCTTTCTTTTTATTGCCTAATTGCTTTGGCTAGAACGTCTAATACCGTGTTGAAAAGTGGTGGTGAAAGTGGGCCTTCTTGCCTTTTTCCTGATGTTAGAGGAAAAGCTTTCAGTCTTTCACCATTGAATATGATGTTCTCTGTGGATTTCTATATATGGCTTTTATTTTGTTGAAGTAGCTTCCTTTTACTCTGAGGGTTTTCTAGTGTTTTTAACATGAAAGCATGTTTAGTTTCGTCAAACGCTTTTTCTGCATCCATCGAGACGATCATGTGTTTTTTTCCTTCATTCTGTTAATGTGGTTTATTACATGGATTCATTTTCATATATTGAAACATCCTTGCATTCCAGAAATTAATCCAACTTAAAAATGATGTATATCCTTTTAATATTCTTCTGGATTTGGTTTGTTAGTATTTATTATTTATAATGATACTATTTATAATATTTATTATTGAGGATTTTTGTATCAATATTTGTCAAAGATATTGACCTGTAGTTTTCTTTTCTCTTAGTGTCTTTGGCTTTGATATCAGGGTAGTGCTAACCACATAGGATGACTTTAGAAGTATTCTCTCCTCTTCAACTTTTGAGCGAGTTTGAAAAGAATTGGTGTTAGTTAATTGAAAAAAAGTCTTTGGGCCCAGGAATAAATTCAGCATAAAATAAATACAAATAAATATTTTTTAAAAATGTGAAAAAGTTTTCTTACTAAAAAAATTAAAAATGAAGCAAGTACATCACTTATCACTTTATTTCTAAAAAGTTTTTTTAACCTACTAGTAAGCATGAACAAATTGTTAGAATTAAAATGACTCGTGTTAATTTTCTTCATTGTAAATTTTCTGACATAATTATATGATGCCGTCATGTATGACATCTTTTATGAAAAAAATGGTCATTTTTTGTAGTATTTGAGAATATTATGAATTTTCCCAGTGGTCTCTGACAAAACTCTGATATGCAAAGTTATCTTTTCAACATATATGTCTTTACCAAATTAACAAACTCTGTCAGGTGCTAATTAATCAACTACTTTTCATATGATTCAGGTTCTCCATCACCAACTTCCTTAACCATCAGGAAATTCTACAACTTCTGCAAAATTAACAATTTTACCTTACACTCTATTTATCTCATGTGGTTTAAAACATCCAAAAATCATTGATAAACTGACCCTGCCCAAACTAAACCATGGTGAATTATAAAAGATGGTCACTGTTAAGTGGAGAGGGATTTCAGGTTGAACTTAATTTTATAAATGGTCAATTTATTACGGTGTATTGTCCTGTTATGTATTTTATTTCTTTTTTAAAGAAATGATAGTTGAGGGCACTTAGATAATAAGAAGTTGAGAAAATAAGGAACTCATATACTCTGTAAGCTTCAAATGTTTTCAAGCATAAGATACAATAAGAACTAAAAGTAAGAAATGGCAGAGGAAATAGAGATAAGGGGATGAAATTGCAAAACTGAATCTATAATAATATCTCAATGGCTACCGTTGTAGTGCCAAGAAAGTGGTGAAGTCAAAGAATTCATAAAGATGATAATAAACACACTACAAAGGAAAGAAACTGAAATTTTTATAGAGAGGATTTTTACAATGATATGACAGATAGAGAACAGGGAAGAGAAGTTGGAGTGAGAGACTATCTGCTTCTTAAATTATTTCCACTGTAGAGAACAAAAAACCAATTTGCTGAAATCTTTATTCCCCTCTATGACCCTATCTTCACCTGCAAAATCTCAGCCCTGAATCGATGTCAGAGTCGAGATTTTCCATCTCTGGGGAACAGAGCAATTAAGCTCATCTGAAACCTCAAGTGCCCAACCTGTGAAATATGGCCGACCATCCATTCTCACAGAGGAGCCAACTGGAGGTAGGATTTTTGGTTCTGAATTCAGCTAAACATCTTCAAAGAATTGTACCTGGTCTTCCTTATCCAGGGCTATCAGTGAAGTGCTGGCTGGCTTTCAGAGAAGAGCAATTCACAGTCAGCTGGGACATTTTCTGTTGAGCTCTCTAGAGAAGGCTGTGGGGTTTGTCAGTAAGAGATGATTTCTGTAAGAGTTATATTTTTTTTATTTTATTCAGAGGTTTATAAAGAAATTTACATGATAAGTATTATTATCAAGAAAAATGGTTGTGTATTCCTTGGTCATTTAAGCAAAATCTTCCTCTCAGAGCCTACCCATAGACAAAGCCAAGATTTAATCTGCAAGAGTCTGCCAGGCACTCTGTGGTCCATGGGAATCCCTCAAGTTGGCAGCCTGTTCCCTTGTGTCCTGTGCTGGTGTTCAATCTTCCATCTCTTCAGGGTACCACTAGACAGAGGCCTATCAGATCCTCAAGGGACTTGACATTTGAGAAATGTACTTTTCATTATCTTTATACTTCTACACTTTTCAAAAAACTCTCAGCATGTCCAGTAATTGTGCAGCAGTATACCCAACAGTAAGGTTCTCACCATTGAAAGTTGAAACAAATTTTGAAAAGGAAAAAGTGATCTTTGCAATTTTGTACAGATTAACACTGTAAGTAATATACTTTATATATTACCAATTTTGAGATTATTTGTATTTAAAAATACTGCTTCAAAACCTTAAATCATTGTAAGTGATAGAGTCTGATATCTGCTTTGGCTGAACCATTGTATACAATGTCAGCCATAATTCCTCTATTCCAATATAATCTTATATGTGGGTGGTAATTGTTAGTTCTTATAGATTGTTTGAACACATGCATATCACAAAATACAAGTGGCCATTAAAAATTAAAATGTTCACCAAATACAAGATTATCTGATACCCAAAAAAAGAAAACATTACTGTAACATTAAGGCTACAACTGTGAAAAAGGAAGCCAAGATACACTCAAGTCAAGCTTTTGTTCAAAAGTTAATTGGCTCCTCTTTGAAACTTTATCATGTTTATTATGTAAGCAAGATACTTTCAGAGACTAGAATATAGAAAGTGCTTATTGGTAAGTTAACATTGTGATCATTTATTTTGTAAATGTTAATATGAGAGATGTAATTCATTTTCTACTATATTCAGATTTTCAAGTTCTGCTAAATCTAAGGCCACATTACTGGCAAGTTGGGATACCTCTAGTCATATGAAAAACATGAATCCTACACGGAAGCATATAAACTCTCTATTCATCAGGATCTAAATTCTAAAACATTCTAAGCTTTTGGAAGAAACCAATCGTATTCCAAATTTACAGTAAGGCTGCATGTGCCATACAAGATCCTATAGGAAGAGAAATCCAGATTTTAAATAGAGGAGATTGTGCACAAAAATAAAGTACCTTTTCAAGTCTGAAAGGGGATTTCAAGAAAGAAGGGATTCTCAGAACATGTGGGAAGTGGTAAATAACTTAGCAAGGGCTCTCTAAAGGAAAACATATTGTGGACAAAAGAGCTTCACATGCAGAGAGCTAAAATGGCATCTCTGGAATCCTAACACTGAAACAGATGCAGAACTACTTTTTCCTAAAATTTAAAATGCATCTTATCCTCCAAACAAATACCACCTCCCTGCCTTGTGGCTTACCTGGGCATGGTGACGTGTTGGAATCATTTTTCTAATTCATTGGCTCTTAAACTTGATGGGCTCCAGAAGCACCTGGAGGCCTTGTTGAAACCCAGACTGTTGGGCCCTCAGAGTTTCCAGTTTAGCAGGTCTGCAGCAGCACCTGAGAATTTGCATTTCTACCCAGTTCCCAGGTGATGCTGATGCTGCTGGTCCAGGGACCCCACTTTGAGAACCACAGCCTAATTTAGACCCTATATATGGTTACCAAATCAATTATTTCATCCTTTGGCTGCCATTTTTCCTTTATCATATCAAAACCTTATCTCCGAATCTCCTCATCTAGCAATGGGTATACTTGGAGAGTTTAACAGCTGGTCCTCTCTTCCGGCTCAGTTCTCCCTCTTCCTCTCAATACTACATTCTCTTGCCAGGTAATTGTTTCTTAAACATCAGTGCATCATAGATCTTCCTTGCTCAAAAACTCATGTCTCTTATGCTGAGCACAAGACATTTTAAATTCTCTACTTGGCTCATAAGGTCTTTAATAGCCTTACTTTAATAGCAAAATGCAGACACCCTGTTCCCTACTCTGCCTGCTATAAAGGAGTATGTGAGGATTACATAAGATACAGTCAGTTCTTGTTATGCACAGTGTGACATTCTATAAAGTCACTGGGAACACTGAATCAGTGAATATGACCCACTGCTCCTACGGGAAATGCAGTGTTAGGTTCCTGCAAGCCTTAGTCACATTTTCTTCAACTGATCAATACATAGCCTTGTTCTCTGTGTGTTTCTCTTTAAAGTCACCTTATTTAATATATAGTTGATATATTAACATTGAACTTAGACTAACAGCACTGTACCTCGTGTCTCAAAGAAGCTTGTTGAACACACATACTTTCTCCATAAAGGCATGTCACAGCCTCTTGCCCTGAGGAACACCAGGGAGCATTGCAGCACTACACACGGGGGACATATTAAACAGCCAAGTCACCAACACAGGCACAGAAAGATAGCAAATGAGGCACTAAACGGACTGCAAGAAGGACACTTGTTTACAGTATGGGCTGAAACAACAGGGCAGAGCGTCACCTTGTTCCCCTCAGCTGGGAACGTGTACTTCGAGTGAATCAAATATTTCACCACTTTGTGCTTATCTGCAAATGGACATGAAAGCCCTGTGAGTATTGATTTGGGGGCTGCCAGTACATTTTAGCTAGTAGGCAATTGTGCAGACACAGAATCCACAAATAATGAGGATCAAATATATTATGAAAACACGTTTTCAAAACCAGAGTATCGTTCAGATATAAGAGCAATAATGATAACCCCACAGCTAACATGTTAATGCCTACTATGTTCCAGGAGCTCTTCTAAATACTTAACATAAGTTAATGCATTTACATCTCACTAAAACCCTATGAGACAGGAGCTCTCAGTAGCCCCATTTTATAGATGAGGAAACTAAGGCTCAGAGAGTAAACACTTTGCACAGGTTCCCCAGTTAAAAGCGGGATAACTGGGATTGGTGCCGAGACAAACTGGTCCAAATCTCACAGCCTCAACCACTATGGTAGGAACGTGAGCGAATTTTCTACCACTCCCCAAAAAACCCCTTCTGCTCCAGCCAGAGTTGTCTCCCACATACTTATTCACTCATGAAACATTTTCTGAGTGCCCCCAAGGTATCAGGTACTGTGTTCAGATACTGGAGGGACAAATAGAATGTCAACGCAAATAATCCATAAAAAATCTATAAAACCTAATTGGGGTGAGTTTATTATGAGTCAACCTTTGATGACCATATAGCCCGGGAGAATCTTTTCACAAAGAAATGGAGCACTCCAAATAAGTGGGGTGTACAGAGTGGTTATATGCCACCAAAGAGCATGTACCACATGTGATTGCAATGTCTCTTTTACAATAGCCACGACATTGACCTGTTGGCACCTGGATTGATGAACACTGTGGATATCAGATGTGCTGTCTCCATGGGCGTGGCTGTTGTCTCAAGTTGGGTTGTCACAGGATGAGCACAACAATCAAATCCTAGCCTAGGGAGAAATGTTTATCCTTAAGGAAATGTCAATGTGGTGAAGTGGCATTTACATCTTAAGGGCATTGCTTTTGTCTTTGGGACACGTTAATTGCTTAAAGCGGATATCTGGATGAACAGAAGCTACAGGCCCCTTTTGGGGAAAAAAAAAACAAGGTCAGGCCCAATTAGTTTTACACCAAATGGCTTCCTCATATGCTCCAATATATCCTATTGCTTGCCATTTATTTATCGTTTTCCCCCTTTTGATCTATAATCTTTTGATAGAAAACATTGATGATCAAAATATTGTCCCTTGGTGCCAGGGTGCTTGCCTTCTTCCCTGGGTTTATCATGTCCCTGGGTGCCAGGCTTTTTTTTTATCTCATCTATTTGTCTAGTTGTCCACGTTGTGGGGAATTAGTCGGATATTGTGGACAAGCAAAGAGGTATATATATATATAAAAATAGAGAAAGTATTTCATGGGTTTTGGATAATTTTAGGTTGTTGCACAAACATTGCATATGCGCCTTTTTAAAAATACTATAGCCCCTTATGTACATTGTGCACAATTATAGAACAAGTACGGTAACAATGATAATAATTTAACATTTTTTTAAAAGATTAGTTTACAATGAGATTTTAGGCATAGTCCTTATCAGAGAAGGATATTTGTCCAAGGTTATAAGATTGATTGGCCATCTCAAGTCGCCGAGCCATCATTACTCTATTTTGCATGACAGTCTTACAGCACTGAGTAAAGAAAACAACAATCAGTTTGAATATTATGATTAGTACAAGAATTCCAAGATGTAATAGAAATAGGACTTGCAATCCAGATCGAAAAAGGGAACCAATACCAGAAGGGAGCTCATGGTGCTCAGGGCAAGCTACCCCAGGAGGCACCACTCTGGTATGTGGATTATTTCGAGCTGAAGACAATAAGGACTCAGAGAACTCAGGAAGAATATTTGAATTTCCCCTCCCAAACTGCCTAAAGAATTTAAAACAAAAGATCTGTTTCAAGAAGGAGTTATTATCATGATGGCTGTAAAGATAATGTAGGATAGAGGTTACAATAGGAAAGGCACCAAGTCTCTTTTATCAAAAACTCTATCTCTCCCTGACCACATTATCTATAGATGACCCTGAGAAGAGTTGCCATGCAAACATTTGCATTTCTATCTCCATGTGAGTTGTCTTCTTACCCTCTGAGGTCCCAGACCACTACCCATCCCCAACACCTTCCTCACCTTTAGCTGCAATACTTAAGCGGACAGCTTAGACAGAGGGACAAGTTGCTCATTTCTGAGTTTCTCCCATGTATACATGTTATTAAACTTGGTTTTATTTTCTCCTGCTAACCTGTCTGGTTAATTATTTGGCCAGCCATAAGAACCTTAAAGAAAATGGCAGAGGGAGATTCTCTCTCTCTCCCGACAGTTTTGGCGCCCAATGTGGGGCCACACTGGCTGGCAAATTGCCTTCTCTGGCTGGAAGAACTGCCTTCTCCCTGGACTATTGCAGATGATGAGATACGGGAATGCCTGATGAAAGCCGGCGGAAGGTAAGACTTCTTACCACGTCAGCCACCAGGAATCTCTATCTGTGGAGTCTGGTGGAAGGAAGCGGTGAGAATTTTTTTCTCTTTCTAAATTTAGATTGGCAGGAGAAAATATTTGGGAAACTAGTTTCTTGTGCTTTTAATGACGTTGGTAAATTTGGTAGAGTACTCTTGGTTTTGATCTTGATCACTTTTCCTCCCAGAGATAGTCTCTGTTTTTCTCTTTTGTGTCTGTCTTTTGTATCATGTGTGATAAGAAGGAAATACCTTAGGGTAGAACGCAGGCATAGGCTCTATAAGCCTGCTCTCTGGGCCGTCCCCACAGACTGGTGAGTTTGCAAGTCTCACCAGACTGGCGTCTATTAAGACAAACTTTGCTGTGGGTTAATATGCACATGAAGTGAAGGCCATTGCCAAGGACATCTTGGAAGCCAAAATGGCCGCAAATTTGGTGGGCACGAGTCGAGCAGTTAAGAGCCATTAGGGCACTTGCCACTTTCAGAAGACTCCCATGACAGGATAAGTTGGGTCACGGAATGGGGTAGATGACTCAGGTCCCTCGCCAACTCCAAGAAAATGTCCGTGCAATGGCAAGGTACTCTGTAAAGCACACAGTCCCTAACCCCATGGCACTTCCCCCCCAGGTATTATTCTGGCTCCAAGAGACCTAAGGAGTGGCTAAAGCTGTCATTGTGCACATAAGAAAAAAACCGGATGAGGTTTTCTCTTCTGTCTTGTTCTGTGTCCTGAGAAAACTTGGCTTTGTGACCAGTGAGAATCTTCTCCTTGGTCTCCACCATACAGAAGGTGCATTTACCAGCGTGCCCCTTGGTGGCCAGTCGAGTAGGCTGGGGTTCTGAACTGTCTCTTTGTCTGGCTGTGCCAACCTTTCTGGGGAGTTTGTCATAAAGGGCCCAGTCCATAAGGGCTTTTGTTGTCTTAACCTTCGTTGCTTGTTAGTGCTGGAAAAATCACATCCCAATATCACCTGCCCCGTGTCACAGATTAGCGGGTCTGTGACTGGAGGCGTCCCACACTATTGTGGGAGACCTGAGACACCGTTTTCACTACACCATCCTTACCGCCTGTGCAATGAAGGTCTTTATTTTCTCTGAATATCTTTGGGAGTGAATTCTGTGGATCATGGGGGCTACATCATCTGCGCCCTCACCAGGGATGCCTCTTGCGTCCAAGGTAAAGATTTACTCTAAGCGTGGAAAGTTACTTCTAGATCTTTCCTTAAAAAGGCTTATTGGATTGAGTCACTATTAGAATAAATATACAAATGAAGATCCTACTCATCAATGGCCAGACACAGATCCTTTGAGTTAGGAAAATTTCTAAATTGGGGGACAAAAGAATGTTTTCAGAGCTCTCACACAATTGTTTAATTGGTACACAAAAATGGGCCAGAAAAAGGAAGGGAAAAATTTGAATAGCCTTAAGACCTCGACTCAGGCTACAATTGAATTAAGAACATGTAAACGTGTAAATATTGATAAGATTATAAAGGTTGGAAAGTTTGAGCTAATTTTATATAAAGAGGTTACATCAACTTTGCCTGAGTATGTTTTAAAATGTGTGGCTGGGGGGCCGGCCCCGTGGCTCAGCGGTTAATTGCACACTCTCCGCTTCCGGCAGCCGGGGTTCGGTTCCCGGGTGCACACCGAGGCACCGCTTCTCTGCCCATGCTGACGCAGCGTCCCACATACAGCAACTAGAAGGATGTGCAACTATGACATACAACTGTCTGCTGGGGCTTTGGGGAAAAAAAGAAGGAGGACTGGCAATAGATGTTAGCTCAGAGCCGGTCTTCCTCAGGAAAAAAAGGCGGATTAGCATGGATGTTAGCTCAAGGCTGATCTTCCTCAGAAAAATAAATAAATAAAATATAAAATAAAATAAAATAAATAAAATAAAATAATAAAATAAAATAAAATAAATAAAATAAAATAAAATGTCTGACTGGGAATGCTTCCCTTGTCCAAAATTATAAGACCAAGACCTATTGATAAAAATCTTAATGATAACTATGTTTAAAGGTATAAGAGTTGATGAAATTTTGTAGAAAAAACCGATGTTATTTCTATTACAGAACTGGTTAACAAAAATAGTAATTTAAATGATGGCTAATTTTATCTGAAGTCTTATGAAGTCTTGTAGGCAATCTAAATAATTATTGGGAATAAGTAAATAATTGTGAAAAAGATGAATGTTGGATGAACTTTAAACAATAATTTTGTCTTATGGTGGTTACAGCTTCCAAACTCTTTTTGGTGACTTAAAACTTTAGAGTTTTGCTAAATTTTATGATAAAAATACTCTGTGTCATCATTTCCAAACAACATAATATGTTAGACATTGATTGCTAAATGTACATTTGTCTACTTTTGGCTTTTCATTACAGGAAAACTAAAAGGTGTTTTGGGTCTATTGGTAAACATGTGTTTTATTAAAAGTTGTACTAGAAAGTAACATATTTCTAGAAGTTATGAAGTGTTTATAAATTTTCCAAGCCACAAGATACCAATGTAAAAGAATGTTTATAATTGTTTACTTAGTTTTTACTTACAAATTAAGGTTTCTAAAGGTTAAAATTTCTAATTAATATATGTGATTGAGGCTACTAAAAATTAAGAAAAATATATCTGTGTACAGGGAAAATAAGATATATAAAAAAGGTACAAAGAATGAAAATACTTTGATTGATTAAGAAAGGTAAATTTGTCCTCAAGTACTAGGAGGGAAAAGAAAGATATAAGACAAATTCTGAAGGTAAAAAGGAAGTTATAGAAAGTTTATGGAAGAGGAATTCTGGAAAAAGAGTTTTATGCATGGTCAAGTTGGCTAAGATTAAAAGGAATTTAATTAAGTAAATGAGTTTTAATAGCAGAAGTAAGCTGGTGCAAAATTAAAATTTGGTCTTCTGTCTCTTAAAAGGATAATTTGCTTAAACATGATAAAGAGGATACAAAAGATTTTTCTTTACCTCTGAGTAAGTCTACCTAAAAGACAGAAAATCTATGTTTTGTTAAAATAATTTCCTGTGTTCAAAAGACTGAGGTCTCTCTATTGAGGCTTTTTGGACTGTTAATGCTCTGTTTGCTTTAACTTTTTATATTTTTGACAAGATCCCCAAAATTCATATCATAATTAAAGTCTTTTTTTTTACTTTTTTTTCTTTGAGAATTTTCAAAGTGCCCTGGAATTTCTCAAAGATATTTGCTCTCTTCCTATAAGGAGGAAGATACTAAACTTATGGGGTTTATTCAGTATGTTAAACTATGTGAAAAGCATTGTCAGACAAGTGATGATAAGTCTGCTTAGGTGGTATTATGTGGGTAAATGTTATTGACAAAGGTGTTTTAAAATTGTACAACATTACTGAAATTCTGATCTGTCCTGGTTATCAGTCATAATTCTGGTTATTATTATTTTAAAGTGTTGTATGTCACAGAATTAACCAAATTTCTCTGTCAATTGTCATTTTTGAGGTCTTGTTTACAAACATTTCTTGGCTCTAATGCTTTTGCAAAATATGTTTCAACTTCAAAAAAATTCATAGAAAGGACTCTGACATTTATACTGTAACACAGGTTTCTAACAAACTTTAATCATAAAAACTTTGATCATAAAGCTTAACTTGGTAAAAAAATTACAGAAATCCGATGGAGAGACTGATAACTTCATGAAGCTGCTAACAAAAAGAGTGGGATCAAGAATGGATTACACAGGACTGAATGAACTGATAAGGATGATTATAATTTTTATGATTTTTCATTTGAAGTATTGCTGAATTTTTAATATTTTGTTTTTTCAGATTTAAGGAAAACTTTTTCTCTTTTCTCCTGAGCTAGCTATGACTTATAGCAATTTGGTAAATGATACTTTTGCAAGTAAAATGGAAATATTTATCTTTTTCTCTCTCCCTGAACCCTCCAGGATTTGGAAACTCTAAGTAAGTTAGTATTGTTGTTTTCATGGCAATATAGTTATTTGCATAAGTTCAATAAGACTCTGTTCTCCTTATAACGGGACACAGTTGGAAACACTGGTTATATTACCAAGGTGGTGACTGGAACATCATATTTGTGATATAACCATACAGCTTTTGAGGAATGAAGATTGGATTTTATAGAGTAAAGCCACGTGGAAATATTGGCTTTGTACCTTATGTTCCAAGCAGCACTTACCAGGATAAGTAAAGAATGTCACTTATCTGGCAGGTACAAGGAACCTCGAAATATTTTGGGGGAACCTTGGAAGAGGGGAATTCACCCAAATCTGTAGGTATTGCAGGCAAAGTGATGACAAAGTCCTTGGCTTGGCTTTCTTGGCCTCGAGAGGCCTTTGAAGTTCAATGTGAGATTCCTTATAAAAAGTTCCAGCAAAGCAGATTTAAAAGAGCCTATGTGATCAATTGCTATTCTTGCTGTACTTATGTAAATAATTGTGCCAACTCTATTGGAACTAGACTTATATTGCAAACTAGTTACCTTTAATTTGGCTATCTTAATAAAAATGAGGGTGATTTTAGAGGGGAAAATTATATTTCAGTAAAACTATAGTATACATTTGCGGATATTAGATCCTAGTTTTTTTAATTGTCTTTTGAGGTTTTTATTTTATATCTGTTGACTGGATTGGATCCTGATTTCTTCTAGTCTCCTGAAATATCTGGCTACAGATCTCCAAACTAATGTTTTTCATTTTTTTCCCATTGTTTTCATTTGGAATCACTGAAAACTGAACCTACCCTTTTTCCTGAAGCCTTACAAACTGAAGCTGATGGACTTGATATAAACTTAAGAGATGACCCGATGACATCATCAGAGACATTTTAAACTGCAAAAGATGCTTTGATGCTGACATCTAAAAATCTTCTTAACTGGCCCTCCCCTAAACTCAGAAACTGCTTTACAACTTGCTCCAACCATTAACCTTGTTTTTCTTTCGTTTACATAGAAATGCTTCTATTAAATACTTGATTGCTTGCTTCCACAATATAGGCATAACCTTGAGAGCCCACCTGCATCACCACCTTCTAAAATGAATTTAATTGAACTGATCTATTATCAGGACTAAGAAATGTGTTCAGTGAGATGAAACAATCTACCAACTCAGCGTCTGGACTATGAAACTTCTTTAAGTTTCAAAAGGACTGTGAAACCTCTAGGGAAGTTTCAGATGAGGGAACTGATGGTGCCCAGGGCAAGCTACCCCAGGAGGCACCACTCTGGTATGTGGATTATTTCGAGGTGAAGACAATAAGGACTCAGAGAACTCAGGAAGAATATTTGAGTTTCCCCTCCCAAACTGCCTGAAGAATTTAAAACAAAAGATCTGTTTCAAGAAGGAGTTATTATCATGATGGCTGTAAAGATAATGTAGGATAGAGGTTACAATAGAAAAGGCACCAAGCCTCTTTTATCAAAAACTCTATCTCTCCCTGACCACATTATCTATAGATGACCCTGAGAAGAGTTGCCATGCAAACATTTGCATTTCTATCTCCATGTGAGTTGTCTTCTTGCCCTCTGAGGTCCCAGACCACTACCCATCCCTGACACCTTCCTCACCTTTAGCTACAATACTTAAGGGGCCAGCTTAGACAGAGGGACGAGTTGCTCATTTCTGAGTTTCTCCCATGTATACATGTTATTATTAAACTTGGTATTATTTTCTCCTGCTAACCTGTCTGGTTAATTATTTGGCCAGCCATAAGAACCTTAAGGAAAAGGGCAGAGGGAGATTCTCCCGACAGAGCTGACCAAACAAATCAAGGCTGGGTGTAGGATCGCTTAGGGCATTCACTTGTTTTTTTCATGTGCTTTAGTAGAGATGACACATTGGAAGACTGGTCAGGTATAAAAACACAGCATTCGGTTTGAATGATCGCACATGTACCACCTTGGGATGCTGTAAGAATATCTAAGGCCATTCTATTTTGAAGGACAGCTATTCTCATTAAAGACATTTCAGTATTTAATAAAACTCTTGTTACCTGACTATCATTAAGGGCTTGTAGAGTAAATTTTGTCAGAGCCTGTCTATGAGATATGACATCTTCTAGACCCAAGGAATTAGCAAATATAGCTGCTAGGTGGTCATACTAGTGGAATACTGAACCAGCCCCTCTGTCCTTAAGGAGAGGCAGATTGGCAACAGATATTAGATCTGGGTGAATCTTTCCCTGTATCCAAAAGAAGACCAGAGTGCAGCACCCTAACCATCCTGGTGACAGCCAAAGCCAGAGGTTTGTTCCACATAACCACTGAGTTCAATTAGGAGCCGTCCAATACAAGCTTGGTCTTCGAGACCAGTCTGTACCAAACCAATCACTTTTTTTAAGTATAATAGTATTCTGACATGACTCAGGGGGGTATCCAGCCTATCTTTCAAGTGTAATTTGGTAGATTTTGTTTGGAATGATTTCTCTGCTCCCAACATAAAGGTGCTGGTATGTTTAAAGTTCCAAGGCTAGAAGTAAGCCAAACATATCCATCCCAAATTTGTGTGAAACTTTCCGTAGTTTTTACTGTAATGTCTGGTTTCTTTTGTTTATCTGCAATTTGTTGGGATAACTGGGTGGTTTGAGTAACAGAAAAAGAATAACCGTAACCTGTATTATTAATGGTACGGGCTATTGGCCCATACCATTGGCCCATACCATATCCATTTCAGGATCATAATTACTAATATCAGACAAAGTGCAAACATTAGAACTAGCTCTTTCTATCACAATAAATTGATTTAGAGCTTTCCAATCCGTGCCTTGAAAGAGAGAGACCCGCCAAGGCAACCCAGAGGTGTTAGAAAGTGGAAGTTGGCTACATATCCAACAAGTGGACGGATTTTTGTATATAGCAAAGGAATGAGCCCATTGCAGAAAAATATTGCCATCAGAGGTCCATTGAGATGTAGTTTGGAAAACAAACATAGCATTAGAAAAACTTTACATGGCATTTTTTTTTGGTAATTAACAAAAGGTTTTGTAATTAGGTTCTAATCTATCTTATAAAGTTGAAGGGTAAAGTATTGGTGTAGGAAAACGGTAAGGCAATATAGATATTGATTATTTTAGCAATTACATAAAGCTTAAACTTTACGAGGGTTTACATGAGGAGATATAAAGTTAGGAATACAGGCCTGGTCCGGAGTCTTGGGACAGCTGTCTACAACAGATGTTGTCTTCTTCTCATCCTGGTTTGGAAATATTCATCTTGGTCAGTCGAAGTCAGGTGTCAGAGACTACAGTTGAAGTCCATTCAGGTGGAGAAGCCTTTTATAAATGAGAAATGTGAGGCCATGAATCTACACCTTTAAATTTTGCAGCACGTGGCTTGGTTAAAAACACCTGATATGGTCCTTTCCAACGGGGCTGCAAAGAGTCATTTATCAGATGTCTTTTCCAATAAACAAAATCTCCAGGTTGTACTCCATGATCCTTAAGGTCTTATTCTCCTGGGAGCTTAATGTGAAATGAATTAGCTACCAATTTCTCGTTTCTTTTAGGAGCCACAATGAGACCTTGACAATAATGTAAAATATCTCCTTTAAGTAAAGTTGGTTCATACATTACGTCGTCTAATTGCATAGGTCGTCCAGTTATTATTTCAAAAGGAGACAGTCGATGTTTACCAAAGAGCGTAGATCTAAGATTGAGGAGCACTAGCAGAAGAGCATTTGGCCATGAGAGACTAAAAAGCTTTCTGAAAGCTTTGCCAATTGAATTTTGATGGTGCCATTAGTTCTTTCCATCAATCCTGAGGATTGGGGATGGTAAGTGCAGTGAAAATGCTGCATTATTGGGCAAATATTACAAACAGATTTAATTATTTGTCCAGTGAAATAAGTTCCCTGGTCACTATGTAACTCGGTAGGCATTCCCCAAACAGGAATTATTCTAATAGTAATTTTCCTACTGTTAGAGCCGTTGCTCTTCTGCAAGGAAAGGCCTTAAGCCAATGTGAGAACATACAGATAATTACCAAGATGTATTTATATCCTTGAGATGGTGGCATTTGGACAAAGTCCACTTACCATACCTCAAAGGGTCCCTTAGGAAGGTGAAAGTGGCCTTGTGACCCATGAAGTGGTTTCCTTGGATTATATTTTGGGCATATAACACAAGGAGTATAAGCTTTATGGGCCACTGTGGGAAAGAGTTTCCTAAAGTATTGTTTTGCCCATAAAATCATCTTTTCAAGTGCCCAGTGGGTTAGTTGGTGTTTATGCTGGAGCAGGGGCAATTGTGCTCCAACAGGTACTGTGGGTTTCCTATTGGGCCCAAACCACATCTGTGAGGGGGTGTCAAAAATTCGCCCTTTTGACTGCCATATCTGTTTTTCTTCTTCCATAGCCACTTCTTTGGCCTGTAGAAGGAAGTCTTTTACTGAGTTAGCAGAGTTAATAGGAAGCAGCAGGCATTCTCGAGGCTGGGTAGGGCAAGCCTTCAAGGCTGCTTGTTTAGGAGCTGCATCAGCAAGCTAGTTTACTGTAGCTTCTAAAGTATCAGATTTGGAATGCCCTGGCATTTTAATAATCGCTAGTTGTCTCGGTAGCTGTATGGAATTTAATAATTTTGCAACCTGTTTCCTATTCTTCATAGGCTGACCTGAAGAGGTTAAAAGTCCTCGTTGTTTCCACAGCATTCCCAAATCACGTGTTACTCTCAAAGCATGACGGCTCTCAGTGTAGATACTTGCTACCTGGTCTCTGGCCAATTGACAAACTCGAGTTAAAGCAATTAACTCAGCTTGCTGTGCTGACTTTAACTCTGGTAAATAAGAACTCTTGATTATGTCTACTGAGGACGTTACTGCCTATCCAGCCTGATAATGTCCTTGTTCATCCTTTGAGTAAGATCCATCTATAAACCAAATTAGATCAGCATTATCAATGGGAGTTTCTTGCAAATCATTCCTAGGAGTAAGTAGATAATTAATTAATAAAACACACTCGTGGGCAACTTCTTGTGATGCTGGAAGTAAAGTTGCAGGGTTAAGATAATTACACCGAGCTAAGGTAATATTAGGAGCAGAGACCAACAGAACTTCATAGGAGGCTAGCCGGCTGACAGAGTAATGCTGAGTGTTATGAGAATTTAGGAGAGATTTGACTGAGTGAAGAAGATAGATAGCCAAAGGAATCCCCATCACTATTTCTTCAGTGGTCTTGCATAAGAACGCTGTTGCTGAAATGGCTCTAATACAAGGTGGAAGCCCTTTTGCCACTGAATCTAACTGCTGACTATAATACCCTATAGGTCGCTGTCGACCTCCGTGTTTTTGAGTTAAGATACCTAAGGCATTTCCTTTATCTTCATGTAGGAAGAGGAATAATGGCAAGCTGTAATTAGGGTGTCCTAAGGCTGGTACTTGGGCCAAAACAGACTTGAAGGTAGTTACTGCCTTCTCTCCTTCTGGTGTCCATTCAATTAAATCAGGCTGGTCAGACTTAGTATCATATGTAAGGGCTGGGTAATAAGTGAAATGTTAGGTACCCAGTTCCTGCAATATCCAGTTAGTCCTAGGAATCCTCTTAACTGTTTCTTTGTCTTAGGGAGAGTAAAAGCCAGGATTCTTTTAATCCTTTCAGAATCAATCAACAGTCCATCTTTAGATATCAAGTGTATTAGATATTTTACAATAGGCAGGCAAAAATGTAATTTGTCCTTGGACACTTTATGCCCTTTAGATGCTAGCTGTTGCAATAGATAAATTGTGCCCTTCTGAGAACCCAACTTAGTGTTTGAACACAAGAACAAATCATCCACATATTGAATTAAAGTGGAGTCATTAGGGAATTCTGTATTCACTAAGTCAGCCTTGATTATCCGGGAAAAATAAGTGGAGCTTTCAGTCTAGCCCTGTGGCAACACTGTCCTGGTATCCTGGCGATCTTCCTACGTGAAGGCAAAAAGATATTGACTATCCTTTTCCATGGGAATGCTAAAGAAGGCACTGCATAAATCAATGACTGAGCAATAGCAGCTGTTAGTTAGAATGGTTGAGAGCAAAGTGTGTGGGTTAGGATCCACAGGATGTCGGGGAATCACGATATTATTTATAGCTCTGAGATCTTGAACAAATCTCCCGCCTTTCCCATTCGGCTTTTTTACGGGCAAGATAGGTATATTACAGGGACTAGCACAAGGAAATATAAGTCTCTTTTCAAGAAATTCCTGAATGATAAGCCTCATCCCATTTAATGTTTCTGGTTTAAGTGGATATTGCCGAATATTAGGTAGAGGTTTAGAGTTGTCAACAGTCACCTTAATAGGAGTGGCTGATTTAATTTTCCCAATATCTGAAGAGGATGATGACCATAATTATCTAGACACTTGTAATAACAGGTCATCAGTTTTCTCTTCTTCTATTTGAGTCATTGATTTCACAGTCATCAACCTTTCAGCAATTACATTCTGGTCAGCATCCCGATTTTCTGAATCCAGAAGCATTTTGCCCTTTTGTGAAAAGGCAATATGGGCGTTGTATGCTTCTAAAAGATCTCGTCCAATCAAATGAATTGGAGCACATTTAACCAGAAGAAATGCATTTTTTCCTGTGATGGTTCTTAATTGAAAAATGATTGGTTCTGATTTAAAAACCTGCATTGGAAAATTCGAAACACTTACCATTTGAACTGTCTGTTTACTCCGAGGGAGAGGGCAATGAATAAGGGTAGGGCTGAGGACAGATAAGGTAGCCCCGGTATCTACTAGGGCCTTTAAAGTTTCCCCTCTAATAGTTATCTCAATTTTCCCTAAGGCATTCGTGAGGAGGAGGGGAAATGCCCTCTCGTAATCCTCTGAGCAGCCTAATTCCTGTTTATTGCTGTCACGCCCTAAGTCCCATTTGAGTTTACGGCAGTGTGGTTTGAAATGACCAGGCTTTTTGCAATAGTAACAGACAAGGTCATTTCGTTTCTCGTTAGATTTGAAAAGGTTTGCTTTTGTTGGGGGCACTAAGCTGTTGTAGCTGTATACTCATAAGCTTAGTGGCCTTTTTGTTTTCTGGAAGATTTTAGATAGTTTATCTGTAATAGTGACAAGAGCACTAGTGTGCATTAAAGTGCAATCCAGTTCATGTCTCTTAACTAACTTTGCTAATTCCTCATCTAATCCTTCTAAAAAAATTGAATTGAAAATTCAATCATTCTGGTGATCCTCAAAACTTTCAGGAGCCATCCCAGAGTGCTGTTTGAATGTTTTCTCAAGCCTTTCAAAATAATCAAAGATAGATTCCTCGGGTCTATGCTTACATTACTGGAATTTAGCACCATCTATCTTCCTGGAAAAAATTACTGGAATGGCTTTGTGTAAGTTTTGAGCGATATCCCTACACTCCTTAAGGCCATGAGGCTCATGCCTATGGAAATTCTCCAGGGGGTCTCCAATCTGCCTCTTTTATCCATTCATTTGTTTTGTTCTCAGACACCAGCAAATGCACAAGCTGATGTAAATCTGAACATCCTGGTGCATATGTTCTAACAATTAAGTCAAATTCTCGAGCAAACCCTAAAGGATCTTGCAAAGGGTCTGGGAAGCCCTTTGTCAAATTCTTAAGTTCAGTTCTAGTCCAGAGAGTATACACAAGAGCAGGCTCACCTCTCCCAGTAACAGGTTTCTCCTTAAAGGGAGCCACTATAACTTTAGGTCTTTCAGTATCTGCCCCTGAGTGTTACTCCTTGTTTTCTCTAGGGGTGGAGGAGGAGGGAAAGGTGCAGGAGGAGGAGGAGATGAGCTCTGAGGTGCCGAAAGCGGTGGCTGTGGAAGAGGTAGAGGAGGTGAGGGGGGTGGACAGCTTCTGACTTCTTATCTCTTTTTAATTCAGAAAGAGTCTCTGTCAATTTACAGTTAGTCTCCTGTAAAGAAGTCATTTTACCATTATTACGCTTTGAAGCCTCTAAATGCCAAGCACATAAGCTTCCCTTTCTTTTGTTTTGGTTTTATTGCCGGCTTTTTCAACCTATGCACGCAAATACAGTAGTTTTCAGAAGTCAAACTTTCCCCATTTTGGCCATTTATGACCTAAGTCATCCTTGGTTAATCTCTCCCATTTAGTTAAATATTTGCAAGCATTGTTGCAGTATGCATTATACATGAAACCCGCTGCAGTTCCATGGGGGGTTGTCCTTCCGGGAGCCAGCTGGCTTTTGAAGCACGGCTTCCCATTTTCTTTTAGTTCTGTTTGTTTGTTTTTTATAAAGTCTGAACAACTTCTAGGAACTGTGTAGTGGGTCACAAGTGTGCTGCTTTGAGTGTTACTCCCCAAAGGAATGTCAGAATCACTCTCTTATGTGTCTCAGTTTCTCCCGCCGGCAGTCTTAAGACCACTGTCAGGGTTGGGAGTGTGGGTGACCAACCCTCAGGTGCATGTCCCCGGCTGAAGCTATAATTAATTAAGGTGAATGATAGTGGAATGCCCTATAGGACCACTACACGTTGTGAGGTTCACCTCTGACACTCCCACTGAGGTTTTTCAGTCACACAAATAATGCCTTTTTGGTCGGAAGGAACAATGTCCCTTTTCTTCAGAGCTGAACAAGTTCAGACTCTCATTTCTCTATCAAGCAGATTTGTTCAGACCTTATAAACATAATTCTTTCCAATTTTAAATCCAAATTAAAAGGACAACCAACCCAGTTTACTCCAAGTTTCCCCTAAGCTCCCCTGGCATAGGACATTCTCCCTAGGTTTTTCTCTACCTAGGAAATGTACCAGTACCTTTCAAAGCCTTTAGTCTTAAGACCTTGAAACAGTTCAAATAAACTCTTGGACCATCAACTTAAAATAAGGAGGTCCAGGTTTCAAGAGAACTCACCAAGTTGACCTGAGGAATGCAGTGATCCGGATGGGGCTCAAAGGGTCCCTGCGGTACCAAGAACCGGTTCAGTTTAGATTCCAGGTGGTCTCCAGTGGGTTTCTCTGAAATCCTGCCACAACTATGCCATAAAGGTCGACACAAATAATCCATAACCAATCTATAAATCAAAACTGGGGTGAGCTTATTATGAGCCAATCTATGAGGACCATATAGCCCAGGAGAGTCCTTTCACGAGGAAATGGAGCACTCCAAAGTAGTGGGGTGTACAGAGTGGTTATATACCATCAAAGAGCATGTACCACATGTGATTGCAATGTCCCTTTTACAATAGCCACGACATTGACCTGTCAGCACCTCGATTGACGGACACAGTGGGTATCAGGTCTGCTGTCTCCATGTGCGTGGCTGTTGTCTTGAGTTGGGTGGTCACAGGATGAGCGCAGCAATCAAATCCTAACCTAGGGAGAAATGCTTATCCTTAAGGAAATGTTATTGTGGGGGAAGTTGCATTTACATCTTAAGGCCATTGCTTTTGTTTTTGGGACATGTTAATTGCTTAAAGCGGATATACAACTGATGAACAGAGGCTACAGGCCCCTTTTGGAACAAAAAAAAAACTAGGTCAGGCCCAATTAGTTTTACACCAAATGGCTTCCTCATATACTCCAATGTATCCTACTGCTTGCCATTTATTTATCAAGAAGAAGGATAGTCTCAGCTTTAAGGAGCTCACTGTCTATGAGACATGACTAAAACAACAGTTATGGAAAAGTAGGTAAGTACAGGGTCCCAGAGTGGGTACATCAAATGGGGTCTCTAGATGGAGACCTCTCAGGAAAAGTCTCCAAGAGAAAGGAATATTTAACATGAGTTTAGATTAAGAAATAGGAATTAAGTTGATTAAAAAAGGGGATAGGAGGACAGAAGAAACAGATATAAAAAGACAGATATAAAGAATTCTAAATCTTTCAGAAAATGGGTGGTATTTTTAAGGCTGGAACAAAGCAAACATGTAGGACAGAGTGGGTGATGGGGGTAAAGATGAGGACAGCAAGGGAAAGCCTGCGTGTCCAGCTCAGGAGTCTGAATGCTCTCTAGGCTGCTCTGAATAGTCATTGAAGGAGTCTAAGCAGATATCAGATTTAAGCAAATTTGGATTCTAGAAGGTAAGTCTGGAGGCATGGTGGAGGAAAGATTAGAAGAAATTAAGACTGGAAGTAAATGGAACTGTTGGGAGACTAGGCAGCAATCCAGATAAGATAGTCCTTGGCTCAGAAATGGGGTCTGCAGGTGGAGGAGGCCAGGAGGTGGTAAGCAGTGCTGGGCTCCTGCAGGAGGAAACTGAGCTGCCTCTAGTCACGGGAAGACTGTGCCTGTCATGGCCTCCCCACCCCCATGCACAAATGCCATGTTCTTTTCTACGTCTGTACCTTTCCTCTCTTCCCCCTTCTGAAATCCTCACTCTTTCTTCCCTCCACCTGCCCAAAAGTGATTCATTTGAGGACCTGATCTAGTCCATCTCTCCTAAGAAGCTGTCTTTAATTACAATTTCTCCATAGCATTGCCAATGTTTTTTAGGTTCTGTAATGTAACATACACTAAATACCTTGGCAGAATCAAATTACATCTTGCAAACCATGTCATGTATGTGGAGGAGCTTGGAACCTTATAATTCTTTGTGTTTCCTTCAATACCTACCACAAATACCTTGCACATATAGGTGAATGGATGTCCAGTAAAGTTCAGTAAAGAAGAAGCACCCCTTTATAAGCTAAGAACTTTTATAAACTCAGTTATTCCTTTAGATCAGCTGCTTAAACCATTTGTTTTTCTCCACAGGTCAACAGTGTTGCCCAGCACAAATGAATTTTACACCTTCTCAAACTCAATAGAGCAAAGATAGAAATTCATTCCCCCTGCAAACCTTACTGCCTCAGAGAAGCAAAAACAACATGTGACATCTAATTCTTTCTTTACATTCTCATCTCAAATTGCAACTGGTTTCCAGATGCTAACTTGGTTTCATTGTTAAAACAGACAGAAAAAAATTTCCCATTATTTCTTTGTTTCTTTCTCTTTTTTTGTGAGGAAGATCAGCCCTAAGCTAACTTCCAATGCCAATCCTCCACTTTTTTCTGAGGAAGATTAACCCTAGGCTGACAACTGTGCCCATCTTCCTCTACTTTATATGGGATGCTGCCACAACATGGCTTGAACAAGCGGTGTGTAAGTGGGCACCCGGGATCCAAACCTATGAACCTGAGACCACCGCAGTGGAGTGCGCGTACTTAACCGCTGCACCGCGGGGCTGGCCCTTCGCTTTATTTTCACTTTCCAGAATAATCCTTAATATATTATGGTAAACTCCTTTGCAAAATGTCACTGATTTTCAATGTCAGTGCCTCCGCAAGGTTATCCTTGCATTGTCTCCCCTCCCAACCGCCTCTCATTTTGCCCCTACCCAGTCTCATGGGGTCAAAGTGTTTACTGAACACTAAGAATGAGCAGAGTCTGAGGGAGACTTCAAGGATGACAAAGCCATGTTTTCTGACCACAATCATCTCTCTCTTTCTCTCCTTTAGCCTCTGTTTTTCTTACTCTGGTTTCTACTTTAGTTGTTTACTTGTCTTGTGAATTGTTATTTTGTGGTTTATAATTACCATGTAAATTCATGTTACTGTTTGACTTAGAATTTAAAAATAACTTACATTAAACAATGTTTTTTCCCAGCCCTTTGATGTGTCTAATACATTCCAATGTAATTCAAGTGGCTTTTTGTATTTACCTCTCCATAATTATTCCTTCAGAATTATGTTCACCCCACACTTTTGATCTGACCAACGCTGCTTTACTCTTTAAACTTTTCTATGCCAAGACTCACATGAGGAATCCCTCGAACACCATCAGCTAGGTGACCCCACATTCCTCACATCTGTTTCCTTGATTTGTTCCTAAACAAACATGTTTCTGAATCTAATAATAAATTGTACCAAGTGGTCACTGTATAAAAGGCAGTATCACAGATATATTAAAGAGAGGAAATGGAAAAGAATATTCAATTCCTCAGATAAGTTTGCAATCAAATGAGGCTGAGGGGACCTGGGGGCACTGATCAGAGCAGGATCCTAAGGGAAGAGTTTTAAGTCAATTTCAAATGAGGCTAAAACTGGAATGAGATAGTATTTTAACAGTTATCTGAAATCATAAGCATTTTTCTGACCTTTGAGAATTTACTTGCTTATAAACTGTACAACATGTGGAATAAGAGAGTGCTGATATTGTTTAATTTCTTTTTATTTTTCAGCACTTTGCAATAGATGTGGCTATTCACAATTAATAAATATCATAATGTGGAGAGACCCAACTTTCAGCTGCCTGATATTATCAATTCTTACACAAAGCTAGAGTTTTATAATTTTATTTATTTATTTTTACCCCCAAAGCCCCAGTAGATAGTTGTATGTCATGCTGCACATCCTTCCACTTGCTGTACGTGGGATGCAGCCTCAGCATGGCTCGAGAATCAATGCGTCAGGGTGCACCCAGGATCCGAACCCGGGTCGCCAGCAGCGGAGCGCAAGCACTTAACCGCTAAGCCACGGGGCAGACTCCCCAAAGCTAAAGTTTTAAGGGTCAAAATTCATTTTAATTACCTTTCATCTAGTCCATTTAGATCAGAAAGTTGTTGAGTTTTAGGAAAATACTTCAAAACACAAATTTTATACGTAATTTCAAAAACAAAAAATGACTTAAAAACTGAGTGGTAACCATATGTTAATCTACCATATATTAATCTTCAACATGGGAGCAAAGATTTTTAGAGAATATAATTGATATTTGCCAATTTGTATATTGTAGAATGTTAGAGAATTTACAGTTTTAATAGTATTTCAAATGCCAGAGAATAACAAACAGAATTGTTTCAGTTTTATGAAATGGTTTTTTAGACATAGCAGATTATCAGAGCATATTTCTTGAAAATAAAACAATGAGTTAGTGAGGTTTAAGTAATGTGGTTTTATTTTAAACTTGCTCACTCCATGGGAGCATCAATAAAAGCCCTCCAGGAGTGGCTGACACTCTTGCCTTCTGCCTGAGCACCAGCTGTATTTTCTTTAAGCATCAGACTCTCAGGTAACACCATAGCCCTCAACTCCGTTTAGTTGAGAAAAGGTTTTATGAGTCCTGTGTTTTTTCTAGGGGTATGGAGTTCCCAGACTTATTAAGTACAGGGAGAGAGTAAGAGTCAGAACACATTCAATAAACTCCGGTGTGCTCATGTGAGAGGACAGGTGCCTGAACTCACATCTGAAGAAGAACTTGGAGGATGTTTTCTGACTCTGTTTCCTGCCTCTGACAAAGCAGTCCTGGACATCACCATTACGTCCACCCAATAACACAGGCAGCCTTGATGGACCAGAAGTCCTCCTATGTCCATCATTTGTACAGAGCAAACTGGTTTAAGGCCTCTCGTTTCCTGCTGCAGTGGTAATTTACAGAGATACAGCACTGCCATCTAGCGACTAAGAAGAGAACAGCAAGGTGCTTTACATGAAAAGTGAGATTCTGAGTTTTCAAAAAAACAGTGAAGCACTAAAGTTGGTAAAGTTGACGCAAAGTTGACACGTTGTGGCATACGAAAGTTATAGTAAACCTGAAAAATGTGTATGTGAATTAATCAGTTCTCTATGTCTTTAAAACATGTCTTGACATCTGACTCATAAATAGTACAGTTTAAATATAATTGAATAACTTTGGAAATAAACTTCTCATCTCATCTCATCCAATGCTGTTGGCAGGAGCCGGTATTAAATAGCCAGATGGTGAGTACCCATGGTGAAGCACTATTTTTATCACAGTGGAGAGAATATGAGGCATAAACCCAACAGACTGATGTTGAGATCTTCCCTCTTACCCTTGATCAATTTTGTAAACATGGTTTTCTTTATCAGTTAAATATGAATTATAACAGTTACTTTAAAGGATTACTGTAAGAATTGCATAAGGTAATACAGTAAAGGAACCGGTGCACAGTAGATTGATAGTTAATTCTCCTTCGCTTTCTTCTATGAAACATACACACTTCATCTAAGAAGAGAACCCGTGTATAAAATAAACTTATCACAAAGAGTCAATGGCTCCTGAAGTAATGGACATCATTGTTGAGTGCTTAACCTCAACTGACTCCAAATACTGTTAACTGTCAGTTAATTTTATATGTTTTCTGTCTTCCAGACACTTCACTGGCTACAAGGAAAGGAGAAGGTATGAAATTTAAATTGATCTATTTCACCCTTGAATGGCCAAGCTGTAACATCAGGTGTTTTAAATCACCTAGTTCTCCAGGTATTCTGCTTATTACTATATATTTTACCAGGGTTCACAGCCCGAGACAAATAGAAAATTATTATAATTTTACACACATGAATATATATCTTGACTATTACAGCTGGAATCTTAATATATAGAGCAATTTTGTACATGTTTTGTCCTTATCGATAGTACAGAATACTTTTGTCCAGGTTTACTTTGGCATTATTATATATAATGAAGAATTCAGCAATATATGCCTTGGAGATAAGGATTTAGAAAAATCTATCATACTATCGGAGTCGTGCCTCAAAAAAAAAAAACTGCTATAAAATTGAAAGGATATTTTGAAGGCATTAAGATATTCTTCTCAATTATTTCCAACTTTATTTCCTTTTACCTATTTTTAATCTTTCTCCATCTTTTTCACTATTGGCTAATCATCTCATAGTAATTAAATCACCCTCAGCTGAGTCGAACATGCCTCTTCAAGTGCCCCAGTCTGATATTGGTCTCAGCTCTGACAAAAAGAAGCTGGAAAACCAGTTTTATGGCACTATTCTTAAGAATGTCTTTACTCTTACAATAATAGCTATATTTTTGAAAGGCACCAGTGGATTACAAAATGAAATACTCGACCAATGTTGTATCCTCATTTTCCCTCCAGAGGAAGAGAGCACAACTTTCATGTGTAATGCAGGGCTGCTGCTTTATTGTTTTTTCCTTTCAAGACATTTTATTACTTGTAAAACTTAATAGGGTTAATAGTGATACATGAGTAACAATATAAACGTACAAACAGCAAAAAGATACTATTTTAGTGTCATAATTTTATATACTGTAACAAACAGTAATACTTTCATAATGTAATATCTTGATTGATCATAAAGTTTTTTCTGGCTCATTTTTATGCTAAATCATTTATTAGATTACCAAATTTATACTTTTATGATCTTTATTTTCAATCAGTATAATTGAAGGGACATCAATTGTTCTTGGTAAGTGAAAGGTCACAAAAATTTTTTGATAATTTATAAGTTTGAGAAGGATCTTTCTGCTTTTAAAAAGAGAACTCATTTAATATTTCAAAAAGATCTCAAAAATCATCAAATTCTTTAATTTCACAGAGAGGAATACTACGTTCCAGAGAGCCTAAGTACGTTGTCACACACTAACCAGAAACAGACCTGGGCCTAGAACTTAGGTCTGAGTCGCCTGACTTCTACTGGAAAACACTCAAGAGAGCACACTCTCTTCTTACTGGTAATTTCTAATACTAAGTTATTTTCAAAAGCACAGTTAGGAGAAAGTGTAAATAAATAAAACAGATGATTTTATATAAAAAAGGAGCAATTGCTACCCACAATTTCTATTCCATATGAGTGTTTCCTTTCTTGCAGGTTTCTTTTTTTTAATAGCAAGTCCATTTTGGAAACAAGAAAAAAGACATAATATTTTGCTTCTTTAGTAACAGCAAAAAAAGCTTCTGTGGAAATTAAAAAGACACTAACTAATGTTTAATCTACTAAAGCAACTTAAGAATATTATTTGATTTTAGAAAAGCTCTGAGAGATTTTTTTAAAAATCATATCCATGTGACTATTAGTCCAGCCAGGCACATCTCCACATGACATCTCCTAAAGTGTCCAGTTTTCTGCTGGATCCAGCTGTTGTCAGGCCCAATGCTCTGGTTGGGTAGAGAATTATGCAGCTTCTGAAAAGCATGTACTCAGTTCCACTTCAAGGCTGATTTTCTCTGCAAAGTCTAAGTGGAGGAAAACATCCCCTTCCACCTGACTGGATTCCCCTGCAGGCCTAGAGAAACAAGGTGGCCTAGCCACCTGGGCAGACAGGAAGATAAATGAGAGTCTGTCACAATTTTATGACAAATAAGAGAGAAAAGGATTCGACATCCTAACAAGATCTTCTTACCGGTTGAACAGCATCTGAACATTTTTTTTCAGAGTTTCCAAAATAGCACATTGAGATACTAGGTTGGAAAGGAAGAAGATAGTCAATATATTAAAAAATAAATTTTCTCATTTCCTCAATCAGAAAACCAAACTAAACAAAATATATCTTTAACCATAAGTACCTAAAACATCCAGTTTATCTTCCCATTATAATTATGTGTTATGAGAACATGACTGCTTTTCAATATATTTAATATGTACAGTGACTAACACTCATGCCATTAATGACTTTTGAAATTAGAATAGCCCTATGCCCTTATTGACAGACATCAATCATAATTAATTTTCTCAATTGCTAGTTTCTATTTTGTGCCAGAAAGTACCTGCTAAGACATTCAGTTTTTATATTATTCACTTAGTGGAAGTCTGTACAATGATGGGCGACAACTCAGCCATCTTGAAGCACGGGCTCTCAAATGCTATATCTCACTATTGGCAAATCACCTTCTGGTTTGAATGAGAGACAACCAGCCCTGTCACAGTAGACACTCGGGAAAAAGGGATCTTGCTCCTTTTGTCTGTCCTTTGGGAGTCTGTGAGACTGCAAATTCTTCATACTGGAAAACTTAAGAGATAACCAAGTCCAGGAATCCTTTTAAAGCTAGGGGACACTTTCTTCTAAGTGAAGCTTGCATCAAAGTTTGTAAACATAAGAAAAAAACCAACGAGTCTTGGGGGCCAGCCCGGTGGCACCAGTGGTTAAGTGCACGCGCTCCTCTTCGGGGGCCCAGGGTTCACTGGTTCACATCCTGGGAGCACGCCAATGCACCGCTTGTCAAGCCATGCTGTGACGACATCCTATATAAAGTGGAGGAAGATGGGCATGGATGTTAGCCCAGTGCCAGTCTTCCTCAGCAAAAAGAGGAGGAGTGGCAGATGTTAGCTCAGGGCAGACCTTCTTCACAAAAACAAACAAACAAACAAAAAAAAACAAGAGCCTTCAGGAATCCCCAGTGATCCATTGATGGGAGTCTGAAAACCACTCATCTTTTCCGTCCTCCACGTTTTACAGATGAGACATAACATAAGCAGTTGGTGGCAACCTGAAGACTAGAGTTTGTCTCCTGACTGTCACATCAGTCCCACCCCTGACTGTTGTGCATAGCAGATGCCTGACAAGATACAGCAGAAACTCCTGGGAATAATTTAGACATTCCCAATTTAGCAGCATTTTAGTTGATGTAAGTGACAAGGCTATAGAAAAACAAAAGGTATTTACTACTTAAATTGTATAACGTATAGTTAAATGACATTGAAAGTTTTCATTTCACTTACAGCACAGTTTGGATGGGCCCAGGGGCCTTCTTTCATCTGCTCACCCTCCCTGGAGTCTCAAAACTTCTCTGTCTTTCCCCTCTTGCTCACTGTCTTCCAGCCACACTGGCTTCTTGCTGCCCAACAACATCCGAGTCACAGTTCCTCCACAGCATCTCTGCAGCGCTGGGATATCTGCATGTCCTCCTGCTCTGTCCCTTCCCTCTGGGCCTTGCTTCAGCCTCCCTGGGCTCTCTAATTAAAGTAGCAACCTACTCGCTCTCTAGCTCTCCCCATTGCCTGTGACTTACCTTCTTCTTGACACAGGTCATCACACAATAGACTATGTAATTCACTTGTCTGCCTACTTATCCATTATTTCTCTTACCCAACAAAAACAAACTCTGTGAAGACAGAGATTTTGTAGAAATTTTTTTACTTAGTGTATCCCAAGACTGGCATACAGTAGGTGTTTAAATATTTGTTGAGTAATTGTAAAAGGGAAGGAAAGGAGTGATCAGAAGAATGATCACACCAAGGAAGTAGGTGCCACCATGAAGAGTGTGTATCCTGGGAAGGGTAAGAGGGAGGAAAGATTTTATGTCAGGCAACACGGATACCACTGTGCCTTTACTATTTCCTGCACATCAGCTTGTCGACGTAAATAATCCATAATCAATCTATAAATCAAAATTGTTGGGCATTTATTAAGAGCCAACTTTTGAGGACGACAGTCTGTGATCTTCCTTCCCTAAGGAAAGAAGGGCACCAAAGAAGTGGGGTGTACAGAGCAGTTATATACCGTCAAAGAGCATGTATCACATGTGATTGCATTGTCCTTTTTACAATAGCCACGAGATCAGCCCTACCAGAACAGCTATTGATGGACACAGCGGGGGAGCAGATCTGCTGTCTCGATGGGCGTGGCTGGTGTCAGATCTGTTGTCTGGAGCTGGGTGGTCACAGGATGATTGCAGCAATCAAATCCTAGCCTAGGGAGAAATGCTTATCCTTAAGGAAATGCCAATGAGGGGGAAGTTACAGTCTTATCTTAAGGGCATTTACTCTTCTCTTTGGGACATGGCAAAGCAGATACACAATGCAGGTGACAAGCCATTTTGGAAAAACAAATTCAGGCTGAATTAGCTTTACCCCAAATGGCTTCTTCAAATTATTTTTATTTTTTTTCCCCCAAAGCCCCGCTAGAGAGTTGTATATCATAGATTCACATCCTTCTAGTTGCTGTATGTGGGACGCGGCTTCAGCATGGCTGGAGAAGCGGTGCATCAGTGCGTGCCCGGTATCCAAACCCAGGCCACCAGTAGCAGAGCGCATGCACTTAACTGCTAAGCCATGGGGCCGGCCCAAATTTGCTTCTTCATATCTTCCAATATATCCTATTGCTTGCCATTTATTTATCAAGCTCAGTATGTCTTTCAAACAGAAATCATTGAGAATAGCATGAAGTAGTCACTTACCAACAGATTTCACTGTGGCAACAGAATATTAACAAGTGGCCTTCAAATATAACCATTCTCCCAAATACTGTATTTCTCTGACTTAATCAAAAAGGGATTCTTCTCTCTTATACTGACAAATCTCCACTCTGAACTTAGGACTAGAGGTAGCCAATTTTGAATAAAGACTTTTAACATCAAAGCCAGCCAATAGTTCTTGTTAAAGCAAATCCAAACTTGGGAACACTTTTGTTTTCAGTCACCTCCAAATCCTCTCAAACTCAAGATAATGTCCTGGCTTTGTGCAGATAGAGCAAAGGTTCTCTTCCTCTTTTTCTATTCAGATAGTGCAGGGAAGAGCCCAAAGTGTCTCCTGGTGGTACACTAACAGTTCTTTACATTAGAAATGCATGCAGTGTTCCTAGTTTCTTTTCCATAGGCCGAGACCTGCTGATCTGCCCAGAGGAGCAAACTTGTGGGCTCCAACAGTAAATAAGACTGTGTGCAGTTTACCACAACAATGAACTACAAAGATGTATCAGGAAATATTTTGAACACCCACACCTAAGCTCCCAGTTTCCCTCTGTCTAATTCCATGGCTACCTGAAGTGAATTCCTTCTCCATCCCCATCCCTTTCGTGATAGTTTTTATTTCTTTGAATCAGTATGTTATAACATGTAAGAGAAATTTCTCAAAATACTCTCTTCAAAATAGCTAGCTGAAGTATAGGAGTTGTAGAGGGTCATGATTTTAAGATGAAAGTGATGTACAGAGTAACTGTACATCAAAATAAAACTGTACTACATCAAACTGTACTATAAAATAAAAAGAAAATGAATGAGAACAATAAGAGACAGAGGAAAAAATGCTAAGGAGAAGGAATATAATAGAGAGTAAAAGTAAGAAAGAGAGAAAAAAGAAAGAAGGTGTAAGAAAGAGAAAGAGTCAGGAGTAACGAGAAATAGCAGAAAGTGGCACGAGCAGAGGGAAGACACCATGCTCAGAGCCAATGACAGGTCAACTGGCTTCTGAGCAGGGCTCAGTTCTATAGTCACTGGACTACATTTGAGAACTCCACTCAGTTCTAACATCCTGAGATTGACCAGGTTTCATCCAAACTCGGACGGCACTGGTTACCAGTGCTCTCCTCTCCCAGCACCTGCTGGAGCTTTGGGAACTGCCTCTCTCAGCTCTGGCACTGACGGAGTCCCCACTAAATATTCATCAACTGGGATGGTTGTTTTAAAAGAGTAACCCAGAGAGAGCTCTCTCAAGGATACATTTAAACCTGCCAACTCCTTCACTCATCCTTCTGAAGAATTAAGAAACCAATCTTTTTTTTTTTTTTTTAATTACTGTGAAGCAAAGTAGGAGAAAACTTTCCTGGCAAAACTTTAAATGTTCCATCTTTTCTGAAGTTACATCACAAAAATTCTGAGCATAATCTAAAATTCTGGGCTGCCCACAGTTCCAAATGTGTTTCAGAAATGATCTTTTTATCATCACAAAGTAAGCCTATGCCTTATAAAAGAAAATAAACTTGGATGAATTTTATCTTGTAGAGAGAGGTCAGCAAGAAAAAGACTAGGATGTGCCTCTCTGCTATGAAGGAAAATAAATAAAATCACACCAAAATATACAAAATATGCCTCTAATACTGAATGAAGTGGCCTCTAAAGAATTTTACATTTTAAGTAAAAATGCACTTATATAGAATTATACATTAGTTTGACTAAAATCTAGTCAACTTAAGAGAGGAAGAATTCATTATATTTCATTTAAATAACATGACTTATGATTAGCTGCATAATAAATGGTTGATATTTTAATTCTGGTATACTATGTCCTTCCAAAAATGAAGGTGGGCTTAAACCTGTCATGTTCCTAAAAGGGGCCAACCGTGTGGTCTGCTTATTTGATTATTTAATAGTATGGATCTGCTCCTCATTGCCAACAAAGGATGTCTACACGCAGCCTTTAGCTTGCATATGTAAGGGGAAATGCAGGCTGAGTTTACAAAAAGAAAAATTCAAAATAGGGCATTATCTTTAGGAGATGTGGTCAATGTGTTCAAGAATATATTCTCCCTTGGTCAAGTGACTAGCTGAGAGAGAATGCTGTCAACCTCTTCCTTGGTCCCTTATAGAATGTGTGCACTACCTCAATTGAACGTGTCCTAAAGTGTTTGAACTAAACTTGGGAATGAGTTGATGATACTGTATTTGCATTACATCACACAGAATCTCCTTCATTAGGCACCATTCAAAACAATTTTTTGCGATATTAGAGGCCAGAAAACTTTTGCTTCTCTGAGAGACTGCTGCTTTTCATCTCATGGACATGAGATGATCGAGAATTCTTCCCATTTCTCTTTCTACTTTAAACCTGAGAGATACATTTCCGACTACCTTTAAATACTGCAGGTCCTTCTGAAACACATTTCAGTGTGCTGGCTTAATTCAGCTTCATTGCATTGTTCAGTCCTAAATTCCTTTCAGTTTGATCTATTTCCCTTTGTAATCCTTTTGTATTCCTAGATATTTAAAAGCTGCTCAAATCTATATTGTAGGAAAGTTGGGTTACAATTCTTTCAGCCAGCATGTAAACCCAATTTTTAGGGTTTCTACACAAAACGTTACTGCCATGTTTCTACCAGCTCTCCTTTCATATATTTTTCTCCAGGACTTCCTGTGACAAAATTGCCTTTCTAAAAGCCAGTCTTCTGTTCACTCTCTTGGCCAGTCACATTTCCATAGAAAGATACACGACTGGATTTTCAAAAGATGCAACAAGAATGATCAAGTCCCGATTCACACCTAGACAGCCTGCTCCTGTTCTCCATGAATTTTAAAACTCAAGTTAATTATCTCTTTGATTTTGTCTCAATCTCTTGAGTAATCTTGGCAATGAGCCCCTAAACTGCAACACAGCCTGCTTCAGCAGACACAAAACTCTCTCTCAATTGCTTGCATTCATGTGCTGACTATGTATTGTATTTATTTAGATCTTATTGAACAAAAGATCTTCATTGATTCACTCAAATACTTAAGTATATACTATGTGCCCAATGGTCTTGAAATGTTGGGGGTCCACAAGGAAGACAGATATGTGTAAACAGATAAATTAGACTACAGAGATAATATGAATGAAAGAGATATGAATAAACTGCCGTCGGACTCCAGGGAAAGAACCACCATGGGTTGACCTACAACTAAGATATATAGCTATGTACTGGGGATTTGAGGAAAAAAATAACCATCATGGGGGGTGGACAGGCTTTGTACCATCTAAGGAAAGGAAAAGGAAGGGAGAGAAGATAAAGAGAAAATGAGATAAACGGAAAGGTTTTCTTCTTCTTCATGTTTTTTGCCACCAGATTTTGGAGCACATTGCTTGCTGATGTCCTTTCTAGCCAGTCTTATCCTTCAGCCGGCTTCTAGAGACTTCAACAATTCAATTGTAACAAGCTGGGCTCCTCCCTGCAGAAAATGCCAACTATGTAGGGAGCCAGGAGGGAAGCAAAAGATTCACAGGAATCTGCAGCCCTTCTGCAGCTCACTGGTGGGGAGGGTCACTGAGGCTTCACCTTGGCCTCTGTCTCCAAGTTCACATAAAGGAGAGTCAGTTCCTTTCTTGATATATGAACATGGAGAGAAACCTGTTTCACAGAAGGGGTTATGGAAAAATTAAAGTGAGATCCATGAAAAAGGCAGAGGAAGTAGCACCATGAATCTGAAGTAACTGGACATGTGAATTAGTAACCAGTATAAAGAAGAGCTGAAGACAAAGGAAAGGCAAAAAACAAGTTCTCAATTTCCTAAAATGGAAATGCAAGTCTTTCTTCTTCAAAAAGAAAAAAGTCATTGAACCCTTTCCTTTAAAATAAAATTGAAAGGGGCCACATGTTGCAAATAATGCTTTTAACCATGATGTCACTACCCAATAATGTGTAGCAATCAGTTAAGTTCATTGCAAATACTTCATTCCTTAACAATTATGTTATCAAAGTTTGCAATTGATATATATGCACTTTAGAAAATAGTAGACTGTGTGCAAATTCGTCATTATATTATTGACAATGTCACTCTTAGAACTGAAATCTTGACTAGGAGAGAGCAGGTGGCATGACCCTAGATTACTAGAGTCACAGCAAGAAAAGTTAAGAAAGTGCCATCAGGACATTTGGACAGAAGAATGCTATATGGCTTTTGGGTTTATAACAGATCAATTGGAGAAAAACAAGTCACTACATTAAATTATTTTCTACTTACCTCCATCACCCTCTCCAAGAACACATATTTTAAAATGAGACAAGTTATTATATTAAAAATTACTGGCTCTGGCATTTTGAAGACTACATCCAATAATGAAGCAAAAACTGGTTTATAAACATCCTGGTATCAATTCCAACTACCATCTTTTACCAAACTAAAACTCTCATTATCACTAATTCACTTGCAATCTAGTGCTCCTCCAATATACAAAATCAACAACTTAAAATGTGTCATAATTTTTTAAAATTTCCCTAAAATTTTAGAGGATAATAGGAATATATCTCTTGGACAAGTTGAGAACGATGGAGACACTAGGAAAGGAAAAGATGAAAATATTACCCTAATCAATGATGTCAAACACAAGTTATGAACAACTGTTAAAAGAATTCTCTATGAAATTGATCAATGCTACTGTCTCTATACCTGGCTATTTCCTATCAGTAATTAGATACATAAACAAATAGAATAGTCTATTTAACGGGATCAATTCTTTTACTTGTGTGCTTTCCCTTTTAAAACTACATATGCTTTTATGTGTTTGCTCTATGTTTAGGTGGTGTCACATTAGAACACCCTCATCTCTGAAGATCTTTGCGTTAAGGAACTCTACCTTGGCCCTTGATCAACTGTACTCTGTGTTATGGTAAACTCAGAGCCCTACATGCATCAATGTTTTCTACATGCTCTTTCCCGTGCGTTGTTCATGTCAGGGAGTATAGTCCACCAAGTGAACACTAAGCAGTGTTTCAAAAGCATCAGATATTAAAAGGAGGACATGCAGGTTTGGGTGTGGGCCCCCAGTCAGTGCCTCAGTGCAAAGAAGAAAGAGGTAAATGCATCCCTCCAGAGACTGGGATAAAAACAGGAGGTTATGAGCAGGAGGCTCCCTCTGCAGGCCTTTAAGCAGGGACCTGGAATAAAAGTGCTGTCACCGTGGATCATGGTTGGTTTTACAGGAAACTCAGGAAGAAGATAAGGACATGAAATAATGATAATTATAATAACAGCAACAAACACTTCTACTGAACCAAGGACTGCACTTTGAATGTAAATTCTGTGCTTGAACATACATTAACTCACAGGACCCTGAAAATATCCCGACGTAGTAAATGTTGATGTTTTAACCATTTTATAGATGAAGAGACTGGGTACAGTGGATAGAATACTCACCCAGGTTAAGAAGCTGATACATGGCTCAGCCCAAGCTCAGTGCTCTTATGTTATGCTCTTTGACTACAACTCCAAGTTAAGTCTCTAATGACTATCTCCAATCACAGGTGCCAACACCATCCTCCTCCATCGATGGAGGTAGGCTTGGGCAGGGCATGGACCAGGGTGTGGGAGGCCGGCTGATCTCAGGTCTGGCACACCGGTTGCCAGGCTGCTTCCTCTTCTGTCGAGGCGTAGCACTCGCCCCAGGAAACTTGGCTGCGGGCCTCAAGTTTCTTTCGTGCGGAACTTCTCCCTCTGAAAGTGGCCTGTCCCAGGAGACTGGGCCGGCTGGCCGGCCAAACACCTCTGGACAAAGTAGGCGAACTGAGCTGGCCTTCCCGTCGCCCTCTGCGTGGCTCCTCTGCACTCAGGCAGAAGGCCTCACTCATGCCCTCCATCATGCTTTTCTCCCCAGAGCCATGGCCTGGGCTACTGTTAGTCTTACGTTAGTGTTATGTTTGGTTTCCGGTTAATGTCAGTTTTAGGGCTAGGTTTAGTTTTCGAGGTAGTGTTAGGTTTATGTTTAGGTATATGTTTAGGGTTAAGGTTAGGTTTATGGTTCTGGTTAGGGATAGTGTTATGATTCATGTTAATGGTATGGTTGAGTTTAGGTTCGGGTTGGAGTTAGGGTTAAGGTTGATTGCCAGGTTCAGGTTAGATTTCAGGTTAGGGTTAGGGTTCAGTTAGCGTAGGGTTATGATCAAGTTAGTGTTAGGGTTAGCGTTTCTGTTACTGTTGGGGTTAGGGTTAGGTTTAGCATTCGGTTTATCGTTCTGGGTAGGGTTAGGGTTTGGGTTTGGTACATGTTTGTTTTACGTGTACAGTTAGGGTTTGAGTTTAGGGTCAGGCTTATGGTTAGGATCAGTGGTCAGGTTCAGTTTAGTGTTGGGGTTAGTGTTTGGGTTCGAGTTAGCATTAGGGTTAGGGTTAGGTTCAGTGTTTGTGTTAGTTTTCGGGTTAGTGTCAGGGTTAGAGCTTGGTTTCGGTATTGGTTTAGGCTTAGAGTTAGGGTTGGGTTAGTCTTCAGGTTAGTGTTAGGGTTCAGGTTCGAGTTAGGGTTCTTGTTAGGGTTAAGATTCAGGTTAGGGTTCGGGTTAGGGTTAGGCTTAGGGTTAGGTTGAGGTTTAGGGTTAATATTCGGATTAGTGTTATGATTAAGTTTTGGGTTCGAAAAAGGCTTAGCTTTCGCGTTAGGTTTCTTGTTAGGGTTAGGGTTAGGGTAGGACTAGGGTTAGGCTTAGGGTTAGGGTTGGGTTCGGGTTATGGTTAAGGTTAGGTTTAGGTTTTGGTTTCGAATTAGGGTTATGGTTAGTGTTAGGGTTCGATTTAGGGCTAGGGTTAGGGTTAGCCTTGGTTTTGGAGTAGGGTTAGGGTTAGATTTAGGGTTAGAAATATGTTTAGGGCTCAGGTTAAGGTTAGGGTTAGCAATAGGGTTAGGGTTAGGGAAATGTTTAGTTTTAGTGTTAAGTCTAGTGTTCGAATGAGGGTTAGTGTTAGGATTCAGGTTCGGGATCGGGTTAGGGTTAGGGTTAGCCTCGGGCTAAGATTATGTTTATGTTTAGGGTTACAGTTAGTGCTAGGATTTCTGATAGGGTTAGGGTTAATGTTCATGTTAAGTTTAGGGTTAGGTTTAAGGTCAGGGTTGTTTTCGGGTTAGGGTTACAGCTAGGGTTCAAGTTCAATTTCCGGTTAGGGTTACGGTTATGTTTTGCTTATTGGGACGGTTAGGATTAGAGTTACTGTTAGGGTTATGTTAAGGTTTAGGGTGATGTTAGTGCTTGTATTAGGATTAGGGTTAGGGTTTGGGTTCTCATTGGGGTTAGTGTTAGTGTCGGCTTAGGCTTTGAGTTTGTGTTAGTTTTAGGGTGAGGGTTAAGTTTAGGGTAAGAGTCAGGGTTTGGGTTGGGGTTCGGGTTAGGGTTAGGGTTCGAGTTAGCTTTAGGCTTAGGGTTGGGGTTAGTTTTGGATAAGGGATAGGGCTGGGTTCAGGTTGGGTTTGGGTTTGAGTTAGGGTTAGGTTTAGCATTTGGGTTCGGATTCGGGTTATTTTTCGTGTTCAAGTTAGCATTATGGTTACGGTCAGGGTTTAGGTTAAGTTTATCGTTAGGGTTAGGTTTTGGCTTAGGGTTATGGTTAGAGTTAGTGTTAGGGTTAGGATTAGAGTTAGGTTAAGGTTAGGGTTGGGTTCGGGTTAGGTTTACTATTAGGGTTCATGTTAGGTTTAGGGTTATGTTTAGTCTTAGAGTTAGTGTTCAGATTAGGGTTAGGGTTAGATTTCAGGTTCGTGTTAGGGTTAGGATTAGCAGTAGGTTTCGGGTTAGGGTTAGGACTAGGGTTCGGGTTAGGTTTGGGTTCGGGTTAGGGTTAGGGTTAGGGTTCGGATGAAGATTAGGGTGAGGGTTAGTGTTAGGTTTGGGATTACGATTCGGATTAGGGTTAGGGCACTGTTTCAGGCTCAAGATGGGATTGAAGTTAGTGTTAGGGTCGGGTTAAGGTACGGCTAAGGTTAGGGGTATGGTTAGGTTTAGGGTTAGTGTTAGGCTTAGAGTTTGGATTTTGGTTAGGGTTATGGTTAACGTTAAATTTTGTGTTAGGCTTAGGCTTAGAGATATTATTGGGTTGAGTTAGGTTTAGGTTTAGGGTTAGGGTTAGTGTTAGAATTAGTGTTCAGATTATGATTAGGATTAGGTTTCAGGTTCAGGTTAGGGTTAGGATTAGCGGTAGGGTTCATGTTAGGTTTATGGCTAGGTTTCAAGTTAGGGTTGGTTTCGAGTTAGGGTTAGGGTTAGGGTTCGGTTGAGCGTTAGGGTTATTGTTAGGGTTAGGGTTAGGGTCGGGATTATGTTTAGGATTAGGTTTAGGATTCGGGTTAGGGTTAGGGTTAGGGCTAGGCTTAGGGTTCAGTTTAAGGTTAAGGTTAGGGTGCAGCTTAGTGTTAGAGCTAGTGTTCTGGTTAGCATTAGGCTTAGGGTCCGGGTTAGGGTTCCGGTACGGGTTATGCTTAACGTTAGGTTTCATATTAGGGTAAAGTCGAGGGTTAGAATTAAGGTTAGGGTTAGGGTTAGGATTGTGTTGGGTTAGCGTTAGCATTAGGGTTAGGGTTAGGTTTAGGGTTCGGGTTAGGTTTAAAGTTAGAATTTGGGTTCTGCTTTGGGTTAGGGTTACTGTTAGTGATTGGGTTATGGTTAGGCTCTGGGTTAGGGCTAGGTTTATGGTTATGGTTGGGTTGGGTTTAGGTTAGGGTTAGGGTTCAGGTTATGGTTATAGTTAGTATTAGTATGAGGTTTCAGGCTAGTGTTAGGGTTGGGGTTACTGTTAGGGTTGGGTTAGGCTTATGTTTGGGTTCCAGTTAGGTTTAAGTTTTGTGTTCGGGTTAGGATTCGTTTATGGTTAGTGTTAGGATTAGGGTTAGGGTTAGGGTTCAGTTTACAGTTACGTTTAGGTTTCAGGTTAGTGTTAGAGTTCGGGTTGGTGTTAGGGCTAGGGTTATGGGTCTGTTAGTGTTAGGGTTAGGGTACGGGCGCCTGTTTTATTTAGGGTTAGGGTTAGTGTTAGGGTTTAGGGTTAGTGTTTAGTTTAGGGTTAGGATTAGACTTAGTGTTCGTTTAGAGTTAGGGTTCCTGATAGGGTCCTTGATTGGGTTAGTGTTAGGGTTCGGGTTCGGGTTAGGGTTAGTTTCGGGTTATGGTTTGTGTTAGTGTTATGTTTTGTGGGCTAGGTTAGTTTTAAGCTTAGGTTAAATTTAGGGTCAGGGTTAGGTTTAGGGTTCGAGTTTGAGTTTGAGTTAGGTTTTAGGTTAGGGTTACAGTACGGGTTCAGGTTATGTTTCAGGTTAGGGTTTGGTTTGAGTTCAAGTTAGGGTTTGGTTTAGGGGTCGGGTTAGGTTTAGGAGTATTGTTGAGGTGTGTATTCGAGTTAGGTTAAGGTTAAGTTGAGGATAGGTTATTGTTGGGGTTTGGGTTCTGGGTAGGCTTAAAGTTAGCATTAGTTTTAGGTTTAGGGTTCATGTTAGTGCTAGTGGTAGGGTTAGGGTTATGGTTAGTGTTAGGGTTCGGGTTAGGATTGCGGTAGTGTTAACGTTAGGGCTTGGATCAGTGTTAGGATTAGGTTTAGGGTTAGAATTAGCATTTGGGTTCGGGTTCGCATTCTGCTTATGTTTAGGGTTAAGGTTAGGGTTAAATTTAAGGTTCAGGTTATGCTTAGTGTTAGCTTTCGGGAAAGGATTCTGGTTAGGGTAACTGTTAGAGTTAGGCTTCAGGTTAGGCTAATGTCAGGGCTGGGGTTAGGGTTAGGGTTCAGATTAGAGTTAAGGTTCACATTAAAATTAGGGTTCGGGTTCAGTTTAGGGTTAAAGTTATGGTTACAGTAACGGTTATTGCTAGGGTTCTGGTTAGGGTTCAAATTAGGCTTAATGTTAGGGTTCGTATTAGGATTCAGTTTATGGTTAGTGTTAGGTTTGGGGTTAGGGTTAGGGCTAAGGTTACTGTTAGGGTTAGGGTTAGGGCAAGTGTGAGGGTTTGATTTCGGATTAGGGTTATGGTTAAGTGTAGGATTAGAGTTAGTGTTCAGATTAGGTTTATGGTTCCAGTTCGGTTTCGGGATTCGGGTTGGGGTTAGGGTAGGTTTAGGCTTTGGGTTAGGGTTAGGGTTAGGGTTCGTGTTAGGATTAGGGTTAACATTAGGCTTAGCTTTACGGTTCAGGTTCAGGTTCAGGTTAGGTTTAGCATTAGGTTGGGGTTATGCTTTCGGTTACGGTTACAATTTGGTTCGGGTTAGGATTTGGTTTAGAGTTAGGCTTAGGGATAGGGTTCGTGTTAGGGTTAGGGCTAGTGCTCGGGTTAGTCGTTGCTTGTGTTAAGGCTAAGGTTTGGTTTAGGTTTACGGTTAGTTTTAGGGTTAGGGTAAGAGTTCGGGTTAGGGTGAGGTTAGGGTTAGGGTTCGGGTTAGGGTTAGTATTTGGGTTCGGGTTTGATTTAAGGTTAGAGTTCAGGTTAGGGTTAGGCTTAGGGTTCAGGTTAGAGTTAGGGCTCGTGTTCGGGTCAGAGATACAGTTCTTGTTACGGTTTGGGTTAGGGTTAGGGTGCGGGTTAGTATTAGGGTTAGGCTTTGGGTTAGGGTAAGGGATAGGTTTAGTTTTATGGTCAGGGTTAGGGCCATTGCTAGTGTTAGTGTTAAGGTTAGGGTTAGGTCTACAGCTTGGTGAAAGTTTACGGTTTGTTCTAGAGCCAGGGTTAGGGTCAGGTTTAGGACTGTTTTAGGGTTAGGTCCAGGGCAAGGAGTAGGCTTGGTGTTCCAATTAGGATTAGGATTATTGTTGGTTAGGACTAAGGTAAGGGTTAGGGTTAATGTAAGGGTTAGGGCCACAGCTAGGGTTAATGCTAAGGTTCGGGTTATGTCTAAGGCTTGGTCAAGCATTAAGGTTTGGGCTAGGGCTAGTGTTAGCATCAGGTCTAGGACTAGGTGAAGGTTAGGGTCAAGGTTAATCTTAGGGTTAGGGTGAGGGTTACCCTTGGGGTTAGGGTTAGTGTTGCTTAGGGCTAGGGTTAGAGATAGGGCTAGGGCTGGGTTATGTTCAGGGCTAGGGCTAGGATTAGTGTTATGGTTATTCTTAGAGTTAGGGGAGGTGGTTTGAGATTCAGTTAAGGTTAGGTTTAGCCGTAGGGGTTGGATTAGGAATAGGGCTACTGTTTGTGTTAGGACTGGTTTAGGGCTACAGCAAGGGCTAGTGTTAGGGTTAAGGTTGCATTACATGTAGGGTTAGGGTGAAGGTTAGGGGTGGGAGTAGTGTTAGGCGTAGTGTTATGGCAAGATTATCATTAGGGCTGGGCTTAGGGCTATGTTTAGTTATTACATTTAGTGTTAGGTTTCCTTTTAGGTTTATAAGTAGATTTATTTTTATGGTTAGGGATGGGGTTGGTTTTGAGGTTAGGGCTAGGGGTATGATTAGAGTTAAGTCTGACGTTAGTGTTAGGTGTGCCTTAGGGTTGGGACAATGTAAAGTGTAGGAGTAGGCGTAGGGTTTTGGTTTGGGTTAGCGTTAAGGTTATGCTAGTGTTAGGGTTACTGTTAGGGCTAGTGCTAGGACTAGGTTTAAAGTTAGGGTTAGAGTTACAGTGGGTTAGGGTTACCATTACAGTGAGTTTTAGGGGTAGGCATATGATTAGGGTTAGGGCTAGGGCTAGTTTTAGGGTTTGGGATAGGTTTATCGTTAGAGCTAAAGTTGGATTTGTGTTCATGATACAAACCCCAACCCTAGCCCTAAAACTAATGCTAAGATTAATCCGACCGTGAAGCCTAATTCTCACCATAGCCCTAACTCTAAACCTAACCCTAACCGTAGCCGTAGACATAACCTTATCCTTTACCTTAACCCTAAATCTTAGCCTAAACTTACCCCTATACTAAACCTATGCCTACCACTAACCCTATACCTGACCCTTACCGCAACTCAACCTCAATCCAAACATTAACATTAACCCTAAAAATAATCCAAAAACTAGCACTAAGCCTAAGCCTATCCCCATCACTGACCATAGTCCTAGTCTTAACCCTAACCCTGGCACTAGCCCTATCCCTAACACTAAACCTAGTCCTAGCCTTAGCACTCACCCTAACTGTAACCCTACCCCTACCCCTTGCCCTATATCTAACCCTAACACAACCTACAACTGAAACTAATCCTAGCCCTAACCCTAGCCCTAAAACCCAGACCTTACACTAGCCATAACCATAAGCCTACGTCTAAACCTAGCACTGGCCCAAACTTTAACCTTAACACTAGCCCTATGTTAACTCTAGTACGCTAACTCTAAACACTAAGGCTAACACTAACCTTAACTCTAATCCTAACAATACCCCTAACACTAATACAAACCTAGCCCTAACCCTAATCTTAAATCCAAGCCTAACGCAACACTAACCCCAACCCTAACCCTGCTTCTCTCCATAAAACTAACTCTAACCTTAACCAAAACCTAACCCTAACCCTATACTTAACCTTGGGAACTGATTTGTATAGAACAGGGAATCCAGAGTAGAACTGAGCCAAATCATGTCTAGCACCCATTCCTGGAAATAACTTCATGCCCCATCTCCCTTCCTTCCAGCTAGTAAGGATCACATAATACCTAAACAACATTTGGTACAAATTGCTATTTGGAATCCTAAACCAAACCAGTACACAAACCCTAATCCGAACCTTAAGCCTAACCTTAACCCTAACTCTAATCCGAACCAAAACCCTAATCAGAACCCTAAACTTAACGCAAACTTAACCCCAACCCTACTCATCCTTCTCTCCATAAACTAACTCTAACCAAAACCAAAACCTAACCCTAACCCTATCCTTAACCCTAACACTAATCCTAGCCCTACCTCTACACCTCTACATCTACCCAAACCCTAAGCCAATCCGAAGCCTAAGCCTAACCCTACCCCAACACTAGTCATTTGCAGAACCCTAACGCTAGCACAAACACCAATATTAACCATAACACTATCACTAGACCTCCCCCACACCGAACTTTACCCCATCTTTAACCGTAAACTTAACCTTAACTGTGACCTTATCCCTATCATAATCCTAGCCATAGCCTTAAAATAACGCTTACTGTAGACCTAATGCTATCCTCAACCCTAACCCTGGCTCTAGCCCTAGCCCTAAACATAACCCTAAACCTAACCCTAAATCTAACACTGACCCTAGCCCTACCCTAACCCAAACCCTAATCCTAGCCCTAAGCCAACACATACCACTACCCCAGACCTTAGTCATAGCCCTAAACCTAACCCTAACACCAACCCTTACTCTAACCCAACCATAACCCTAACCCTAAGCCTAACCCTAATCCTAGACAGAGTCCTAAATCAAACCCTTGCCCTAACTCTAACCCTATTCCTAACCCTCAGCCACATCCAAACCCTAAACATAATGATAACCCTAACACTAAACCTACTCTTAAACCTAACCCTAACACTAACATCAGCCCTAACCCTAACCCAATTGCTAAGCCTAACGCTAGGCTAAACCAAAATGCTAGCGCTTACATATAACACTAACCCTAAAGCTACCACTAGCGATAACCCTAAAGCTACACCTAACTGTAACACTCTACACAAGCCCTAACCCTAACACAAATCCCAGCCCTAGACCTGACCCTAAACTTAGCCCCAGACATGACCATATCCCTAACCCTAACCCTAGCTCTAGCCCTAACTCTAACCCTAACCATAACTATGGACTTAGGCCTAGCCCGAATGATACCCCTAGCCCTTTCCATAGCCCTAGCCATAACGCTAACTCTAACACTAGCACTATTTCTAAACTTAGCACTAACACTAAGGTTAACATTAACCATAGCCTTAAACTCAACTCTAGCCCTAGTCCTAACCCTAATTCTAAGCCTAGACATAAGCCTAGCCCTAACCCTAACCCTAGCCCTAAACCAAACACTAAGCTTAACTGTAACTCTAACGTAGCACTAAATTTAACCGAAGACCTAAAACTACCCCTAACCCAAACTCTTATACTAACCCACCCTAACTCTGGTCCTAACACTATGCATAAATGTAGGCCTAACATTAGCCCTAACTCTAACCATTGCCCTAACCTGAACTCTAGTCCTAACCCCAACTCTAATGCTAAACCTACCCCTAACTCTCACCATAACCATAACCATAACCCAACATGAGACCTAACCCTAAACTTAGCCCTAGGCATAAGTCTAACACAAACCCTAACCCCAACCCTACCTCTACCCCTCCCCTAACCCAAACACTAGCCTAATACCTACCCCTACTACTACCCATACCTTTAAATCTAACCCAACACTATCCGTACCTCTACCCCTGCCCCTACACCTAAACCAAACTTAACCCTAACCCTTAACTGAACCTTAATTCTCACCATATCCTTAGCCATAACCTTATCTTTAACCCTAACCCTAACGCAACACTAACCCTAACACTACCCCTACACCAACCCCTCCCCTAAACCTAAACCTAACCAAACGCTTATCTTACTCCTAACACCAAGCATAACCCAACCCTAATCCTAACCTTTACACTAATCCTAGTCTTAGTTCTCATCCTAACCCTAGGCCTAGTTCTAACACTAACTACAACACTAGTCATAACCCTAAACTTAGCCTTGTCCCTAGCCCTAACCTTAACCATTACACTAACCCTAACACTAACCCCAAATCTAACCCTAACCCTAACCTGATTCTAACCCCACCTCTATCCCTACGACTAACTCTAATCTTAAAACTTATGCTAACTGTAACCATACCACTATATGTAACCTTAAACCTAGCCCTAACACTACCACTGAGACTAACCCTAAACAAATGCCTAGCCCTAACCCTAACCATAGCTATAAACCTAAAACTAACACTAAACTTAACCCTAACCCTAGCCATAGCCATAAACCTAACCCTAAAACTAACCCTAGCACTAACCCTAACCCTAACCGTAGCCCTTACCCTAAACCTAAATCTACTTCTAACTGTAACCCTAGCCCAAACCTTGACCCAAGACGTTTTGTGTGTGTGTGTGAGGAAGATCAGCCCTGAGCTAACATCTGTGCTAATTCTCCTCTTTTTGCTGAGGAAGACTGGCTCTGAGCTAACATTTATTGCCAATCCCCCTCCTTTTTTCCCCCAAAGCCCCAGTAGATAGTTGTATGCCATAGTTACACATCCTTCTAGGTGCTGTATGTGGGACGCACCCTCAGCATAGCCAGAGAAGTGGTCATCAGTGCACGCCTGGGATCTGAACCCTAGCCCTAGCTATAACCCCAACCATAACTCTAACGTTAACCCTAGCAGTAACCCTGACCATAACACTAACCTTAGCCATAAGCCTAGCCCTAGCAGTAACACTAATCCTAACCATAACAATACCCCTAACCCTAGCCCTAACCCTAACCCTAAGAATAACCCTAGCTCTACACCTAACACTAGGCTTATACTAGTCCTAACAATAACCCTAGAATTAACACTAGCCCTAACCCTAACCCTAGCACTAAACCTAAGCCTAAGCCTAGTCTTAGCCATAAACCCAACAATAACCCTAAGACTAACCCTAGCACTAACCCTAATAATAACACTAACCTTAGCCCTAACCCTAGCCCTTGCAGTAACCATAACAATAACCCTAACCCTAATCCTAACTCTAAGCTTAGCCCTAGCCCTAACACTAAACCTAACCGTAACCCTAACCCTAACTCTAATCCTAACCAGAACCGGAACCCTAACACGGGCCCTAAGCCTAGCCCTAACCCTAACTGTAGCCCTAACCCAACTCCTGGTTTTAACGCTAACCCTGCCAATAACCCTAAACCTAGCCTTAGCCCTAGCCTTAGCCCTAATCCTAAACCTATCCTTAGACATAACCTTAGCCACAAGCTTAACTCTAACCCTAACCCTAAACCTATTGCTAGCCATAACCCTAACACTAATGCTAACCCAACCTTAGCCCTAGCCCCACTCCTAACCCTAAGCCTAGCTCTATCCCTAACCTTAACCCTAACAAAAACCCTAAAACTAATGCTAACACTAACCCTAACTCACACACAATTGGTTTGATTTCAACATATGTGAATATTGTCACACACAATGGGTATGATGTCATACATAAAAATGTGAATTATGTCACAAAAAAGGTGAATGGTGTCACACATATCAGTGGGTGTGTTTTCATACACAAGCTTGAGCCTTGTCACACCTACAACATTGGTGTGATGTCACACATACATTGAGTGATGTCAGACACACAATGTCTGTGAAGGCAGACACCAACCTGGTGAAGTCACAGACAATGCAGGTGGTGTCTCTCACGATAATGAGTGTGAATTCACACAAATTGAGAGTTACACAATACACAAAGGTGGGATTTAAGTCAGAGTAAAATGTGAGAGATTTCACAGAAAACTGGATGTTATTTCATACATAAGAGCGGAAGTCACATCACACTGAGTAATATGACTGCTGTCACACACAATGGGAGTGATATCACACAATTTGTGAGATGTGACTGGCTATCCTCGTGTTATCACAATCAAGTTATGTGATGTCCAAAAAAGGGTGTGATGTCGCACATAACGATTGCAGTGATGTCACGCACAAAAAGTGAACGATGTCACAAGCGCAACATTGGAGTCATGTCAAACACAGTATCACAGTGATGTCATACTCAACTGGTGTGATGTTATACATAATACTGGGAGTGACACCAACATAATAACGGTTGGGATATCATATGATAATTAAGGTTGATGTCGCACACAATTGATATGATGTGACACAAGATGAGGATGTTGTTACACACACAAGTGGGGTGATGTCACTCATAACCGTGTGTGTCACGTCACGCATAATGATGGGAGTGATATCACATGCACACAATGGGAGTGATGTCACACTATAAAATGTGATTTATGTCAAAAGGGACACAATGATGCTACACATAGCAGTGGGAGTGTTGTCACACAATTCATATGATGTCACACATAATGTGAGTGATGTCACACAGAAACATGTGAGTAATATAGCAGATGACTCGTGACTAATGTCACACACATGTGTCAGTGATGTCACACTATTGGTGTGATGTCGTAAACACAAGAGGCATGTAGTCTCAAATAAAAGACAGATATCACTCGAAATATATGAGTGAAGTCACAGAAACACCATGAGAGTGATATCAGAACACTAGTAGAGTGATGTCCTCGAGAATTAGTGTGAAGTCACACAGAATATTGGGAGTGACATCACACGTAACAATAGCGATTTCATATGCTAAATTGCATTCATGTCACACGTAATTGGTATGATGTCAATATCTGTACATATTGTCACGCTCATAATACGTGTGATGTCATACATAAAAATGTGTCTTATGTAACCAAAAAGTGAATGGTGTCAGACATATCAATGGGTGTGTTTTCACACACAAATGTGAGCCCTATCACAAGTACAACACTGGTGTGATGTGACACACAAATTGAGTGAGGTCAGACACACAAAGTGTGTGAAAGCACACACCAATCTGGTGATGTCACGGACATTTGGAGTGGTATCTCTAAGGAAAATGAGTGTGAATTCACACATAACAATGAGAGTTACATAAAACACAAATAGGGATATAAGTCAGAGTAAAATGTGAGAGACTTCACAGAAAGCTGGGAATGATTTCATACAAAACTGTGGATGTCATCTCAAAGTTAACAAAATGACTGCCCTCACACAACGGGAGTGATATCACACAATTTGAGAGAGGTGACAGGCTAACCTAGTTTTATCCTGCTCAAAGTGTGTGATGTACCAAAATGGGTGTGATGTCACACAGAAGGATTGGAGTGATGTCAGACACAAAATATGAGCCATGTCACACACCAGTGGAGTGATGTCAAACACTATGAGAGTGATGCCACACTCAATTGGTGTGATGTCATACATAATACTGGGAGTGACACCACACATACTAATGGTTTGATATCATATGACAAGGTTGATGTCATTCACAATTGATGAGATGTGACACGCAAGGAGGATGTTGTTACACACACACAAGGGGTGTGATGTTACCCATAGCCAAGTGTGTCACATCACGCATAACATAGGGTATGATATCACATGAACACAATGGGTGTGATGTTACAAGTTACATGTCACTCATGTCACAGATAGCAATGGGAGTGATGTCACACTATTGGTGCGATGTCACTCATAACAATGGGAGTGATGTCACACATAAATATATGAGGTAATCTCACTAAGGACACATGACTGATATCACAAATAAGCTGTTAATAGTCTACACTCAGGTTTCTATCCAATGTATTGAAAGAGCACTTCTGCTGAACTCTGCTTGCCAGTAGCTCTAGGGAACATACTCTAATGAGACCTTTTATACTTTTCACTACAACTGGTACAGATTATCTGTAAGATCCATTGAACGAAAGTACAGTGTGAAGAAAGACTCCTTTTTTAAATCTGTTTATGATCGTCTTGAAAAGTCCCTTTTCAAAAGTTGCAGTTCGCGTCTTTCATTCAGGCTTTCTCTTACATGGAACGAAAGAATGTGCTCATTGATCTCAGTTTGCCAGTAGCTGTTGGGAGCATCTTCCTATGAGAGGGTTTAAATTTTTCACTACACAAGGAAGAGAATATATCTAATATCCATTTATGAAAAGCACAGTGTGGAGAAAAACCCTTGCTTGTACCTGTTTAGCATCCGCACTGAAAAGTACTTTTTCAAACATTGCAGCTCATGACATTTACTCAGGCTCTCTCTCACAGTATATGAGAGAATGTTCTTACTGAGCAAAGGTTGCCATTAGTTGTAAGTAAGATCTTCCGAAGACAGCTTTGATCCTTTTCACTACTGCTGGGAGAAAGTATCTATAACATCCATTGAAATAACATACACGGTGGAATAAAACTCTTCCTAGTTGTTGAGGATCATCTTGATGAGTGAATTTTTCAATCATCGATCTTCATGGCCTGCACTCAGGCTTTCCCTCAAATATAATGGAACAACACCCGTTCTGAACTCAACAGCCCTGTAGCTGTAAGTCAGTTCTTCCTTGGAGGGCTTTTAAACTTGTCACTACAGCTGGGAGAGAGGATCTGTAACATTCATAAAATGAAAGTCAAGTGTGCAGTAAATCTCCGCCTGGTATGTGTATAGGATCCTCCCGCAAGTTGCCTTTTCCATCATTGTAGATAACGACCGTCACTCTGGCTCTCTCTCCTATGCAATGCAAGAAACTACTTGCTGAACTCAGCTGGCAAGGAGCTTTAAGCAGCATCCTCCTTTGAGAGCTTGTAAACTTGCACTGCAGCTGCAAGAGAATATCTGTAACATCCATTCCATGTAAGTTCTCTGTGGAGGAAAGCACTTCCTTTTAGCTTTTTAGGATCATATCGTAAAGTGCCTTTTCATCTTTGCAGCTGATTGCATGCACTCAGGCTTCCTTCCTGATATAAAAGAAAACACCCCTGCCAAAACTACTTTGCCAGTGGCTGTTAGGAACACCTTACTAGGAGAGTTTCCACTTTTCACCACAGCTCGAAAAGAAGCTGTATCACATCCATTCAATGAAAGTACACCGTGAAGAAAACCTCCTCTGTAAGTGTTTATGATCATGTTCTTAAGTGGATTTAAATACACTGCAGTTCAATCTGTATTCAGGGTCTCACTAGCATATCATGATGACCATTATTGCTTAACACAGCTTGCCAGTATCTGTTAGTAACAGCTTCATATGAGAGGATTTAAAATTTCATTACCACTGGGAGAGTGTATCTATAACATCCATAAAACGAAAGTCCAGTATGTATAAAATTTCTTGCTTCTATCTGTATACGACTATTCTGATAATTGCCTTTAACAACATTGCCGTTAACTACCTTCAATCAGGAATTCTTTCCCATGTAAAGCAAGAAAGTTCTTGCTGACCTCTGCTTCCAAGTACTTTACAGGAGGATCTGCCTCTGAGAGCTTTTAAACTTTCCACTGCAGTGGGGCGAGTATTTCGCTAACATTCATTCCATGAACCTACTCTGTGGTGAGAAACTCTTAAGGTTAACATGTTAGGATATGTTCAAGTGCCTTTTCCTCTTTGTCGCTCATTGCCTGCACTGAGGCTCCCTTGCCAACCGAAAGACCAATCACCACTGCTCAAACAAGTTTGAAAGTAGCTGTTAGGAACAATGTCCTGTGACAGCTTTCCAGCTATCACTACAGGTGGTGCAGACTATCATTACCATCCATTCAATAAAAGTTGACTGTTCAGAGCAACTCTTGCTTGTAGGTGTTTAGGATCATCTTGAGAAGAGTCTTTTAATTACTGCAGTTCAATCTGCATTCGGGGTCTGAGTAGCACACTATGATGAACGCTATTGATTAACACAGGTGGTCAATATCATAGGTTACATCTTCATATGAGAAGTTTAACAGTTTCATTTCAGCTAGGGTGGAGTATCTATAACATCCATAAAATGAAGGTCAAGTGTGGGGAAAATCTCTGCCTTGTATCTATATAGGATCTTCTTGCAAATTGCCTTTTCCCTCTTTGCGGTTAACGACCTTCACTCAGGCTCTCTCTCCCAAGACATGCAAGAAAATGTTTGCTGAACTCAGCATGCAAGTATCTCTGAGGAGGATTTTCCTCTGAGATCTATTAAACATTTCACTGCAGCTGGGAGAGTATATCTCCAACATCCATTCCGTGAACATACTCTGTGCAGAAAAACTCCTCCTTTTAGGTATTAGGATCATATAGTAAATTGCCTTTTCCTCTTTGCTGTTCATTGCCTGCAATGATGTTTCCTTCACTAATATAGAGACAAAACACCACTGCTCAACCAATTTTGCCAGTAGCTGTAAGGAACATCTTCGTATGAGAGCTTTCAAAGTATTATTACAGGTTTTGCTGATTATATTTAACATCCATTCCATTCAAGTTGAATCGTCAGAGAAACTCCTGCTAGTAGCTCTTTAGGATCATCTTGAGAAGAGACATTTAATACACTACAGTTCAATCCACTTTCAGGCTCTCATGAACATATCATGACAAACATTATAGCTTAACACATGTGGCCTATATCTGTAAGTAACATCTTCATCTGAGATGTTTTAAAACTTCAGTACAGCTAGGAGAGTGTATCTAGAACATCCATAAAATGAAAGTGAAATATGGAGAAAATCTGTGGCTTGTCTCTTTATGGGATCAGCCTGCATATTGCCTTTAGATCACTGCAGTTAACGACCTTCGCTCAGGCTCCCTATCCCATGTAACGCAAGAAAGTGTTTCTTAACTCGCCTTGCAGGAATCTTTAAGGATGATCTTCCTCTGAGAGCTTGTAAACTTTTCACTGCAGCTAGGAAAACCTATTCATTACATCCATTCCATGTAAGTACTCTGTGGAGGAAATCACTGCTTTTAGCTTCTTTCGATCATATTGTCAATTGCATGCTCACCTTTGAATTTCATTGCCTGCCCTCAGGCTTCCTCCCTGATGTAAAGAAAAAACACCACTGTTAAACTTACTCTGCCAGTAGCGATTAGGAACACCTTCCCATGAGAGTTGACACTTTTCACCACAGCTCAGGAAAAAGCTCTATCACATCCATTTAATGAAAGTATACCGTGAAGATAACTTCTGCTTATAACTGTTTAGGGTCATTTTCATAAGTGACTTCAAATACACTGCAGTTCAATCTGCGTTCAGGGTCTCACTAGCATATCATGAGGAACACTATTGCTTAACACAGGTGAAGAATATCTGTTAGTAACATTCTCATTGGAGAGGTTTTAAAATTTCAGTACGGCTGGGAGACAGTATATGTAACATCCATAAAATGAAATTCCAGTTTGGAGACAAACTCTTGTTTATATCTGTATAGGATTATCCTGAAAATTGCCTTTTACATCATTGCCGTTAACGACCTACACATAGGAATTCTCTCCTTGTAATGCCAGAAAGTTCTTGCTCAACTTGCTTGCAAGTATCTTTAAGGAGCACCTTCCTCTGAGAGCTTTTAAACTTTCCATTGCAGCTGGGAGAGACTATCTATAAGATCCATTCCATGAACATACTGTGTGGTGGAAAAGTCTTCCTTTTAGTTTTTTGGATCACATAGTAAAGTGCCTTTTCCTCTTTGTAGTTCATGTCCTGCACTGTGGCTTCCTTCCCACAGGCAAGACAAAATACCGCTGCTCAACGAAGTTTACCAGTAACTCTTTGAAACACTCCTAGGAGAGCTTTCAAACTATCACTACATGTGGTGCAGATTATCATTACCCCACATTCCAGGAAAGTGGACTCTTCAGAGAAACTCTGCTTGTAGCTGTTTGGGATTATCTTGAGAAGAGACTTGACTACACTGCAGTTCAATCTGCATTCAGGTTCTCAGTAACGTATCATGATGAACACCATTGCTTATCACAGTTGGCCAATATCTGTAAGTAACATCTTCATATGAGTGGTTTTCAAATGTCAATACAGCTGGCAAAGGGTATCTATAACATCCATAAATTGAAATTCAGGTATGGAGAAAATCTTTTGCGTGTATCTCTATAGGACTATTCTGAAAATTGCCTTTTCCAACATTGCAGTAAATAAACTTCACCCGTGCTCTTTCTCCCAAGTCAGGTAAAAAATGTTTGCTGAACTCAGCTTGGAAGTATCTTCAAGGAGGCTCTCCCTCTGAGAGCTTTTAAACTTTTCACTGCAGCGGGGACCGAATATCTATAACATCTATTTCAGGAATGTACCCAGTGGAGAAAAAGTCTTCCTTTTAGCTTTTTAGGATCATATTGTAAAGTGAGTTTTCCTCTTTGTCGTTCATTGCCTGCACTGAGCCTCCCTTCCCATTGGAAATACAAAACATTCCTGCTCAATGACCTTTGTCAGTAGCCATCAGGAGTATCTTCTTAGGAGAGCTTTTGAACGATCACTACAGGTGGTGCAGATTGTTGTTATGATCAACTCAATGAAAGTTGACGCTTCAGAGAAACTCCAGCTTGTGGCTGTTAAGGGTCATCTTGAGAAGAGACTTTTAATAGACTGCAGTTCAAACTCTATTCAGGGTCCCACTAGCATATCATGATGAACTATATTGCTCAAGACAGGTGGCCAATATCTGAAAGGAACATCTTCATCTTAGAGGTTTTAAAATTTCAGTACTGCTGGGAGAGAGTATCTATAATATCCATAATATGAAAGACAAGTTTGGTGAAAATCTCGTTCGTGTGTCTGTGTAGGTTCATCATGCAAATTGCCTTTTCCCTCATTGCATTCAATGGCCTTCACTCAGCTATCTCTCCAAAGTAAAGCAAGAAAGCATTTGTTGAACACAGCTTGCAGGGTCCTTTAAGAATGGTCTTCCTCTGAGAGCTTTTAAAATTTTCGCTGCAGCTGGGAGAACTTATATATAATATATATTCCATGTAATTACCGTGTGGAGGAAAACACTTGCTTTTAGCTTCTTCAGATCATATTGTCAGTTGCATTTTCATCTTTGCATTTCATTGCCTGCACTCACGTTTCCTCCCTGATTTAAAGAGAAAACACTACTGCTAAACCTACTCTGCCAGTAGCTGTTAGGAACACCTTCCTAGGAGAGTTTCAACTTTTCAACACACCTCGGAAAGAAGCTCTATCAAATCCATTCAATGAAAGTATACCATGAAGAAGACCTCTTCTTGTACCTGCTTAGGATTATCTTCATGAATGACTTTAAAGGCACTGCAGTTCAGCCTGCATTTAGGGTATCATTAGCATATCATGATAAACACTATTGCTTAACACAGGTTGCCAATATCTGTTAATAACTTCTTCATATGAGAGGTTTTAAATTTTCAGGACAGCTGGAGAGAGTATCTATAACATCCATAAAATGAGAGTTCAGTGGGGACAAAATCTCTTGGTTGTATCTGTATAGGAGTATCCTGAAAATTGCCTTTTCCACCATTGCGGTTAAGGACCTTCCCTTAGGAATTCACTCCCAGGTAAGGCAAGAAAGATCTTGATGAACTCAGATGGCAAGTAGCTTTCAGCAGATCTGCCTCTGCAAGCTTTTAAACTTTCCACTGCAGCTGGGACAGAATATCTATACCATACATTCCATGTAAGTACTCTGTGGAGGAACATACATCATTTTAGCTTTTTAAGATCATCTTGCAAAGTGCCTCTTCATCTCTGCAGTTCACTGCCTGCACTCAGGCCTCCTCCCCAACATAAAGACAAAACACCACTGTAAACCTATTTTGCCAGTTGCTGCTAGGAGCACATTCCTATGAGATGTTAGAGTTGTCACCACAACCGGGGAGGAAACTGTATCACATCCATTCAAGGAAAGTACCGTGTGAAGAATATCTTGTCGCTGTTTAGAATCATATTCATGAGTGACATTAAAAACATTGTAGTACAGTCTACCTTCAGGGTCTCACTAGCATATCATTATCAACACTATTGCTTAACACAGGTTGCAAATATCTGTTAGGAATACCTTCATATGAGAGGTTTTAAAATTTCAGTACAGATGGGAGTATCTATAACATCCATAAAATGAAAGTTCATTGTAGAGAATATTTCTTGCTAATATCTGTATAGGACTATCCTGAAATTTTTCTTTCCATCCTTGCAGTTAACAACATTCACTTAGTAATTCTCTCCCTATTTAATGAAAGAAAGACCTTGCTGAATTCAGATTGCAAGTGGCTTTCCGCAGGATCTGCCTCTGAGAGTTTTTAAACTTTCCACTGCAGCTGGGACAGAATATCTATAACATCCAGTACATGAACGTACCCTGTGCAGAAAAACTCTTCCCTGTAGATTTTTGGATGATGTGGTTCAGTGACTTTTCCTCTTTGCCGTTCATTGCCTGCACTGAGGCCGTCTTCCCAATGGAATGACAAAACACCACTAATCAACCAAGTTTGCCAGTAGTTTTCAGGATCATCTTACTAGGAGCGCTATCACTACAGGTGGTGCAGATTATCCTTACCATCCATTCAATGACAGTTGACTTTTCAGAGAAACTCCTCCTTGTACCTGTTTAGCATCATCTTGAGAATTTGAATACACTGCAGTTCAAACTACATTCAGGGTCTCACTAGCATATCATGACAAACACTTTTTCTTAACACAGGTACCCAATAAGTGTAAGTAACATCTTCATATGAGAGCTTTTAAAATTTCAGTACACCTGGGAGATAGTATCTATAGCATCTGTAAAAGGAAAGGCCAGTATGGAGCAAAATTCTTACTTGCATCTGCAGAGGACTCTCCTGAAAATTGCCTCTCTCAACATTGCTGTTAACGACATTTACTTAAGAATTTTCTCCCTGGGGCCTGCCCGGTGTCACAAACAGTTTCGTGTGCACGCTCCACTTTGGTGGCCTTGGGTTTTCAGTTTCCCAACCCTGGGCACGCACCAATGCACTGCTTGCCAGGACATGCTGTGGTGGTGTCCCATATAAAGTAGAGGAAGATGGGCACTCATGTTAGCTCAGGGCCAAACTTCCTCAGCAAAATAGAGGAGGATCAGCATCGGATGTTACCTCAGGGTTGATCTTCCTCACACATGCTAAAAATAATGTCTCTCCTATGTAATGCCAGAAAGTTCTTGCTTAACTCTGCTTGCAAGTAGGTTTAAGGAGCATCTACCCCTGAGAACTTTTAAATTTTCCACTACAGCTGAGAGCGAATATCTATAGTATCCATCTAATGAACGTACTCTGTGGAGAAAAACATTTCCATTTAGTTTTTGAGGATCATAATGGAAAGTGCCTTTTCTTCCTTTTGGTTCGTTGCCTGCACTGAGGCTGCCTTCTCAATGGAAAGACAAAATACTACTGCTCAAGCACTTTTGCCAGTAACAAGTAAGGAAATAACTTCGTGCCCTGTCTCTCTTCCTTCCGGCAAATGAAGTCAACCTACCTTACCCAGGTTGGGGACATATTGCCATTTCAGGCCTTGAGAAGGAATATCACATTCCTTTGAGAAGGCAATTTCTGATCCCGGGTTCTAAGTAGAGCTCTAGCAACAAGTTAGTAAATGAGTTTCAAAGATTACTGGAACTTAGCTGAACTATGTATAACACCCATTGTTGGAAATAACTTCATGCCCACTATCTCTTCCTTCCATCTCGTAAGGATCAGAAACCTAAAACAGGTATATAACAGAATGCAGTTTCAGGCCTTGAGATTGAATCTCATATTCCTTTGAGAGGGCACTTTCTGATCCAGGCTTGTAAGTAAATGTCTAGAAACGACTTTGTATGTGAGTGGCAATCATTAATACAGCTGAGCTAATCTATGGTTAACACCCATTTCTGGAAATATCTTCATGCCCAATCTCTCTTCCTTCCAGCTCTGAAGGTTTACATTCCTAAAACAGGTTTTGAATATATTGCTGTTTCGAGCCTTAGGAGGGAATATCACATTCCTTTGAGAAGGCATTTCTCGTCCCAGCATGTAAGTAGATGTCCAGGAACAAGTTAGTATATGAGTGGCAATCATCACTACAGCTGAGCTCATCTGTATAAAATACCCATCCCTGGAAGTATCTTTGTGCTCACTCACTCTTCCTTTCAGCTCGTGAGAATCACCTTCCTAAACCAGGTTTAGAACATAATGCTATTTTGGTCGTTGAGAGCAAATCTCACATTCCTCTGTGAAGACACTTACTGATAACTTCTTGTAAGTAGATGTCTAGGAACAAGTTTATATTGGAGCATCAATCAGTACTACAGCTGAGTAAAATGATTTATAATACCCATTCCGTGAAATAACTTCATGTAAAAACTCTCTTCCTTCTAGCACTAAGATTCACTAAACTAAACCAGTTTTGGACCATATTGCCTTGTTGGACCTTGAGAAGGAATCTCGCATTCCTTTGAGAAGGCACTTTCTGATCCCAGAGTGGAAGTAGATGTCTAGGAACAAGTTTGTATATGAGTGGCAAGCGTTACTACAGCTGAGCTAAGCTGTGTATAATACCCATTCCTGAAAATAACTTTGTGCCTCATCTCTCTTCCTTCCAACTCATAAGGATCACAAAGCTAAACCAGGTTTGGAACATATTGCCATGTCACTCCTTGAGATGGAATCTCATATTCCTTTGAGAAGACACATTCTGATCCTGTCCAGAATGTTGAAGTCTAGGAATAAGTATGTATATGAGTGTTAATCCTTACTAGATCTGAGCTCAACTGTCTATAACAACCATTCCTGGTAATACTTTTTGCCTCATCTCTCCTCCTTCAATCTCATAAGGATCACAAATATAAACCAAGTTTCATGTATCATGCCATTTCAGGCCTTGAGAATGAATCTCACACTACTTGGAAGGCACTTTCTGATCTCTGCTTCTAAGGAAATGTCCAGGACAAGATTCTATATAAGTGGCAATCGTTACTACAACTGAACTATTCTTTGAGTAACACCCGATCCTGAAAATAACTTCATGCCCAATCTATCTTCCTTCCAGCTCGTAATGAAGACCTTCCTCAACCGAGTTGGGAACATATTGCCATTTCAGACCTTGAGAAGAAATCTCACAATTCTTTCAGACAGCAGTTTCTGATCGCAGCCTGTATGTAGACGTCTAGGATCAAGTTTGCATGTGAGTGGCAATCACTAATAGAGCTGTGCTTCTCTCTTCCTTCCATCTCGTAAGGATCACAAACCTAAATCAGGTTTGGAACATAATGCCATTTCAGGCCCTTGAGAACAAATCTCACATTCCTTTGAGAAAGCACTTTCTGATCTCGGCTTGTAAGTAAACGTCTAGTAACGAGTTTCTAAATGAGTGGCAACCATTACTACAGCTGAGCTAAACGGTGTATAAGAACCATTCCTCAAAATAACTTCCTACCCCATCTCTCTTCCTTCCAGCTCTAAAGGATTACATTCCTAAGCAAGGTTTTGAATGTAATACCATGTCGGGCCTTGAGAAGGAATCTCACATTACCTTGAGATGGAACTTTCTGATCCCAGCTTCTAAGTAGATCTCTAGAAACAAGTTTGTATATGAGTGGGAATCATCACTACAACTTAGATGAACTATGAATAACACCTATTCCTGAAAATAACTTCGTGCCGGTCTCTCTTCCTTCCAGATCATAAGGCCCACCTTCCTCAACCACGTTTGGAACATATTGCCATTTCCGGCCTTGAGAAGGAATCTCATATTCCTTTAAGAAGGCACTTTCTGATCACTGCTTCTAAGTATATGTCCAGGAACAAGATTCTATATAAGTGGCAATCGTTAGTACAACTGAGCTATTCTATGAGTAGCATCAATTCCTGGAAAAAGACTTCATGCTCAATCTCTCTTACTTCCAGCTCGTAAGTACCACCTTCGTCGACCAAGTTTGGAACATATTGCTGTTTCAGGCCTTGACAAGGAATATCACATTCTTTTGAGAAGTCACTTTCTGATCCCGGGGTTATGTAGATGTCTAGGAACAAGTTTGTATATGAGTGGCAATCATTACTACACCTGAGTTAATCTATGTGTAAAACTCATTCATGAATATGTCATTGTGCCCAATCTCTCTTCCTTCCATCCAGTAAGGGTCACAAACCTAAGCCAGGTTTGGACAATATTGGGATTTTGGGCCCTGAGAAGGAATGTCACATTCCTTTGCGAAGGCCCTTTGTGTTCCTGACCTGTATGTAGATTTCTATGAGCAAGTTTGCATATGAGTGGCAATCATGACTACGGGAGCTAAAGTATGTATAACAGCCATTCCTGGAAATCACTTTTTGCCTAATCGCTCTTCCTTTACCTCATCAGAATCAGCTTGCTCAACCATTTTTGGAACATCATGCTATTTCTGGCCTTGAGAAGGAACCTCATAGGGTCCAGCCCCATGGTGTAGTGGTTAAGTACACCCTCTGTTGCTGGTGGCCCAGGTTCGGATACTGGACACACACCGACACACCGCTTGTCAGGCCATGCTGTGGTGGCACCCCACATAAAGTGGAGGAAGATCAGGACGGATGTTAGGTCTGGGCCAGCGTTGCTCAGCAATTAGAGGAGGATTGGCATGGCCGTTAGCTCAGGGCTGATCTTACTCACAAAGAGAAAAGAGAAGGAACCACATATTCCTTTCAGAAGGAAGCTTCTTATCCCAGCTTCTAAGTAGAAGTCCAGGAACAAGTTTGTATATGTTTGGCAATCATTACTACAGCTGAGCTAAACTGTGACTAACAGCCATTCCTGGAAATAACTTCATGCCCAAACTCTCTTCATTCCGGCTCGTAAGGACCATCTTCATCAACCAGGTTTGGAACATAGTGTCCTCTCAGGCCTTTAGAAGGAGTTTCACATTCTTTTGAGAACACATTCTCTGATACCAGCTTCTAAGTAGATATCTAGGAACAAGTTTGTTTAGGCGTGACTGTCATCACTGGGGCTGACAAACTTGGTATAACACCCATTCCTGGAAATCAATTCGTGCCTAATCTCTCTTCCTTTCATCACGTAAGGATCACAAACCTAAACCAGATTTGGACCATAGTGCCATGTCGGTCCTTAAGAAGGAGTCTCACATTGCTTTCAGAAGGAATGTTCTGATCCTGGCTTTTACGTAGATGTCTAGGAACAAGTTTGTATATGATTGGCAATCATTACTACAGTTGAGGTAAACTTCACATAACACCCATTCCTGGAAGTAACTTTGTGCCTAAACTCTCTTCCTTCCATCTCATAAAGATCACAAACCTAAACCAGATTTCGAACATACTGTCATTTCGCACCTGGACAACAAATCTCACATTCCCTTGAGAAGGCTCTTTTAAAAAGTGTATAACACCTAATCCCTGAAATAACTTTGTGCATAACCTCTCTTCCTCTCATGTTGTAAAGATCACTTTCCTCACCCAGGTTTGGAACATAATGCCATTTCTGGACCTGAGAATTAATCTCACTTTCCTTTGAGAAGGAAATTTCTGATGCAGGCTTCTAAGTAGAAGTCCATGAACAAGTTTCTATATGAGTGGCAATCATTCCTAGAGCTTAGCCGAAGTATGTGTAACGCCCATTCCTGGAAATAAATTTGTGCCTAACCTCTCTTCTTTCCATCTTGTAATGGTGAAAAACCTGAACCCGGTTTGGAGCATAATGCTATTTTGTGCCCTGAGAACGAATCTCATACTCCTTTGCTAAGGCACTTTCTCAACCCCCTTGTAAGTAACAGTCTAGGAACAAGTAGCTATGTGAGTGGTAATCATTACTACAACTGAGCTAACCTATGTATATCACCAGTTTCTGGACATGACTTCGTGCCCAATCTCCCTTCCTTCCAGCTGCTACAGATCTCCTTCCAAAAGCAGGTTTATAAACAGGGCCATGTAGGGCCTTGAGGCAGGATCACTCTCAAATGCCTTGGAGAACACAATTTCTTTTCCCGGTTTGAATGTAGATGGTATGAAACACCTTGGTATCTGAGAGGCATTCATTACTACAGCTGAGTTGAACTATGTATTACAACCATTCCTGATAGTAACTTCATGCCCAATGTGTCTTCCTTCCAGCTCCTAAGGATCGCCTTCCCAAAACAGGTTTTGCACAGGGCCATGTAGGGCCTTGAGAGAGAATCTCACGCACATGTCTTAGAGAAGGAACTTTCTTATCCCGGTTTGTAAGTAGATGGTAAGGAACATCTTTCTGAGTGGCATCACTACTACAGCTGAGTTAAACCATGGATAACACCAGTTCCTGGAACGAAGTTCAGGCCCAATATCCCTTCCTTCCGGTACATGAGGATCGCCTTCCTAAGGACGGTATGGAACGAGGACCATGTACTGCCTTGAGACAATCTCACTCACAAGCCATAGAGAGCACACTTACTGATAGCGGATTCTAAATAGATGGTTAGGATCATGTTTATATCTGAGTGGCAAGAATTGCCACAGCTGAGCTAAACTAAGTATGACACCCATTCCTGGAAATGACTTAGTGCACAATCTCCCTTCCTTCTAGCTCCTAAGGATCGCCTTCTCAAAGCGGATTTGGAAACAGGACTGTGTGGTGTCTTGTGACAGCATCCCACTCATAATCCATTGAGAGCACGTTTTCTCATACTACATTCTAAGTCGATGGCTAGAAACATGTTTGTATCTGAGTGGCAGGCATTATTACAGCTGAGCTAAACTAAGTATAACTCCCATTCCTGGAAATTACTATGTGCCCAATCTCCCTTCCTTCCAGCTCCAAAGGATCACTTTCCCAAAGCAGGTACGAAAACAGGGCTGTGTAGGGCCTTGACACAGGATCACTCTCAAATGCCTTAGAGAACGGAATTTCTTATCCTGGGTTGGAAGTAGATGGTTAGAAACATCTTTGTTTGTGAGTGGCAGTCATTACTACAGCTGAGTTAAACTATGTATAAGACCCATTCCTGGAAACAACTTGGTGCCCAATCTCCCTTTCTCCCAGCTCCTGAAGATCGCCATCCAAAACCAGGTTGTGCACAGGGACATGGAGGGCCTTGAGAGAGGATTTCACACACATGCCTTAGGGAAGGCACTTTTTTATCTCGGCTTGTAAGTAGATGGAAAGAAACATCTTTCTATCTGAGTGGCAATCACTACTAAATCTGAGTTAAACTATGTATAACATCCATTCCTGGAAAAAACTTCTTGCCAGATCTCCCTTCCTTCCAGCGCATAAGGATCGCCTTGCCAAAGCAGGTTTACACAGGCCCATGAAGGGCCTTGAGAGACAATCTCACTCACATGATTTAGAGAAGGCACTTTCTTATCCCCGCTTGTATTTAGATGGTAAGAGACATCCGTGTATCTGAGTGGCAATCACCACTACAACTCGGACAAACTATGTATAGTACCCATTCCTGGAAGTAACTTCATGCCCCATCTCTCTTCCTTCCCACTCCTAAAGATTGCCTTCCCAAAAAGGTTTTCCACAGGCCCACAGAGGGCCTTCAGAGAGACTCTCACTCACATGCCTTAGAGAGGGCACTTTCTTCTCCTGGAAAGTAAGTAGCTGTTATGAAACATCTTTCTATCTTTGTGGCAATCGCTACTAGAGCTGAGTGAAACGATGGATACCAGCGATTCCTGGAAGTAACTTCATGCCCATCTCCTTTCCTTCCAGCTCCTAAGGATTGCCTTCCCAGAGAAAGTTGTGCATAGCACCATGTAGGGCCTTGAGACAGAATCTCAGTCTAATTCCTTAGAGAAGGCACTTTCTTATCCTGGCTTGTGAGAAGATGGTAAGAAACATCTTGGTATCTGAGGGGCATTCACTACTACAGCTGAGTTAAACTATGCATAACATCCATTCCTGGAAGTACCTTCATGCCCCGTCTTCCTTCCTTCCACTTGCTAATGATCACCTTCTGAAAGGTGGTTTGGAAACAGGGCCGTGGAGTTCCTAGAGACAGGAACACTCTCAAATTCCTTAGAGAACACACTTTCTTCTCTCGGTTTGTAAATTGACAGAAAGAAACATCTTTGTATCCAAGTGTGAATCATTACTAGCTTTCGGGTTAAGGTTCGTGTTAGAGTTTGAGTTAGGGATTGGGTTAGGTTTAGGGTTAGGATTAGGGTTCGGGTTGGGTTGCTGTTGGGGTTAAGGTTTGGCTTAGGTTTCAGGTTAGGGTTTGTGTACTGGTTTGGTTTAGGTTTAGGGTTAGGTTTAGGGTTAGGGCTAGGGTTAGGGTCAGGCTTAGGTCTAGGGTTATCTTTCGGGTTCGGGTTAGGGTTCGGGTTACTGTTAGGGTTAGTGTCAGGGTTATGGTTGGGTTCCACTTAGGGTTAGGATCAGGGTGCGGGTTAGAGTTCAGGCTGGTTTATGGTTAGGGTTACATTTAGGATTTGGGTTAATGTTAGACTTAGGATTCTAGTTAGTGTTAGGGTCGGGTTAGAGTTAGGGTTCAGGTTTGAGTTAGGGTTAGGCTTAGGGTAAGTGTTACTGCTTGCTTAGAATTAGGGTTATCTTTGCCTTCCCATTAGGGTTAAGGTTCGGGTTACTGTTAGGGTTCAGGTTAGGGTTAGGGTTATGGTTCAGTTTAGGGTTTAATTTAGGGTTAGAATTAGGGTTAGAGTTGGGGTTAGGGTTAGGGTTAGGGTTCTGGTTAGGGTTACAGTTAGGGTTCGTGTACTGTTTTGGTTTAGGTTTATGGTTAGATTTAGCCTTCAGGTCAGTGGTTGTGTTAGCTTTAGTTTAAGGTTAGTGTTAGGGTTCAAGTTGGGGTAAGGGTTAGGTTTAGTGGTCTGGTAATTGTTAGAGTTAGAGTTAGGTTTAGGGTTAGGGTTAGGTAGGGTCAGTCTTCAGGTTAGGGTTAGGCTTAGGGATCGGTTTAGGGCTTGTTTTAGGGTTAGGGTTAGGTTTAGGGGTATGGTTGGGTTCGTGTTCGGGTTAGGGATAGGGTTCGGGTTATGGTTAGTGGTCGGGTTCCAGTTCGGATTACATTTAGAGTTATTGTTCAGGTTAGGGCTAGGGTTCGGGTTCGGGTTAGTGTTAGCATTAGGGTTAGGTTCCAGGTTAAGGTTAGGGTTAGGGTTAGGGTTAATGTTAAGTTTAGGGTTAGTTTTAGTATTATGGTTCGATTTCGGGTTAGAGTTAGGTTTAGGTTTCATGTTAGGGTAACGGCTATGGTTTGGGTTAGCGTTAGGTTTAGTTTTATTGTTAGTGTTTGGATTAGGGTTATGGTTAGGTTTTCGGTTTGGTTTAGGGTTAGCTTTAGAGTTAGGGTTCACGTTAGGGTTAGGATTACGGTTGGCTTCAGTTTAGGGTTAGGAGTTGGGTTATGTCTAGGGTTATGTTTAGTGTTCGGATTAATGTTACGATTAGGTTTCAGTTTCGGTTTAGGATTAGACTTAGCTTTAGGGTTCGGGTTAGGGTTAGGGTTAGTGCCATGGTTAGGGTTAGGGTTGGGTTCGGGTTCGGGTTAGGGTTAGAATTAGGGCTGGATTTAGGGTTATGGTTCGGTGTAGTGTTAGGGTTAAGGTTAGTATAAGGGTTAGAGTTAGGGGTAGGATTGGGTTTAGTGTTAGGGTTAGCGTTCATGTTAGTGTTATTGTTAGGGTTGAGCTTCAAGATCACGTTAGGGTTAGGGTTAGTGTCAGGCTAGGAGTCGGGTTAGGGTTAGGGTTACAGTTCAGGTTAGGGTTTCTGATATTGTTGGGCTTAATATTCATCTTTAGGATAATGTTTAGCTATAGGGTTAGGGTTGTGTTCGGGTTAGGGTTATGGTTCAGGTTAGGGTTTCTGATAGTGTTGGGCTTAATATTCATGTTAGGATAAAGTTTAGCTATAGGGTTAGGGTTGGGTTCGGGTTAGGGTTAGATCTGGGCTTCAGGTTATGTTTAGGGTTCAAGTTCTTGTTCGGGTTAGTGTTAGTGTTATGTTTCGGGTTATGTTTAGGGTTAAGATGGGGGTTACAGTTATTGTTAATGTTACACTTAGGGAGAGGTTAGTGTTCGGATTAGGGTTAGGGTTAGGGTTCGGGTTCTGGATCGTGTTAGGTTTTCGGTTATTGTCGGGCTCTGCTTAGTGTCAGGGTTAGGTTTAGGGTTTGGTTTAGTGTAACGGTTAGGGTTAGAGTTAAGTTTCGTGTTACTATTAGGGTTGGGGTTAGGATTAGGCTTCGGTTTAGTGCTATGGTTAGGGTTAGAGTTGGGTTGTGTTAGGGTTAGAGTTTGTGTTAGGGTTAGGGGTAGGGCTGGGTTAGGATTAATGTTCGGGTTTGGGTTAGGGTTAAGGCTAGTGTTAGGGTTAGGCTTTGGGTTAGCGCTAGGGTTAGGGTTAGCGTTAGGTTATGGAGAGCATTAGGGTTCAAGTTTCGGTTAGGTTCAGGATTCATGTTAGGGTTATAGTTAGGGTTATGGCTCAGTTTAGGGTTAAGGTTGCTGTTAGAGTTCGAGTTATGGTTAGGCTTAGGGTTAGGGCTAGGTTTACTCTTCGGGTTTCGTTGGGTTAGGGTTAGGGTTTGTGTTAGTGTTTGTGTCATGGTTAGATTTCAGTTTCTGGTTAGGGTTAGGGATAGCGATAGTGTTCAGGTTAGTGTTAGGGTTAGAGTTTGGTTTAGGTTTGGTTTTGGGTTAAGGTTAGGGATTGGATTAGGTTTATGTTTAGCGTTAAGGTTAGGTTTCAGGTTAGGATTAAGGTTAGGGTTAAGTTTACAGTTAGAGTTAGTGTTAGGGTTAGGGTACAAGTTAGGTTTAGAGTTAGAGTAAGAATTAGAGTAAGAGTTAGGGTTAGTGTTATGATTCAACTTCACGTTATGGTTTGGATTAGGTTTCTTGTTAGGGTAAGCGTTACGGTTAGGGTTAGGGTTAGGGTTAGGTTTAAGGTTCAGTTTTGTTTTAGGGTTAGTGTTTGGATTAGGGTGAGGCTTAGGTTTCAGGTTACGGATTGGTCATTGTTAGGGTTAGGGTCGAGTTAGGCTTCAGGTTAGGTTTAGTGTTAGGGTTCGTGTTCTGGTATGAGTTAGTGTTAGGGTTAGGCCTAGGGTTAGTGTTAGAGTTGGGTGCAGGTTCGGGTTAGGGTTAGGGATTGCGTTACTGTTAGGGTTAGGTTTATGGTTATGGTTGCGTTCCGGTTAGGTTTAGGGTTAGGGTTCAGGTTAGAGTTAGGGTTAAGGTTAGGGTTAGTATTTGTGTTAGGTTTCAGGACAGTGTTATGGTTAGGGTTACTGTTAGAGTTAGGCTTAGGATCTGTTTGGGTTACAGTTAGGTTTAAGATTAGGATGCAGCTTAGGGGTCTGGTTAATGTTAGGGTCAGGGTTCCAGCACCTGTTTTCTTTAGGCTTAAAGTTAGTGTTAGGGTTTAGGGTTAGGGTTAGTATTCATGTTAAGTTTAAGGTTAGTGTTTGGGTTAGGGTTAGGGTTAGGGTTAGGTTTATGATTAGTGTTAGGGTTAGTGTTTGCATTAGGGTTGGGGTTAGGCTTTGTTTTTGGGATCTGGGAAGTTTTAGGGTTAGGGTTGGGGTTCGGATTAGTGATAGGGTTACTGCTATGGTTTGGGTTATGGTTAGGCTAAGATTTAGGGCTAGGTTTAGTGTTGGGTTAGGTTAGGGTTAGCATTCTAGTTTGGGTTAGTGTTAGTGTTAGTTTTCAGGCTCAGGTTAGGGTTAAGATTAGGTTTAGGGTTAGGGTTACAGTTAAGGTTAGGGTTAGGGTTAGTGCAAGGGTTAGGGTTCGGATTTGGCTTAGGGTTATGGTTAGGTGTAAGACTAGAGTTAGTTGTCTGATTGGGTTCTGGTTCCAGTTTGGGTTCGGGATTCGGGTTAGGGTTAGAGTTAGGGTAGGATTAGGCTTCGGGTTCGGGTTAGGTTTTGTGTTAGCATTAGGGTTAGAATTACGGTCAGAGTTTGGGTTAGGGTTAGGGTTAACAATAGGGTTCAAGTTAGGGTAAGGTTTAGTGTTAGTGTTAAGGCTAGTGTTCAAGTTAGGGTTAGGGTTAGGGTTCGGTTTCAGGATCTACTTAGAGCTTAGGGTTAGAGGCGGGCTGGGATTAGGGTTATAGTTAGGATTATGGTTCGGATTAGGGCTGATGTTAGGGTTAGGTTTAATGTTTGTGTTATGTTTAGGGTTAGGTAACGTCAGGGTTGTTTTCTGGTTAGAGTTAGGGCAGGGTTTCGGGTTCATTTTCCAGATAGGGTTAGGATTATGTTTTGCTTTTTTGTCATAGTTAGGATTAAGGTTACTGTTAGGGTTATGTTAACGTTTAGAGTGAGGTTAGTGTTTGGCTTAGGGTAAGGGTTAGGGTGTGGGTTATCGATGGGGTTAGTGTTACCGTCGGATTAGGCTTTGGGTTTGTGTTTGTTAGTTTTAGGGAAAGGGTTAAGGTTGGGATTAGCGTCAAGGTTAGGGTTGGGGTTCGGGTTAGGGTTATTGTTAGAGTTTGGGTTATGTTTAAGCTTAGGGTTAGGGCTAGGTTTAGGGTTAGTTTTGGATTAGGGATAGGGCTGGGTTCAGGTTGGGTTTAGGTTCGAGTTATGGTTAGGTTTAAGAGTCAAGTTTGCGTTAGGGTTAAGGTTAGTTTTCACGTTAGAGTTAGTGTTATGGTTACAGTTAGGGTTCAGTTTGGGGTTAACGTTAGGGTTAGGGTTAGGTTTAGGCTAGGGTTCAGGTTAGGGTTATGGTTAGAGTTAGTGTTCGGGTTAGGATCAGAGTTAGATTGAAGGTTAGGGTTGGGTTTGGGTTTGGGTTAGGGTTATCGTTAAGGTTTGTGTTAGGGTTAGGATTGGTTGGCTTATGGTTAGGGTTAGGGTTTATGTTAGCATTAGTGTTAGGGCTAGGTTTAGGTTTAGAATTAGTGTTCAGATTAGGGTTAGGGTTAGGGTTAGGGTTAGGTTTCGGGTTCAGGTTAGCGTTAGGATTAGCGGTAGGGTTGGTGTTATGGTAATGGCTAGGTTTCAAGTTAGGGTTGGGTTTGGGTTAGAGTTAGGGTTCGGTTAAGCATTAGAGTTAGTGTTAGGGTTAGGTTTAGGGTTGGGATTATGCTTAGGTTTAGGTTTAGGATTCGGTTTAGGGCTAGGGTTAGGGTTCAGCTTAGGGTTAAGGTTAGAGTGCGGCTTAGTTTTAGGCCTAGTGTTCTGGGTAGTTTTAGGGTTAGGATCATGGTGAGGGTTCTGGTGCGGGTTGTGGTTACCGTTAGGTTTCATGTTAGTGTAAAGTTTAGGGTTAGAATTAGGGTTAGGTTTAAGGTTAGGGTTAGAATTGGGTTTGCTTAGGGTTAGCGTTATGGTTAGGGTTAGGTTTAGGGTTCGGGTTCGGGTTAGGCTGACGGTTACTGTTAGGGTTTGGGTTATGGTTATTGTTAGGGTTAGGGTTACGGTTGGGTTGGGTTAGGGTAAGGGTTAAGGATCTGGTTAGGCTTATGGTTAGGATTAGTGTTAGGTTTCTGGCTAGTGTTAGGGTGAGGGTTACTGTTAAGGTTATGGTTAGGCTTATGTTTGGATTCCGGTTAGGTTTAAGGTTTGTGTTCGGGTTAGGGTTCATTTTAGGGTTAGTGTTAGTGTTAGGGTTAGAGATCAGTTTACAGTTAGGTTTAGGTTTCAGGTTAGAGTTAGGGTTGGGGTTGGGGTTAGGGCTAGGGTTATGGGTATGGTTAGTGTTAGGGTTAGGGTACGGGCACCGGTTTTATCTAGGGTTAGTGTTAGAGTTAGGGTTTAGGGTTAGGGTTAGTGTTAAGTTAGGGTTAGGGTTAGGGTTCGCGTTAAGATTAGGGTTAGGGTTAAGTTTAGGTTTATGGTTCGGGCTTGGGTTAGGTTTAGCGTTAGGGTGGGGTTATGCTTTTGGTTATGGTTACAATTTGATTCAAGTTAGAGTTAGGCCTAAGGATAGGGTTCATGTTAGGGTTAAGGCTAGTGCTCGGGTTCGCTGTTGGTTGGGTTAGGGCTAAGGTTTGTTTTAGGTTTAGTGTTAGTTCTAGGGTTAGAGTAAGTGTTCAAGTTAGGGTTAGATTAGGATTAGAGTTCTGGTTAGTCTTAGTATTTGGGTTTGGGTTCAGTTTAGGGTTAGCATTCAGGTTAGTGTTCGGGTTAGGGTTAAGATACGTGTTAGGCTTAGGGTTATGATGTGGGCTAGCTTGTGGTTCGGGTTAGGGTTAGAGTTCAGGTTCGGATTAGAGTTAAGGTTCATGTTTGTGTCAGGGATACAGTTCTAGTTAGGGTTTGGGTTAAGGGTGGGTATGGGTTTTGGGTTAGGTTTAGGGTGCGTGTTAGTGTTAGTTTTAGGTTTTGTGTTAGGGTTAGGGATAGATTTAGTGTTATGTTTAGGGTTAGGGCCATTGCTAGTGTTAGTGCTAAGATTAGGATTAGTTCTAGGGTTTGATGAATGTTTGCGGTTCATTCTAGAGCCAGTGTTTGTGTCAGGTCTAGGAATGGTTTAGGGTTAGGTGAAGGAAAAGAGTAGGCTTGGTGTTACAATTAGGGTTAGGGTTATTGTTGGTTAGGGCTAAGGTTAAGGTTAGGGTTAGTGTAAGGGTTAGGGCCATTGTTAGGGTTAATGCTAAGGTTAGGGTTATGTCTAAGGTTTGGTCGAGTATTAAGATTTGGGCTAGGGCTAGTGTTAGCGTCAGGTCTAGCTCAATGTGAGGGTTAAGAATAGGGTTAAGGTTAGGTTTAGGGTGAGGTTTACCATTTGGGTTAGCATTAGTGTTGCTTAGGGCTAGGGTAGGGTTACTCTTAGGGCTGGGTTATGATTAGCTAGGGCTGGTTTATGATTAGATAGAGCTAGGATTAGTGTCAGGGTTATTATTAGTGTTAGGGGAGGTGGTTTGTGTTTCGGTTAAGGTTAGGTTTAGCAGTAGGGGTAGGATTAGGAATAGGGCTAGGTTTTGTGTTAGGACTGGTTTAGGGCTACAGCAATGGCTAGGGTTAGGGTTACGGTTGGGTTACGTGTAGGGTCATGGTGAAGAATAGTGGTTGGGGTAGTATTAGGGTTAGTGTTATGGCAAGAGTTATCATTAGGGCTGGGCTTAAGACTAAGTTTAGTTATTATATTTGGGGTTAGGTTTCTCTTTAAGTTTATGGCTAAATTTATTTTTATGGTTAGGGATGGGGCTGCTTTTGAAGTTATGGTTAGGGGTAGGATTAGGATTAGGTCTGACGTTAGTGTTGGGTGTGCCTTAAGGTTGGGACAATGGAAAGGGTAAGAGTAGGCATAGGACTTTGGTTTGGATTAGAACAATGTTTAGAGTTAGCGTTATACTAGTGTTAGGGTTACTGTTATGGCTAGGGCTAGGACTAAGTTTAAAATTAGTGTTATAGTTGGCTTAGGGTTAGAGCTACAGTGAGTGCTAGGGGTAGGCATGCGATTAGGGTTAGTGCTAGGTCTAGTTTTAGGGTTTTGGATAAGCTTATGCTTTGAGCTAAAGTTGGGTTAGGGTTCGTGATGCAAACCTCAACCCTAGTCCTACAACTAATGCTAACATTAATCCGAATGTGAAGCCTAATTCTCACCATAGACCTAGCCTTAACCTTAACCCTAACCATAGCCGTAGACCTAACCTTATCTCTAACCCTAAACCTAAAGCTAACCCTAAACTTACCCCACCTAACCTACGCCTACCACTAACCCTATAACTGACCCATACTGCAACCTAACACCAACCCAAACACTAACCCTAACCCTAACAATAATCCAAGATGTAACACTAAGCCTAAGCCTAGCCCTATCCCTAACATTAAACCTAGTCCAAGCCTTAACCTTAACCCTGGCATTAACCTTATCTCTAACCCAAACTGTAACATTACCCCTAACCCTTGCCCTAGATCTAGCCCTAACCCAACCGTACACTCGAAAGTAATCCTAGCCCTAGCCCTAAACCCAGACTTGTCACTAACCATAACCCTAACCCTATTTCTAAGACTAGCCTTGGCCTAAACCTTAACCCTAATGCTAACCTTATACTAACTCTAGCACAAACACTAAGGCTAACACTAACCTTAACTCTAACCCTAACAATAACGCTAACACTAACACTAATACCACCCTAACCCTAACCCTAACTGTAACCAAACCCTATCCCTAACACTAACCTTAAACCTAAGCCTAATGCAACCCAAACCCCAACCCTACCCGTGCTTCTCTCCATAAATTAACTCTAACCCTAACCAAAAACCTAACCCTAACACTATCCTTAACCTTAACACTAATCCTAGTCCTACCCCTACACCTACCCAGACACTAACCCTAACCTTAATCCAATCGGAAGCCTAAACTTACCCCTACCCCTAACACTAATCATATGCGGAACCCTAACAGTAGCACAAACACTAATATTAACAATAACACTACAAGAAGACCTCCCCCACCCCTAACTTTAATCCTAAACCTAACCCTAACTGTGCCCTTATCCCTACAGATACCCTTAACCCAAACACTTAGCATAACTCTAACCCTAACCTTAAGCCTAACACTAATCCTAGACAGAGTCCTAACACAAACCCTTGCCCTAGCTCTACCACTAACCCTAACCGTATTCCTAACCCTAAGCCAAACCCAAACCCTAAACATAATGGTAACCCTAACATTAAAGTTACTTTTAAACCTAAAACTAACACTAACATCAGCCCTCACCCTAACCCAATCGCTAAACCTAACGTCAGGCATAACCAAAATGCTAGCCTTACACATAACACTAACCCTAAAGCTAGAACTAACCATAACCCTAACCCTAGCACTAGACCTAACCCTACACCTAACCATAACACTCCACACAAGCCCTAACCCTAAGCCTAACTCTACTCCTACACCTACTTCTCCCCTAATCCTAATCCGAACACTACCCAATCCTTAAATTTAACCTGAACCCTAACCCTACCGCTAACCATATAACTAACATTAACCCTGTCCCAAACATAACCTTAACCCTAACTTTACCCTAACACTAATCCGAATCCTGCACCTACACCTACCACTAACTCTAAACCTAACCCTAATCCAAACCGACCTCTAACGCCATCCCTACCCTTACCCCTAAATTTAATGTTAACTCTAACTGAGCTCTACAGCTAACCCTACCCCTAACGTTAAACGTAACCGATCATTAACCCTAACTCTAACTGATCCCTATGCTAACCCTGACCCTAACCCTTATCCTAGTCTGAGCCACAGCCCTAACCCTAGTTTGATCCCTAACACTAACCGTAACTCTATCCCTAACAAAAACTAGCCCGAGCCATTGCCCTAGCCCTATACCTAACCTAAACTTACCTCTAACCCTAACACTACCACTAAAAATAAACCTAACCCAAGCTCTAGGACTAACCCTATAACTAAACCTTATCTTAACTCTAACCCTAGCTGTAGTCCTAACCGCAACCCTAGCCCTAGAGATGACCCTAAATCTAACCCTAACCGTAACCCAACACTAACCCTAACCCTAATGTTAACACTGCCCTAAACCTAGCCCTAGCCCTAGCCCTAGCCCTAATGCAAACACTAGCCCATGTCCAACCCTAAGCCTAACCCTAGTCCTAATCCTACTCCTAACCATGACACTAGCCCTAAACCCGACACTAACCTTAAACCTATACCTAACCCAAACCCTAACCCTAAATGTAACCCTAACCTACCAGTAACCCTAGCTGTAGCCCTAAAACTGCCCTTACAAATAATGCAAAACATAACCCTCACCCTAGCCCTACACTTAAACCTACCCCTAATGCTAGGTGTAACCCAGCCCTCAGCATAACTCTAGCCCAAACTCTAACTCTAGCCTTAACGTTAACTCTCATGCTACCACCAGCCGTAATGCTCACCGTAACTATAACCCTAACCCAACCCTCACCCTACCCCTAAACCTACCACTCCTCTAAACCTAACCCTAACCCTAACCCAACTCCTACCACTATCACTAACCCTAACCCTAACCTAACCCTTACCCTAACCCTACCCCTATCCCTAACCTTAACCGAAAACCTAAACAATCCCTAACCATAACCATAACACTAATCCTAAACCTAGCCTTAATCCTAAGCATAGCCTTAGCCATAACACTATCCTTAACTTAGTCGTAACCCTAACAATAGCCTTAGCTCTAGCTCTAACCCTAGCCCTAGCCTAGCCCTAACCTTAACCCTATCTTAAACCTAATTCTAGCCCTAACCCTAAACCGAAGACCAGCCCTACCCCTAACACTAACTATAGCACTAACTCTAGCCCTAACCCTAACTGTAGCTATTAACCTAACCCAAACTCTAAGCCTAAACCTAACACTAATCCTAGGCCTAAACCTGGCCCTAACCCTAATCCTTGCCCTAACCCTAACCCTAAGCCTAGCCCTAACCCATACTCTAACCCTAACAGTAATACTAGACCTAGCCCTAGAATTAGCACTAACCCTTGCCCTATCCCTAGCCCTAGTGCTAACCATAACCGTACCCCTAACCCTTTGCCTAACGCTAGCCCTAACACTAACGCTAAACCTAACACTAACCCTAGCCCTAACCATAGCACTAGCCATAGCCCTAGCACTAACCTTAATGCTAACACTAACAGTCGCCCTAACCCAAACCCTAACCCTATGCCAACCATGACTCTAACCCAACTCTAACATTACCCCTAACTCTACTGATACTCTTACCCGTCACCCTAACACTTACCCTAAACATAAGCCTAATCTTACATCTAACCCTAAAGCTAACCCTAACCCTACCCATATCGCTACCTGTAACGCTAACCCAACAGTAACCCTAACACTAACCCTAATCCTAGCCTTAGCAATAAGCCTAAAGCAAGCCCCAGCCCTAACCAGCATCCTAGCGCTAACAATAGCCCTAACACTAACCATAGCCATAAACCTAACTGAACTCTAACACTAAACCTAACCCTAGCTTTAACCCTAGACCTAAACCTAAGCCTTTCCCAAAACCTAATCCTAACGCTAACCATACCCCTGACACTCCCCAAACGCTAAACCTACCCCAAGCACAACCTTAACCCTAACCTTAGCCCTAGCCATAAACCTAGCCCTAAGACTAACCAGAACTCTCTTCCTAACCCAACCCCAAGCCCTAACAGTAACCGTAACCCCAACCCCAACCAAAATCGCTACCCATACCCCAAACCTAAGCCTAACCCAACCCTAAGCCTAAACCTAGCCCTATGCCAAACCCTAACCTTAGGTGTAACGCTACCCTTAACATTTGCTCTAGACGTAACCCTAACCCAGCCCTAGACCAGACCCTTACCCTAGCCATAACCCTAACCCTAAACACAGATCTATCCCTAGCCCTAAGCCTAGACCTGGCCCTAACCCTAACTCTAACACTAAACTTATCCCTAACCATAGCCACAAAACTAATGCTAGTCCTAACCCTAACCATGACCCTAAACCTACCTCTCCCCTTCCTAATAAATAGCCCAAGCCTTAACCTTGAACCTAACAGTACCCCTGCCACTAAGTCTAACACCAACCATGACCCTAAACCGAACTATAATCCTAGCCATATCCCTAACCATAACGCTAGACCTAGACCTAACTCTAACCCTGACCCTAGCCCTAAGCTGAACCCTAGCACTAATCCTAAAACTCAATCTAGCCCTAGACATAACACCAACACTAACCCGAACCGTAGCCCAAAGCCAACAAGTACCACTATCTGTAACCTTAACCCTAAATGGAGGATTAATCCTAACCCTAAGTCAAATCCTATCCATAAACCTAACCCTAACCCTAGCCCTAGCGCTATCACTAACAGACCCCTAAAGGTAACCCTAATCCTAACCCTAATCTATAACCTAAGGTTAACCATTAGCCCAAGCCTAATCCTAATCCTAAATTTAACCCTAACTCTCACCCTAAAAATGACCCTAACCCCTAACCCTAAACTTAACCCTAACCGAACCAGAACCTGAACACTTACCCGAACACAAACCCGAACCTGAACACTAACACGAACCCTAATCCTGAACCCAACACTAGGACTAACCCTAAACATAAACCTAACCCTAACCATAGCCCTAACCCTAACTCTAACCCTAGCCATAGACATAGACCTAGACCTAGACCTAACAATAACTGTAAGCATAAGGCTAATCCTAGCCAGAACGCTAGGCCTAGCCTTAGCTCTAGACATAACACTAGCCCTAAACTAGCCCTAACCCTAACTCTAGAGCTAACAGTAGCCCTCGCCCTAACACTAATCCTAGCCCTAGCCCTAGCCCTAGCCCTAATCCTAGCACTAAACCTAAGCCTAACCCTATCACTAGCCATAACCTCAACCATAACCTTAAAACTAAACCATAACAGTAACCCTGACCATAACACTAACCTTAGGCCTAAGCCTAGCCCTAGCAGTAACCCTAACCCTAAACCTAACACTAACCCTAACCCTAGCCATAACACTAGGCCTGCATGTCTTGGGAGAGAGAGCCTGAGTGAAGGTCATTAACTGCAAAGAGGGATAAGGCAATTTGCAAGATGATCCTATATAGATACAAGGAAGAGATTTTCTCCACACTTGGCTTTCATTTTATGGATGTTAGAGATACTCTCCTCTAGCTGCAATGAAACTGAAAAACCTCTCATATGAAGATGTAATCTATAGATATGGAACATCTGTGTTAATCAATCGCGTTCATCATGATATGCTACTCAGACCCCGAATGCAGATTGAACTGCAGTAATTAAAAAACTCTTCTCAATATGATCCTAAACACCTACAAGCAGGAGTTGCTCTGAACAGTCAACTTTTATTGAATGGATGGTAATGATCATCTGCACCACCTGCAGTGATAGTTGGAAAGCTGTCACAGGACGTTGTTCCTAACAGCTACTTTCGAACTTGTTTGAGCTGTGGTCACTTGTCTTTCCGTTGGCAAGGGAGCCTCAGTGCAAGCAATGAGCAACAAAGAGGAAAAGTCACTTTAGATATCCTAAAATGCTAACCTTAAGTGTTTCCCACCACAGAGTAGGTTCATAGAAGGGATGTTAACGAAATACTTGCACCACTGCAGTGGAAAGTTTAAAAGATCTCAGAAGCAGATCCAACTGTAAAGTGCTTGCAAGCAGAGGTCAGCAAATCTTTCTTGCTTTATATGGGAAAGAATTCCTGATTGAAGGTAGTTAACTGCAATGTTGGTAAAGGTAATTATCAGGATAGTCGTATATAGATAGAAGCAAGAAATTTTATACATACTAGACTTGCCTTTTAGGGATGTTATAGATACACTCTCCCAGTGGTACTGAAATTTTAAATCTTATATGAAGATGTTACTAACAGATATTGGCAAGCTGTCTTAAGAAATAATGGTCATCATGATATTTTAGTGACACCCTGAATACAGACTGAACTTCAGTGTATTTAAAACCACTTAAGAAGATGATCATAAACACTTCAAGTGTAGGTTTTCTTCACGGTGTACTTTCATTGAATGGATGTGATACAGCTTCTTTCTGAGATGTGATGGTTAGTGGAAACTCTCCTAGGAAGTTGTTCCTTACAGCTACTTGTAAAGTAGGTTTAGCAGGGGTGTTTTCTTTTATATCAGGAAGGAAACCTGAGTGCATGTAATCAACTGCAAAGATGAAAAGGCACTTTACACTATGATCCTAAGAAGCTAAAAGGAAGTATTTTCCTCCACAGAGAACTTACATGTAATGGATGTTACAGATATTCTCTTGCAGCTGCAGTGCAAGTTTACAAGCTCTCAAAGGAGGATCCTGCTTAAAGCTCCCTGCCAGCTGAGTTCAGCAAGCAGTTTCTTGCATTACATAGGAGAGAGAGTCAGAGTGACGGTCGTTAACTACAATGACGGAAAAGGCAATTTGCAGGAGGATACTATACACATACCAGCGGAGATTTTCTCCATGTTTGACATTCATTTTATGGATATTACAGATACTCTCTCCCAGCTGTAGTGACAAGTTTAAAAGCCCTCCAAGGAAGAACTGACTTACAGCTACAGGGCTGTTGAGTTCAGAACTGGTGTTCTTTCATTATATTTGAGGGAAAGCCTGAGTGCAGGCCATGAAGATCAATGATTGAAAAGTTCACTCATCAAGATGATCCTTAACAACTAAAATGAGTTTTTTTCCACCGTGTATGTTATTTCAATGGATGTTATAGATACTTTCTCCCAGCAGTAGTGAAAAGAATCAAAGCTCTCTTCGGAAGATCTTACAGCTAATGGCAACCTTTGCTCAGTAAGAATATTCTCTCTTATAATGTGAGAGAGAGCCTGAGTAAAATGTCGTGAGCTTCAATGTTTGAAAAAGTACTTTTCAGTGCAGATGCTAAACAGATACAAGCAAGAGTTTTTCTCCACGATGTGTTTTTCATAAATGGATATTATAGATATTCTCTTCCTTGTGTAGTGAAAAGTTTAAGCCCTTTCATAGGAAGATGTTCCCTAACAGCTACTGGCAAAGCAAGCACAACAAGCACATTCTTTCATTCTTTGTAAGAATAAGCCTGAATGAAAGACGCGAACTGCAACTTTTGAAAAGGGACTTTTCAAGACGATCATAAACAGATTTAAAAAAGGAGTTTTTCTTCACACTGTACTTTCATTGAATGAATGTTACAGATAATCTGTACCAGTTGTAGTGAAAAGTATAAAAGGTCTCATTAGAATATGTTCCCTAGAGCTACTGGCAAGCTGAGTTCAGCAGAAGTGCTCTTTCAATACATTGGATAGAAACCTGAGTGTAGGCTATTAACAGCATATTTGTGATACCAGTCTTGTGTCTTTAGTGAGATTACTCATATATTTATGTGTGACATCACTCCCATTGTTATGAGTGACCTCATATCAATAGTGTGACATCAACCCCACTGCTATCTGTGACATGTAAATTGTAACATAACACCCATTGTGTTCATGCGATATCACACCCTATGATATGCGTGATGTGAAAACTTGGTTATGGGTGACATCACACCCCTTGTGTGTGTGTGACAACACCCTCTTTGAGTGTCACATCTCATCAATTGTGAATGACATCAACCTTGTCATATGATATCAAACCATTAGTATGTGTGGTGTCACTCCCAGTATTATGTATGACATCACACCAATTGAGTGTGGCATCACTCTGATAGTGTTTGACATCACTCCAATGGTGTGTGACATGGCTCATATTTTGTGTCTGACATCACTCCAATCGTTCTGTGTGACATCAACCCCTTTTGGTACGTTACACACCTTGAGTGTGATAACACTGGGATCGACGGTCACACCTCTCAAATTGTGTGATATCACTCCCATTGTGTGTGGTGGCAGTCATATTCTTAACTGTGATGTGACACCCACTGTTATGTATGAAGTTACTTCCAGGTTTCTGTGAAGTTTCTCACATTTTACTCTGACATATCGCACTGGTGTGTTTTGTGTAACTCTCATTGCTGTGTGTGAATATACACTCATTTTCCTTAGACGCCACTCCTGTTGTCTGTGACATCACCAGGTTGGTGTGAGCTTTCTCACACACTGTGTGTTTGACATCACTCAATGTGTGTGTCACATCACACCAATGGTGTACTTGTGACAGGGCTCACATTTGTGTCTAAAAACACACCCATTGATGTGTGTGACACAATTCCCTTTTTGGTTACATAAGACACATTTTTATGTATGACATCACACCTATTATGAGCATGACAATATGCACAGATATTGACATCACACCAATTGCGTGTGACATGAATGCAATTTAGCATATGAAATCGCTATTGTTAAGTGTGATGTTACTGCCAATAGTCTGTGAGACGTCACACTGATTCTCTAGGACATCACTCTACTAGTGTTGTGACACCACTTCCATGGCGTTTCTGTGACTTCACTCATATATTTGAAGCGACATCTCTCTGTTATTTGTGATAACGTGCCTGTTGTGTTTATGACATCACAGCAATAGTGTGACATCACTGACATGTGTGTGACATCAGTCACGAGTCCTCTGCTATATTACTCACATGTTTCTGTGTGACATCACTCACATTATGTGTGACATCATACGAATTTTATGACAACACTCCCACGGCTGTGTGTGACATCGTTGTGTCCCTTTGACATAAATCACATTTTATACTGTGACATCACTCCCATTGTGTGCATGTGATATCACTCCTATCATTATGCATGATGTGACACACACGGTTAATGGTGACATCACACCACTTGTGTGTGTGACAACATCCTCATTGTGTGTCACATCACATCAATTGTGTGTGACATCAAACAATTAGCATATGATATCCCAACCGTTATTATGTTGGTGTCACTCTCAGTATTATGTATGACATCACACCAATTGAGTGTGACATCACTGTGATACTGTGTTTGACATGACTCCAACGTTGTGCTTGTGACATCATTCACATTTTATGTGCGACATCACTGCAATCATTATGTGTGACTTCACACCCTTTTTTGGACATCACATACCGTGATTGCGATAACACGAGGATAGCCAGTCACATCGCACAAATTGTGTGATACCACTCCCATTGTGTGTGACGGCAGTCATATTATTCACTGTGATGTGACATCCGCTCTTATGTATGAAATAACACCCAGGTTTCTGTGAAATCTCTCACATTTTACTCTGACTTAAATCCCACGTGTGTGTATTGTATAACTCTCAATTTGTGTGAATTCACACTCATTATCGTGTGAGACGCCACACCCATTGTCTGTGACTTCACCAAGTTGGTGTGTGCCTTCACAGACATTGTGTCTGACGTCACTCAATGTGTGTGTGACATGACACCAATGGTGTATGTGTGACAAGGCTCACACTTGTGTGTGAAAACACACCCACTGATATGTGTGACACCATTCACTTTTTTTGTGACAGATTTTTATGTATGACATCACACCTATTGTGTGTGACAACATTCACATATATTGAAATCAAACCAATGGTGTGTGTTAGGGTTAGTGTTAGCGTTAGTTTTAGGGTTTTGGTTAGGGTTAAGGTTAGTGATAGAGCTAGGCTTAGGGTGAGGTGTGGGGTTAGGTCTAAGGCTGGGTTAGCGTTTGGGTTAGGGTATGGCTAGCAATAGGTTTAGGGTTAGGCTTGTGGCTAGGTTTATGTCTAGGGCTAGGTTTAGGGTTAAGGCTAAGTCTAGGGCTAAGGCTATGTTTAGAGTTATTGCCAGGGTTAGTGTTAGGGCCAGGGGTTAGGGTTATGGTTAAGTTTAGGGTTAGGGTTAGAGTTAGGGTAAGGGTTAGGCTTATGGTTATTGCAAGGGCTAGGCTTAGGGCTAAGTTTAGTGTTATGGTTAAAATTAGTGCTAGGGTTAGGCTTAGGGTTATTGTTGGTTTTATGGCGAGGACTAGGCTTAGGCTGAGGTTTAGTGCAAGGGTTAGGACTAGGGCTAGGGCTACGATTAGTGTTAGGGCTAGGTCTACTGTTAGCTCTAGAGTCAGGTTTAGGGCTAGGCTAGGGCTAATGTTATGTTTAGAGCTAGGGCTAGACCTAGCGTTTTGGCTAGGGTTAGCCTTAGGTTTACAGTTAGGGTTGGATTAGGGTTATGGTTAGAGCTAGGGTATAGGGTAAGGGCTAGGCTTAGGGTTAGGGTTAGGACTAGGGTTATGGTTGGCTTTATGGCTATCGTTAAGGTTAGCCTTATTGTTAGTGCTAAGTTTAGGAATAGTGCTAGTGTTAGAGTTAGCGTTAGGGCCGGGCTATGGAAAGGGCTAGGGTTATCATTAGGGCTATGCCTAGGTCTATAGTTATGGTCAGGGTTACAGTTAGGGCTAGAGATATGGTTAGGGTTAGGGATATGGTCATGTCTGGGGTTAAGTTTAGGGTCAGGTCTGGGGCTTGGATTTGTGTTAGGGTTAGGGCTTGTGTGGAGTGTTATGATTAGGTGTAGGGTTAGGTCTAGTGCTAGGGTTAGGGTTATGGTTAGTGCTAGCTTTAGGGTTAGTGTTGTGTGTAAGCCTAGCATTTTTGTTATGCCTAACTTTAGGCTTAGCAATTGGGTTAGGGTGAGGGCTAATGTTAGGGTTAGGGTTAGGTTTAAAAGTAGGTTTAGTGTTAGGGTTACCATTATGTTTAGGGTTTGGGTTTGGCTTAATGTTAGGAATAAAGTTAGAGTTAGTGTTAGAGCTAAGGCAAGGCTTTGTGTTAGGACTCTGTCTAGGATTAGTGTTAGGCTTAGGGTTAGGGTTAGGGGTATGCTAAGTGTTTGGGTTAAGGGTAGCTGTAGGGATAAGGGCACAGTTAGGGTTAGGTTTAGGGTTAAAGTCAGAGGTAAAGTTAGAGGTGAGGGAGGTCTTGTTTTAGTGTTATGGTTAATATAAATGTTTGTGCTAGTGTTAGGGTTCCGCATAAGATTAGTCTTAGGGGTAGGGGTAGGTTTAGGCTTCCTATTGGATTAAGGCTAGGGGTAGTGTTTGGGTAGGTGTAGGGGTAGGGCTTGGATTAGTGTTAGGGTTAAGGATAGGGCTAGGGTTAGGTTTTTGGTTAGGGTTAGAGTTAGTTTATAGAGAGAAGCAGGGTTAGGGTTGGGGTTTGGGTTGCGTTAGGCTTAAGTTTAAGTTTAGGGTTAGAGATAGGGTGTGGGTTATGGTTATGGTTAGGGTTAGGGTAGTATTAGTGTTAGTGTTAGGGTTATTGTTTGGGTTAGAGTTAAGGTTAGTGTTAGCCTTAGTATTTGTACTAGAGTTAGTATCGGGTTAGTGTTAGGGTTAAGGTTAGGGTCAGAAGCTAGGCTTAGAGATAGGGCTAGGGTTATGGCTAGTGACAGGTCTGGGTTTTAGGTCTAGGGCTAGGGCTAGGATTAGTTTCATTTGTAGGGTTAGGTTAGGGCTAGCTCTAGGGCAAGGGTTAGGTGTACCGTTACAGTTAGAGTTAGGGTTAGAGCTAGGGCTAGTGCCAGGGTTAGGGTTAAGGCTTGGACTCTAATGTTAGGGATAGGGCTAGGCTTAGGTTTAGTGCTAGATCTTGGATCATTGTTAGGGTTAGGGTTAGTGTTTGTATTGGAGTTGGGTTGCAATAAGGGTCAGGCATAGGGTTAGTGGTAGGCGTAGGTTTAGTGTAGGTGTAAGTGTAGAGTTAGCCTTAGGGTTGGGTTAGGGATAAGGTTAGTTCTAGGGCTATGGTTAGGGTTAGGATTAAGGTTAGGGCTATGGTGATAATTAGGCTTCACATTTGGATTAATATTAGCATTACTTTTAGGGCTAGGGTTGAGCTTTGTATTACGAACCCTAACCCAACTTTAGCTCTAAGCATAAGCTTATCCCAAACCATAAAACTAGCCCGAGCACTAACCCTAATCATATGCCTAACCCTAACACTCACTGTAACTGTAACCCTAAGCCAACTCGAAACCTAACTTTAAACCTAGTCCTAGCCCTAACCCTAACAGTAAACCTAACACTAGAATAACACTAACTATAACCCTCGTCCTAATCCAAACCAAAGCCCTATGCTTACTCCTACCCTTTCCATTGTCCCAACCCTAAGGCACACCCAACACTAATGTCAGACCTAAATCTAATCCTACCCCTAGCCATAACCTCAAAACCTGCCCCATACCTAACCATAAAAATAAATCTAGGCATAAACTTAAAGAGAAACCTAACACTAAATATAATAAATAAACCTAGCCTTTAGCCCAGCCCTACTGATAACTCTTGCCATAAAACTAACCCTAACACTACACCCACCCCTTACCTTCACTCTAATCCTACACGTAACCCAACCGTAACCCTAACCCTAGCCATTGCTGTAGCCCTAAACCAGTCCTAACACAAAACTTAGCCTTATTCCTAATCCTACACCTACCGCTAAACCTAACCTTAACCGAAACTCAAACCACCTCCCCTAACACTAATAATAACCATAACACTAATCCTAGCCCTATCAAATCATAACCCAGCACTAGCTAATCATAACCCAGCCCTAACCCTAACAGTAACCCTTCCCTACCCCTAAGCAACACTAACTCTAACCCAAACGGTAAACCTCACCCTAAAGCTAACCTTAACCCTAATCCTAACCCTCACATTGTGCTAGACCTGAGGCTAACACTAGCCCTAGCCCACAACTTAATGCTTGACCAAGCCTTAGACATAACCCTAACCTTAGCCTTAACCCTAGCAATGACCCTAAACCTTACACTAACCCTAACCCTAACCTTAGCCTTAACCAACAATAACCCTAACCCTAATTTTAACACCAAGCCTACCCTTTGCCTTGGACCTAACCCTAAACCAGTCTTAGACCTGACACTAACCCTGGCTCTAGAACGAACCATAAACATTCACCAAGTCCTAGAACTAGTCCTAATCTTAGCACTAACACTAGCAATGGCCCTAACCCTAAACATAACACTAAACCTATCCCTAACCCTAACAGAAACCCTAAAACTAACACTGCCCGAAACCTAAACCAAACAAAAAATCCAATTCTAAACCTAACCCAAACCCTAACCAGAACTGTATTCCTGACCCAAACACTAAACTTAACCCTAACCCGAACCACAACACTAACCCACACCATAATCCTAAGAATAACATGTACCCTAACCCTAACCCGAACACTAACATGAATGCTAACCCTAAACTGAACCCAAACCCAAATACTAACACTAACCAGAACTCTAATCCTAATCTAACCCTAACCCAAACACTTACTCTAACACTAGAACTAACCCTAAACCTAAAACAAACCCTAGCCCTAACCCAACCAACCCCTAACCCGAGCACTAGCCCTAACCCTAATACGAACCATAACCCTAAGCCTAACCCTAACACAAACCCTAACCCGAACCAAATCGTAACCATAACCGAAAGCATAACCCCACCCTAAAGCTAAACTAACCCGAACCCGAACTGTAAACCTAAACTTAACCCTAACCCTAATCTTAACGCAAACCCTAACCCTAACCGAACACTAACCCTAATCCTAACCCTAACCTTAAACCCTAACACTAACATTAACCCTAAATAAAACCGGTGCCCGTACCCTAAGCCTAAAACTAACCATACACATAACCTTAGCCCTAACTCCAACCCCAACCCTAACACTAACTTGAAACCTAACCCTGACTGTAACCCGAACTCTAACCCTAACACTAACCCTAAAACGAACCCTAACCTGAACGCAAACCTTAAATCTAACTGAAATGCATACATAAGCCTAACCTTAACCCAAACAGTAACCCTCACCCTAACACTATCATGAAACCTAACACTAATCTTAACCATAAGCCTAACCAGAACACTAACCAAACCCAACTATAATCCTAAACTTAGCCTTAACTCTAAGCCTAACCATAACCCAAACCCTACCAGTAACCCTAACCCTAACCTGAACCCGAACCCTAACTCTAAACCTAACCCAAACCCTAAACCTAACACTAAACCTAACCCTAACCATAATGCTAACACTAACCCAACCCAATCCTAACCCTAACCTTAGCCCTAACTCTAATTTTCACCATAAACTTTACACTAACATGAAACCTAACGTTAACCGTAACCCGTGCCTGAACCCTAACCATGAGCCTAACCCTAAACCTAACCAGAACACTAGCCCTAACACTAAGCTGCACTCTAAACTTAACCCTAAGCTGAGCCCTAACCCTAGCACTAACCCTAAGCCTAACCATAACCCAAATCCGAAACCTAATCCTAAGCATATTCCCAACCCTAACCCTAACGCTCAACCGAACCCTAACCCTAACCCAAACCCAACCCTAACTTGAAACCTAGCCATTACCATAACACCAACCCTACCGCTAATACTAACCCTAACCTGAACCCGAAACCTAACCCTAACCCTAATCTGAACACTAATTCTAAACCTAAACCTAACCCTAACATGAACCTAACACTAACCATAAGCCAAACCAATCCCAACCCTAACCCAAACCTTAACGATAACCATAACCCTAACCCAAATCCGAACCCTAACCTTAACACTACCCCTAAACCTATCCTTAACCCAAATCCGAACCCTAAAATTAACCCGACCCTAACCATAACTTTAATCCAATCTTAAACCTTAATCCTAACCTTAACCTTAATCCTAACCCTAACCCTAACACTAACACTAATCTTCACCCAAAGCCTAACCCTAACCCTAACCTGAAACCAACTCTAACCTGAACCCTGGTCCTAACCTTAACCCAAACCCTACGGCTAATCCTAACCCTAACCAGAACCTGAAAGCTAACCCTAACCCTAATCTGAACACTAACCCTAAGACTAAACATAACCCTAACCCTAACATGAACCCTAACAGTAACCCTAACCCAACCCAACCCTAACCCTAAACCTAGCCCTAAGCATAAGCCTAACCCTAACCCAAACCCTAAACCGGACCACAAAAGTAACTCTAACCCGAAGCCTAATCCGAAGCTAAGCTTGAACCTAAATTATCCCGACACAAAACCAAAACCTAACCTTAATCCGAAGGCAAACCTCACAATAAACCTAAGCCTAAATCTCAAAGTAACCCTAATCCTAACCTTAATTCTAACATGAACATGAACCGGAAAGCTAACCCTAAACCGAAACCTAGCCCTTAACCGAACCAGAACCCAACCCTACCCCTAAAACTAACCCTAACCCTAATGTGAACACTAACCCTAACCCTAATCCTAACCATAACCCTAACCTAACCTTAAACTTGACTCTAACCCCACTCTTAACCCTTTCCCTAAAACTAACACAAACCCAAAGTCTAATGCGACCGTAACCCTAACTCCATCGAGAACCCAAAGCCTAACCCTAACCCTAAACCAAACACTAATCTCACCCTAAGCGTTAACATAACCCTAACAGTAACCCTAATCCTAACCATAACAAAAAAAAAAACATAACCCTAACCCTATCTGGAACATGAACCCGAAACCTAGTCCTAACTCTAACCCCAAAACAACCCTAACTTTACCTAACTCTAAACATAGCAGGAAAATTAACCCTAACCCTACCAGCAGCCCTAACCCGAACCGTAACCCTAAATATAACCCTAATCCTAGCCCGACTCTAACCCTAACTCTCACCTGATCCTGAAACCGAACCCTAACCCTAACCCTAACTCGAACACTAGCCCTAACACTAAAAATAACATTAACCTAACTTGAACCCTATTGCTAACCCTAACCCTAACCCGAACTCTAACAATAATTCTAACCCTAATGTTAACATTAACCCTAACAGAAACACTAATCCAAACCCAGTAATAACCCTAACCCTAACTCTAACCCTCAGTTGAACCCTAATGTTAACCCTAACCCTAATCCGAAACTAAAACCTAACACTAATCCTAACCATAATCTGAACTCAACCCTAAACCTAAACCTAGCCCTAACTCTAAACCTAACCCTAACAAGAAACCTAATGCTAAAGCTAAGACTTTCCCGAACCCGAAACCTAATCATAACCCTAATCCTAATACTAACCCTAAACTTAAACCTAACCCGAACCCTAACCTGAATCCTAACCATAACAAGAACCCTAACACTAACCTAAAGCCTAACCCGACCATAACCCTGAGCCTAAACCGATACTGAAACCAAACAATAACCCTGACCCTAACTCGAAAACTAACACTAACACTAACTCTAACTCTAACTCGAAACCTAATACTAACTCTAACACTAAACTGAACCCGACCACTGACCCTAATCCTAACCCTAACAGTAACCCTAAATTCTAAACCAAACCCTACATGTAAAACAAACCCGTACCAAGCCCAAACCCTAACCCTACCCAGAACCCTAATCCTAACGCTAACCCTAACCCTAACCCCAACGGTAATACTAACCCTAACAATAACCTGATCATACCCCAAAGCTAAACGGAACCATAACTCTAACCTGAAATCTAGAGAGGTCAGGGATCTCTCTCTCTCTCCATCTCTCTGGCTGTCACTGTGTCTCCCTTTCTCGGGGCCCTCAGGCGAGGAGGGGAGGCGCACCCTGCCCACCTCGCCTACCTCTCCCGTGGACCATTCTTTGGCCTCTCCCGGAGCCCTGCGGCTTGAGTTCAACCACTCAGGCCAAGGGCGCATGCACAGAAGTTGGGCCTCAGGGGTCCACAGTGAAGGTCCTGTCAGCCAGTGAGGCTCAGACGAGGTGGGGCGCTCTCTTGCGCCGGCCAGTTGAAGGTGAAGAAGGAACACCACCCTTCTTGACTTAACTTCAGCTGTTGTCTCCCTCCCATCCGACCACTTTCACTCAGCTCGCTGCATGCTTCCCTTCTTTGGAAGTGGTGGTCTGGCCCTGGTAGCCAAAGGCGGACTGAGGTGCGAGGTCAAGGCTCTGCCTGGGCCAGCTGCTTCATGCCGAGCCTTATTTCTTCCTGGAAAGACAAAACCATGGCCTCACTCCACGCCTGCACTTGTAGACTCCAGCCAGGTGCAGGAGAGGCTCTGTGGAGTCAGAAGGAGTGAAACAGGCATATGGCAAAGCAGTGAGTGTGGCCCCAGCAGGCTGCAGGCCCAGGGAGCTGGGGCCACACTGGGAAAGCCCTTCTGGCAACAGGTCCCAGCCTCTTCTCTGGAGTCAGGAGGGCCTGGACTTCCTAGTGCCCAGGCCATGGCTCTGGGGAGAAATCCACCATGAAGGGCACCAGTGAGGCCCTCTCCCTGAGGTGGCCAGTGCCAAGCCCAGGGCAACTGGAAGGATGGCTCGGCTCACCTCCTTTGTCCCAAGTCGACCGGCTGGCTGGCCAGCCCATACTCCTCGGCCAGGCCCCTTCCAAGGGGACAAGTTCTGGAGGAAAGAGCCCTGGGGCCTGCTGCCAAGTTGTCTGGGGTGTGTGCTAGACACTGTCAGCGATGGAAGCGGCCTTGCAACTGGTGTGCCAGACCTGGGAATTGGCTGCCTCCCACACCCGGGTCCCTGAACTGCCTGGGCCTCCCAAGGGAGGATGATGGACTTGGCAGTGGCGAGAGTGTGGGGGCTGGCAGTAAGCATTTCCTGGGATGCCTTGGCAGATGGCCTCTGGGTAAGGGCTGTCCATGGCCAGGTCTGAGGGAGGGACCCAGCTCAGGGATTTCAGTGGCAGAGAGAGAACTTCCTTCCGCCCTTTCCGTTATATTTCTTATGGTTGGCCTAATCATTAACAGGACAGGTTAGCTGGAGAAAATAATCTCAAGCTTAATAACATGTGTAGATGGGAGAAACAAGGGAAACTGAGTCTCTCAACACAATGGCAGAGTTCTCCTCTTCAATACTATCTTCAGTTCAAGACAAAGGAGGATGTTGGGGGTGAGGTTTTCAGATTTGAGAGGGGAAGAAGACCATTCTCATGGATAGGGACATGGAAACCTTTGAAAGTTTTCCCCTGCCCTGGCATCAGGTCCTGAAGGGACAGCATGGAAGTGACAAGGAACCAACTTCTCTGTGGTGGGGCTGGCCCAGGGGCAGACATGGGGGTGGCGGGGGGAAGTGGGATGGTGTGTGAGTTGACACCAGTGGTGGAGGCAGTGACTCATAGTTCAGAGATCTCTCTCTCTCTCTCTGTTTCTCTGTGTCTCTCTCTTTCTCCTTCAGGGACCTGAGGAGAGATGTGGACTCAACCTGCCCACCTTGCCTACCTCTCTCATGGGCCCATCTTTCTCTGGCTGCTCAGGGACCCCTGCGGGCTTGGGTTCAATGTGTCAGGCCAAAGGCGCAAGCACGGCCACCAGGCGTCGGGGGTCCTCATTGAACGCTTCACCAGCCTGCTGGTCTCTGACCAACTGGGGCGCTCTCTCGCACCTGCCACGTGCAGGTGAAGAAGGAACGCTGCCTTTCTTGACTTGGCTTCAGCTGTTGTCTCCCTCCTATCCCCCCACACCCACTCAGCTCGCCAGCCACTTCCCTTCTTTGGAAGTGGTAGTTTGGCCCTTGCTGCCAAGGTGGACTGGGGTGCGAGGTCAAGGCTTTGCCTCAGCCAGCTTCTTCGTCCTGGGCCTCATTTCTTCCTGGAATGACCAAACTAATGGCCTCACCCCACGCCTGTACTTTTCAACTCCAGCCAGGTAGAAGAAAGCCAATGTGGAGTCACAAGTGCGGAGGCAGGCATATGGCAAGGCAGTGAGTTTGGCCACAGCAGGAAGGAGACCTAAGGATCTGGGGCCACCCTTGGTGTGCCCTTCAGGCGACAGATCCCAGCCTCTTCTCTGGAGTAGTGAAGCCCTTGTCCTCCAAGTGCCCAAAGTTGGGTTAACCCTAACCTTAACCATAACCGAACTCCAAACCCAAACCCTATCCATAACTCAAACCCTAACCTTAACTCTAAACCTAACACTAACACTAACCTGCATGCTAATACTAAGCCTAAACTGAACCCTAACCCTAACTACAACCCTAACTGAAACAAAACCCTAAATCTAAACTGAACCTGAAACCTAACCCTAACACTAAAGAAGCCCAAATCATAGCCTAAACCTAACACTGACCTGAACTACCCATAACTCCAAACTGAACCGAACTCTAACGATAACCCTAACCCTTACCAGAACCCCCACCATTAGTGTAAACAGAACAGTAACACTAACCCATGTCTGCATGCTAATTCCAAATGGTACCGAAAACCTAACCCTAAGCATAACTAGAGCCTGAATGCTAACTCTAAACTGAAACAGAACCCTAACCCAAACCATAAAGCTAATCTGAACAATAAGCCTGTCCCTAATACCTAACCCGAATGCAATCCTAACTGTAAACTGAAACTGAATCCTAACCCTAACAGTAACACTAACACGAATACTATGCTTTGCCCTAAACAGAACCCTAATGCTAACTCTAACCCCAACAGTAACACTAACCCTAACCCTAAACAGATCATATCACTAAACTTAAACTGAATTCGAACACTAACCTAAAATGTAGCTGAATCCTAACCCTAACCCTAACCAGAACCCTGACACCAACAATAAACCTAACCTTAATACCAATCCTAACCCTAACACTAACCCTAACCATAACATTAACGCGAATCATTAACCTATCCATAACCTGAGCTGTAAACCTAACCATAAGTCTAACCCTAAACCTGACCATAATGCTAAACCTAAACTGAATCCTAGTTCTAACCCTAACAAGAAGCCTAACCCTAACCCTAAACCTAACCAGATCCCGAACCCGAACCCTAACCCTAACTCTAACCCTAATCTGCACACTAACTATAACACTAAACCTATACCTAACCCAAACCATAAGCTTAACCAGAACCCTAATGCAAACCCAACCCTAGCCCTAACCCTGAACCCAAACCCAGAATCTAACACTAAACGTAACCTGAGACCAAACCCTAACCTTAACCCTAACCCTATCCTTAAACCTAACCTAAACCACAACAGGAACTCTAACCCTAAACCACCTGAACACTAACAATAAAGATAACCCTAACCCAAACCCTAAATGGAACCCTAACCCTAACACTAACCCACACCATAAACCTAACCATAACCGGTAACCTAAATCTAACCCACACCCTAACACAACATAACCCTAAACTGCATTCGAGCACAATTACTAACCAGAACCCGAACCCTAACCCTAACATAACTCTAACCTGAACCCTAGCTTAACCCTAAACCTAACCATAAACATAAAGCAAACACTAGCTCTAACGCAACTAAACTCTAACCAGAACACTAACCCTAATCTAACCAGAATACTAACCCTAAGCATAATGCTAACTCAAACCCTAACCTGAACCAAATGATAACCTTAACCCAAAGCATGAACCCAACCCAACACTAACCCTAAACCTAGCCCTAAGCATAAGTCTAACCCTAACCCAAACCCTAACCCGGACCCCAAAAGTAACCCTAACCCAAAGCCTAATCCGACGCTAACCTTAAACCTATTCTTATCCCCACCCAAAACCTAAACCTAACCCCAATCCGAAGGCAAACCTTACAATAAACTTAAGCCTAAACCTCACAGTAACCCTAATCCTAACTCTAACATGAACATGAACTGGAACCCTAACCCTAAACTGAACCCTAGCCCTAAACCGAACCAGAACCCAACCCTAACCCCTAGAACTAACCCTAAACCTAAGGTGAACACTAACCCTAACCCTAACCCTAACGTTAACACCAACCTGAATCCTAAATGTAACCATAACGCTAACTCTAACGCGAAAACTAACCTTAACTCTAAGCCCAACCTGAATCCTAAACCTAACCCTAACTCGAACCCAAACCCAACCTAAACCCAGCCCTACCCCTAATCCAAAACTAACCCTAAACCTAGCCCTAACCCTAAGCTTAAACCTAACCCAAACCCTAACAATAACTCTAAGCTTAACACGAACCCCAACCCTAACCTTGACTCTAACCCCAACCTTAACACTTGCCCTAAAATTAACACAAACACAAAGCCTAATGTGACGGTAACGTTAACCCCATGGAGAACCTAAACCCTAATCCTAACCCAGCCAAACACTAATCTCACCCTAAACGTTAACATAACACTAACAGTAAGCTTAATCCTAACCATGACAAAAAAGCAAAACATAACCCTAACCCTATCTAGAACATGAACCCGAAACCTAGCCCTAACTCTAACCTGAAAACAACCCTAACTTTACCTAACCCTAAACATAACAGGAATATTAACCCTAACCCTACCAGCAGCCCTAACCCGAACCGTAACCCTAACTATAACCCTAATCCTAGCCTGACTCCAACCCTAACTGTAACCAGATCCTGAAACCGAACCCTAACCTTAACCCTAACTTGAACACTAGCCCTAACACTAAAAATAACCTTACCCTAACCTGAACCCTACTGCTAACCCTAACCCTAACCCGAACTCTAACCGTAATTCTAACCCAAATGCTAACACTAACCCTAACCTGAACCCTAATCCAAACCCAACCATAACCCTAACCCTAGCCCTAATTCTAAGCCTAAATTGAACCCTAACTTTAACCCTAACCCTAAACCGAAACTAAAACCTAACCATAACCATAACCATAATCTGAACCCAACCTTAACCCTAAACCTAAACCTAGCCCTAACTCTAACCCTAACCCTAACAAGAAACCTAATGCTAAAGGTAAGACTTTCCTGAACCTAAAACTTAATCATAACCCTAATCCTAACACTAACCCTAAACCTAAACCTAACCAGAACTCTAATCTAAATCCTAATCCTAACAAGAACCCTAACCCGAGCCCAAAACCTAACCCTAATCTGAAGCCTAACCCGACCATAACACTGAGCCTAAACCGATACCGAAAGCAAACCCTAACCCTGACCCTAACCCGAAAACTAACACTAACACTAAACCTAACCCTAACCTTAACTCTAACTCTAACTCGAAACCTAATACTAACTCTAACACTAAACTGAACCAGACCACTTACCCTAATCCTAACCCTAACTATAACCCTAAATTTTAAACCTAAGCCTACATGTAAAACAAAACTGTACCAAGCCCAAACCCTAACCCTACCCAGAATCCTAACCCTAACGCTAACCCTAACCCTAACCCCAATGGTAACACTAACCCTAACAATAACCTGATCATACCCCGAAGCTAAACTAAACCCTAACTCTAACCTGAAATCTAGAGAGGTCAGGGATCTCTCTCTCTCTGCGTCTCTCTGGCTCTCTCTGTGTCTCCCCCTCTCGGGGCCCTGAGGAGAGGAGGGGAGGCGCACCCTGCTCACCTCTCCTACCTCTCCCATGGGCCATTCTTTTTCTGGCCACCCTGGGAGACCTGCGGCTTGAGTTCAACAACTCAGGCAAAGGGCGCATGCACAGCAGTTGGGCCTCAAGTGTCCACAGTGAAGACCCTGCCCGCCCAAGAGGCTGAGACCAGGTGGGGCGCTCTTTTGTGCCTGCCAGTTGAAGGTGAAGAAGGAGAACCACCCTTCTTGACTTGGCTTCAGCTGTTGTCTCCCTCCTATTCGACCACTTTCACTCAGCTCGCCAGATGCTTCCCTTCTTTGGAAGTGCTGGTCTGGCCCTGGTAGCCAAAGGCCGACTGGGGTGCGAGGTCAAGGCTCTGCTTTGGCCAGCTGCTTCATGCCGGGCCTCATTTCTTCCTGGAAAGACAAAACCATGGCCTCACCCCACGCCTGTACTTGTCAACTCCAGCCAGGTGGAGGAGAGGCTCTGTGGAGTCAGAAGGACCGGAACAAGCATATGGCAAAGCAGTGAGTGTGGTCCCAGCAGGCCGCAGGCACAGGGAGCTGGGGCCACACTCGAAAAGCCCTTCTGGCAACAGGTCCCAGCCTCTTCTCTGGAGTCGGGAGGGCCTGGCCGTCGTAGTGCCCAGGACACGACTCTGGGGAGAAATCCATGATGAAGGGCACCAGTGAGGCCCTCTTCCTGAGGTCGCCAGTGTCAAGCCCAGGGCAACTGGAAGGATGGTTCGGCTCTCCTGCTTTGTCCCAAGATGGCTGGCTGGCCGGCTGGCCCACACTTCTCGGCCAGGCCCCTTCCAAGGGGACATGTTCCGAAGTAAAGAGCCCTGGAGCCTACCACCAAGCTTTCTGGGGCGTGTGTTGGACACCATCAGAGGTGGAAGCTGCCTTGAAACCGGTGTGCCAGACCTGGGATCTAGCTGCCTCATACACCCAGGTCTCTGACCTGCCCAGGCATCCCGAGGGAGGACGATGGACTTGACAGTGGTGAGAGGATGGGTGCTGGCAGTGAGCTTTTCCTGGGATGCCCCGGGAGATGGCCTCTGGGTATGGGCTGTCCCTGGCCAAGTCTGAGGGAGGGACCCAGCTGAGGGCTCTCGGGGGCAGAGTGAGAACCCTCTTCCGCCCTTTCCCTTAAATTTCTTATGGCTGGACAAATCATTAACAGTACAGGTTAGCTGGAGAAAATAATCTCAAGATTAACAACATGTGTAGATGGGAGAAACAAGGGAAACTGAGTCTCTCAACACAATGGCAGAGATTCTCCTCTTCAATACTATCTTCAGATTAAGACAAAGGAGGATGTTGGGGGTGGGGTTGTCAGATTTGAGAGGGAAAGAAGACCATTGTCATGGATAGTGACATGGAAAACTTTGTCTGAACATTTTCCCTTGCTCTGGCATCAGGTCCCAAAGGGACAGCATGGAAGTGACAAGGAACCAACCTCTCTGTGGTGGGGCTGGCCCAGGGGCGGGTATGGGGGTGGTGGGGGGAAGTGTGATGGTGTGTGAGTTGGTACCAGTGGTGGAGGCAGCGACTCATAGTTCAGGGATCTCTCTCTCTCTCAGTTTCTCTGTGTCTCTCTCTTTCTCTCTCAGGGACCTGAGGAGAGATGCGGGCTCAACCTGCCCACCTTGCCTACCTCTCCCTTGGGCCCATCTTTCTCTTGTCTCTCCAGGAGCCCTGAGGGCTTGGGTTCAATGTGTCAGGCCCAGGGCACATGCACAGCCACCGGGCCTCGGGGGTCCTCATTGAACGCCTCGCCTGCCCACTGGTCTCTGACCAAGTGGGGCGCTCTCTGACACTTGCCACGTGCAGGTGAAGAAGGAATGCTGCCCTTGTTGACTTGGCTTCAGCTATTGTCTCCCTCCTATTCCCCCACGCCCACTCAGGTCACCAGCCACTTCTCTTCTTTGGAAGTGGTAGTCTGGCCCTGGCTGCCAAGGTGGACTGTGGTGCGAGGTCAAGGCTCTGCCGGGGCCAGCTGCTTTGTCCTGGGCCTCATTTCTTCCTGGAATAACTAAACCATGGCCTCACCCCACGCCCACACTTTTCGTCTCCAGCCAGGTAGAGGAAAGCCTCTGTAGAGTCACAAGTGTGGAGACAGGCATATGGCATTGCAGTGAGTTTGGCCTCAGCAGGTCGGAGGCCTAAGGGTCTGGGGCCACCCTTGGTGTGCCCTTCAGGCGACAGGTCCCAGCCTCTTCTCTGGATTAGTGAAACCCTGGTCCTCTAAGTGCCCAAGGTTAGGGTTAACCTTAACCTTAACCCTAACCCAACCAGGAACCCAAACCTTATCCGTAACTGAAACCCTAACCCTAACTCTAAACCTAACACTAACACTAACCCACATGCTAATACTAAGCCTAAACTGAACCCTAACCCTAAATACAGCCCTAACTGAAACAAAACCCTAAATCTAAACTGAACCTGAAACCTAACCCTAACTCTAAACAGAACCCAAACCATAGCCTAAACCTAACACTGACCCAAACTACCTGTAACCCCAAACTGAACCGAACTCTAACGATAACCCTAACCTTTACCAGAACCCTCACCCTTAGCATAAACAGAATATTAACGCTAACCCGTGCCTGAATGCTAAGTCTAAACGGTACCGAACACCTAACCCTAACCATAACTAGAGCCTGAATGCTAACTCTAAACTGAAACAGAACCCTAACCCAATCCATAAAGCTAACCCGAACACTAAGCCTGTCCCTATTACCTAATCCGAATGCAATCCTAACTGTAAACTGAAACTGAATCCTAACTCTAACACTAACACTAACCCGAATAGTATACCTTGCCCTAAACTGAACCATAACGCTAACCCTAACACCAAAAGTAACACTAACCCTAACCTGATCATAACCCTAACCGTAAACTGAATCTGAAGACTAACCTAACATGTAGCTGAATCCTAACCCTAACCCTAACCAGAAACCTAACACCAACAACAAACCTAACCTTAATCCCAACCCTATGCCTAACACTAACCTTAACCCTAACCCTAACATTAACGCGAATCATTAACCTATCCACAACCTGAGCCGTAAAGCTAACCATAACCCTAACTCTAAACCTAACCATAACGCTAAACCCTCCTGAACCCTAGTGCTAACCCTAAAAAGAAGCCTAACCCTAATCCTAACCCTAAGCAGATCCCGAACTCGAACTCTAACCCTAACCCTAATCTGAACACTAACTATAACACTAAACCTAAACCTAATCCAAACCATAAGCCTAACCAGAACCCTAACGCGAACCCAACCCTAGCCCTAACCTGAACCCACCCCTGAATCTAACACTAAACGTAACCTGAAACCGAACCCTAATGTTAACCCTCACACTATCCCTAAACCTAACGTTAACCATACCCTAATCCTAACCCTAAATCTAACACAACCCTAATACTAACCTGAAACCTAACCCTAATCCAAACAGTAAACTTAACATGAACACTAACCCTAACCCCAAACCTAATCCTAAACATCTACCTACCAATAACCCTAACAAGAACCCTAACCCTAACCCACCCGAACCCTAACACAAAAGCTAACCTTAAATCAAAGCCTAAACCGAACTCTAACCCTAACACTAACTCGCACTATAACCCTAACCCTAGCCGGAACCCTAAATCTAACCCAAACCCTAACACAAAACCTAACACTAAACCATATTTGAACCCAATTACTAACCCGAACTCAAACCCTAACCCTAAAATAACTCTAACCTGAACCCTTAGCCTAACCCTAAAACTAATCCTAGCCCTAAAGCAAACACTAGCTCTAATCCAACTAAACCCTATCCCAAACACTAACCCTGAACATAAGCAGAACCCTAACCCTAAGCATAAACCTAACCCAAACCGTAACTTGAACCAAATGATGACCGTAACCCAAAGCATCATCCCATCCTACCGTTAAACGTAACTCAAACCCGAACCCGAACACTAACCCTAAGACTAATCCTAATCCTAACGTGAACCCTAACCCTAACCCGAAGCCTAATCCTACCCTAACTCTAACCCTAACCCGAATCCCGAAACCGAACTGGAACCAGAACTCCAATCAGACTACTAACTCTAATCCTACACCTAACCATAACCCTAAGCCAAAACCAAACCCTAACCCTTGCAATAACCCTAACCCTAACCTTAACAGTAACCCTAACCCTAACCCTAAACCTAACCCTAACCCTAACCCTAGCCTGAAAATTAACACTAACCCTAACCCGAACTATAACCATAACCCTAACCTAACCCAACTCTAAACCTAGCCCTAAACCTTTGCCTAAGCATAACCCAAACCATAGCAGTAACCCTATCACTAATCCGAAACCCAACCCTAAACCTAAAACTTCCCGGATCCCAAAAACAAAGCGTAAGACCAACCCTAATGCAAACACTAACCCTAACCCTAACCCTAACCCTAACACAAACCCTAACCCTAAACTTAACACGAACACGAGCCTTAACCCTAAACACAGACACTAACTTTAAGCCTAAGGAAAACAGGTGTTGGAACCCTGAACCTAACACTAACCAAACCCCTAACCAGAACCCTAACCTTAAACCTAACTGTAACCCAAACAAAGCCTAAACCTAAACCTAACAGTAATCCTACCCCTAACCCTGTCCTGAACCCTAACACTAATCCTAACCCTAACACTAAATCTAACCCTAACCTGAAACCCTAATCCTAAACCTAACCGTAACCCAACCATAACCATAAACCTAACCCTAACAGTAACCCTATCACTAACCTTAACCCGAACCTGCACTCAACTCTAACACTAACCATAGGCCTAACCCTAACACTAACTCATACCAGAACACGAACCCTAACCCTAAACCTAACACGTACCCTAAACCTAACCCTAACCTGAAGCCTAACCCTAACCATAACCAATCCCTAACCTGAAACCTAACCCTCACCCAAATCCAAACACTAACCATAAAACTGAACTTAACCTTAAACCTACACCTAACCCAAACTGTAACGCTTACCCTAACACAAAATCTAATAAAAACCCTAACCTGAAGTCGAATCATAACACTAACCCTACCTCTTACTCTAACTCTTACTCTAACTCTAAACGTAACCTGTACCCTAACCCTAAACTAACCCTAACTGTAACCTTAAACCTATCCTTAATCCTAACCCAAAACCTAACCTTAATGCTAACCATAAACCTAATCCGAATCCTAACCTTAATCCAAAACCAAACCTAAACCGAACTCTAGCCCTAACACTAACCTGAACACTATCACTATCCCTAATCCTAACCAGAAACTGAAACCTAACCATGACACAAACACAAACCCAAACACTAACCCTAACCCTAACCCTAACCCAATGAAACCCTAAGAGTAAACCTAGACCTAACCTTAAGCCTAACCTAACTAGAACTCTAACAACAACCCTAACCCTAAAATGAACCATAACCCTAACTCTAAACCTAACACGAACCCTGAACCTAAACCTAACTTGAACCCTAATGCAATCCGCAACCCAACCCAACCCTAACCCTAAGCCTAGCACTAACCCAAAGCCTAACCCTAACACTAACCCTAATCCTAACCCAAACCTGAACCCTAACCCTAACCCAGCCCTACACTTAACCCTAACACAAACTCTAACCCTAACCCAACCCAACCCTAACCCTAACCAAGAACTAAACTGAGGCCTAATCATAACCCCAACCCTAACAGTAACCCGAAACCGAACTCTAACCCTAACCCTCACCCTAACCGTTACACTAAACCGAACTCTAAATCTAACCCTGATACGAAGCTAAACCCAACAATAACCGAAACCCTAAGCCGATCCAGAACCCGAACCCTAACCCTAACCCTAATCCAAACACTAACCTCTCCCTAAATGTGACACTAACAACAACTGTAACCCTAATCCTAACCCTAAACATAACCCGAAACATAACACAAACACTAACCCGAAAAAGGACTTCAATCCTAAACGTAACCTGAACCTCAGATCTAACCCTAACCTGCACCCAACCGTAACCCTAAAGCTAACAATTATCTTAACATGAATATTAACTGTACACAATCAGAAACCCTAACATGAACCGTACCCAAACCCTAACGTGACTCCCAGCCCGACACTAACCCTAACCTTAAGGTGATATTGAAGCTGAACCCTAACCCTAACACTAACCTGAACACTAAGCTAATACTAAACCCAATCCTAACCCTAACCCTAACCCTTAACCTAACATTAACCCTAACACTACACTGAACCATAACCCTAAATCCAGCCCTAATTCTAACCCGAACCCAAACCGGAACCCAACCCTAACCCTAACCGTAGCACTAACCCTAACCCTAACCCGAACCCTGAAGCTAAGGCTAACCTTAAAGCGAAACTGAAAACTAATCGTAACATTAATCCGAACACTAAACATAACCCTATACACAATACAACTCTTAACCCTAAACTGAAGCCAACGGCAATCCTAACCCTAACGCGAACCCTAACGCTAAAGCTAACCCTAAACCCACCCCGAAAACTAACCAAAACCCTAATCCAAACACTAGCACTAAAACTAAACCTAACGCTAACCCAAACCATAGCCCTTACCCTAACATGAATCTTAACCCTAACTCTAACCCAAAATCGAACCATAATACTAACCCTAACCGTAAACTTAACATTAACCCTAAATCTAACCCTAATCCTAACATGAAACCCAAACCTAATGCTAACACTAACCCGAACCCGAACCCTAACCCTAACCCGAACTCTATCTCTAATCCGAACATGAACCCAACCATGCCCCTAAACCTAACCCTAACCCTAACTCGAACCCTAACCCTAACTCGTACCCTAAACCGATTCCTAACACTAACACTAACGTGAAGATTGACCCGCCCCTAATCCTAACCCTAACCATAATCCTAACTCTAACTCCAACAATAATCAGACCACTAAACCTAACCCTAACTCTAACCTGAACACTAACACTAACCTTAAACTAAAGCTAACCCGACCACTGACCTGAAGACTAACCCTAACCCTAACCCTAAACCAAAGTAGTACACGAACCCTAACTCTAATCCTAACCAGAACCCTAACCCTAACCCTAACCTCAACCCTAACACCAACACTAACATTAAACTAAACCCTACCAGAACCATAACCCTAACCATAACCTGAATCGTAACAATAACCCAAACCTTAACCCTAATGGGAAGGCAACGATAACCCTAATTCTAAGCAAGCAGTAACACTTACCCTAAGCCTAACCCTAACTCAAACCTGAACCCTAACTCTAACCCGACCCTAACACTAACTAGAATCCTAAGTCTAACATTAACCCAAATCCTAAATGTAACCCTAACCATAAACCAGCCTGAACTCTAACCCGCACCCTGATCCTAACCCTAAGTGGAACCCAACCATAACCCTGACACTAACCCTAACAGTAACCCGAACCCTAACCCGAACCCGAAAGATAACCCTAGACCTAAGCCTGACCCTAACCCTAGCCCTAACCCTAAACCTAACCCTAAACCTAAACCAAACCAGTACACAAACCCTAACCTGAAACCTAAGCCAAACCTTAACCCCAACAGCAACCCAACCCGAACCCTAATCCTAGCCCTAAACCTAACCCAATCCCTAACTCAAACTCTAACACGAACCTTAACCCGAAAGCTAGTAATGATTCACACTTGGATACAAAGATGTTTCTTTCTGTCAATTTACAAACCGAGAGAAGAAAGTGTGTTCTCTAAGGAATTTGAGAGTGTTCCTGTCTCTAGGAACTCCACGGCCCTGTTTCCAAACCACCTTTCAGAAGGTGATCATTAGCAAGTGGAAGGAAGGAAGACGGGGCATGAAGGTACTTCCAGGAATGGATGTTATGCATAGTTTAACTCAGCTGTAGTAGTGAATGCCCCTCAGATACCAAGATGTTTCTTACCATCTTCTCACAAGCCAGGATAAGAAAGTGCCTTCTCTAAGGAATTAGACTGAGATTCTGTCTCAAGGCCCTACATGGTGCTATGCACAACTTTCTCTGGGAAGGCAATCCTTAGGAGCTGGAAGGAAAGGAGATGGGCATGAAGTTACTTCCAGGAATCGCTGGTATCCATCGTTTCACTCAGCTCTAGTAGCGATTGCCACAAAGATAGAAAGATGTTTCATAACAGCTACTTACTTTCCAGGAGAAGAAAGTGCCCTCTCTAAGGCATGTGAGTGAGAGTCTCTCTGAAGGCCCTCTGTGGGCCTGTGGAAAACCTTTTTGGGAAGGCAATCTTTAGGAGTGGGAAGGAAGAGAGATGGGGCATGAAGTTACTTCCAGGAATGGGTACTATACATAGTTTGTCCGAGTTGTAGTGGTGATTGCCACTCAGATACACGGATGTCTCTTACCATCTAAATACAAGCGGGGATAAGAAAGTGCCTTCTCTAAATCATGTGAGTGAGATTGTCTCTCAAGGCCCTTCATGGGCCTGTGTAAACCTGCTTTGGCAAGGCGATCCTTATGCGCTGGAAGGAAGGGAGATCTGGCAAGAAGTTTTTTCCAGGAATGGATGTTATACATAGTTTAACTCAGATTTAGTAGTGATTGCCACTCAGATAGAAAGATGTTTCTTTCCATCTACTTACAAGCCGAGATAAAAAAGTGCCTTCCCTAAGGCATGTGTGTGAAATCCTCTCTCAAGGCCCTCCATGTCCCTGTGCACAACCTGGTTTTGGATGGCGATCTTCAGGAGCTGGGAGAAAGGGAGATTGGGCACCAAGTTGTTTCCAGGAATGGGTCTTATACATAGTTTAACTCAGCTGTAGTAATGACTGCCACTCACAAACAAAGATACTTCTAACCATCTACTTCCAACCCAGGATAAGAAATTCCATTCTCTAAGGCATTTGAGAGTGATCCTGTGTCAAGGCCCTACACAGCCCTGTTTTCGTACCTGCTTTGGGAAAGTGATCCTTTGGAGCTGGAAGGAAGGGAGATTGGGCACATAGTAATTTCCAGGAATGGGAGTTATACTTAGTTTAGCTCAGCTGTAGTAATGCCTGCCACTCAGATACAAACATGTTTCTAGCCATCGACTTAGAATGTAGTATGAGAAAACGTGCTCTCAATGGATTATGAGTGGGATGCTGTCACAAGACACCACACAGTCCTGTTTCCAAATCCGCTTTGAGAAGGCGATCCTTAGGAGCTGGAAGGAAGGGAGATTGGGCACTAAGTCATTTCCAGGAATGGGTGTCATACTTAGTTTAGCTCAGCTGTGGCAATTCTTGCCACTCAGATATAAACATGATCCTAACCATCTATTTAGAATCCGCTATCAGTAAGTGTGCTCTCTATGGCTTGTGAGTGAGATTGTCTCAAGGCAGTACATGGTCCTCGTTCCATACCGTCCTTAGGAAGGCGATCCTCATGTACCGGAAGGAAGGGATATTGGGCCTGAACTTCGTTCCAGGAACTGGTGTTATCCATGGTTTAACTCAGCTGTAGTAGTGATGCCACTCAGAAAGATGTTCCTTACCATCTACTTACAAACCGGGATAAGAAAGTTCCTTCTCTAAGACATGTGCGTGAGATTCTCTCTCAAGGCCCTACATGGCCCTGTGCAAAACCTGTTTTGGGAAGGCGATCCTTAGGAGCTGGAAGGAAGACACATTGGGCATGAAGTTACTATCAGGAATGGTTGTAATACATAGTTCAACTCAGCTGTAGTAATGAATGCCTCTCAGATACCAAGGTGTTTCATACCATCTACATTCAAACCGGGAAAAGAAATTGTGTTCTCCAAGGCATTTGAGAGTGATCCTGCCTCAAGGCCCTACATGGCCCTGTTTATAAACCTGCTTTTGGAAGGAGATCTGTAGCAGCTGGAAGGAAGGGAGATTGGGCACGAAGTCATGTCCAGAAACTGGTGATATACATAGGTTAGCTCAGTTGTAGTAATGATTACCACTCACATAGCTACTTGTTCCTAGACTGTTACTTACAAGGGGGTTGAGAAAGTGCCTTAGCAAAGGAGTATGAGATTCGTTCTCAGGGCACAAAATGGCATTATGCTCCAAACCGGGTTCAGGTTTTTCACCATTACAAGATGGAAAGAAGAGAGGTTAGGCACAAATTTATTTCCAGGAATGGGCGTTACACATACTTCGGCTAAGCTCTAGGAATGATTGCCACTCATATAGAAACTTGTTCATGGACTTCTACTTAGAAGCCTGCATCAGAAATTTCCTTCTCAAAGGAAAGTGAGATTAATTCTCAGGTCCAGAAATGGCATTATGTTCCAAACCTGGGTGAGGAAAGTGATCTTTACAACATGAGAGGAAGAGAGGTTATGCACAAAGTTATTTCAGGGATTAGGTGTTATACACTTTTTAAAAGAGCCTTCTCAAGGGAATGTGAGATTTGTTGTCCAGGTGCGAAATGACAGTATGTTCGAAATCTGGTTTAGGTTTGTGATCTTTATGAGATGGAAGGAAGAGAGTTTAGGCACAAAGTTACTTCCAGGAATGGGTGTTATGTGAAGTTTACCTCAACTGTAGTAATGATTGCCAATCATATACAAACTTGTTCCTAGACATCTACGTAAAAGCCAGGATCAGAACATTCCTTCTGAAAGCAATGTGAGACTCCTTCTTAAGGACCGACATGGCACTATGGTCCAAATCTGGTTTAGGTTTGTGATCCTTACGTGATGAAAGGAAGAGAGATTAGGCACGAATTGATTTCCAGGAATGGGTGTTATACCAAGTTTGTCAGCCCCAGTGATGACAGTCACGCCTAAACAAACTTGTTCCTAGATATCTACTTAGAAGCTGGTATCAGAGAATGTGTTCTCAAAAGAATGTGAAACTCCTTCTAAAGGCCTGAGAGGACACTATGTTCCAAACCTGGTTGATGAAGATGGTCCTTACGAGCCGGAATGAAGAGAGTTTGGGCATGAAGTTATTTCCAGGAATGGCTGTTAGTCACAGTTTAGCTCAGCTGTAGTAATGATTGCCAAACATATACAAACTTGTTCCTGGACTTCTACTTAGAAGCTGGGATAAGAAGCTTCCTTCTGAAAGGAATATGTGGTTCCTTCTCTTTTCTCTTTGTGAGTAAGATCAGCCCTGAGCTAACGGCCATGCCAATCCTCCTCTAATTGCTGAGCAACGCTGGCCCAGACCTAACATCCGTCCTGATCTTCCTCCACTTTATGTGGGGTGCCACCACAGCATGGCCTGACAAGCGGTGTGTCGGTGTGTGTCCAGTATCCGAACCTGGGCCACCAGCAACAGAGGGTGTACTTAACCACTACACCATGGGGCTGGACCCTATGAGGTTCCTTCTCAAGGCCAGAAATAGCATGATGTTCCAAAAATGGTTGAGCAAGCTGATTCTGATGAGGTAAAGGAAGAGCGATTAGGCAAAAAGTGATTTCCAGGAATGGCTGTTATACATACTTTAGCTCCCGTAGTCATGATTGCCACTCATATGCAAACTTGCTCATAGAAATCTACATACAGGTCAGGAACACAAAGGGCCTTCGCAAAGGAATGTGACATTCCTTCTCAGGGCCCAAAATCCCAATATTGTCCAAACCTGGCTTAGGTTTGTGACCCTTACTGGATGGAAGGAAGAGAGATTGGGCACAATGACATATTCATGAATGAGTTTTACACATAGATTAACTCAGGTGTAGTAATGATTGCCACTCATATACAAACTTGTTCCTAGACATCTACATAACCCCGGGATCAGAAAGTGACTTCTCAAAAGAATGTGATATTCCTTGTCAAGGCCTGAAACAGCAATATGTTCCAAACTTGGTCGACGAAGGTGGTACTTACGAGCTGGAAGTAAGAGAGATTGAGCATGAAGTCTTTTTCCAGGAATTGATGCTACTCATAGAATAGCTCAGTTGTACTAACGATTGCCACTTATATAGAATCTTGTTCCTGGACATATACTTAGAAGCAGTGATCAGAAAGTGCCTTCTTAAAGGAATATGAGATTCCTTCTCAAGGCCGGAAATGGCAATATGTTCCAAACGTGGTTGAGGAAGGTGGGCCTTATGATCTGGAAGGAAGAGAGACCGGCACGAAGTTATTTTCAGGAATAGGTGTTATTCATAGTTCATCTAAGTTGTAGTGATGATTCCCACTCATATACAAACTTGTTTCTAGAGATCTACTTAGAAGCTGGGATCAGAAAGTTCCATCTCAAGGTAATGTGAGATTCCTTCTCAAGGCCCGACATGGTATTACATTCAAAACCTTGCTTAGGAATGTAATCCTTTAGAGCTGGAAGGAAGAGAGATGGGGTAGGAAGTTATTTTGAGGAATGGTTCTTATACACCGTTTAGCTCAGCTGTAGTAATGGTTGCCACTCATTTAGAAACTCGTTACTAGACGTTTACTTACAAGCCGAGATCAGAAAGTGCTTTCTCAAAGGAATGTGAGATTTGTTCTCAAGGGCCTGAAATGGCATTATGTTCCAAACCTGATTTAGGTTTGTGATCCTTACGAGATGGAAGGAAGAGAGAAGCACAGCTCTATTAGTGATTGCCACTCACATGCAAACTTGATCCTAGACGTCTACATACAGGCTGCGATCAGAAACTGCTGTCTGAAAGAATTGTGAGATTTCTTCTCAAGGTCTGAAATGGCAATATGTTCCCAACTCGGTTGAGGAAGGTCTTCATTACGAGCTGGAAGGAAGATAGATTGGGCATGAAGTTATTTTCAGGATCGGGTGTTACTCAAAGAATAGTTCAGTTGTAGTAACGATTGCCACTTATATAGAATCTTGTCCTGGACATTTCCTTAGAAGCAGAGATCAGAAAGTGCCTTCCAAGTAGTGTGAGATTCATTCTCAAGGCCTGAAATGGCATGATACATGAAACTTGGTTTATATTTGTGATCCTTATGAGATTGAAGGAGGAGAGATGAGGCAAAAAGTATTACCAGGAATGGTTGTTATAGACAGTTGAGCTCAGATCTAGTAAGGATTAACACTCATATACATACTTATTCCTAGACTTCAACATTCTGGACAGGATCAGAATGTGTCTTCTCAAAGGAATATGAGATTCCATCTCAAGGAGTGACATGGCAATATGTTCCAAACCTGGTTTAGCTTTGTGATCCTTATGAGTTGGAAGGAAGAGAGATGAGGCACAAAGTTATTTTCAGGAATGGGTATTATACACAGCTTAGCTCAGCTGTAGTAACGCTTGCCACTCATATACAAACTTGTTCCTAGACATCTACTTCCACTCTGGGATCAGAAAGTGCCTTCTCAAAGGAATGCGAGATTCCTTCTCAAGGTCCAACAAGGCAATATGGTCCAAAACTGGTTTAGTTTAGTGAATCTTAGTGCTAGAAGGAAGAGAGTTTTTACATGAAGTTATTTCACGGAATGGGTATTATAAATCATTTTACTCAGCTGTAGTACTGATTGATGCTCCAATATAAACTTGTTCCTAGACATCTACTTACAAGAAGTTATCAGTAAGTGTCTTCACAGAGGAATGTGAGATTTGCTCTCAACGACCAAAATAGCATTATGTTCTAAACCTGGTTTAGGAAGGTGATTCTCACGAGCTGAAAGGAAGAGTGAGTGAGCACAAAGATACTTCCAGGGATGGGTATTTTATACAGATGAGCTCAGCTGTAGTGATGATTGCCACTCATATACTAACTTGTTCCTGGACATCTACTTACATGCTGGGACGAGAAATGCCTTCTCAAAGGAATGTGATATTCCCTCCTAAGGCTCGAAACAGCAATATATTCAAAACCTGTTTTAGGAATGTAAACCTTCAGAGCTGGAAGGAAGAGAGATTGGGCATGAAGATATTTCCAGAAATGGGTGTTAACCATAGATTAGCTCAGCTGTATTAATGATTGCCACTCACATACAAAGTCGTTTCTAGACATTTACTTACAAGCCTGGATCAGAAAGTGCCCTCTCAAAGGAATATGAGATTCAATCTCAAGGCCTGAAACTGCATTCTGTTATATACCTGTTTTAGGTTTCTGATCCTTACGAGATGGAAGGAAGAGATAGTGGGCATGAAGTTATTTCCAACAATGGGTGTTATACATAGTTCAGCTAAGTTCCAGTAATCTTTGAAACTCATTTACTAACTTGTTGCTAGAGCTCTACTTAGAACCCGGGATCAGAAATTGCCTTCTCAAAGGAATGTGATATTCCTTCTCAAGGCCTGAAATGGCAATATGTCCCCAACCTGGGTAAGGTAGGTTGACTTCATTTGCCGGAAGGAAGAGAGACAGGGCACGAAGTTATTTCCTTACTTGTTACTGGCAAAAGTGCTTGAGCAGTAGTATTTTGTCTTTCCATTGAGAAGGCAGCCTCAGTGCAGGCAACGAACCAAAAGGAAGAAAAGGCACTTTCCATTATGATCCTCAAAAACTAAATGGAAATGTTTTTCTCCACAGAGTACGTTCATTAGATGGATACTATAGATATTCGCTCTCAGCTGTAGTGGAAAATTTAAAAGTTCTCAGGGGTAGATGCTCCTTAAACCTACTTGCAAGCAGAGTTAAGCAAGAACTTTCTGGCATTACATAGGAGAGACATTATTTTTAGCATGTGTGAGGAAGATCAACCCTGAGGTAACATCCGATGCTGATCCTCCTCTATTTTGCTGAGGAAGTTTGGCCCTGAGCTAACATGAGTGCCCATCTTCCTCTACTTTATATGGGACACCACCACAGCATGTCCTGGCAAGCAGTGCATTGGTGCGTGCCCAGGGTTGGGAAACTGAAAACCCAAGGCCACCAAAGTGGAGCGTGCACACGAAACTGTTTGTGACACCGGGCAGGCCCCAGGGAGAAAATTCTTAAGTAAATGTCGTTAACAGCAATGTTGAGAGAGGCAATTTTCAGGAGAGTCCTCTGCAGATGCAAGTAAGAATTTTGCTCCATACTGGCCTTTCCTTTTACAGATGCTATAGATACTATCTCCCAGGTGTACTGAAATTTTAAAAGCTCTCATATGAAGATGTTACTTACACTTATTGGGTACCTGTGTTAAGAAAAAGTGTTTGTCATGATATGCTAGTGAGACCCTGAATGTAGTTTGAACTGCAGTGTATTCAAATTCTCAAGATGATGCTAAACAGGTACAAGGAGGAGTTTCTCTGAAAAGTCAACTGTCATTGAATGGATGGTAAGGATAATCTGCACCACCTGTAGTGATAGCGCTCCTAGTAAGATGATCCTGAAAACTACTGGCAAACTTGGTTGATTAGTGGTGTTTTGTCATTCCATTGGGAAGACGGCCTCAGTGCAGGCAATGAACGGCAAAGAGGAAAAGTCACTGAACCACATCATCCAAAAATCTACAGGGAAGAGTTTTTCTGCACAGGGTACGTTCATGTACTGGATGTTATAGATATTCTGTCCCAGCTGCAGTGGAAAGTTTAAAAACTCTCAGAGGCAGATCCTGCGGAAAGCCACTTGCAATCTGAATTCAGCAAGGTCTTTCTTTCATTAAATAGGGAGAGAATTACTAAGTGAATGTTGTTAACTGCAAGGATGGAAAGAAAAATTTCAGGATAGTCCTATACAGATATTAGCAAGAAATATTCTCTACAATGAACTTTCATTTTATGGATGTTATAGATACTCCCATCTGTACTGAAATTTTAAAACCTCTCATATGAAGGTATTCCTAACAGATATTTGCAACCTGTGTTAAGCAATAGTGTTGATAATGATATGCTAGTGAGACCCTGAAGGTAGACTGTACTACAATGTTTTTAATGTCACTCATGAATATGATTCTAAACAGCGACAAGATATTCTTCACACGGTACTTTCCTTGAATGGATGTGATACAGTTTCCTCCCCGGTTGTGGTGACAACTCTAACATCTCATAGGAATGTGCTCCTAGCAGCAACTGGCAAAATAGGTTTACAGTGGTGTTTTGTCTTTATGTTGGGGAGGAGGCCTGAGTGCAGGCAGTGAACTGCAGAGATGAAGAGGCACTTTGCAAGATGATCTTAAAAAGCTAAAATGATGTATGTTCCTCCACAGAGTACTTACATGGAATGTATGGTATAGATATTCTGTCCCAGCTGCAGTGGAAAGTTTAAAAGCTTGCAGAGGCAGATCTGCTGAAAGCTACTTGCCATCTGAGTTCATCAAGATCTTTCTTGCCTTACCTGGGAGTGAATTCCTAAGGGAAGGTCCTTAACCGCAATGGTGGAAAAGGCAATTTTCAGGATACTCCTATACAGATACAACCAAGAGATTTTGTCCCCACTGAACTCTCATTTTATGGATGTTATAGATACTCTCTCCAGCTGTCCTGAAAATTTAAAACCTCTCATATGAAGAAGTTATTAACAGATATTGGCAACCTGTGTTAAGCAATAGTGTTTATCATGATATGCTAATGATACCCTAAATGCAGGCTGAACTGCAGTGCCTTTAAAGTCATTCATGAAGATAATCCTAAGCAGGTACAAGAAGAGGTCTTCTTCATGGTATACTTTCATTGAATGGATTTGATAGAGCTTCTTTCCGAGGTGTGTTGAAAAGTTGAAACTCTCCTAGGAAGGTGTTCCTAACAGCTACTGGCAGAGTAGGTTTAGCAGTAGTGTTTTCTCTTTAAATCAGGGAGGAAACGTGAGTGCAGGCAATGAAATGCAAAGATGAAAATGCAACTGACAATATGATCTGAAGAAGCTAAAAGCAAGTGTTTTCCTCCACACGGTAATTACATGGAATATATATTATATATAAGTTCTCCCAGCTGCAGCGAAAATTTTAAAAGCTCTCAGAGGAAGACCATTCTTAAAGGACCCTGCAAGCTGTGTTCAACAAATGCTTTCTTGCTTTACTTTGGAGAGATAGCTGAGTGAAGGCCATTGAATGCAATGAGGGAAAAGGCAATTTGCATGATGAACCTACACAGACACACGAACGAGATTTTCACCAAACTTGTCTTTCATATTATGGATATTATAGATACTCTCTCCCAGCAGTACTGAAATTTTAAAACCTCTAAGATGAAGATGTTCCTTTCAGATATTGGCCACCTGTCTTGAGCAATATAGTTCATCATGATATGCTAGTGGGACCCTGAATAGAGTTTGAACTGCAGTCTATTAAAAGTCTCTTCTCAAGATGACCCTTAACAGCCACAAGCTGGAGTTTCTCTGAAGCGTCAACTTTCATTGAGTTGATCATAACAACAATCTGCACCACCTGTAGTGATCGTTCAAAAGCTCTCCTAAGAAGATACTCCTGATGGCTACTGACAAAGGTCATTGAGCAGGAATGTTTTGTATTTCCAATGGGAAGGGAGGCTCAGTGCAGGCAATGAACGACAAAGAGGAAAACTCACTTTACAATATGATCCTAAAAAGCTAAAAGGAAGACTTTTTCTCCACTGGGTACATTCCTGAAATAGATGTTATAGATATTCGGTCCCCGCTGCAGTGAAAAGTTTAAAAGCTCTCAGAGGGAGAGCCTCCTTGAAGATACTTCCAAGCTGAGTTCAGCAAACATTTTTTACCTGACTTGGGAGAAAGAGCACGGGTGAAGTTTATTTACTGCAATGTTGGAAAAGGCAATTTTCAGAATAGTCCTATAGAGATACACGCAAAAGATTTTCTCCATACCTGAATTTCAATTTATGGATGTTATAGATACCCTTTGCCAGCTGTATTGACATTTGAAAACCACTCATATGAAGATGTTACTTACAGATATTGGCCAACTGTGATAAGCAATGGTGTTCATCATGATACGTTACTGAGAACCTGAATGCAGATTGAACTGCAGTGTAGTCAAGTCTCTTCTCAAGATAATCCCAAACAGCTACAAGCAGAGTTTCTCTGAAGAGTCCACTTTCCTGGAATGTGGGGTAATGATAATCTGCACCACATGTAGTGATAGTTTGAAAGCTCTCCTAGGAGTGTTTCAAAGAGTTACTGGTAAACTTCGTTGAGCAGCGGTATTTTGTCTTGCCTGTGGGAAGGAAGCCACAGTGCAGGACATGAACTACAAAGAGGAAAAGGCACTTTACTATGTGATCCAAAAAACTAAAAGGAAGACTTTTCCACCACACAGTATGTTCATGGAATGGATCTTATAGATAGTCTCTCCCAGCTGCAATGGAAAGTTTAAAAGCTCTCAGAGGAAGGTGCTCCTTAAAGATACTTGCAAGCAAGTTGAGCAAGAACTTTCTGGCATTACAAGGAGAGAATTCCTATGTGTAGGTCGTTAACGGCAATGATGTAAAAGGCAATTTTCAGGATAATCCTATACAGATATAAACAAGAGTTTGTCTCCAAACTGGAATTTCATTTTATGGATGTTACATATACTGTCTCCCAGCCGTACTGAAATTTTAAAACCTCTCCAATGAGAATGTTACTAACAGATATTCTTCACCTGTGTTAAGCAATAGTGTTCCTCATGATATGCTAGTGAGACCCTGAACGCAGATTGAACTGCAGTGTATTTGAAGTCACTTATGAAAATGACCCTAAACAGTTATAAGCAGAAGTTATCTTCACGGTATACTTTCATTAAATGGATGTGATAGAGCTTTTTCCTGAGCTGTGGTGAAAAGTGTCAACTCTCATGGGAAGGTGTTCCTAATCGCTACTGGCAGAGTAAGTTTAACAGTGGTGTTTTTTCTTTACATCAGGGAGGAAGCCTGAGGGCAGGCAATGAAATTCAAAGGTGAGCATGCAATTGACAATATGATCGAAAGAAGCTAAAAGCAGTGATTTCCTCCACAGAGTACTTACATGGAATGGATGTAATGAATAGGTTTTCCTAGCTGCAGTGAAAAGTTTACAAGCTCTCAGAGGAAGATCATCCTTAAAGATTCCTGCAAGGCGAGTTAAGAAACACTTTCTTGCGTTACATGGGATAGAGAGCCTGAGCGAAGGTCGTTAACTGCAGTGATCTAAAGGCAATATGCAGGCTGATCCCATAAAGAGACAAGCCACAGATTTTCTCCATATTTCACTTTCATTTTATGGATGTTCTAGATACACTCTCCTAGCTGTACTGAAGTTTTAAAACATCTCAGATGAAGATGTTACTTACAGATATAGGCCACATGTGTTAAGCTATAATGTTTGTCATGATATGTTCATGAGAGCCTGAAAGTGGATTGAACTGTAGTGTATTAAATGTCTCTTCTCAAGATGATCCTAAAGAGCTACTAGCAGGAGTTTCTCTGACGATTCAACTTGAATGGAATGGATGTTAAATATAATCAGCAAAACCTGTAATAATACTTTGAAAGCTCTCATACGAAGATGTTCCTTACAGCTACTGGCAAAATTGGTTGAGCAGTGGTGTTTTGTCTCTATATTAGTGAAGGAAACATCATTGCAGGCAATGAACAGCAAAGAGGAAAAGGCAATTTACTATATGATCCTAATACCTAAAAGGAGGAGTTTTTCTGCACAGAGTATGTTCACGGAATGGATGTTGGAGATATACTCTCCCAGCTGCAGTGAAATGTTTAATAGATCTCAGAGGAAAATCCTCCTCAGAGATACTTGCATGCTGAGTTCAGCAAACATTTTCTTGCATGTCTTGGGAGAGAGAGCCTGAGTGAAGGTCGTTAACCGCAAAGAGGGAAAAGGCAATTTGCAAGAAGATCCTATATAGATACAAGGCAGAGATTTTCCCCACACTTGACCTTCATTTTATGGATGTTATAGATACTCCACCCTAGCTGAAATGAAACTGTTAAACTTCTCATATGAAGATGTAACCTATGATATTGACCACCTGTGTTAATCAATAGCGTTCATCATAGTGTGCTACTCAGACCCCGAATGCAGATTGAACTGCAGTAATTAAAAGACTCTTCTCAAGATGATCCTAAACACCTACAAGCAAGAGTTGCTCTGAACAGTCAACTTTTATTGAATGGATGGTAATGATAGTCTGCACCACCTGTAGTGATAGCTGGAAAGCTGTCACAGGACATTGTTCCTAACAGCTACTTTCAAACTTGTTTGAGCAGTGGTGATTGGTCTTTCGGTTGGCAAGGGAGCCTCAGTGCAGGCAATGAGCGACAAAGAGGAAAAGGCACTTGAACATATCCTAACATGTTAACCTTAAGAGTTTCTCACCACAGAGTAGGTTCATGGAATGAATGTTAGCGAAATACTCGCCCCACTGCAGTGGAAAGTTTAAAAGCTCTCAGAGGCAGATCCTCCTGTAAAGTACTTGGAAGCAGAGGTCAGCAAGAACTTTCTTGCTTTACATGGGAAAGAATTCCTGATTGAAGGTAGTTAACGGCAATGTTGTTAAAGGCAATTATCAGAATAGTCGTATACAGATAGAAGCAAGAAATTTTATACATACTGGACTTTCGTTTTATGGATGTTATAGATACACTCTCCCAGTGGTAATGAAATTTTAAATCCTCTCATATGAAGCTGTTACTAACAGATACTGGCAAGCTGTGTTAAGCAATAATGGTCATCATGATATGCTAGTGAGACCCTGAATACAGATTGAACTGCAGTGTATTTAAATCCACTTAAGAACATGATCATAAACACTTACAGAGGAGGTTTTCTTCACGGTGTACTTTCATTGAATGGATGTGATACAGCTTCTTTTCGAGCTGTGGTGAAAAGTGGAAACTCTCCTAGTAAGGTGTTCCTAACAGCCACTGGCAAAGTAGTTTTGGCAGGGGTGTTTTCTTTTATATCAGGAAGGAAGCCTGAGTGCATGCAATCAGCTGCAAAGATGAAAAGGCACTTTACGATATGATCCTAAAAAGCTAAAAGGAAGTGCTTTCCTCCACAGAGAACTTACATGGAATGGATGTTACAGATATTCTCTTGCAGCTGCAGTGCAAGTTTACAAGCTCTCAAAGGAGGATGCTGCTTAAAGCTCCTTGTCAGCTGAGTTCAGCAAGTAGTTTCTTGCATTGCATAGGAGAGAGAGCCAGAGTGACGGTCGTTATCTACAATGATGGAAAAGGCAACTTGCGGGAGGATCCTATACACATACCAGGCGGAGATTTACTGCACACTTGACTTTCATTTTATGAATGTTACAGATCCTCTCTCCCAGCTGTAGTGACAAGTTTAAAAGCCCTCCAAGGAAGAACTGACTTACAGCTACAGGGCTGTTGAGTTCAGAACGGGTGTTGTTCCATTATATTTGAGGGAAAGCCTGAGTGCAGGCCATGAAGATCGATGATTGAAAAATTCACTCATCAAGATGATCCTCAACAACTAGGAAGAGTTTTATTCCACCGTGTATGTTATTTCAATGGATGTTATAGATACTTTCTCCCAGCAGTAGTGAAAAGGATCAAAGCTGTCTTCGGAAGATCTTACTTACAACTAATGGCAACCTTTGCTCAGTAAGAACATTCTCTCATATACTGTGAGAGAGAGCCTGAGTAAATGTCATGAGCTGCAATGTTTGAAAAAGTACTTTTCAGTGCGGATGCTAAACAGGTACAAGCAAGGGTTTTTCTCCACACTGTGCTTTTCATAAATGGATATTAGATATATTCTCTTCCTTGTGTAGTGAAAAATTTAAACCCTCTCATAGGAAGATGCTCCCAACAGCTACTGGCAAACTGAGATCAATGAGCACATTCTTTCGTTCCATGTAAGAGAAAGCCTGAATGAAAGACGCGAACTGCAACTTTTGAAAAGGGACTTTTCAAGACGATCATAAACAGATTTAAAAAAGGAGTCTTTCTTCACACTGTACTTTCGTTCAATGGATCTTACAGATAATCTGTACCAGTTGTAGTGAAAAGTATAAAAGGTCTCATTAGAGTATGTTCCCTAGAGCTACTGGCAAGCAGAGTTCAGCAGAAGTGCTCTTTCAATACATTGGATAGAAACCTGAGTGTAGACTATTAACAGCTTATTTGTGATATCAGTCATGTGTCCTTAGTGAGATTACCTCATATATTTATGTGTGACATCACTCCCATTGTTATGAGTGACATCGCACCAATAGTGTGACATCACTCCCATTGCTATCTGTGACATGAGTGACATGTAACTTGTAACATCACACCCATTGTGTTCATGTGATATCATACCCTATGTTATGCGTGATGTGACACACTTGGCTATGGGTAACATCACACCCCTTGTGTGTGTGTAACAACATCCTCCTTGCGTGTCACATCTCATCAATTGTGAATGACATCAACCTTGTCATATGATATCAAACCATTAGTATGTGTGGTGTCACTCCCAGTATTATGTATGACATCACACCAATTGAGTGTGGCATCACTCTCATAGTGTTTGACATCACTCCACTGGTGTGTGACATGGCTCATATTTTGTGTCTGACATCACTCCAATCCTTCTGTGTGACATCACACCCATTTTGGTACATCACACACTTTGAGCAGGATAAAACTAGGTTAGCCTGTCACCTCTCTCAAATTGTGTGATATCACTCCCGTTGTGTGAGGGCAGTCATTTTGTTAACTTTGAGATGACATCCACAGTTTTGTATGAAATCATTCCCAGCTTTCTGTGAAGTCTCTCACATTTTACTCTGACTTATATCCCTATTTGTGTTTTATGTAACTCTCATTGTTATGTGTGAATTCACACTCATTTTCCTTAGAGATACCACTCCAAATGTCCATGACATCACCAGATTGGTGTGTGCTTTCACACACTTTGTGTGTCTGACCTCACTCAATGTCTGTATGACATCACACCAATGGTGTATTATGTGTGATAGTGCTCACATTTGTGTGTGAAAATACACCCATTGATATGTCTGACACCATTCACATTTTTGTGACATAATTCACATTTTTATGTATGACATCACACCTAGTGTGTGTGTGACAACATTCACATATGTTGACATCACGCAGATTGTGTGTGACATCACTCGAATTTACCATATGAAATGGCTATTGTTAAGTGTCATGTCACTCCCAATATTCTGTGTGATGTCACATTAATTCTCTAGGACATCACTCACCTACTGTTGTGACATCACTCCCATGGTGTTTCTTTGACTTCACTCATATATTTTGGGTCACATCTTTCTGTTATGTGTGATATCACGCCTGTTGTGTTGTATGACATCAGTCCAATAGTGTGACCTCACTCCCACATATGTGTGACACCAGTCACATGTCCTTTGTGATATTACTCACATGTTTATGTGTGACCTCAGTCTCATTATGTGTGACATCACATCAATAGTGTGACATTACTCCCACTATGTGTGACATCAGTGACATGTCCCTAGTGACATAATTCACATTATGAAGTGTGACATCACTCTCATTGTGTGCATGTGATATCACTCCCACTGTTTTGCGTGGCGTGACCACATGCTTCTTGGTGACATCACATCAATTGTTTGAGAGTGACAACATCCTCATTGTGTGTCACACCACAACACTTGTGCGTGACATCAACCTTAATTCCCGTATGATATACCAACCATTATTATGTGTGGTGTCACTCCCAGTATTATGTATGACATCACACCAATTGAGTGTGCAATCACTCTGGTAGTATTTGACATCACTCCAACAGAGTGTGACGTGGTTTACATTTTGTGTCTGACATCACTCCAATCGTTATGTGGGACATCACACCCATTTTGTGACATCACACAACATGAGTATGCTAACACTACGATAGACGGTCACATCTCTCAAGCTGTGTAATATCACTCCCATTGTGTGTGGTGGCAGTCATATTCTTAACTGTGTTGTGACACCCACTGTTATGTATGAAGTCACTTCCAGGATTCTGTGAAATCACTCACATTTTACTCTGACATATCGCACTGGTGTGTTTTGTGTAACTCTCATTGCTATGTGTGAATATTCACTCATTTTCCTTAGAACACCAATCCCATTTTCCGTGACATCACCAGGTTAGTGTGAGCCTTCACACACATTGTGTGTCTGACATCACACCAATGGTGTACTTGTGAAAGGGCTCATATTTGTGATTGAAAATATACCCAATGATATGTGTGACACCATTCTCTTTTTTGTGACATAAGACAAGACACATTTTCATGTATGACATCACATATATTATGAGCGTGAAAACATTCACAGATGTTGATATCACACCAATTGTGTGTGACATGAATGCAATTTAGCATATGAAATCGCTATTGTTACCTGTGATGTTACTCCCAATATTCTGTGTGACGTCACACTAATTCTTGAGGACATCACTCTACTACTGTTGTGACATGACTCTCATGGTGTTTCTGTGACTTCACTCATATATTTCGAGTGACATCTCTCTGTTATTTGAGACAACATTCCTGTTGTGTTTATGACATCACACCAATAGTGTGACATCACTGACACACGTGTGACATCAGTCGCGAGTCCTCTGCTGTATTACTCACCTGTTTCTGTGTGACATCACTCACATTGTGTGACATATGAATTGTGTGACAACACTCTCACTACTATGTGTGACATCGTCGTGTCCCTTTTGACACAACTCACATTTTATAGTGTGACATCACTCCCATTGTGTGCATGTGATATCACTCCCATCATTATGAGTGACATGACACACACGGTTATCGGTGACATCACACCACTTGTGTGTGACAACATCCTCACCTTGTGTCACATCACATCAATTGTGTGTGATGTCAAACTTAATTAGCATATGATATCCCAACTGTTGTTATGTTGGTGTCACTGCCATTATTATGTATGACATCACACCAATTGAGTGTGGCATCACTCCAACGTCGTGCTTGCGACATCATTCACATTTTGTGTGCAACATCACTGCAATCGTTATGTGTGACATTGCACCCTTTTTTGGACATCACAAAGCTTGATTGTGATAACACGAGGATAGGCAGTCACATCTCACATATTGTGTGATATCACTCCCATTGTGTGTGACGGCAGTCATATTATTCAGTGTGATGTGACCTCTGCTCTTATGTACGAAATAACACTTAGGTGTCTGTGAAATCTCTCACATTTTACTCTGACTTAAATCCCACATGTGTGTATTGTGTAACTCTCATTATATGTGAATTCACATTCATTTTCATGAGAGAAACCATCCCCATTGTCTGTGACTTCACCAGGTTGGTGTGTGCCTTCACACACATTGTGTGTCTGACATCACTCAATGTGTGTGTGACATCACACCAATGTTGTAGGTGTGACAAGGCTCACATTTATGTGTGAAAACACACCCATTGATATCTGTGACACCATTCACCTTTTTTGTGACACAATTCACATTTTTATGTATGACATCGCACCTATTGTGTGTGACAAATTTCACATATGTTGAAATCAAACAAATTGTGTGTGGGTTAGGGTTAGTGTTAGCATTAGGTTTAGAGTTTTGGTTAGGGTTATGGTTAGGGATAGGGCCAGGGTTTAGGGTTAGGGCTAGGGCTGGGGCTAAGGCTAAGGTTAGGTTTAGTGTTAGGCTTATGGCTAGGGCTAGGTTTAGGGTTAGGGCTAGAGTTAGGCTTGCAGGTAGGGTTAGGACTAGGGCTATGTTAGGTTTACCGCTAAGGCTAGGGTTAGGGCTAGGTTTAGGGTTATTGCCAGGGTTATGGATAGGGCTAGGGTGTGCGTTAGGGCTATGATTAGGGTTAGGTTTAGCATTGGGTTTAGGGCCAGTGTTAGTATTAGGGTTAGGGCTAGGGTTATTGTGAGGGTTAGGGTTAGGGTTATGATTACTGCTAGGGCTAGGCTTATGGCTATGTTTAGTGTTATGGTTAGGGTTAGTGTTAGGCTTGGGGTTAGTGTTATGGTCGGGGTTATATCTAGGGCTAGGATTAGGATTAGGTTTAGTGCTAGGTTTAGGGCTAGGGCTACTGTTAGCTCTAGACTTAGAGTTAGGGCTAGTCTAGGGCTAGTGTTAGGTCTAGAGCTAAGGTTAGGCCTAGTGTTATGGCTAGCGTAGCCTTAGGGTTACAGTTATGGTTAGGGCTAGGTCTAAGTCTAGGTCTAGGGCTAGCATTAGGGCTAGGGTTAGGGCTATGGTTAGGGCTATGGTTAAGGTTAACTTTATGTTTAGGCTTAGTCCTAGTGTTGGTGTCAAGGTTAGGGTTCTTGTTAGCTTCAGGTTCGGGTTTGTGTTCGGGTAAGGGTTTGAGTTCGTGTTTGGGTTCTGGTTTGGTGAGGTTTAGGGTGAGGCTTAGGGGTGAGAGTCAGTTTTAGGGTTAGAGTGAGGGTTAAGTTTATGATTAGGATTAAGTCTGTGCTATGGTTAGGGATAGGTTACAGATTAGGGTAAGGATTAGTGTTAGCTTTAAGGTTATGTTAGTGATAGCCCTAGGGCTAGGGTTAGGGTTAGGTTTATGGATAGGATTTGAGTTAGCGTTAGGATTAATACCCCGTTTAGGGTTAGGGTTACACATAGTGGTAGGTGTTGGCTTTGGGCTACAGTTCGGTTTAGTGTTAATGTTATGGCTAGGGCTAGATTGAGCATTAGGGTTAGTGCCATGGTTAAGGTTAGTGCTAGGGTTAGGGTTAGAGTTAGGTCTAGGTCTAGCATTATGGTTAGGGCTATGGCTAAGATTATAGTTTGGTTTAGGGTCATGGTTTGTGTTAGACTTAGTGGCAGGGGTACTGTTAGGTTTAGTGTTAAGGGTTGAGCTATGGGTTAGGAATGGGAGAGATCGGTTTAGGGTCATAGTTAGGGTTAGGATTAGCATTAGTGTTGTGGCTATGGTTAGGGATAAGATTAGTGTTAGAGTTAGGTTTAGGGCCAGGGCTCGGGTTAGGACTAGGGTTACACTTAAGGCTAGGGATAGGTCTGTGGTTAAGGTTAGGGTTAGGGTTAGGGCTAGTGTAAGGGTCCGGTCTAGGGCTGGGTTAGGATTAGCTCTAGGGCAAGTGTTAAGGTTAACATTGTGCTTAAGGTTAGGTTTTGGCATAGGGCTAGGTTTAGGCTTAAGGTTGGGTTAGGCTTAGGTTTGGGGTATGGGTAGTGATTTTGGTTGTGGTTGTGGTTAGGGTCACTGTTAGGGCTTGGGGCTGGGTTAAGAACAGATTTCTGGTGAGTCTTAGGGCTAGACTAAAGGCTAGGGTTAGGGTTAGTTTTAGGGTTATGCTTGGGGTAGGTTTAGTGTTTGGGTGAGGGTCAGGGGTATGGTTAGCATTAGGATTAAGTTTTGGGAAAGGCTTAGGTTGAGGTCTAGGGTTAGAGCTAAGGTTAGATTTAGGGTTAGAGTTCAGTTAGGTTTATGGCTATGGTTAGTCTTAGGGCTAGGGTTAGTGCTAGGATGCTGGTTAGGGCTAGGGCTGGGGCTGGCTTTAGGCTTATGGCTATGTCTAGGATTAGGGTTAGTGTTAGGTTTAATGTTGCGTGCGTTAGAGTTTGGGTTATGGGTAGGGTCAGGGTTAACTTTAGGATTATGTGTAAGATTAGCTTTATATTTAGGGTAATTGTGGGGCCGGCCTTGTGGCTTAGGGGTTAAGTGCGTGGGCTCCACTGCTGGTGGCCCAGGTTTGGCTCCTGGGTGCACAACAACGCACCGCTTCTCCGGCCATGCTGAGGCCGCGTCCCACATACAGCAACTGGAAGGATGTGCAGATATGACATACAACTATCTACTCTGGTTTTGTGGGAAAAAAAATTAGCGTGAGCCTTAAGGTGACAGGTAGGAGTAGCAGTAGAGTTAGGGGTAAGGTTAGAGTTGGGTTTGAGATAGGGTTATGGTTGGGCTAGGGTTAGTGTTTGGGTTAGGGCTACTGTTAGTGTTAGCATTAAGGTTAGGGCTATGGCTAGGGTTAGGGCTATGGTTAGGGCTAGAGTTAGGCTTAGGGTTAGGGTTAGCATTAGTGTTAGGGCTAGTGTTAGACATAGGGTCAGGCTTAGCACCAGGGCTAAGGATACGGCTAGGGTTAGTGTTAGTTCTAGGACCAGGTCTAGGGTTACTGTTAGGGTTAGAGTATGGGTTAGGGCTAGGGTAAGGGTTAGGGTTAAGGCTATGTTTAGGGTTAGGCTTAGGTTTAGCACTAGATTTATGCCCGTGGTTAGGGTTAGGGTTAGGAAGAGGGCTTATCTTGGGGTTAGGGCTAGGGTTAGGATTAGGTCATGGTCAGCATTAGGGTTAGGGCTACTGTTGGGTTAGGGTTAGGGTTACGGTTTTGGTTAGGGTCAGGTCTACGGCTAGGATAGAAGTTAAGCCTATGTTTAGGGTTATGGTTAGGTTTATGTTTACCGTTACAGTTATGGTTAGTGGTAGGTCTCGGGTGAGGCTCAGGTCTCTGTCTAGCGTTTGGGTTAGGCCTAGGTCTATGGCTAAGTTTAGGGTCAAGTTTAGGTTTACTGTTAGTGCTAGAACTAGGTTGAGGTTTACGTTTAGGGGTAGGGTTAGAGTTACAGCTAGGGTTAGGGTAGGGTTAGGGTTACGGCTATGGTTAGGGTTAGGTCTATGGTTATGGTTAAGGGTATGGTTGTGTTAGGTTTAGATTTAGTGCTAGATTTACGGGGAGGTCTAGCGTTAGGGTTAGTGTTAGGACAAGGTTTAGGGTTAGGTCTAGGTTTAGGCCTAGGATTAATGTTAGGTTTATGCTTTGGATTTGGGTTAGGTTTATAACTACAGTTAAAGTTAGGTCTAGAGTTAGTGCTACAGCTAGGGTTAGGGCTAGGGCTGGTCTTCGGTTTAGGGTTAGGGCTAGGGTTCAGATTATGGTAGGGTTAAGGTTAGTTTTGGGCTAGGGTTAAGACTAGAGCTAGAGCTAGGGCTATCGTTGGGTTACAGCTAAGTTAGGGATAGCGTTAGGGCTAAGGCTATGCTTAGAATAAAAGTTAGGGTTAGGATTAGTGTTATGGTTATGGTTAGGGATTGTTTAGGTTTTCAGTCAAGGTTAGGGGTAGGGGTTGGAGTAGGGTAAGGGTTAGGCTAGGATTAGGGCTAGTATAGTGGTAAGAGTTGGGTTAGGGTTTGGGTTAGAGGAGTGGTAGACTTAGGGGTAGGGTGAGGGTTGGGTTAGGGTTAGCGTTACGGTGAGTGTTAGGGCTGGTGATAGCATGAGAGTTAACCTTAGGGCTAGAGTTAGGGTTAGGGCTAGGATTATGCTCAGGGCTAGGGTTGAGCCTAGCATTAGGAGTAGGGTTAAGAGTGGTCTAGGATTAGTGTTATGGTTAGAATTATGGGTTGGTACAATTTTAGGGCTACACCTAGGGTTAGTGGGATCTTAAAGTTACGTTTAGGGTTAGGGTTTGGGTTAGGTATAGGCCTAGGGTTAATGTGAGGTTTAGGGCTAGTTTCATGATTAGGACTAGGGTTAGTGTTAGGGTTTGGACATCGGCTAGTGTTGACATAGGGTTTAGGTCTAGGATTAGGACAGTGTTAACATTAGGGTTATCGTTAGCGTTAGGTTCACCTCTAGGCTAGGGTTGGGGTTAGGCCTAGAGCTAGAGTTAGAGTTAGGATAAGTTTTGGGTTAGTCCTAGAGCTAGGGTTAGGTTTACTTTTAGTGGTAGAGTTATTGTTAGATGTAAGTTTAGTTTAGGGGTAGGGCTAGGGCAATTGCTGGGGCTCGGTTTTTGTTAGGGATAGAGTTACAGTTAGTGTTAAGGATCAAACTAGGGTTAGGGTTGTGGCTCAGACTGGGATAAGTGTTAGGGTCAGGGTTAGCGTAGGGCCGAGTTAGAGTTAGGATTAATGTTAGGCTTAGGGGAATGGGTAGTGTTGGGGTTAGAGATGGTTTAGGGTTAAGTTTAGGGGTAGTTTTAGGGTTAGAGTTAGGGTTAGTGATAGGGCTAGTGTTAGGGTTACGGTTAGAACCAGGGCTATGGACAGGGTTAGGGTTAGCCTTAGTGCTAGGACTAGGTCTAGATTTATGATTAGGGTTAGGGTTAGGGTTAGGATTAGGATTAGGGGAGGAGTAGGGTTAGAGCTAGTGTTAGTGTTAGGGTTAGAATTATGGCTAGGGCTAGGGCTAAGTTTAGAGTCAGATCTACGGCTAGGATTTGTGTTGGGTTAGGGCTAGCGTTGAGGGTTAGGGATAGGGTAATGGTTAGGGTTAGAGTCAGGTGTAATGGCAGATTTTGGCATAGGATAATGTTAGGGTTTGTCCTAGGGTTTAGACTAGTGTTAGGCTTAAAGTTAGGCTAGGGCGAGGGATAGAATTAGGGCTAGTGTTAGGTCTAGCACTAGCATCAGGGTAGAGCTAGGGTTAGAATTAAGGTACGATTAGGAGTTATGTTAGGGTAAGGGTTTGGTGTAGTGTTAGGTGTAGTGTAGGGTCACGGTTAGGGCTAGGTTTAAGGTTAAAGGTAGGGTTAGTGTTAGGGGTATGGGGATGGTTTTAAAGTGGGGAATGAGGACGGCTTTCTAGTGTTATGGTTGGGTTCAGGGTTAGCATTAGTGTTTGTGCTAGGATTATGGATAGTGTTAATGTTAGGGTTAAGGTTAGGGCCAGGGCTAGGGTTAGGGATAGGTCTAGATTTAGCGCTAAGTCTAGGCTTGGGTTTACAGTTAAGGCTAGGACTATGATTAATTTTATGAATAGGGCTGGGTTAGTGTTAGGTCTATGGCAATGGTTACCCTTAAGCTTACAGATGGGGTTAGTGCTAGGGTCAGGGTTATGGCTAGGGTTATGGTTAGTGTCAGTGATAGTGCTTGTGTTAAGGTTAGGTCTAGGGCTAGAATTAATATTAGGGTTAGAGTTAGAGTTAGGGTTAGGGTTAGGGTTAGGTTTGAGTTTGGGTTGGAGTTGAGTTAGGGTGAGAGTTAGGGCTCAGGGTGGCGATGGACTGTTAGTGCAATGGTTAGTGTAGGACTATGGTTAGTGTTATGTTTAGGGCTAGGGTTAGCGCTAGGTCAGGGTTAGGGCTAAGTGTGTTGTTGGTTTTATGTTTAGGGCTATGGGTAGGATTAAGGTTGGGGTACGATTAGGTTAGGGTTAGCGTTAGGAGTAGGGTTAGGGGTAGAGCTGGGTTAGTGTTAGCATTTGGTTTAGGAGTAGGGATGGGGTAGGGGTGGGGTTAGTGGTCGGTTTGCCTTAGGGTTAGGTTTAGAGTTAATGGTAGGTTATGTTCAGGATTTGGATTAGTGTTAGAGTAAGGTTTATGGTTAAGGTTAGGTTTGGTACAGGGCTAATGTTAGTTTTATGGTTAACAGTAGTGTTAGGTTTGGGGTTAATCTTGTGTTAGGGTTAGGTTTAAGCTTAGGGATGGGGTAGGGTTTGGATTAGGATTAGGGGAGGAGTAGGTGTAGGGGTAGAGTTAGGCTTAGGGTTAGGGTTTGTGTTAGTGCTAGGACTGGGGTAAGGGTTAGTGTTAGGGTTGGCTTAAGGTTAGGCTTTGCAGAGCGTTATGTGTAGGGATAGTGTTAGGGTTAGTGTTAGCGTTAGGGTTAGGGATAAGGTTAGGGCTAGGGCTAGGGTTAGTGTTAGGGGTAGGGCTAAGGTTATGATTATGGCTAGTGCTAGGAATACTGTTAGTATTAGGGATGGAGTTGGAGTTAAGTTTGGGTTAGGGTTAGTTTTATGGTTAGTGGTAGGGTTGGGGTTAGAGTTGCATTCGAGATTGGCCTAAGGTTATGGAGGGGGTAGGGTTTCGGTTAGGGTTATGGTTAGGGGAGGAGTAGGTGTAGGGATAGGTTTAGGGTTAGTGTTAGGGTTAAGGTCAGTGGTAGTTGTATGGATTGGGTTAGAGTTAGTTTTAGGGTTAGGGTTAGATTTAGGTTTACGGCTAGTGTTAGAGTTGACATTAGGGTCTAGAGCCACGGTTAGGGTTAAGGGTAGGTTTATGGTTAGGGTTAGGTCTGGGGTACAATTAGGGTTAGGTTTTGGGTTTGTCTTAGGTTTAGGGTTAGGGTTACTGCTGGGTCTAGGGCTGATTTTAGGGTTAGGCCTAGGGTTAGGGTTAGGGTTAGTGCTAGGGTTAGGGCAAGGGTTTGGGTAAGGGTTAAGGTTAGGATTAGTGTTGGGCTTAGGTTTGTGGTTGCATTAAAATGTTAATGTTAGGGTTCATGGTAGTATTAGAGGTAGACGTAGGGTTAGGGTTAGGGTTAGCATTAGAGTTAGAGTTAGGGTTAGACTTAGGGGTAGGAGTTGGCTACGATTACGGTTATGGTTACAGTTAGGCATAGGGTTAGGGTTAGGTGTAGGGGTAGGTTTAGGGTTATGATTATGCTTAAGATTAGTGTTAGTATTATCACTAGGGATTGGGCTATGGTTAGGCTTAAGTTTAGGTTTAGGGTTTCGGTTAGGGTTGGGTTTAGGGTTGGGTTTGTGTTACCTTAAGTCTTAGGGTCTGGGTAAAGAGTGTTTTAGGGATAGGGGTAGGGTTACAGTTAAGGTTAAGGGTTGTGATACGGTTAGCTGTGGGAATTGCATTAGGGTTAACATTAGGGCCAGGGCTAGAGTTAGGGCTAGGGTTAAGTTTATGGCTAGGGCTTGGTCTAGTGCTTGGATTAGGGTTAGGTTCAGTTTTACTGTTAGGATTAGTGTCAGATTTAGGGCTAGACATAGGGCTGCGTTTAGTGTTAGTGTTCTGGGTTGGGCTAAGTGTTAGGTCCAGTTTTAGAGTTAGGGTTACAGTTAGGGTTAGGTCTAGGGCTGGGGCTCGTGTTAGGATTATGGCTAACATTAGTGTTAGTGTTAAGGTTAGGGATAGTGTTAGGGGTCAGGTGAGGACATGGATTAGGGTTAGGGTTGGGGCTGGGTTATGGGTTAGGGTTAGTTCAAGGCTTGGGTCAAGGTTAGAGTTAGGGTTATGGTTAGAAGTAGATTTAAGTTTAAGGTTAGGGCTATGGTTAGGGGTAGGGTTAGGGTTAGTGCTACGGTTAGGTTTATGACTATGGCGAGGGTTAAGGCTAGGTTTAGTGTTAGTTTTAGGTTTAGGGCTATGGTTAGGTTTAGGGCTAGGCATTTGTTTAGGTTTAGTCACAGCGGTAGGGTTAGGGTTAGGTTTAGGGTTACGTATAAGTGTACAGTTACACTTAGCATAAGTTTTAAGCTTAGAGGTAAGCATATGGATAGGGGTGGGGTTGGACTAAGGTTATGGTTAGCGTTAGGTTTTGGGTTAGGGTTAGGGTTCTTGTAATGTTTAAGGTTAGGGCTAGGGACAGGACTAGGTTTAGGGTTATGACTAATGTTATGGTTATTGTTAGAACTAAGGCTAGTTTTATGATTAGAACTCGGGCTAATATTAGTGTTCAGTTTAGGATTAGGGTGGGGTTATGTTTGATGTTAGGGTTAGGGGTAGGGGTAAGCATTTGGTTAGGTTTAGGTTTAGGGGTGGGGAGGGGTAGGGGTAGTGTTAGGGTTAGGGTTGCCTTAGGTTTAGGCTTAAAGATAAGGTTAAGCCTAGAGCTAGAGTGAGAATTAAGGTTCAGGTTAAGGTTAAGGTTAGAGTTAGAGTTAGGTTTGGATTAGGGTTAGGGGTAGGGGTAGGGTTAGTGTTTGGTTAGGTCTGGGTATGGTAGTAGTAGGAGTAGGTGTTCTGTTAGTGTTTGGCTTAGGAGTGGGGAAGGGGGAGGGGTACGGTTAGGGTTGGGGTTAGAGTTTGAGTTAAGGTTAGGGTTAGAGTTATGCCTAGGGCTAAGTGTAGGCTTAGGTCTTGTGTTGGGTTATGGTTAGGGTTACAGTGAGAGTTAGGGGTAGTTTTAGTGTTAGAGTTAGCGTTAGGGCTAGAGTTCAGGTTAGGGCAAGTGTTAGGTTTAGGGCTAATAATAGGCCTAGATTTATGGATAGGTTTAGGACTTGGGTTAGGGTGGGTTAGTATAAGTGTTTAGGTTAGGGGTAGTTTTGTATCTACGGTTAAGGTTATTGTTACGTTAGAGTTATAGTTAAGCTTAGTGTTTGTTTTAGGGCTAGGGTTAGGGTTAGGTCTAGGCTTATGTCTAGGCTTAGGATTAGGGTTAGGACTAGGGCTAGGGTTGGGTTTAGGGTTATGGTTAAGGTTAGCCTTAATGTTAGTACTAAGTTTAGGGATAGTGCTAGTGTTAGAGTTAGCGTTAGTGCCAGGGCTATGGAAAGGGCAAGGGTTATCATTAGGGCTAGGGCTAGGTCTATAGTTATGGTTAGGGCTAGAGCTAGGGTTAGGCTTATGGATATGATCAAGTCTGGGGTTAAGTTTAGGGTCAGGTCTGGGGCTTGGATTTGTGTTAGTGTTAAGGCTTGTGTGGAGTGTTATGGTAAGGTGTAAGGTTAGGTCTAGTACTAGGGTTTAGGTTATGGTTACTGCTAGCTTTAGAGTTAGTGTTATGTGTAGGGCTAGCATTCGGTTTAGCCTAGTGTTAGGTTTAACAATTGTGTTAGGGTTAGGGCTGATATTAGGGTGAGGTTTATGTTTAAGAGTAGGTTTAGTGTTAGGGTTATCATTATGTTTAGGGTTTGGGTTTGGCTTAGGATTAGGAAAAGGGTTAGCTTTAGGGCAAGTGTTTGTGTTAGGACTTTGTCTAGGATTAGGGTTAGGCTTAGGGTTAGAGTTATGGTTGGGTTAGAGTAAAGGTTAGTGTTACGGTTAGGTTTAGGGCTATGAATAGGGTCTGGGGTAGTAGTAAGTGTTGGCTTAGGGCTAGGGTTAGGGTTTGGGCTAGGGTAGGGTTAGGGTTAGTGTTAGGGTTAGAGTTAGGGTTAGGGTTAGTGTTAGGTCTAGTGCTAGAGCCAGGATTAGGATTAGAGCTAACATTAAGTCTAGGGTAAGCGTTATTTTAAGGCCATGGCTAACATTAGGGTAGGATTAGGGTTAGGATTAGGGTTAGGGGTAGGCTAAGTGTTTGGGTTAAGGGTAGGGGTAGGGATAAGGGCACAGTTAAAGTTAGGTTTAAGGTTAAAGTTAGAGGTAAAGTTAGGGGTGGGGGATGTTTAGTTTTAGTGTTATGTTTAATGTTAGTGTTTGTGCTAGCGTTAGGGTTCTGCATATGATTAGTGTTAGGGGTAGGGGTAGGCTTAGGCTTCGGATTGGATTATGGTTAGGATTAGGGTTTGGGTAGGTGTAGAGGTGTAGAGGTAGTGCTAGGATTAGTGTTAGGGTTAAGGATAGGCTTAGGGTTAGGTTTTGGTTAGGATTAGATTTAGTTTATGGAGAGAATGGGGGTAGGGTTGGGGTTAAGTTTGCATTCGGTTTAGGGTTAGGATTAGGGTTCGGGTACGGGTTAGTGTTAGGGTTAAGGTTAGGTTTAGGGTTCGGATTAGGGTTTTTGTACTGGTTTGGTTTAGGATTCCAAACAGCAATTTGTGCCAAATGTTGTTTAAGTATTATGTGATCTTTACCAGCTGGAAGGAAGGGAGATGGGGTATGATGTTATTTCCAGGAATGTGTGCTAGACGTGATTTGACTCAGCTCTACTGTGGATTCCCTGTCCTATACAAACCTGTTCCCAGGGTTAAGGATAGGGTTAGGGTTAGTTTTGCTTATGGTTAGAGTTAGTTTTATGGAGAGAAGGAGGGGTAGGATTGGGGTTAAGGTTGTGTTAGACTTGGATTTAAGATTAGGGATAGGGATAGGGTTTGGGTTAGAGTTAGGGTTAGGGTTAAGGCTAGGGTTGTATTAGTGTTAGGGTTATTGTTAAGGTTAGAGTTAAGATGAGTGTTAGTCTTAGTGCTTAGAGTTAGTGTACTAGAATTAGCATAGTGTTAGTGTTACGGTTAAGATTTGGGCAAGGGCTAGGTTTAGACATAGAGTTAAGATTATGGCTAGTGTAAGGTCTGGGTTTTATGGCTAGGGCTAGGATTAGTTTCAGGGGTAGGTTGGGTTATGGCTAGATCTAGGGTAAGGGGTAGGGGTAGGGTTACAGTAGGGTTAGGGTTAGGGCTAGAGTTACTGCCAGGGTTAGGGTTAAGGCTAGGACTAAGGTTAGTGTTAGGGATAGGGATAGGCTTAGGCTTAGTGTTAATTCTTGGATTATTGTTAGGGTTAATGTTAGTGTTTGGGTTGGAGTTGTGTTGTGGTAATGGTAAGGTATAGGGTTAGTTGTAGGCGTAGGAATAGTGTCTGGGTAAGTGTTGGCTTAGCTTTAGGTTAGGGTAAAGCATAAGGTTATGTCTAGGGCTATGGTTAGGTTTAGGGTAAGTTTTAGGGCTATGGTGAGAATTAGGCTTCACGTTCGGATTAATGTTAGCATTAGTTTTAGGGCTAGGGTTGGGGTTTGTATCATGAACCTTAACCCAACTTTAGTTCTAACCCTAAACCTACCCCAAATCCTAAAACTAGCCCTAGCCCTAACCCTAATCATATGCCTACCCCAACACTCACTGTAATTGTAACCCTATGCTAACTCTAACCCTAACGTTAAACCTGGTCCTAGCCCTAGCCCTAACAGTAACCCTAACACTAGCATAACCCTAAATCTAACCCTAGTCTTAACCCAAACCAAAACCCTACGCCTACTCTTACATTTTCCGTTGTCCCAACCCTAAGGCACACCCAACACTAACGTCAGACATAACCCTAATCATACGCCTAGCCCTAACCTCAAAACCAGCCTCGTCTCTAACCATAAAAATAAATCTAGTTATAAACTTAAAAGGAAACCTAACCCTAAATGTAATAACTAAACTTAGCGTTAAGCCCAGCCCTAATGATAACTCTTGCCATAACAATACGCCTAACACTACCCCCACCCCTAACCCTCACCCTAACCCTACATGTAATGCAACCCTAACCCTAACACTAGGCCTTGCTGTAGCCCTAAACCAGTCCTAACACAAACCCTAGCTCTATTCCTAATCCTACCCCTACCGCTAAACCTAACATTAACCGAAACTCAAACCACCTCCCCTAACTCTAAGAATAACCATAACACTAATCCTAACACTACCCCAAACATAACCCAGCCCTAGCCCTAACACTAACCCTAACCCTAGCCATAAGCAACACTAACCTTAACACCAATGGTAACTTTCATCCTAACCCCAATCTTAACCCTGACCCTAACCCTCACCTAGTCCTAGACCTGAGGCTAACACTAGCCCTAGCCCAAATCTTAACACTTGACAAAGCCTTAGACATAACCCTAACCCTAACATTAACCCTGGCAATGGCCCTAACCCTTACACTAACCCCAACCCTAACCTTAGCCCTAACCAACAATAACCCTAATCCTAACTAACACCAAGCCTACTCCTTGACCTGGACCTAACCCTAAACCAGTCCTAGACCTGACCCTAACTCTGGCTCTAGAACGAATTGTAAACCTTCACCAAGCCCTAGACCTAACGCGAACCTTAGCACTAACACTAGCAATGGCCTTAAACCTACTCATAACACTAAAACTATCACTAACCCTAAACCAAACCCCAACCCTAACACTAATTGCACCTTAATCCTAACCCAAACCCTAACCAGAACTGTATCTCTGACCCGAACAGGCACCCTAACTCTAACCTGAACCTGAACACTTACCCTAACCCGAACCCGAACAACACTAACCCACACCATAACCTTAACCCTAACCCTAACCCTAACCCTAACCTGAACTCCAAACTTAAACCGAACCCGAACCCAAATACTAAACCTAACCCTAACCTTAACCTTACCCTAACCCAAACTCTTACCCTAACCCTAAAACTAACCCTAAACTTAAACCAAACTGTAGCCTTAACACAACCAACGACTAGCCCAAACACTAGCCTTAACCCTAACATGAACTCTAAACTTAAGCCTAACCCTAACCCAAACCCTAACCTGAATCAAATCGAAACCATAACCGAACGCATAACCCCACCCTAACGCTAAACCTAACCTGAACCCGAACCCGAATCGTAAAGCTAAGCCTAACACTAACCCTAATCCTGAAACGAACACTCACCCTAACCCTAACCCAAAGCCTAACCGTACCCTAAACTTAACCCGACTCCCAAAACCTAACTGGAACCATAAACCCAATCTTAACACTAAATCTAATCCTACACTTAACCATAACCCTAATCCAAAATCGAACCCTCACACTTGCCCTAACTCTAACAGTAACCTTAACTCTAACCCTAACCCTACCCCAAAACCTAAGACTAACCATAAAATGAACCCTTACTTGAACCCTAACATTAAGCCTAATTTGAATCCTAACCAGAGCCCTAACAATAACTGTTACTCTAACCATAACCCTAACCCTAACCCGAACCCTAACTCTAATGTGAACCTTAACTCTATTCTGAACCATAACCTTAACCCTAGCTTTGACATTATGCCTAACCTGAACCCTAACTCTAACAGTTACCCTAACCCGACCCTTTCCCCAAAACTAGCACTAAGCATAACCTGAACCTTAAATTTAACCCTGACTTTAAACCTAAACATAAGCAGAATGCGAACCCGAACCCAAATGCTAATTCTAACCCTAAACCTAACCCTCACACTAACCCAAACCCTAACCTTAACCCTAAACTGAACCCTAACCCTAAACCTAAACCTAACCCGAATCCTAAACCTAATCCTGACCCTAAACCTAACCCTAACAATAACTCTAACACTAATCCTAACCTGAAACCAACTCTAACTTGAAACCTAGCCATAAATCTAACATGAACCCTACCACTAATCCTAACCCTAACCTGAACCTGAAACCTAATCCTAACCCTAATCTCAACACTAATTCTAACCCTAGCCCTAACCCTAAACCTAACCCGAACCCGAACACTAACCCTAACCTTAACCCGATCCTAAACCTAACTTTAATCTGATCTTGAGCCCGAAACCGTATCCTAACCCTAATCCGAAGCATAATCCCAACCCTAACCCTAACACTAACACTAACACTAATCCTAATCTTCACCCAAACCCTAACCCTAACCCTAACTCGAACCCAACCCTAACACGAACCCTAGTCCTAACCCTAACCCGAACCTGAAACCTAACCCTAACCCTAATCTGAACATTAACTCTAAGACTAAACATAACCCTAACCCTAACATCAACACTAACAGTAACCCTAACCCAACCCAACCCTAACCTTAAACCTGGCCCTAAGCATAAGCCGAAACTTAACCCAAACCCTAAACCGGGCTCCAAACTTAACCTTAACCCGAAACCTAATCTGATGCTAAACCTAAACCTAATCTTATTCCGACCAGAAACCTAAACCTTACCCTAATCCGAAGGCAAACCTTAAAATAAACCTAAGCCTAAACCTCAGAGTAACCCTAATCCTAACCCTAACATGAACACGAATCGGAACCCTAACTCTAAACCAACACTTAGCCTTAAACTGAACCAGAACCCAACCCTACGCCAAAAACTAACCCTAACCCTAAGGTGAACACTAACCAGAACCCGAACACGAACTCGAACCCTAACCCTAACCTTAACTCAAACACTAACCCGAACCCTAACAGTAAACCTAACCTGATACAGACACCAAACACTAATCATAACCCTACCAAACACTAACCCTAACACTAAACTTAATGCTAACCCTAACCTGAACCCGAACCCAACCCTAACCTAAACCTAACTCTAATCCTAACTCTAACACTAACTCTAACCATAACCATAACTTGAACCATAAGCCAAAACATAACCCTAACCTTAACATTAACTCTAATCCAAACCCTAACTGTAACCATAACGCTACCTCTAACATGAAAAATAACCCTAACCATAACCCGAAACCGAATACTAAACCTAACCTTAACTCGAACCCAAGCCCAACCTGAGCCCAGCCCTATCGCTTATCCAAAACTAACCCCAAACCTAGCCCTAACCCTAAGCCAAAACCTAACGTGAACCCCAACCCTAACTCTGACTCTAAACCTAACCATAACCCTAACCCTAAAACTAACACAAACTCAAAGCCTAATCCGACCCTAACACTAACCCCATGGAGAACCCAAACCCTAACCCTAACACTAATCCAAACACTAACCTCACCCTTAACCTTAACAAAACCCTAACAGTAAACCTAACCCTAACCGCCCCAATAAAGCAAAACATAACCCTTACCCTAACTGGAAAATGAAGTCGAACCCTAGCCGTAACCCTAACCCGAAAACAACCCTGACCTTAAACATAAACCTAAACTTAACATGAACATTAACCCTAACCCTATCAGGAATCCTAGCCCGAACTGTAACACTAACTCTAAACCTAATCGTAGCCTGACTCAAACCCTAAGCCTAACCCTAACTCGAACACTAGCCCTAACACTAAAACTAAACATTACCCGAAACCAAACCCTATTGCTAACCCTAACCTTAACCTGAAGTCTAACCATATTTCTAACCCTAATGCTAATCCTAACCCTAATCCAAACCCAATGCTAACCCTAACCCTAGCCCTAACCCTAGACCTCAATCAAACCCTAACCCTAATCAGAAATCAAAAGGTAAACCTAACCCTAACAATAACCCGAACCCAACCCTAACCCTAACCTGAACCCTAGCCCTAACCCTAACCCTAAAAAGAAACCTAATGCTAAAGCTAAGCCTTTTTCGAACCCGAAACCTAATCATAACCTTAATCCGAATACTAACCCTAAACCTCAGCCTAACCCTAAGCTTAACACTAACACAAACATTAACCTGAATCCAAACCCTAACAAGAACCCTAACCTGAACCCGAACCCTAAGACTAACCCAATTCCTAACCCAACCACAACCCTAAGCCTAAACCGATATGAAAACCAAGCACTAACCCTGACACTAACCCGAAAACTAACACTAACACTACACCTAACCCTAAACCTAAATGTAACTGGAACCCTAACACTGATCCCAACACTAAACTGAACCTGACCACTGACCCTAACCACCTAACCCTAAACTCTAACACGTAAAACAAACCTTTACCAAACCCAAACCCCAACCCTAACCAGAACCATGACCCTAATGCTAACCGTATCCCTAACCCCAACAGTAACAGAAACCGTAATCCTTACACAAACCAGATGATCACCCTATGCTAACTGAAACCTAACCCTAACCTGAAATCTAACCCAAACATGGCAATCAACCCTAATCCTAACCTCAATCCTAACCCTAACCCTAACCTAAACTCAAACATACCATTAACGCGAATCATAGCCTATCCCTAACCAGAACCATAAACCTAACCCTAACCCTAAACATATACCTAAATATAAACCTAACAGTAACCCGAAAACTAAACCTAACCATAAAACTGACAGTAACTGGAAACCAACCATAACACTAACAGTAAGGCTAACAGTAGCCCAGGAAATGGCTCTGGGGAGAAAAGCTTCAAGGAGGGCACGTGTGAGGCCTTCTTCCTGAGTGCAGAGGAGCCATGCAGAGGGCAACAGGATGGCTGGCTCGGATCACCTGCTTTCTCCAAAGGAGGTTGGCCAACCAGCCGAACATGCCACCTGGCACAGGCCCCTTCCAAGGGGACAAGTTCCGGAAGACATAGCCCTAGGGACAGCTGCCAAGTCTCCTGGGGCGTGTGCTGGGCCCCATCAGAGGAAGAAGCAGCCTGGCAAGCGGTGTGCCAGACCTGAAATGTGGCAGCCTCCCACACTCGGGTCCCTGTCCTACCCAGGCCTTCTGAGGGAGGACGATGGTCGTGGCAGTGGCGAGTGGGGTGGGGCTGGCATCAGGCTTGCTCTGGGATGGTCTGGGAGAGGGCGCCAGGGGATGGGCTTCCCCTGGCCAGGTCTGAGGGACCGACCCAGCTCGGGGCTGTCATGGGCAGAGATAGAATCCCCCTCCGCCCTTTCCCTTCAGGTTCTTATGGCTGGCCAAATCCTTAACTTCATCTCATACTGAGATGAAGAACGTGTGTCCATGGGGGGAACCTGGGAACTTGAGTCTCTCCACACAATGGCAGAGATTCTCATCTTGCATCCTCTCGTGAGCTAATGAAAAAGGAGGATGTTGGAGGGTGGGCATGTGGGATGTGAGAGGGGAAGAAGACAATTCTCATGGAGAGGGACATGTAAAGTCTTGTCTGAACCATTTCCCCTGCACTGGGATCAGGTCTGGAAGGGACAGCAAGGAGGTGACCAGGAACCCGCCTCTGTGTGGTGGGGCTGGCCCTGGGGCAGGCGTGGGGGCGGCAGGTGGAAGTGGCATGGCGTGTGAGTTGGTACCAGCTGTGGAGGCAGCGACTCAGAATTCAGGAATCTCTCTCTCTGTCTCTATCTCTCTCTCTGTCTCTCTCTCTCTCTCTCCCTCAGGGAACTGAGGAGAGGAAGGTGGGGTGCCCTGCCCACCTCGCCTACCTCTACCATGGGCCCTTCTTTCTCTGGCCGCTACAGGAGCCCTGCGAGCTTGGGTTCAACACCCTCAGGCCAAGGAAGCATGCGTGGCTGCCGGGGACTAGGGTGGGCCTCAGGGGTCCTCAGGGAAGGTCCCACCCTCCTGCCAGGCTCTGACCAGCTGGGTCGTCCCTAGGGCGACTACCAGCTGCAGTTGAAAAACACTGCCCTTCTTGACTTGGCTTCAGCTGTTGTCTCCCTCCCCTCGCCCAGTTCCTCTCAGCTCGCAGGCAGCTTCACTGCCTTGGAAGCCTTGGTCTGGCCCTGGTCACCCCAGGCGGACTGGGGTTCGAGCTCAAGGCTCTGCCTGGGCCAGCTGCTTTGTCCAGGGGCTCATTTATACCTGGAAAGACAAAGCCATGGCCTTACCCCCTGCCTGCACTTTTCGACTGCAGCCAGGTGGAGGAAAGGCTCTGTGGACTCAGAATGGCCAAGACAGACATATGACACAGCAGTGAGTGCGGCCCCAGGAGCCCGCAGGCCTAGGGAGCTGAGGTCACACTGGGCAAGCCCTTCCGGCAACAGGTCCCAGCCTCCTTTCTGGAGTCGGGAGGGCCTGGCCTTCCTAGTGACCAGGCCAAGGCTCTGGGGAGAAATCCGCAATGGAGTGCATATGTGAGGCACTCTGCCTGAGGGCAGAGGTGTCACACCCAGGGCGACTGCAAGGCTGGCAGGGCTCGCCTGCTTTCTCCAAAGGAGCCTGGCCAACCAGCCCAACCTGCCACCTGGGACAGGCCTCTTCCAAGGGGACAATTTCTAGAGGAAATAGCCCTGGGGACGGCCGCCAAGTCTCCTGGGGCGTGTGCTGGGCCCCGTCAGAGGAGGAAGCAGCCTGGCAACCAGTGTACCAGATGTGAGATCAGGCGGCCTCCCACACCCGGGTCCCTGCCTTGCCCACACCTACCTGCATCGATGGAGGACGATGCTGTTGGCAGTTGCAAGTGGAGTTATTCATTAGAGACTTAACTTGGTGTTGTAGTTAAGGAGCATAACATAAGAGCACTGAGATTGGGTTCTGCCGTTTATCAGCTTTGTAACCTAGGTGAGTATTCTTGCCACTGTATGCAGTCTCTTCACCTATATAATGGTGAAAAGGTCAACATTTACTACATCAGGATATTTTTAGGATCATGTGAGTTCATGTATGTTCAAGCACAAATTTTACATTCAGAGTTCAGTCCTTGGCTCAGTAGAAGTGTTTGTTGCTGTTATTATAATTATCATTATTTCATGTCCTTATCTTCCTCGTGAGTTCCCTGTAAAACCAACCATGGTCCATGGTGTCAGCAGTTTTATTCCAGGTCCCTGCTTAAAGGCCTGCAGAGGTAGCCTCGTGCTCATAACCTCCTGTTTTAATCCCAGTCTCTGGGGGGATGCATTGATCTATTTCTTCTTTGCACTGAGGCACTGATTGGGGGCCCATACCAAACCCTGCATGTCCTCCTTTTAATATCTGATGCTTTTGAAACACTGCTTAGTGTTCACTTGGTGGACTATGCTCCCTGACATGAACAACACACGGGAAAGATCATGTAGGAAACATTGGTGCATGTAGGGCTCTGAGTTGACCATAACACAGAGTACAGTGATCAAGGGCCAAGGTAGAGTTCCTTAATGCAAAGATCTTCAGAGATGAGGGTGTTCTAATGTGACTCCACCTGAAAATAAAGAAAATACATAAAAGTATATGTAGTTTTAAAAGGGAAAGCACAGAAGTAAAGTAGTGATCCCGTTAAATACACTATTCTATTTGTTTATATATCTAATTACTGATAGGAAATAGCCAGGTGTAGAGCTAGTAGAATTGATCAATGTCATAGAGAATTCTTTTAACAGTTGTTCATACCTTGTGTTTTACATCATTGATTAGGGTAATATTTTCATCTTTTACTTTCCTAGTGTCTCCATCGTTCTCAACTTCTCCAAGAGACATATTTATATTATCCCCTAAAATTTTAGGGAAATTTAAAAAAAGTTAGGACACATTTTAAGTTGTTGATTTTGTATATTGGAGGAGCACTAGATTGCAAGTGAATTAGTGATAATGAGAGTTTTAGTTTGGGAAATTATGGTAGTTGGAATTGATACCAGGATGTTTGTGTTTTTACTTCATTATTGGATATAGTTTTCAAAATGCCAGAGCCAGTAATTTTTAATATCATAACTTGTCTCATTTTAAATATGTATTCTTGGAAAGGGTGATGAAGGTAAGTGGAAAATAATTTAATGTAGTGACTTGTTTTTCTCCAATTGATCTGTTATAAACCGAACAGCCATATAACATTCTTTTGTCCAAATGTCCTGATGGCACTCTCTTAACTGTTCTTGCTGTGACTCTAGCAATCTAGGCTCACGCCACCTGCTCACTCCTAATCAAGCTTTCAGTTGTAAGAGTGACATTGTCAATAATAATGACCAATTTGCACAGAGTCTTCTATTTTCTAAAGTGTATATATATCAATTGCAAACTTTGATAACATAATTGTTAAGGAATGAATTATTTGCAGTGAACTTAACAACTGATTGCTACACATTATTGTGTAGTGACATCATGGTAAAACCATTATTTGCAACATGTGGCCCCTTTCAATTTTATTTTAAAGGAACAGGATCAATGACTTTTTTCTTTTGGAAGAAGAAAGCCTTGCATTTCCATCTTAGAACATTGAGAACTTGTTTTTTGCCTTTCTTTTGTATTCAACTCTTCTTTATACTGGTTGCTAATTCACAAGTGCAGTTACTTCAGACTCATGGTGCTACCTCCTCTGCTTTTTTCATGGCTCTCACTTTAATTTTTCCATTACCCCTTCTGTGAAATAGGTTTCTCTCCATGTTCATATATCAAGGAAGGAACCGACTCTGCTTTCTGTGAACTTGGAGACAGAGGCCAAGGTGAAGCCTCTGTGCCCAGCCCCACCAGTGAGCTGCAGAAGGGCTGCAGATTCCTGTGAATCTTTTCCTCCCCTCCTGGCTCCCTACATACCTGGCATTGTCTGCAAGGAGGAGCCCAGCGTGTTACAATCGAATTTTTGAAGTCTATAGAAGCCGGCTGAAGGATAAGTCTGGCTAGAAAGGACATCAGCAAGCAGTGTGCTCCAAAAGTTGGTGGCAGAAACATGAAGAAGAAGAAAACCTTTCCGTTTATCTTGTTTTCTCTTTATCTTCTCTCCTTTCATTTTCCATTATCTAGATGGTACAAAGCCTGTCCATTGGCCATCGTGGTTCTTTTTTTCCTCAAAGCTCCAGTACATAGCTATATATCTTAGTTTTTGGTCAACTCATGGTGGTTCTTTTCCTGCAGTCCCACAGCAGTTTATTCATATCTCTTTCATTCACATTATCTCTGTAGTGTAATTTATCTGTTTATACATATCTGTCTTCCTTGTAGGCCCCCAACATTTCAAGACCATTGGGCACATAGTATATACTTCAGTATTTGAGTGAATCAATGAAGATCCTTTGTTGAAAAGGTCTAAATAAATACAGTAGCTACTCAGCACGTGAATGCAAGCATTAGAGAGAGAGTTTTGTGTCTGCTGAAGCAGGCTGTGGTGCAGTTTAGGAGCTCAGTGTCAAGGTTACTCAAGAGATTGAAACAAAATCAAAGAGATAATTAACTTGAGTTTTAAAACTCATGGATAACAGGAGTTGTCTGTCTAGGTGAGAATCGGGACTTGATCATTCTTGTTGCATCTTTGGAAAATCCAGTCCTTTATCTTTCTATGGAAATGTGACTGGCCAAGAGAGTGAACAGAGAATTGGCTTTTAGAAAGGCAATTTTGTCACAGGAAATCCTGGAGGAAAACATATGGAAGGAGATCTGGTAGAAACATGGCAGAAACTTTTTGTGTAGACACCCAAAAATTGAGTTTACGTGCTGGTTGAAAGAATTGTAACTCAACATTTCTCCAACACAGATTTGACCACCTTTTAAATATCTAGGTATAAAAAAGGATTACAAAGGAAAATAGATCAAACTGAAAGGAGTTTAGGATGGAAGAATGCAATGAAGCTGAAGTAAGCCAGCGCACTGAAATGTGTTTCAGATGAACCTGCAGTATTTAAAGGTAGTCGGAAATGTATCCCTCAGGTTTAAAGTAGAAAGGGAAATGGGAACAATTCTCGATCATCTCATGTCCAGGAGATGAAAAGCAACAGTCTCTCAGAGAAGCAAAAGTTTTCTGGCCTCTAATGTCCCAAAAATGTGTTTTGAATGGTGCCTAATGAAAGAGATTCTGTGTGATGTAATGCAAATACAGTATCATCAACTCATTTCCAAGTTTAGTTCAAACATTTTAGGACACGTTGAATTGAGGTAATGCACACATTCTATAAGGGGCCACGGAAGAGGTTGACAGCATTCTCTCTCAGCTGCTCACTTGACCAAGGGAGAAAATATTCTTGAACACATTGACCACATCTCCTAAAGATAATGCCCTATTTTTAACTTTTCTTTTTGTAAACTCAGCCTGCATTTCCCCTTACCTATGCAAGCTAAAGACTGTGTGTAGACATCCTTCGTTGGCAATGAGGAGAAGATCCATACTATTAAATAATCAAATAAGAAGACCATACGGTTGGCTGCTTTTAGGAAAATGACAGTTTAAGCCCACCTTCATTTTTGGAAGGACATAGTATGCTAGAATTAAAATATCTACCATTTGTTTTGCAGCTAATCATAAGTCATGCTATTTAAATGAAATTTAATGAGTTCTTCCTCTATTAAGTTGACTAGATTTTAGTCAAACTGATGTATAATTTTATATAAGTGCATTATTACTTAAAATGTAAAACTCTTTAGAGGCCACTTCATTCATTTTTAGAAGCATATTTTGTATATTTTGGTGTGACTTTATTTATTTTCCTTCATAGCAGAGAGGCACATCGTAGTCTTTTTCTTGCTGCCCTCTCTCTACAAGATAAAACTCATCCAAGTTTATTTTGTTTTATAAGGCATAGGCTTACTTTGTAATGATAAAGAGATCATTTCTGAAACACATTTGGAATTGTGGGGAGCCCAGAATTTTAGATTATGCTCAGAATTTTTGTGATGTAACTTCTAAAAAGATGGAATATTTAAAATTTTGCCAGGAAAGTTTTCTCCTACTTTGCTTCATAGTAATTAAAAAACAAAAACAAAAAAAAAGTAGTTTCTTAATTCTTCAGAAGTGTGAGTGATGAAGTTCTCAGGTTTAAATGTATCCTTGAGAGAGCTTTCTCTGGGTTATTCTTTCAAAACAACCATCCCAGTTGATGAATATTTAGTGGAGATTCTGTCAGTCCCAGAGTTGAGAGAGGCAGTTCCCAAAGCTCCAGCAGGTCCTGGGAGAGGAGAGCCCTGGTAACCGGTGCCGTCCGAGTTTGAATGAGGCGTGGTCATTCTCAGGATGTTAGAACTGAGTGGAGTTCTCAAATGTAGCCCAGTGACTCTAGACCTGAGACCTGCTCAGAAGCCAGTTGACATGTCATTCACTCTGAGCATGGTGTCTTCCCTCTGCTCATGCCCCTTTCTGCCATTTCTCATGGTTCTCCTGACTCTTTTTCTTTCCTACACGTTCTTTCATCTTTTTTCTCTCTTTCTGACTTTTACTCTCTATTATATTCTTTCTCCTTATCATTTTTCCTCTGTCTCTTATTATTCTCATTCATTTTCTTTTTATTTTGTAGTACAGTTACTCTGTACATCACTTTCATCTTAAAATCTTGACTCTCTACAACTCCTATACTTCAGCTAGCTATTTTGAAGAGAGTATTTTGATAAATTTCTCTTAGATGTTATAACATACTGATTCAAGGAAATAAAAACTATCATGAAAGGGATGGGGATGGAGAATGAATTCACTTCAGGTAGCTGTGGAATTAGACAGAGGGAAACTGAAAGCTTAAGTGTGGGTGTTCAAAATATTTCCTGATACATCTTTGTAGTTCATTGTTGTGGTAAACTGCACACAGTCTTATTTACTGTTGGAGCCCAGAAGTTTACTCCTCTGAGCAGGTCAGGGAGTCTCAGCCTATGGAAAAGAAGCTAGGAACACTGCATGCATTTCTAATGTAGAGAACTGTTAGTGTTCCACCAGAAGACACTTTGGGCTCTTCCCTGCACTATCTGAATAGAAAAAGAGGAAGAGAAGCTTTGTTCCATCTGCACAAAACCGGGACCTTATCTTAAGTTTGAGAGGATTTGGAGGTGACTGAAAACAAATGTGTTCCCGAGTTTGGATTTGCTTTAACAAGAACTATTTGCTGGCTTTGATGTTAAAAGTCTTTATTCAAAATTGGCTACATCTAGTACTAAGTTCAGAATGGAGGTTTGTCAGTATAAGAGAGAAAAATTCCTTTTTGATGAAGTCAGTGAAATACAGTATTTGGGAGAATGGTTATGTTTGAAGGCCACTTGTTAATATTCTGTTGCCACAGTGACATCTGTTGGTAAGTGACTACTTCATGCTATTCTCGATTTCTGTTTGAAAGACATATTGAGCTTGATAAATAAATGGCAAGCAATAGGATATATTGGAACATATGAAGAAGCCATTTGGGGTAAAGTTAATTCGGCCTGAATTTGTTTTTCCAAAAGGTCCTGTCGCCCGCATTATGTATCTGCTTTGCCGTGTCCCAAAGCGAAGTGTAAATGCCCTTAAGATAAGAATGTAACTTACCCCTCATTGGCATTTCCTTAAGGATAAACATTTCTCCCTAGGCTACGATTTGATTGCTGCAGTCATCCTTTGACCACCCAGCTCCAGACAACAGACCTGACACCAGCCACGTCCATCAAGACAGCAGATCTGCTCCCCCGCTGTATTCATCAATAGCTGTTCTGGCAGGGCAATCTGGCAGGGCTGATCTCGTGGCTATTTTAAAAGGGACATTGCAATCACATGTGGTACATGCTCTTTGATAGTATATAACCACTCTGTACACCCCACTTCTTTGGAGTGCTCCATTTCTTCGTGAAAGGACTCTCCCAGGTTATATGGTCCTCAAAGGTTGGCTCATAATAAACTCACCTCAGTTTTGATTTATAGATTGGTTATGGATTATTTGTGTCGACCTTTCTTGGCATAGTTGCAGCAGGATTTCAGAGAAACCCACTGGAGACAACCTGCAATCTACACTGAACTGGTTCTTGGTACCGCAGGGGCCCTTTGAGCCCCATCCGGATCATTGCATTCTTCAGGTGAACCTGGTGAGTTCTCATGAAACCTGGACCTCCTTATTTTAAGTTGACGGTCCAAGAGTTTATTTGAGCTGTTTTAAGGTCTTAAGACTAAAGGCTTTGAAGGGTACCGGTACATTTCCTAGGTAAAAAAAAAACCTAGGGGGAATTTCCTAGGCCAGGGGAGCTTAGGGGAAGCTTGGAGTAAACTGGGTTGGTTGTCCTTTTAATTTGGATTTAAAATTGGAAAGAATTATGTTTATAAGGTCTGAACAAATCTGCTTGATAGAGAAATGAGAGTCTGAACATGTTCAGCTCTGAAGAAAAGGGACATTGTTCCTTCCGACTGAAAAGGCATTTTTTGTGTGACTGAAAAGCCTCAGTAGGAGTGTCAGAGGTGAACCTCACGACGTGTATCATTCACGTTAATTAATTATAGCTTCGTCCCGGGACGTGCACCTAAGTGTTGGTCACCCACACTCCCAACCCCGACAGTGGTCTTAAGACTGCCGGCGGGAGAAACTGAGACACATAAGAGAGTGATTCTGACATTCCTTTGGGGAGTAACACTCAAAGCAGCACACTTGTGACCCACTACACAGTTCCTAGAAGTTGTTCAGACTTTATAAAAAACAAACAAACAAACAGAACTAAAAGAAAATGGGAAGCCGTGCTTCAAAAGCCAGCTGGCTCCCGGAAGGACAACCCCCCCACTGGGACTGCAGTGGGTTTCATGTATAATACATACCGCAACAATGCTTGCAAATATTTAACTAAATGGGAAAGATTAACCAAGGATGACTTAGGTCGTAAATGGCCAAAATGGGGAAAGTTTGACTTCTGAAAACTACTGAATTTGCGTGCACAGGTTGAAAAAGCTGGCAATAAAACCAAAACAAAAGAAGGGGAAGTTTATGTGCTTGGCATTTAGAGGCTTCAAAGCGTAATAATGGTAAAATGACTTCCTTACAGGAGACTAACTGTAAATTGACAGAGACTCTTTCTGAATTAAAGAGAGATAAGAAGTCAGAAGCTGTCCACCCCCCTCACCTCCTCTACCTCCTCCACCGCCACCGCTTTCGGCACCTCAGAGCTCATCTCCTCCTCCTCCTGCACCTTTCCCTCCTCCTCCACCCCTAGAGAAAACAAGGAGTAACACTCAGGGGCAGATACTGAAAGACCTAAAGTTATAGTGGCTCCCTTTAAGGAGAAACCTGTTACTGGGAGAGGTGAGCCTGCTCTTGTGTATACTCTCTGGACTAGAACTGAACTTAAGAATTTGGCAAAGGGCTTCCCAGACCCTTTGCAAGATCCTTTAGGGTTTGCTTGAGATTTTGACTTAATTGTTAGAACATATGCATCAGGATGTTCAGATTTACATCAGCTTGTGCATTTGCTGGTGTCTGAGAACAAAACAAATGAATGGATAAAAGAGGCAGATTGGAGACCCCCTGGAGGATTTCCATAGGCATGAGCCTCATGGCCTTAAGGAGTGTAGGGATATCGCTCAAAACTTACACAAAGCCATTCCAGTAATTTTTTCCAGGAAGATAGATGGTGCTAAATTCCAGTAATGTAAGCATAGACCGGAGGAATCTATCTTTGATTATTTTGAAAAAAATAGGAGAAAACATGTGAGAAAACAATTTGAAAACAGTGAGAAAACATTCAAACAGCACTCTGGGATGGCTCCTGAAAGTTTTGAGGATCATCAAAATGATTCAATTTTCAATTCAATTTTTTTAGAAGGATTAGATGAGGAATTAGCAAAGTTAGTTAAGAGACATGAACTGGATTTCACTTTAATGCACACTAGTGTTCTTGTCACTATTACAGATAAACTATCTAAAATCTTCCAGAAAACAAAAAGGCCACTAAGCTTATGAGTATACAGCTACAACAGCTTAGTGACCCAACAAAAGCCAACCTTTTCAAATCTGACCAGAAACGAAATGACCTTGTTTGTTACTATTGCAAAAAACCTGGTCATTTCAAACGACACTGCCATAAACTCAAATGGGACTTAGGGCGTGACAGCAATAAACAGGAATTAGGCTGCTCAGAGGATCACTAGAGGGCATTTCCCCTCCTCCTCTCCCCTCACGAATGCCTTAGGGAAAATTGAGATAACTATTAGAGGGGAAACTTTAAAGGCCCTAGTAGATACCGGGGCTACCTTATCTGTCCTCAGCCCTACCCTTATTCATTGCCCTCTCCCTCGGAGTAAACAGACAATTCAAATGGTAAGTGTTTCGAATTTTCCAATGCAGGTTTTTAAATCAGAACCAATCATTTTTCAATTAAGAACCATCACAGGAAAAAATGCATTTCTTCTGGTTAAATGTGCTCCAATTCATTTGATTGGACGAGATCTTTTAGAAGCATACAACGCCCATATTGCCTTTTCACAAAAGGGCAAAATGCTTCTGGATTCAGAAAATCGGGATGCTGACCAGAATGTAATTGCTGAAAGGTTGATGACTGTGAAATCAATGACTCAAATAGAAGAAGAGAAAACTGATGACCTGTTATTACAAGTGTCTAGATAATTATGGTCATCATCCTCTTCAGATATTGGGAAAATTAAATCAGCCACTCCTATTAAGGTGACTGTTGACAACTCTAAACCTCTACCTAATATTCGGCAATATCCACTTAAACCAGAAACATTAAATGGGATGAGGCTTATCATTCAGGAATTTCTTGAAAAGAGACTTATATTTCCTTGTGCTAGTCCCTGTAATATACCTATCTTGCCCGTAAAAAAGCCGAATGGGAAAGGCGGGAGATTTGTTCAAGATCTCAGAGCTATAAATAATATCGTGATTCCCCGACATCCTGTGGATCCTAACCCACACACTTTGCTCTCAACCATTCTAACTAACAGCTGCTATTGTTCAGTCATTGATTTATGCAGTGCCTTCTTTAGCATTCCCATGGAAAAGGATAGTCAATATCTTTTTGCCTTCACGTGGGAAGATCGCCAGGATACCAGGACAGTGTTGCCACAGGGCTAGACTGAAAGCCCCACTTATTTTTCCCGGATACTCAAGGCTGACTTAGTGAATACAGAATTCCCTAATGACTCCACTTTAATTCAATATGTGGATGATTTGTTCTTGTGTTCAAACACTAAATTGGGTTCTCAGAAGGGCACAATTTATCTATTGCAACAGCTAACATCTAAGGGGCATAAAGTGTCCAAGGACAAATTACATTTTTGCCTGCCTATTGTAAAATATCTAATACACTTGATATCTAAAGATGGACTGTTGATTGATTCTGAAAGGATTAAAAGAATCCTGGCTTTTACTCTCCCTAAGACAAAGAAACAGTTAAGAGGATTCCTAGGACTAACTGGATATTGCAGGAACTGGGTACCTAACATTTCACTTATTACCCAGCCCTTACATATGATACTAAGTCTGACCAGCCTGATTTAATTGAATGGACACCAGAAGGAGAGAAGGCAGTAACTACCTTCAAGTCTGTTTTGGCCCAAGTACCAGCCTTAGGACACCCTAATTACAGCTTGCCATTATTCCTCTTCCTACATGAAGATAAAGGAAATGCCTTAGGTATCTTAACTCAAAAACACGGAGGTCGACAGCGACCTATAGGGTATTATAGTCAGCAGTTAGATTCAGTGGCAAAAGGGCTTCCACCTTGCATTAGAGCCATTTCAGCAACAGCGTTCTTATGCAAGACCACTGAAGAAATAGTGATGGGGATTCCTTTGGCTATCTATCTTCTTCACTCAGTCAAATCTCTCCTAAATTCTCATCACACTCAGCATTACTCTGTCAGCCGGCTAGCCTCCTATGAAGTTCTGTTGGTCTCTGCTCCTAATATTGCCTTAGCTCGGTGTAATTATCTTAACCCTGCAACTTTACTTCCAGCATCACAAGAAGATGCCTACGAGTGTGTTTTATTAATTAATTATCTAATTACTCTTAGGAATGATTTGCAAGAAACTCCCATTGATAATGCTGATCTAATTTGGTTTACAGATGGATCTTACTCAAAGGATGAACAAGGACATTATCAGGCTGGATAGGCAGTAACGTCCTCAGTAGACGTAATCGAGAGTTCTTATTTACCAGAGTTAAAGTCAGCACAACAAGCTGAGTTAATTGCTTTAACTCGAGCTGGTCAATTGGCCAGAGACCAGGTAGCAAGTATCTACACTGACAGCCGTCATGCTTTCAGAGTAACACGTGATTTGGGAATGCTGTGGAAACAACGAGGACTTTTAACCTCTTCAGGTAAGCCTATAAAAAATGGGAAACAGGTTGCAGAATTATTAAATTCCATACAGCTACCGAGACAACTAATGACTATTAAAATGCCAGGGCATTCCCAATCTGATACTTTGGAAGCTACAGGAAACCAGCTTGCTGATGCAGCTGCTAAACAAGCAGCCTTGAAGGCTTGCCCTACCCAGCCTCGAGAATGCCTGCTGCTTCCTATTAATTCTGCTAACCCAGTAAAAGACTTCCTTCTACACGCCCAAGAAGTGGCCATGAGAGAAGAAAAAGTGATATGGTAGTCAAAAGGGGGAATTTTTCACACCACATCATATATATGGTTTGGGCCCAATAGGAAATCCACAGTATCTGTTGGAGCACAATTTCCACTGCTCCAGCATATACACCAACTAACCCACTGGACACTTGAAAAGATGATTTTATGGTGAAAAAAATACTTTAAGAAACTTTTTCCCACAGTGGCCCATAAAGCTTATACTCCATGTGCTATATGCCCAAAATATAATCCAGGGAAACCACTTCATGGGTCACAAGGCCAGTTTCACCTTCCTAAGAGACCCTTTGAGGTATGGTAACTGGACTTTGTCCAAATGCCACCATCTCAATGATATAAATACATCTTGGTAATGATCTGTATGGTGTCACATTGGGTTGAGGCCTTTCATTGCAGAAGAGCAATGGCTCTAACAATAGGAAAATTACTATTAGAATAATTCCTGTTTGGGGAATTCCTACCGAGTTACATAGTGACCGGGGAACTCATTTCACTGGACAAATAATTAAATCTATTTGTAATAGTTGACCAATAATGCAGCATTTCCACTGCGCTTACCATCCCCAACCCTCAGGATTGATGGAAAGAACTAATGGCACCATCAAAATTCAATTGGCAAAGCTTTCAGAAGCATTTAATCCCTCATGGCCAAATGCTCTTCTGCTTCTCAGTCTTAGATCTACGCCCTTTGGTAAACATCGACTGTCTCCTTTGGAAATAACAACTGAACGACCCATGCAATTTGACAAAGAAATGTGTGAACCAACTTTACTTAAAGGAGATATTTTACATTATTGTCAAGGTCTCATTGTGGCTCCTAAAAGAAATGAGAAATTGGTGGCTAATTCATTTCACACTATGCTCCCGAGTGAAGAAAACCTTAAGGATCATGGAGTACAACCTGGAGATTTTGTTTATTGGAAAAGACATCTGAGAAATGACTCTTTGCAGCCCCGTAGGAAAGGACCATATCAGGTGCTTTTAACCAAGCCATGTGCTGCAAAATTTAAAGGCATAGACTCATGGACTCACATTTCTCATTCATAAACTCTTCTCCACCTGAATGGACTTCAACTGTAGTCTCTGACACCTGACTTCAACTGACCAAGATGAACATTTCCAAACCAGGATGAGAAGAAGACAACATCTGTTGTAGACAGCTGTCCCAAGACTCCGGACCAGGCCTGTATTCCTAACTTTATATCTCTTCATGTAAACCCTTGTAATGTTTAAGCTTTATGTAATTGCTAAAATAATCAATATCTATATTGCCTTACCATTTTCCTACACCAATACTTTACCCTTCAACTTTATAAGATAGATTAGAACTTAATTACACAACCTTTTGTTAATCACCAAAAAGAAAATGCCATGTAAGGTTTTCCTAAAGCTATGTTTGTTTTTCCAATCTACATCTCAATGGACCTCTGATGACAATGTTTTTCTGCAACGGGCACATTCCTTTGCTACACATGAAAATCAGTCTACTTGTTGGTTATGTGGCCAACTTCCACTTTCTAAGACCCTTGGTGGGTCTTTCCCTTTCGAGGCACAGATTGGAAAGCTCTAAAGCAATTTATTGTGATACAAAGATCTAGTTCTAATGTTTGCAGTTCATCTGATTTTACTAATTATGATCCTGAAACATGACCAATAACGCATACCATTAATAATACAGGTTATGGTTATTCTTTTTCTGTTACTCAAACCATCCGGTTATCCCAACAAATTGCAGATAAACAAAAGAAACAAGACATTACAATAAAAACTATGGAAGGTTTCACACAAATTTGGGATGGATATGTTTGGCTTACTTCTAGCCTTGGATCTTTAAACATACCGGCACCTTTATGTTGGGAACAGAGAAATCATTCCAAACAAAATCTACCAAATTACACTCAAAAGATGGGCTGGATACCCTCCTGAAGTCATGTCAGAATACTATTATACTTAAAAAACGTGATTGATTTAGAACAGACTGGTCTCGAAGACCAAGCTTGTATTGGACGACTCCTAATTGAACTCAGTGGTTATGTGGAACAAACCTCTGGCCTTGGCTGCCACCAGGATGGCTAGGGTGCTGCACTCTGGGCTTCTTTTGGATACAGGGAAAGATTTGCCCAGAGCTAATATCTGTTGACAATCTGCCTCTCCTTAAGGCCAGATGGGCTCGTTCAGTATTTCACTAGTATGACCACCTAGCAGCTATATTTGCTCCTTCCTTGGGGCTAGAAGATGTCATATCACATATAGAGGCTCTGACAAAATTTACTCAAAAAGCCCTTAACGATAGTCAGGCAACAATAGTTTTATTAAATACTGAAATGTCTTTAATGAGAATAGCTGTGCTTCAAAAGAGAATGGCCTTAGATATTCTTACAGCATCCCAAGGTGGTACGTGTGCGATCATTCAAACCGAATGCTGTGTTTTTATACCTGACCAGTCTTCCAATGTGTCATCTCTACTAAAGCAGATGAAAAAACAGGTGAATGCCATAAGTGATCCTCCACCCAGCCTTGATTTGTTTGGTTGGCTCTGTCGGGAGAGAGGGAGAATCTCCCTCTGCCCTTTTCCTTAAGGTTCTTATGGCTGGCCAAATAATTAACAAGACAGGTTAGCCTGAGAAAGTAATACCAAGTTTAATAACATACATACATGGGAGAAACTCAGAAATGAGCAACTCGTCCTTCTGTCTAAGCTGCCCGCTTAAGTATTGCAGCTAAAGGCGAGGAAGGTGTTGGGGGTGGGTAGTGGTCTGGGACCTCAGAGGGCAAGAAGACAAATAACATGGAGATAGAAATGCAAATGTTTGCCTGACAACTCTTCTCAGAGTCATCTATAGATAATGTGGTCAGGGAGAGATAAAGTTTTTGATAAAAGGGGCTTGGTACCTTTCCTGTTGTAACCTCTATCCTACATTATCTTTACAGCCATCATGATAATAACTCCTTCCTGAAACAGATCTTTTGTTTTAAATTCTTTAGGCAGTTTGGGAGGGGAAACTCAAATATTCTTCCTGAGTTCTCTGAGTCCTTATTGTCTTCAGTTCGAAATAATCCACATACCAGAGTGGTGCCTCCTGGGGTAGCTTGCCCTGAACACCATGAGCTCCCTTCTGGTATTGGTTCCTTTTTTCGATCTGGATTGCATGTCCTATTTCTATTAATTCTTGAAATTCTTGTACTAATCATAATATTCAAACTGATTGTTGTTTTCTTTACTCAGTGCTGTAAGACTGTCATGCAAAATAGAGTAATGATCGCTCAGCGACTTGAGAGGGCCGATCAATCTTATAACTTTGGACAAATTTCCTTTTCTGATAAGGACTATGCCTAAAATCTGATTTTAAACTAATCTTTCAAAAAAAATGTTAAATTATTATCATTGTTACCGTACTTGTTCTATAATTGTGCACAATGTACATAAGGGGATATATATATTTAAAAAAAAAGGCGCATATACAATCTTTGTGCAACAACCTAAAATTATCCAAAACCCATGAAATGCTTCCTCTGTTTATATATATATATACCTCTTTGTTTGTCCACAATATCCCACTAATTCCCCACAAGGTGGACAACTGGGCAAATAGATGAGATAAAAAAAGCCTGGTACCAAGGGACATGATAATCCCAGGGCAGACAGCAAGCACCCTGGTGCCAAGGGACAATATTTTGATAATCAATGCTTTCTATGGAACGATTATAGATCAAAAGGGGGAAAACCATAAATAAATGGCAAGCAATAGGATATATTGGAGCATATGAGGAAGCCATTTGGTGTAAAACTAATTGGGCCTGATCTTGTTTTTTGTTTCCAAAAGGGGCCTGTAGCTTCTGTTCATCCATTGTATATCCGCTTTAAACAATTAACGTTTCCCAAAGACAAAAGCAATGCCCTTAAAATGTAAATACAACACCCCCACATTGACATTTCCTTAAGGATAAGCATTTCTCCCTAGGCTAGGATTTGACTGCTGTGCTCATCCTGTGACAACCCAACTTAACACAACAGCCACGCCCATGGAGACAGCAGACCTGATACCCACAGTGTCCATCAATCCACGTGCCAACAGGTCAATGTCGAGGCTATTGTAAAAGGGACATTGCAATCACATGTGGTACATGCTCTTTGATGGTATATAACCACTCTGTACACCCCACTTCTTTGGAGTGCTCCATTTCTTCGTGAAAGGATTCTTCTGGGCTATATGGTCATCAAAGTTTGGCTCATAATAAACTCACCCCAATTTGGTTTTATAGATTTTTTATGCAATATTTGCGTCAACATTCTATTTGTCCTTGCAGTATCTAAACACAGTACCTGACACCTTGGAGGCATTCAGAAAATGTTTGATGAGTGAATAAGTATGTGGGAGACCACACTGGCTGGAGCAGAAGGTGCTTTTTGAGGAGTGGTAGAAAATTCGCTCACGTTCCTACCATAGTGGTTGAGGCTGTGGGCTTTGGACCAGTTTGTCTCGGCACCAATCCCAGTTATCCCACTTTTAACTGGGGAACCTGTGCAAAGTATTTACTCTCTGAGCCTTAGTTTCCTCATCTATAAAATGGGGCTACTGAGAACTCCTGTCTCATAGGGTTTTAGTGAGATTTAAATGCATTAACTTATGTAAAGTGTTTAGAAGAGCTCCTGGCGCATAGTAGGCATTAACATGTTAGCTGTTGTGTTATCATTATTGCTCTTATATCTGAACAATACTCTGGTTTTGAAAAGATGCTTTCATAAAATAGTTGATCCTCATTATTTGTGGATTCCCTGTCTGCACACTTGCCTACTAGCTAAAATGTACTGGCAGCCCCCAAATCAACACTCACAGGGCTTTCATGTCCATTTGCAGATAAGCACAAAGTGGGTGAAAAATTTGATTCACTTGAAGTGCACGTTCCCAGCTGAGGGAAACATGGTGACGCTCTGCCTTGTTGTTTCAGCCCATACTGTAAACAAGTGTCCTTCCTGCAGTCCAGTTAGTGCCTCATTTGTTATCTTTTTGTGCCTTGTGTTGGTGACTCGGCTGTTTAATATGTCCCCCATGTGTAGTGCTGCAATGCTGCCTGGTGTTCCTCAGGGCAAGAGGCTGTGACATGCCTTTACGGAGAAAGTATGTGTGTTCGACAACCTTCTTTTAGACACGAGGTACAGTGCTGTTAGTCTAAGTTCAATGTTAATATATCAACAATATATATTAAATAAGGTGACTTTAAAGAGAAACAGACAGAGAAAAAGGTTACGTATTGATCAGTTGAAGAAAATGTGACTAAAGCTTGCAGGAACCTAACCCTGCATTTCCTGTAGGAGCAGTGGGTCATATTCACTGATTCAGTGTTCACAGTGACTTTATAGAATGTCACACTGTGCATAACGAGAACTGACTGTATCTTATGTAATCCTCACATACTCCCTTATAACAGGCAGGGTAGGGAACAGGGTGTCCACATTCTACGGGCTATTACAGACCTTATGAGCCAAGTAGAGAATTTAAAAAGTCTTGTGTTCAGCATAAGAGCCATGAGTTTTTGAGCAAAGAAGATCTATGATGAACTGATGTTTAAGGAAAAATTACCTGGCAAGAGACTATAGTTTTGAGAGGAAGAGGGAGAAGTGAGCCAGAAAGAAGGACCAGCTGTTAAACTCTCCAAGTATTCCCATTGCTAGGTGAGGAGATTCACAGCTAAGGTGCTGATGTGATAAAGGAAAAGTAGCACCCAAGGGATAAAATAATGGATTTGGTAACCATATATAGGGTATAAATTAGTCTGTGGTTCTCAAAGTAGGGTCCCTGAACCAGCAGCATCAGCATCACCTGGGAACTGGGCAGAAGTGCAAATTCTCTCGTGCTGCTGCAGAATTGCTGAACTGGAAATTCTAGGGTGGGGCCTGGCAACCTGGGTTTCAACAAGGCCTCCAGGTGCTTCTGGTACCCATCAAGTTTAAGAGCCAATGAAATAGAAAAATGATTCCAACATGTCACCATGCCCAGGTAAGCTGAAAGGCAGGGAGGTGGTATTTGTTTGGAGGATAAGACACATTTTAAATTTTAGGAAAAAGTATTTGAGTGTCTGTTTCATCGTGAGGATTCCAGAGATGCCATTTTAGCTCTCTGCATGTGAAGCTTTTTTTTCCACAATATGTTCTCCTTTAGAGAGACCTTGGTAAGTTATTTACCGCTTACCACATGTTCTCAGAGTCCCTTATTTCTTGAAATCCCCTTTCAGACGTGAAAATGTACTTTATTTTTGTGCACAATCTCCTCTATTTAAAATCTAGAATTCTCTTCCTATAGGATCATGTGTGGCACATGCAGCCTTACTGTCAATTTGGAATGTCATTGGATTGTTCCAAAAGCTTTGAAAGTTTTAGAATTTAGAACCTGATGAATAGAGAATTTATATGCTTCTGTGTAGGATTCATATTTTTCAGATGTCTAGAGGTATCCCAACTTGCCAGTAATGTGGCCTTAAAATTTAGCAGAACTTGAAAATCTGAATATAGTAGAAAATTAATTATATCTGTAATATTAACATTTACAAAATAAATGATCACAATGCTAACGTATCAATAAGCACTTTCTGTATTCTAGGCTCTGAAAGTATCTTGCTTACATAATAAACCTGATAAAGTTTCAAAGATGAGTCATTTAACTTTTCAGCAAAAGCTTGACTTGAGTGTATTTTGGCTTCCTTTATGACAATTTTAGCTTTAATGTCACAGTAGTGTTTTCTTTTTCTGGGAATCAACTAATCTTCTATTTGTTGAATACTTTAATTTTTAATGGTCACTTGTATTTTGTGATATGCACGTGTTCAAATAACCTATAAGAACTAACCGTTACCACCCACGTATAATATTATACAGGAATGGAAGAATTTAGGCTGACTTACTGTATATAATTGTTCAGCCAAAGAAGATGGCAGACTCTGCCACATACAATGATTTAGGAGTTTGATGCAGTATCTTTAAATACAAATAATCTCTAAATTGCTAATACATAAAATATATTACTTACTGTGTTAACTAACCAAAATAATTAAATTTGTTATCTTTCCTCCCTTTCTACAAATGCACCCATTGTATAGATTCTGTACAAAGTTGCAAAGATCACTTTTTTCCTTTTCAAAATTTATTTATTTTAATTTTTAGTAGTGAGAACCTTAGTGTTGGGTAAACTGCTGCACAATTACTGGAAATGTTGAGAGATATTTTTCCCCCCAAAGCCCCAGTAGATAGTTTTATGCCATAGCTGCTCATCCTTCTAGTTGCTGTATCTGGGCCTCAACGTGGCCGGAGAAGTGGTGTGTCATTGCGCACCCAGGATCCGAACTCAGGCCGCCAGCAGCGGACTGCATGCACTTATCCGCTAAGCCATGGGGCCGGCCCTGACAGAATTTTTGAAAAGTGTAAAAATCTAAAGATAATGAAAAGTTTATTTCTCCAATGTCAAGTCCCTTTAGGATCTGATAGGCCTCTGTCTAGTTGTGCCCTGAAGAGATGGAAGATTAAGTACCAGCACAGGACACAAGGGAACAGGCTGCCAACTTGAGGGCTTCCCATGAACCACAGAGTGCCTGGCAGACTCTTGGAGATTGAATCTGGGCTTTGTCCACGGGTGGGTCCTGAGAGGAGGATTTTGCTTAAATGATCAGAGAATAGACAACCTCTTTTCTTGATATTAAGTAATATTTACCATGTATATTTCTTTATAAATCTCTGAATAAAATAAAATTATAACCCGTATAGAAATCAACTCTTACTGACAAGCCCCACATCCTTCTCTAGAGAGCTCAACAGAAAATGTCTCAGCTGACTGTAAATTGCTCTTCTCTGAAAGCCAGCCAGCCCTTCATTGATAGCCCTGGATAAGGAAGGCCAGATACAATTCTTTGAAGATGTTGAGCTGAATTCAGAACGAAAAATCCTACCTCCAGTTGGCTCCCCTGTGAGAATGGATGGCCGGCTTTATTTCACAGGATGGGCAGTTGAGGTTTCAGATGAGCTTAATTGCTCTGTTCCCCAGGGATGGAAAAGGAAGATTGTGACATTGATTCAGTGCTCAGATTTTGCAGATAAAGATAGGGTCTTAGAGGGGAATAAAGATTTCAGCAAATTGGTTTTTTGTTCAAGAGAACAGATAGTCTCTCACTCCAACTTCTCTTCCTTGTTCTCTATCTGTAATATCGCTGTAAAAATTCTCTGTATAAAAATTTCAGTCTTGGGCCAGCCCCGTGGCTTAGTGGTTAAGTGTGCGCGATCTGCTACTGACAGCCCGGATTTGGATCCTGGGCGCACACCGACGCACTGCTTCTCCAGCCATGCTGAGGCCATGACCCACATACAGCAACTAGAAGGATGTGCAACTACGACATACAACTATCTATTGGGGCTTCGGGGAAAACAAGGAGGAAGATTGGCAATAGATGTTAACTCAGAGCCAGTCTTCCTCAGCAAAAGGAGGAGGATTAGCGTGGGTGTTAGCTCAGGGTTGATCTTCCTCACACACACACACACAAATTTCAGTCTTTTCTTTGCATTCTGTTTATCATCTTTACAAATTCTTTGACTTCACCACCTTCTTGGCACCACAACGGTAGCCATTGAGATATAATTGTAGATTCAGTTTTGCAATTTCATCCTCTTATCTCTATTTCCTCTGCCATTTCTTGGTATTAGTTCTTATTGTATCTTATGCTTGAAAACATTTGAAGGTTACAGTGTGTATCAGTTCCTTATTTTCTAAAATTTTTATTATCCAAGTGCCCTCAATTATCATTTCTTTTAAAAAAGAAGTGAAATACATAACAGAAAAATACACTGTAATAAATTGACTACTTATAAAATTAAGTTCAACATGAAATACCTCCCCATTTAACAGAGACCATCTTTTATAATTCACCATGCTTTAGTTTGGGCAGGGTCAGTTTATCAATGATTTTGGATGTTTTAAACCACATGAGATAAATACAGTGTAAGATAAAATTGTTAGTCTTGCAGAAGTTGTAGAATTTCGTGATGGGTAGAGAAGTTGATGGTGGAGAACCTGAATCATATGCAAAGTAGTTGATTAATTAACACCTGACAGAGGTTGTTAATTTGTTAAAGATGATAATAAGACATACATGTTGAAAAGATAACTTTGCATATCAGAGTATTGTCAGAGGCCACTGGGAAAATTCTTAATGTTCTCAAATACTACAAAATAATGACCATTTTTTCATAAAAGATGTCATACATGATGGCATCATATACTTTTGTCAGAAAATTTGCAATGAAGAAAATTAACACTTGAGTCATTTTAATTCTAACAATGTGTTCATGCTTACTATTAGGTTAAAAACACTTTTTAGAAATAAAGTGATAAATGATGTACTCGCATAATTTTTAATGTTTTTTAGGAAAAACTTTTTCACATTTAAAAAAATATTTATTTTATGCTGAATTTATTCCTGGGCCCAAAGACTTTTTTTAATTAACTAACACCAATTCTTTTCAAACTCTTTCAAAAAGTTGAAGAGGAGAGAATACTTCTAAAGTCATCCTATGGAGTTAACACTACACTGATATCAAAGCCAAAGACACTAAGAGAAAAGAAAACTACAGGTCAATAGCTATCATGAATATTGATACGAAAATGCTCAATAAAATAGTAACAAACAAAATTCAGCAGCATATTAAAAGGATTATACATAACTTTTATGTGGGATTCATTTCTGGAATACAAGGAAGTTTCAATATATGAAAATGAATCAATGTAATTAACCACATTAACAGAATGAAGGAAAAAAAATGATCATCTCGATGGATGCAGAAAAAGTGTTTGACAAAACTAAACACGCTTTCATGTTAAAAACAATAAAAAACCCTCAGAGTAAAAGGAAGCTATTTCAACATAATAAAAGCCATATAGAGACATCCACAGAGAACATCATATTCAAGGGTGAAAGACTGAAAGCTTTTTCTCTAAGATCAGGAACAAGGCAAGAAGGCCCACTTCACAATTTCTATTCAACATGACGTTAGAAGTTCTAGCCAAAGCAATTAGACAAGAAAAAGAAAGAAATAGCATCCAAATTGGAAAGGAAGAACTAATATTATATTTGTTTAGGGGTTTCAACATATAATATCTTATATGCTGAAACCCCTAAAAATTGCTCAAAAAATTGTTAGAACTAATAAATTCTGCACAGTAGTGGGACACAAAGTCAACATGCAAAAATCAGTTGTTCTTCTATACATTAATAATAAATAATCTGAAAAAGAAATTTTAAAACCTTACATTTTTATTTAAAATGGCATCAAAAAGAGTAGAATACTTAAGAGTCAACTTACTCACGGAGGTAAAAATTCAAATGAAATTTTTGCAATAATAGAAAAGTCTATACTAAAATTCATATGGACTCTCAAGGGACCCTGAATAGCCAAAACAATCTAGAAAATGAAGAACAAAGTTAGAGAACTCACACTTCCTGATTTCAAATCTTACTACAAAGTAATCAAAACAGCACAGTACTGGCATAAATACACACAATATACTAATGAAATAGTATAGAGATCCCTGAAATAAATCTTTACATATATGGTCAAATGATTTTTGACAAGGGTGCAAAGACCATTCATTGGAGAGAGGATAAGTTTTTCAATAAATGGTGCTGGAAAACTGGATACCCACATGCAAAAGAATGAGGTTGGACACTTACCTTACATCATATACAAAAATTAACTCAAAATGGATCAAAGATCTAAATGATAGAGTTGAAGCTATAAAATCCTTAGAAGAAAACACAGGGTAAAAGCTACATGTCATTGGGTTCAAATGCCATTGCCAATAATGCTTTCTTTAATATGACACCAAAGACATAAGAAACAACAACAACAAAATAACAAATTGGACTTCATCAAAATGTAAAAGTTTTCTGTATCACAAGATACTATCAACAGAGTAAAACGGCAACACACAGAATGGTTGAAAATATTTTCAAATCACATATCTGATAAGGGATTGATATCTAGAATATATAAAGAACTCCTACAACCCAGCAATAAAAAAAAACACAATTTAAAAGTGCACAGAGGACTTGAATAGACTTCTCTCCAAAGAACATATAAAATGGTCAGTAAACACATGAAAAGATGCTCCACATCACTAAATATCAGGAAAATGCAAAATCAAACCAAAATGAGATACATCTTCACACCCATTAGCATAGTTATTATCACAAAATCAAAAAATAACAAGTGTTGGCAAGGATGTTGAGAAATTGCGACCTTTGTGCAATGAGGGTGAGAATATAAAACTGTGGAAAACAGTATGGCAGTTCCTTCAAAAATTAAAAATAGATAGAGTGACGTCAGCATCATGGCAGAGTGAGCTTTCCCGTGAATTCTTCCCCCACAAAATACAACAAAAGTAACAGCCACAGACCAACAACGGAATCCCAGACAGTCAAAAGCTGGAGCGGAGGGATCCACACTGCCGCACGTCTGAGAGCAGAACGTGTTGGGCCCCCGGAGGAAGTGGGGAGAGGTAAGGAGAACTCCGCTCCCTCCCCATCAGATCAGCGATCCGGTCCGCGCGGCTCCCAGAGAGGGGGGAGGGGCGGCCCTCGGCGGGAAACTGCAGCTCTTCGGGCTCTCTCAGCCAGTGGGAAACTCCCGCACAGAGGGCTCAGAGGAGCCACAGGGCTACCATCAACATCTGAGCAACCCAGAGAGCGGATAAAGAGGGGCAAACGAGAAGCCTCCCACGTCAGGGACCCAGAGGGCAAAAGAGAGAGCTCCCCCCTCCCCACAACCCGGAGTCTGCAGCTCGACCAGATCTAGCGGTCCGAGGCAGACCTGAATAAACTGGACTGGACCCGTGGATCGCAGTGGGGAAAAGAAACAAAACAAAACAAAACAAAACTGCGGATCGCAGCAGAAAAACTGGGGCAGAGCGCAGGGGGCTTAGACTACACAGCCCTTTACCACCACACAGTGGCGGCAGGTGGAAATTGCTACCAGAGACTTCCAGGATGAGGAAAATCAAAACCAACACAGGAACCACAATGCAAAAATATATGAAATCACCAGACCAGAAACAAAATGACAAGCACCCAGAAATCAACCCCGAAGACACAGAAATCCATAAACTAAACGGCAGAGATTTCAAAATAGCTATCATAAAAACACTCAACGAAATACGAGACAACACAGACAAACAATTAAATGAGATTAGGAGTTTCTTCACAAAAGAGATTGAAATCATAAAGAAAAACCTATCAGTGCTGATGGATATGAAGAACACAATGGAGGAGATAAAGGAGAATCTGGAATCTTTAAAGAACAGAGCTGACAATATGGAGGAAAGAATTAGTACTTTAGAGGATAGGAATACAGATATACTCCAGATGGAAGAAGAGAGAGAACTAAGACTAAAAAGAAATGAAGAAAGACTCCGAGAAATATCAGACTCTATTAGAAAATGTAACATAAGAATTATAGGTATTCCTGAGGGAGAGGAGAGGGAAAGAGGAACAGAGAGCCTATTCAAGGAAATAATAGCTGAAAATTTCCCAAATCTGGGGAAGGAGCAGGAAATACCAGTAAGCGAAGCCAACAGGACTCCTATATATATTAACAGACAAAGGCCTTCACCACGACACCTAGTGGTAAGGCTAGCCAGGGTCAACGACAAAGAAACAATATTAAGGGCAGCTAGACAAAAACAAAAAATAACGTACAAAGGAACTCCCATCAGGCTCTCAGCGGATTTCTCAACAGAAACTTTTCAGGCTAGAAGAGACTGGAATGATATATTCAAAATACTAAAAGACAAAAACTTTCAGCCAAGAATACTCTATCCAGCAAAAATATCCTTCAAATATGATGGAGAAATAGTAACTCTCCCAGATAAACAAAAGCTAAGGGAGTTCATGGCCACGAGACCGCCACTACAAGAAATACTCAAGAAGGCCCTCAGGCCTGAAAACAAGAAGAGAAAGGGAACACAAAGCTTGGAGTAAGGAGAAAAGTAGGTAGACAAAATCAGAGAAATAGTAGATCTTTACCGGAATAGGTTAGCAACCACTTAAATACTAAACTCAAAGATCAAAGGAAGAAATTCACCAAAAATAAATTTAACCTCATCACTGTAAACACACAGCCACAACACAAGACAGAATAAGGTATAACAAGAGCAACTTAGAAGGGGAAGAGGAAAGTGACTGAATTGACTTAGTATAAGGAAATAGGAGGCTATCAGATAATGGACTATCTCATACAGAAGATTTTTCGCCCAAACCTCAAGGTAACCACTAAACAAATAATCAAATTAAAACCACATATGATAAACAAAGAGAAAACTAGAAGAATCATAAGACAGAACAACCAAACTGAATTGGCAGTCCAAAACAAATGGGACAAGAAACAAAGGAAATGCAAAAGAACCAGAAAATAAGTGACAAAACAGCAACATTCAACCCTCATATTTCAATAATTACCCTAAATGTAAATGGATTGAACTCTCCAATCAAAAGATACAGAGTAGCAGGATGGATTAAAAAGCAAGACCCAACAATATGCTGCCTTCAGGAAACACATCTTAGCACTAAAGACAAGCACAGGCTCAGAGTGAAAGGATGGAAGACAATACTCCAAGCTAATGGCAAACAAAAGAAAGCAGGTGTTGCCATACTCATATCAGACAAAGTAGACTTCAAGATAAAACAGGTTAAGAAAGACAAAGAAGGGAAATATATAATGATAAAAGGGACACTCCATCAAGAAGACATATCACTTATAAATATATATGCACCGAACATAGGAGCACCAATGTACATAAAACAACTATTAACAAACCTAAAAGGAGAAATCAACAACAACACAATAATAGTAGGGGATCTTAACACCCCACTTACAGCAATGGATAGATCATCCAGACAAAAAGTTAATAAAGAAATATTAGACTTAAATGAAAAACTGGACGAGATGGACCTAGTAGACATATACAGAGCACTCCACCCAAAAACAGCTGACTACACATTCTTCTCAAGCGCGCATGGAACATTCTCTAGGATAGACCATATGTTGGGAAACAAAGCAAGCCTCAATAAATTTAAGAAGATTGAAATCATAACAAGCATCTTTTCAGACCATAAGGCTATGAAACTGGAAATGAACCAGGAAAAAAAAACTGGGAAAGTGACAAAAATGTGGAGATTAAACAACATGCTACTGAACAACCAATGGATCATTGATGAAATTAAAGGAGAAATCAAAAACTATCTGGAAACAAACGAAAATGATAACATGCCATATCAAACCATATGGGACGCAGCAAAAGCGGTCCTGAGAGGGAAACTCATAGCGATACAAGCCCACCTTAACAAACAAGAAAAAGCCCTAATAGGCAACCTTAAATTACACCTAACAGAACTAGAAAAAGAAGAACAAACAAAGCCCAAAGCCAGCAGAAGGAGAGAAATAATAAAAATCAGAGCAGAAATAAATGATATTGAGACCAAAAAAACAGTAGAAAGGATTAATGAAACAAAGAGTTGGTTCTTCGAGAAGATAAACAAAATAGACAAACCCTTAGCCAGGCTAACTAAGAAAAAAAGAGAAAAGGCTCAAGTAAATAAAATTAGAAATGAAAGAGGAGAAATTACAACGGATACCATGGAAATACAGAGGATTATAAGAGAATACTATGAGAAATTATATGCCAACAAATTGGACAATCTAGAAGAAATGGATAAATTCTTAGACTTATACAACCTCCCAAAATTGAACCAAGAAGAAATGGAGAATCTGAATAGACCAATCACAAGTAAAGAGATTGAAATAGTAATCAAAAACCTCCCAAAAAATAAAAGTCCAGGACCAGATGGCTTCTCCAGTGAATTTTACCAAACATTCAAAGAAGATTTAATACCCATCCTCCTCAAACTATTCCAAAAAATAGAGGAAGATGGAACACTTCCTGAATCATTCTATGAGGCCAACATCACCCTGATACCAAAACCAGACAAAGACAATACAAAGAAAGAAAATTACAGGCCAATAACGCTGATGAACATTGATGCAAAAATCCTCAACAAAATATTGGCAAACCGAATACAACAATATATTAAAAAGATCATACACCATGATCAAGTGGGATTTATACCAGAGACGCAGGGATGGTTCAACATCCGCAAATCAATCAACGTGATACATCACATCAACAAAACAAAGAATAAAAACCACATGATCATCTCAATAGACGCAGAGAAGGCATTTGACAAGATACAACATCCATTTATGATAAAAACTCTCAATAAAATGGGAATAGAAGGAAAGTACCTCAACATAATAAAGGCCATATATGACAAACCCACAGCTAACATCATACTCAACGGGGAAAGACTGAAAGCCATTCCTCTGAGAACAGGAACGAGGCAGGGCTGCCCACTACCACCACTCCTGTTCAACATAGTACTGGAGGTTTTGGCCAGAGCAATTAGGCAAGAAAAAGGAATAAAAGGAATCCAAATAGGTAACGAAGAAGTGAAACTCTCACTATTTGCAGATGACATGATTGTATATATAGAAAACCCTAAGGAATCTGTTGGAAAACTGTTAGAAACAATCAACAACTACAGCAAAGTTGCAGGGTACAAAATTAATCTACAAAAATCAGTTGCATTTCTATATGCTAATAATGAACTAACAGACAGAGAGCTCAAAAAGATAATACCATTTACAATTGTATCAAAAAGAATAAAATACCGAGGAATAAATCTTACCAAGGAGGTGAAGGACCTATACAATGAGAACTACAAGACATTATTGAGGGAAATCTACGATGACATAAAGAAATGGAAAGATATCCCATGCACGTGGATTGGAAGAATAAACATAGTTAAAATGTCTATATTACCTAAAGCAATCTACAGATTCAATGCAATCCCAATCAGAATCCCAATGACATTCTTCACAGAAATAGAAAAAAGAATACTAAAATTTATATGGGGCAACAAAAGACCCCGAATAGCTAAAGAAATCCTAAAGAAAAAGAACAAAGCAGGAGGCATCACAATTCCTGACTTCAAAACATACTACAAAGCAATAGTAATCAAAACAGCATGGTACTGGTACAAAAACAGACACACAGATCAATGGAACAGAATTGAAAGCCCAGAAATAAAACCACACATATACGGACAGCTAATTTTCGACAAAGGTGCTAAGGACATGCAATGGAGAAAGGAAAGTCTCTTCAATAAATGGTGTTGGGAAAACTGGACAGCCACAAGCAAAAGAATGAAAGTGGACCATGTGCTATCGCCATTCACAAAAATTAACTCAAAATGGATCAAAGACCTGAAGGTGAGACCTGAAACTATAAAACTCATAGAAGAAAATATAGGCAACACACTATTTGACATTGGGTTTAAAGGAATCTTTTCGGATGACATGCCTACCCAGACTAGGGAAACTAAAGAAAAAATAAACAAGTGGGACTTTATCAGACTAAAGAGCTTTTATAAGACAAATGAAATCAGAATCAAGATGAACAAACAACCAACCAGCTGGGAGAGAATATTTGCAAAACATACATCTGACAAGCGGTTGATCTCCATAATATATAAAGAACTCACACAATTGAACAACAAAAAAACAAACAACCCGATCAAAAAATGGGCAGAGGAAATGAACAGACACTTCTCCAAGGAAGATATACAGATGGCCAATAGGCACATGAAAAGATGCTCAACATCACTAATCATCAGGGAAATGCAAATCAAAACAACACTAAGATACCACCTCACGCCCGTTAGAATGGCTATAATCACCAAGACAAAAAACAACAAATGTCGGAGAGGATGTGGAGAAACAGGAACCCTCATACACAGCTGGTGGGTATGCAAATTGGTGCAGCCTCTATGGAAAACGGTATGGAGATTCCTCAAAGAATTAAAAATAGAGATGCCCTATGATCCAGCCATCCCACTACTGGGAATCTATCCAACGCACCTGAAATCAACAATCCAAAGAGGCTTATGCACCCCTATGTTCATTGCAGCATTATTCACCATAGCCAAGAAGTGGAAGCAACCTAAGTGTCCCTCGACTGACGATTGGATTAAGAAAATGTGGTATATATATACAATGGAATACTACTCAGCCATAAAAAAAGACAAAATCGTCCCATTTGCAACAACATGGATGGGCCTGGAGCGTATTATGTTAAGTGAAATAAGCCAGAAAGAGAAAGACAAACACTGTATGATCTCACTCATATGTGGAATATAAACCAACACATGGACAGAGAAAACTGGACTGTGGTTACCCGGGAAGTGGGGGTGGGGGGTGGGCACAAGGGGTGAAGGGAGTCATATATGGGGTGATGGACAAACAAAAATGTACAACCCAAAATTTCACAATGTTAGAAACCATTAAAATATCAATAAAAATCAAAAAAAAAATTAAAAATAGAATTACGATATTATCTAGCAATTACACTTATGGGTTCTGAAATAATAGAAAATACATTTATCAGTCTCTGCCTCCAGTTCCTGGCAATGAGCTGCTAAAACCTTTGTAATTTCTTAAATGATAAGAACAATAGGAGCATCTCTTATTCTAATATATGTCTTTGACACCATCCCTTACACAGAGCCCCTAAAACCCTTGTAATTGCCTTTTTTTTTTTGAGGAAGATCAGCCCTGAGATAACATCCGTGCTATTCCTCCTCTTTTTGCTGAGGAAGACCGGCTCTGAGCTAACATCTATTGCCAAGCCTCCTCCATTTTTTCCCCCAAAGTCCCAGTAGATAGTTGTATGTCATAGTTGCACATCCTTCTAGTGGCTGTATGTGGGATGTGGCCTCAGCATGGCCAGACAAGCGGCGCGTCAGTGCGCGCCCGGGATCCGAACCTGGGCTGGCAGCAGCGGAGCATGCGCACTTAACTGCTAAGCCACAGAGAAAGACCCCTTGTAATTTCCTAAGTGATATGAACACTAGGAGAATCTTTTGTTTTATTGAGGCAACTCTGGTTAGGCTCCTGGATGGCTCCTGGATGGTCACCAGAAAGACCAAGCCCTGATTAGAAGCTTGATATTTTTAGCCCTACCCCTTATCCTCCAGAGGGGGGAGAGGGGCCGGAAACTGAGTTAGTAATTGATCATGCCTATATGAGGGAGCTTCCATAAAAATCCCAATAGAAGGAGATTCAGAGAGCTTCCAGGTTGGCAATGACAAGGAGTGCCTGGACAGTGGTGAACCTGGAGATGGCATGAAAGCTCTGTGCCCCTTCTCACATACCTTTCCCTGTGCACCACTTCCACCGGCTGTTCTTGAGTTATATCCTTTTATATTAAACTGGTGATCTAGTAAACGTTTCTCTGAGTTTTATGAGCCACTCTAGCAAATTAATCAAACCCAATGAGGAGGTTGTGGGAACCTCTGGTTTATAGCCAGTCAGTCAGAAGTACAAGTAACAGCCTGGGCTTCTAACTGGCATCTGAAGTTGAGGTGAGGTTGAGTGGGAGTGCAGTCTTATAGGAGTGAGTCCTCAACCTGGGGAATCTGATGTATCTCTGGGTTGACAGCATCAAATTGAGTTGAATTATCTGACGACCAGCTGGCATTCCAAGAATTGCTTTTTGGAGGTGTGGGGAACCCTCCCACGTGTGAAAAAATGAATCTCAGAACACCATTTGTGGACATACACCCAAAAGAATTGAATGCAGAGGTATAGACATATATGTACACCCATGTTCTTAACAGCATTATTCAAAATAACCAGAAGCTGGAAGAAAGCCAGGTGTCCATCAACGGATGAATTGACAAAAAAAAAGTGGTGTGTACAGACAGTGGAATACCATTCACCCTTAAAAAGGAAGAAATTCTAACACATGCTATGACATGGATGAACCTTGAGGACTTTATGCTAAGTGAAATAAAGCCATCCACAAAAGGAAAAATACTGTATGATTCCACTCATATAAGGTACTTAGAGTACTCAAATTCATAGGAATAGAAAGGAGAATGGTGGTTCCCAGGGGCAAGAGGGAGAGATAACAGGGAGTTGTTGCTTAATGGGCACAGAGTTTCAGTGAAATGTGAAAATAGTTCTGTGGATGGTTGGAAGTTATGGCTACACAATAATGTGAATGCACTGAATGTCACTAAACTGTACACTTAAAAATGGTTAAAATGGTCAGTTTTATGTTATGCATATTTTATGACCATTTAAAAAAATTAATTATTTTCAACAAATGAACAAACAGTAGCTACATGCAATAGCATGGATAAATATCCTAACCATAAGGCTGCATAAAAGAAATTATATTCAAAAGGCTATACATTTTTTAATTCCATTTATATAAAATACAAAAAAGAAACAAAACCGAGGTATGGCTTCCAGGAATGGTGGAGTAGCTTGTTGAACTAATGCTCTAACAGATAACAATGATAAAATCTGCATAAAGTATTATATATATTTATATAGAATCACGTATTTATATGTAGTACACATACAATAAATGTGTATATGTGTGTATGTATAAATCTCTTACAAAAGCAACCAGAAATGTGAGGGGGTCTTCCCTTAAATGATGGGAATTGCACCAGGAGATATTTGCAAGCTTGATTCTTTTGCCTCAAAGCATTCCAAAATCTGTACATGGCCCACATAGGGGAAAAACTACAGTCTTACTTGTAATGTTAGAGGATATATTTTGGGACAGACAAAGTAGCTGGAAAGTTAGGGGAGAAAATCTGGAAGGGAGGGAGACACAAAGAGGAAAATCTCAAAATATATATGTAAGTCTCCCCCACACACACACCCAATGGGCAGATCTTTGAACAACACACATGCAGTGTAGGCCACAGAGAGCCTAGTGTAAAAACAGCAATTGGTAGATGAAAGAACTGATCGAGGATTTCAGCTATGCCCACTGTAAAGGAGAGAAGATTGAAGTTTCAGTCTAGTCATGTTAACTCCCTGTTAGAAAAATAACAGCACTCTTCAAAGGAATGCAATAGAATCCAGAGTCTCTATAACTATCATTCATGGTTTCCAGTAGACAGTTTAAAAAATCATGATATTTGAAGAGATAGGAAAATGTAATCCATGTATGACCAAAAGCCGGCAGTAGAAACTCTCCCCAAGGTGTTGCAATTAGCAGACAAGGATAAGAAAGTAGCTATTATAAAGATGATCATGGTGGTAAAGAAAAATATTCTCATAATGAATGAACAGATGTGGAAACTCAGCAGAGAAGTGGAAATTACAAAAAAGAACCAAATAGGAAGATGAAATAAAAAAAAATACTTTTGAGTTTACATGTACATTAGAGACAGTAGAAGAAACATGAAGATAGAGCAATATAAATTTTCCAGTCTGAACAAAAGAATGTAAAAATTTTGAAGAAAAATGAAGAGAACCTTACCTGTGAGATGATGGAGTTCCCAGCAGAGAGGAGAGAGATAGAAAAATTAAATGAGGCAGAAAGACAAATCAATAAGTAATAGCATAAAATTTCCAAAATTTGGTTGAAAATCTAAAATTTTAGATCCAAGAAAGTCAGGAAACCCACAAAATAAAATACAAATTAAACCACACCTGGGCACATGATCGTTAAGCTACTAAAATCCAAAGATAAAACAAAAATCTTGAAAGCAGTCAGGGAAATCCATATATACAGGGGAAGACTACATACAGGGAGAAATAACGTGAATGATGGATGATATATTATCAAAAACAAAAGAGACAACTCAACAACAAAACGACATCTTTCAAGTGCAGAAAGAAAACCCAAAAGTCAATACAGGATTCTATATTTAGCAGATCTCACTTTCAAAGAGGAGGCTGAAGCCACAATAGTATTCCACACACCTAGTAGATGGCTAAAATAAAAAATAAAATTGCAAATACCAAATGCTGGTGAGGACAAGGAGCAACTAGAACTGGGAATGCAACATGATAGTTGCATTAGGAAAACGGTTTAACAGGTTCTTATAAAGTTAAACATACACTTATTATATGACTCAGATATCCCACTCCTAGGGATTTACTGAAGAAAATTGAAAACTAATGTTTAAACAAAAATCTTTGTGTGAATCATCATAGCCATTTTATTCACAATTGCCACAAGCTAGAAATAAACTAAATGTCCTTCATCAGGTGAATGGGGAAAGAAACTGTGGTGCATTGGGACATTAGAATACTACTTGGCAATAAAAAGGATAAACTCTTGATTTACACAACAACATGGATGAATCTTGGTTGCATTTCTCTAAGTGAAGGAAGCCCAATTCAAAAGGCTATGCAGTATATGATTTCATTTATATGACGTTCTAGAAAAGTCAGAATTACAGAGATGGAAAATGATCAGTGGTTGCCAAGGGATGGAATGGGGGAAGGGGTTGACTACAAACGGACAGTATGAGAGAATTTTGGGGGGGTGAAAAAAACAGCTCTGTATGGTACTGTGGAGGTGGATACACGACCATAAAGTTGTCAAAACCCATAGAAGTGTACACCACAAGGAGTGAATTTTACTCTGCACATTTTAAAAATCAATCAGGATGCTGGGGAACACATATGGAATGCAGTGACAAATGAATCTCACTGTATTACAAGAATGTGACATAACCACACAGAAGGCGTAGGGATGAAAGGTCCTGACCTAAGTTACTTTGGAAAACAGTATGTTGATGGGATACTGTAAAACAAAAGTACTGGACACACTGTAATCTAGGTGGTAAATTTTTTTTCATAAGGGTATGGGTTAGCAATTCTGAAACGAGTTGACACATTAGTAAATATATTGTAGCTAACTGGAGTTAAGTTTCTCACTGTTGGTGAAAGATGTTAAAAATAAACAAAAGGAGAATGCTAGAATAAACTCTGTGGTGCTGGATAGGAGTTGGAAGTATCAGTATGAAACCATGTCTCTTCTAATATATCTATCCAGATAGATGGATAGATTGATAGGTTGGTAGATTGATAGATAGATGTGTATACCTGAGTTTATATTCATACATACATTTCCAAACTCTGCTGAGAGGGTCTAGAAGCAGTGACATCCTAGTATCAATGAGCACACATAGCTCCCAGATCTTGGTTTCTAAATATCATTCTCCAATAAAAAGAACCAGGTTTTCTTGGAGAAATGGCTAATTCCAGGGCTGGACATGGAAAATAAAAGATGAGCCTGGATCATCTTGTAGTGCCAGAAAGTAGGAAAGTGATTTAAATAAAACACAGAAAATGATGAGGTGTGTCAAAAGGAATCAATCAGAAAGACTTCCCAATGGCTCAAGCTGGAAAACTGTGAGCAACATAATAAATAATGGTAGCATTGGATCATTACACAGAGAATAAAATAAATATCCATGAGTATATACTGACATAAAATAGATTAAATAAGAAAGGAAGAAAGAAAGAGGAGTAAAAAAGAAAGAGAGAAAGAAAGGAAGAAGGAAGAGAGAGGGAGAGAGGGAAACTTCCTCCCAGAATTCCAAATAATAAATGCGGCTGGATAGCATGAAATAGAAAATCGCCACTAGAACACCACAGTAATAATTATTGTGGGTAAGGCTGATGAATGCAAAAACTGTGGGTGAAACTTAAAGAAGAAACAGTACATTTGCAGAGCCTCAAATCATCTGCCTCCAAATACTTTACTTTTTTCTGTTAATTTCTTTAAAAGACCTATGACTATTTAAAACAAAAATTATAACACTGTATTGTGGGATTTATAACATGGGAAGATGTAAAATTTATGACAACAATAGCACAAAGGGCAGACAGAGGTAAATGGACCCGTTCTGTAGCAAGTCTTCCATATTTTACATTGATTAAACTGGTACATTATTAAGTCTAGGTAGTTGTGATCTGTTAAAGATGCATATTGTAATCTGGACCAACCACTAAAAAATGCAAAGGTGTGCCTCTTAAATGCTAATAAAAGAATTAAATAGCATACGAAAAGGATTTGTACAAGAATGTTCACAGGAGATGACCTGCACATCCCCAGGAGGAAGATGAGTGCACTGCCGGGCATCCACAGAGCAGAACGCCCACAGCCGTGCCGAGGAGCAAACGCTGACACACACATGCTGGGTGAGTCTCATCAACCTCATACCAAGGGAAGCAAGCTGAACAGAAAACAATACACGTGGCATGATTTCAGCCAAGATGAACCTAAGGTGAAAAAACCAGAACAGGAGTTGCCTCGGGGGAAGGAAAAATTTCCTAGGAAGGAACAGGAAGGGGTTTTCTGGGGGTGATGGAACTATCCTATTCTTAAAGGGGTGAAGGTTATATGGGCATGTTTATTTGCCAAAACTGTACGGTTGAGATTTGTGCCTTTCAGTGTGTGTACCTCTTACCCCACTGCCACACACAAAGGACTAAAAGAATAATAAAATGAGGTGGAATGGGATGGAGTGTGGATGAAACAAAAATGGCAAACGATTAGTAGTTGTTGAAGCTGGGTGACTGGCCTTCTGTGCTATTTTGTTTATTTTGTATATTGTTTAAATTGTTCTGTAATAAAACACTTGTATAAGAAGACAAACTCGATAAACAGTGTTCGCTGGTAAGATGTCAGTTACCTTTGGGGAGGAAGGAGGGAGAAAGGGATTGTTGGGGCCTGAGTGCAGCTGGTGCTAGTTCTTGGTCACACAAGTGTGTTCACTTTGTAATAATTCTTTGAGGTTTATATGGATGACTTCTGCATATATTTCTGTATGCGTTATACATCAATAAATATTTTAAATCCTGCATATTTGTACAAAGGTACTAACTCAATATCTCAGAATAACAGCAATGTTTTGTTTGAAAGTGGAACACGTTCACTCATGACATCATCAGATGGATTTTAATACTCCCAATTATCTATTAATGCCCTCACCCTTGCGTGGCCTGCCTGGGTTGTTCCATTTATGCCTCAATTTGGCAAGTGGCATGGCTTTGAGTTTTTATGATGAGTATGGGCCCTTCTGGTGGGTGGGTTCCAAGGGGAGGCTCTCTGCAGCGACCCTGACCACGGGGTCCTGAGGGAGGATCATGGCAGGCTGGAGGAATGGAGGGGATGGTAGGACAGGGGGCCTTAAAAGGCAAAATCCAGGATCCCATGCACCCAGTATTTCCATTTTAGATATTGAATTTACATTTCAAATACTGGCCAGGGAGCTTCCACCAGGGCTGCAAGCATCCTCAGCAACAACCAGGCAGGTGAGCCCCACTCCCACCTGAGTACTGGCCTCAAAGATGCAGCCCAACCACACTGCACATACTCTGGGGGATGCGCAGGGCATGGACAGTTGGCGTGGTATAGAGAAGAGGCGGGGTAGAAGGTGGGGTGTAGAAGCAGAGGGGCGTGGGCCATGGGTGGAGGGACAGTAGGGAGTTGGGTCCCCTAGCTGTGCATGCTGGGAGCATTTGTCTCTTAACCATTCCTGGCTGGGAACTTGCAGGACTGCAGGACTACAACTCCCAGGATGCTCGGGGCACGGGGTGGTGCCTAGCCCTGGGAGGAGGAGCAGGGCGGTGAAGGCTCTGCCGAGGGCCAAACTGCCATTGACTCAGGACTCTGGTCCTGCACCCGCTCCACGTGGACTGAGTAGCAGAGGGATGTGACGGGACGAGAGGTATCAGGGAGTTAGGAGGGTGTGGCGGCTTCATGGGCAGCCGAGGGCCTGCAGCGTGCAACTGCTTTTGTCCAAAACTGAAGCCAGACTCTCGCCTCTTCCCCACCGCCTCCCTCCGTTGCTTGATTCCTCCTCCCACCTGCATGCCTGTGGGTCGTTCCACAGCCTCCTACCTAGTCCAGGGCCAGGTGCTTCTCCAAACTGCTTATGGGAAGGAACTGGTTTGACATCCCAGAAACTTTCCACTTTGCCTGCTGCCCTCTGCCTTCTCTAGCCAAAGTGCCATCATTTCATCAGCTTTTGGGAGACATTCGCCCTTGTGGCCCCTCTTGGAAGCACAACTTAAGAGCTTTGCAGGGTGGTAACATTGGTTGTTGCTTGCCTTTTTCGCAGATGTGGAAGTTGAGGCATCTATGAGGCTAATCAGTGGTTTCCCCAGGATCCGCTAAAAGCAGAGGAGAAGAACCCAATTCCCAGGCAAGTATCTAGTAGGCCATTTTCACTAACCCATTCCAGTGCAGAGGCCTCCGAAACAGCATCCTTAAGATGAGAATAGCTTAAGCATTTTGCCCTTTAGATTGATAGCCTAATGTCAGCTCAGGCCTGAGTGGCCAGTCTCTTAGGGACCTGGGTGGTGACTCTGATCCCTCAGGAAGAGATCGGTGGTCCAGCTTTGGGAGAGGCATGTTCATGGTAGACAGCACTTGGGCAGCATTTGAAACCCGTCAGCTTTAACATCTCTGCTTTGGATTCCGGCAATGTTCCTGGATAAACACGCCCAGGGATAGTCAGATGTACCGTATTCTTTAAAAAATTGTTTAGAGTAGTGAAAGGAACAGAGCATAAAGTATCCTGCTTATTTGCAAAAGATGAAATGCAAGCAAGACCTTCCTCTTAATTTTTTTCTGCTCATTCTCTTGGCTGCACTGTAAGCTTGAATGCAGAAAAAAAAACTTGAATTGCCATATTCTCTTTTCCTGAGATTGGTAAATTAACTTAAAAGTCTTATTGAAACCTGTGGAGGAATGATTAGCAGCTCTCATGATTCTTATGTCGTCCTTAAAAATCTGGTCGTTGATCTAAATGAAAAAAAGTCCTTGTTTATATTACACATCCCAATAGGTTACATTTCTGATACCTGAATGTGGGATATTATCAAACAACTGGAAAATCTGGTCATGGAAACTGGACCCTGTCACTTTGTCAAGATTTTGCCTCTTTATTAATTAATGACACATGAATTCTTTAACATTTTTATAAAGAGTGAATGAGAAACTCTGTAGTGTCTCTGAATGTGGCTTGACGGGGAAGTCTTGCTAGACCACATCCTCAGGTACTTCTCTAGTGTTCAATAGGCTCAGGTGATAGTCGGGGTGGTCAGGTCCAGCGCCAATCCCCCAGCCCCCAGTGTTCCATCCTACTCTGGCCTGTGACCTCTTCAGGGGGTTCTGATGACACTCGTCCACAAGTGTTGGAAGGAGACATTGTAACATGAGGATATTCCTCATCTTGAAACAAGAATTAATGGAGAGGAAAGTCTAGGGGTCTTTGTGCTCCGATGCACTGCTGTTGGGGTGTGGCTGCAGTGACCACTGTGCTCCCAGCAGTCCCCACAATGGCTGTCTCAGACATTTGATCTCCTGGCGCAACCACAGCAGCTGTTGAGAGAGCTGGGCTGTAGTCGTTGTTTAGTGTCTTCCATCAGATTTTGTGGCTCTGACCCTCCTCTGCTCACCCCCTTCTCATTCCTAACTGCTGCGTTGATTGCTTTGTAGTTGTTTGCTAGGAGTCACTGTGTGTAACTGGATTTCACAGTGTCTTTAGGGACCCACCCTCCCTACACGAGTCACTGTACAACAGCCACATATCCTGTTGTAACCCATGTTCGTCCTCGCCAGTGGAGCTGTGAAGAACCCTGCTTACTCGGAGCTTCTCTCATTCTCATGCTGCTGGGGCTGCTTACGAAGCTGGGCATCTTGTCTTTGGTCTCATCAACATTATTCTTTTCATCGATTATTCTTAAATCAGATATGACTTTGTTAATAACGTGGACACTCGCTGTCACAGGCACTTTTATCTAATTTCCCCAACAGCTCTGTGAAGTAGGCCTGTGATCCCCATTTTACAGGGGGGACACTGAGGATCAGAGAGGTCGAGTAGCTTCCTTCACATAGTTTCTTGGTGCATTTTGAGTCTCCACCTGGAACTACGCCTCTCAGGTGTGTGCACTTAGCTGGTGTTCCACTTTGTCCCTCTCTGCCAGCCTCCCCAAAGGCACATGCCCCATCCTGAGTCCATTGTCTGCTTGATGGCAGTCACCCTGCACAAACAGGCCCTGGGCGGGGAGTGGACTAGCATGGCGTGTTCGTCCGTCCTACCCTGGGCAGATTCTAGGTTTATTGTGAGAGCTGGAGCAGTGGAAGATACTGACCATCACTCACTTGGAAGTTTTGTCATGTAGAAATATTCCACTGACTTTTTGCAGGTGTTATGTCTTCTTTGTCTTCATTGTTCCTCTGGGCTTTCTCCTACAGTCCATGCTGTGCAGTAACATATAGTACAGAGACTGGTGAACATAATACTGTTGGCCTGCACCAAACGGTCACATCACTCATTTTTCTAATTATGAAAGAAATACATACTGTAAAAAAAAGTCAAATTACACAGATCTATGTAGAGTAAAGTGAAACTTTCCCCTTCCATCCCCTTCCCTGCAAACTCACTCCTCTACTCGGAAGGAACTATTCAGAGGTTGCAGCTTATTCTTCTGGACATTTTCTATGAATTTATAAATACACATAAAGTTTTTTTTAACATAAATAAATTACATAACTGCATCGTTTTGCAATTTGCTGTTTCCCAAACCATATATCATAGACGTCTCTCCTTATCAGTGTACGTCACTCTAACTTAGCTCTTAAGAAGTTTTAAAGCTACTCCAAAGAACAGGATACTATGATCTGATTATTTCTTCTTTGGTAGAGATGGGGTTATTTCCAGTTTCACTATTATACATAATGCGGCAGTAAGATCCTCGTATGGAATTTATTACACTGCTATTCAACTGCTCGATTTGCTTTGTTTCCTTTTAGTCAGAGACTATGATATATTTTTAACAATTTTATGAGAATTATTTTATAGGGAAATTAGTTTTATCTCTGAATCAAGACATTTATGGGGAAACTGGATTTCAAGGTCATCCATCTCTGTAATCTGGAGAAAAATCATGAAACTTCAAGGTATTATGCTTGCTCCATCACATTCTAACAATTCATGTTAACAATTTAAAGTTGAATGTTTTAATAGCCTCTACTCTCTTTGTTCAGAAGAAGGATGACTTTTTCTTGTCTTGAAAACTTCTGACTCCAGGGGCTCTCAGTTGGGCTTCAGAGAGGATAAGATATTGGTGTTGTATCTGTTTCTCTTCAGCTGTAGGCTGCATCTTCTAAAGATGTTGAACATGGTCCAACCGATATATGTGATTTGGGTGAAAAATTCAAAGTAATGAACCCAAGATAGGAATCTATAAGTTTGGTTCTTAACAAAGAATTTCCTTTGATATCTTCAAGTCTCTGTGATTACTAGTAAAAACCACCTATGGATGAAGAGACGTGGTTCTGCTGGCAATGTCTGGCTTGAACATCCGTAGTTAAAGCTGCCACATACGTAGGTAGATTAGACTTGATCTCTCTTACGACCTCTGCCCTTGGTCTTTGACCTGGGAAAAATAAGAATTTAAAAAAGCTGTTGTTGGGGTGGCCCTGTGGCTTATCGGTTAAGTGCGTTCGCTCCGCTGCTGGCGGCCCAGGTTCGGATCCCGGGCGCGCACCGACGCACCGCTTCTCTGGCCATGCTGAGGCCGTGTCGCACATACAGCAACTAGAAGGATGTGCAGCTATGACATACAACAATCTACTGAGGCTTTGGGGGTAAAAGTAAATAAATGAAATTATTAAAAAATAAAAAAACAAACAAACAAAAAGCTGTTGTTACTAGCACTGAATGCTAGAAATGCCCATTAAAGATTGAGTGTGATTTGGTAAACCAAGGGAGTATAAGCAGAACAAAGTCTTTAATATCTATAAAATTTCAAAACATTCTAATTTTTTCAAATATAACTCTATTTTTGCCACATGCAAACTATATTAATGAAATATCCTTCTGTCCATTTCTTACGTTGTTTCCATTGATTTGATGGATTTATCCTCTAATCTGGATTCCAAGTGTGAAAGAACATCTTGGTCCTTCAAAGAAAAGAAGCCATTGAAATTTAATTTTCTTTTAGCTCGGCATCCTACAGGTTTGAGGAACAAATTATCATGTAATAATACAATGATTTTGAAATCTAATTGTTCATTAGAGGGGTGTAAGGGATGATTGAATGATAGTTCATCCCCATGGTCAGGGATATTGTACACATGGACGTGTAAACACGATTCAGGAAGCTGCTTCAGCCCCGTGACATCCCTGAGAACCACAGTGCAGGAGGATCTAGGGACACAGCCATCTTCCTCGATCTCCTGGGTTACATGTAGATCCAGAGGTCTTGATAGTGGCTTCAGAGCAGGTAACTTTTATCTATTTTTCCCCTTCCTCCTCTCCAGCTTATCTCAAACAGTCTTGAGTATCATGTTTTAAAGTAAGACCAATTATAGTTATTTACATGAGCTTCTTGTACATTATTTTAGAGTGATAATCAGGCATACCATTAAATATCAATTTAATCCATCTAATTAAATTTGTTGTACCTTTTAATGGATTAGAACACTAAAGTTAGTTCAGAGTTTGATATTCACCAAGTGTGTTAATCTGCTTAGAACTGCCATGTGCCTCACTCCTCTTATTAGTGTATCTTTGGCCCATCATAAGATTTTAATGAATAAAATCATCATAAATTAAGATAATGTACTGTCTTTTTGATGACCGGGAGGAACATGGGTCCATTTTGGAAATATGCTTCTCTGTCTTTGCTCCCCATGGGAAGTTTCTGGTCACTAGGTCTCCAGTGTCTTGCACAAACCCTAGGTCTGTAATAGCTTGGTGCCTCTCCTTCTACTTGAGGTAGAAATAAAAGAGGTCAGAGAGACTTATTAAAGTTTTGGTTGCGTGAAGTCTTCTATGAAGACCATCCATGCATATTGTTCTGGATAGCTCTCTGTTCCTAAGACTACTAGTTATTTTAAGGGCTTGTCAGGAACTGTGAAAGATCCGATGTTTTACCTTACCTGCAAACCAATAAGTTAGCCTACCATGGTCTTACAGATGCTGGCAAAAGTCACAAGACCCATGCGTCAGAGACAAAGGACTTAATGACACAGCAATAGCAGTGGCCAGAGTATCAGCATTTGCAGCGGTTCACGAAACCCCACTTCCTACAGGGTGATACACAGTGGACCAGGTGACATGCAGAGGGTTGCAAGAACTCAGAGCTTAAGGAACTCAAATCTTTGATAACAGGCAGGAAGTCTACTGACCTTTGCCCCGGGGAGGGGTGTTATTTTTATTATACTGGGCAGTAAGAAATAATGGCCTCAGAGGAGGCCAATATTTCTATCTTCCAAGGCTGACAGCTCCTTACACACATCCTTGACAAGATAACCTGGTTTTACTGGCTTTCAAAGATAAGCTTAAATGAGACTTGATCATCATTCAGTTCTTCTGTTTCCTTTATTGAGGTTGTGCAAATATGCTCTTTTCTCTGTAAAGTTCACTAAATTTATTCACATATAAGGAATGCTTTTGGTTTTATTAAGTTGAAATTTTCTTATTAGAGAAAATGATGAAACTATTATGGGTTGGATGTGAAAGTATGTTTTTCCAGGAAAAATGTGAAAGAAGATCGGTACTCACAGAACTTTGCCACAAGGAGCTGATAACAACTTAAATGATTTTAATTTGAATACTGTTTTGTACAACTTTTTTCCATCTTACTTCATCCTCTCTGCTTCCTGTAATTCCCATATGGGAATGGGGCAGTTTCAGAGATTAACTGAACTCATTTACAATATTCAAATGGTTTTGTCTGTTGTGGTTTTTTTATTGAGATAAAGTTGACATACAACATTAAATTAATTTCAGCGGTACAACATGATGATTCAATGTTTGTATATATGTTGAAATGATCACCACAATAAGTCCAGTTAACATCCGTCCCCATATAGAGTTACAAATATTTTCTTTTGTGATGGGGACATGACATATTTCAAGGTGCAGAAGAATCAACGATGATGTCATACTTTTCCATATACAGCTTGATGAATTTGGACATATGTATACACCCTTGAGACTGTCACCACCATCAAGGCCACAGACATATCCATCACCACCCAAAGTTTTCTCTCACCTCCTTTATTACTATTATTCTCTGGTAAGAACTCTTAATATCTACTCTGATAGCAAATGTAATGTATGCAATACAGTCTTGTTAGCTGTAGGCACTCTGCTGTATCCTAGATCTCCAGAACTTATTTATCTTGATAACTGAAACTATGTATCTTTGAACATCAACTCCCCATTTCTCCATCCCCCAAGCCCCTGGCAACCACCATTCTAACCTCTGCTTGTTTGAGTTAGACTATTTTAGATTCCACAAATAAGTGAATATTTGTCTTTCTCTGTCTGCCTTATTTCACTTAGCACAATGTTTTCTAGGTGCATTGATGTTGTCAAAAATAGCAGCAATTCCTTCTTTTTTCAAGGTTGACGAATATTCCATTTCTAAAGACTTTTATTTATTTATTTTTCCCCCCAAAGCCTCAGTAGATAGTTGTATGTTATAGCTGCACATACTTCTAGTTGCTGTATGTGGGATGTGGCCTCAGCATGGCCGGAGAAGCAGTACGTCCGGGTGCTCCTGGGATCAGAACCTGGGCCGCCAGCAGCGGAGCGTGCACACTTCACTGCTGAGCCACGGGGTCGGCCCTGAATATTCCATTTCTTTATTCATTCCTCCATCAGTGACGTTTAGGTTACTTCCATATCTTGGCTATTGTGAATTAGCTGCAATGAATATTAGAGGGCAGGTATCTCTTTGAGATCCTGACTTCAACTCCTGTGGGTGTATACCAGAAGTGGGATTGCTGGATCATATGCTAGTTTTCATTTTTGGAGGAACCTCCATACTGTTTTCCATAATGGCTGTACTAGTTTACATTCACACAAGGGTTCCTTTTCTCCACATCCTCACCAACATTTACCATCTTTAGTATTTTTTGATAATCGCCATCTTAACAGGTGTGAAGTGATAGGTCATTGTGGTTTTGATTTGTATTCCCTGATTAGTGATGCCGAACAACTTTCATACACCTATTTGCCACCTGTATGTCTTCACTGGAAAAAGTTTACTCTGGTCCCTTGCCCATTTTTTAAATTGATTTGTCTTTTTGTTTTTGAGCCAACACAAAAAAAGAACAAAATTTCCAGGCATTATGGGTGCTTCCCAGTTAATGCAGATGGCTTTGTATTTACAGTGGTACCAAAAGATCATGTTTCGTGTTTTTTCTTCAGCTTGTTATAAGACCAGCAGTAGTTGCGGCATGGCAGATAATCGGGATCACCTGGGTTTGGAGGTTTACAAAATAAATGAGTGGTATGGAATTTTTTATTATTCCAAGGAAATTATTGTGATCATAGTCCATGGAATCCAGGATTGATAGGTGTAGGAGGAGATTAAGGTGAGGATTGGTGATCTGGCATTTCTACTGATCTTGATGGACAGGTATCTACTGAATGAGTGTTTGAATAAAAATATTAGAGACCAGGAATTTGTGGTGGGTGAATATGTCTTCTGAATTATTTACTTTTGAAAATAACCATTTGGATTATGTGAACGTCTGGGATATGGGAGTAAGTCACTAAAAAGGGGTGGTTGATAATATCACTATTGATTTAACTTCTATGAACACTAAGTGATCAATCGATTAAGCAAATGAGTAGTCAGAAAACACAGAAATCGTAGGATTTGGGATTTAGTAAAGAACTGGGGACTGAGTCTCCTGAAAGAGAGTGCCAGGATTTGTGAGGTTGAGAGTGACAAGGACAAGAAGAGAATAGAAACACACTCAAACAAGGAGGGCGTGTTAACAGGATGGAGGGGCGGAAATGATCTGGAGGAGCCTTGAGTTTTGACCTTGAGCTTCCTGTTCTTGATGCAAATCTGCCTGATGACATCCCGGGACACAGGTCAGATCTAGCCCCAGTGGGTAGGGGGAAGGTGGAAGTACAAAACAGCCAGGATAATTGTCCTAAAAAGGTAGGCTTCCTTTATCATTTGACCCAATTTCATGATTTGTTTTTATAGGGTAAGAGGAAAAGAAGGATGATAGGCATGTCTTCATAGAGGAAGCAGTGTAACTGTGGGAACCAGTCCAAACCAAACCCTGGTTTAACCATCTCCATTCTTTTGAGGATGTTCAGTGACATATTCAAGAGGCCAGTTACTAGAATCCCATCCCATCCTGGCAATGAATGGTCTCTGAGAAGACAACTTGGACCAGCCCCACCAGATCTGCTGGCCCAAGAGACAGCAAGGACTCCAGGCCTGCAGCAGTGCAGGACGACTCGTAAGTCCTTTCAATCTTGTGAAAACGTTGCAAAAACATGCACCTAGTCACACAGGTGAATCCCTGCCAGCTGTGCTCGCAGGTGGTCTGTATTCCAGGTCCCATTCCCACTCCTGCTGGTCTTCAGATTTGGCAGAGATGATTCCAGGAACTGATCTGTGCATTCCACAGCTCCACTGTGGAGGTATCAGGAAGGAGGAAAGGGCAGTGAAGAGCACAGGAGCGAGACTGGTGATAGCAATGATGGCGGACAGACTTGCTAGTGAGGCAGAGAAAGTGAGGGGCCAAGAAGTCCGTCCTGACAGCAGATGAAATGGAGCACGCACTTCAGTGAGGTCTCTTGGCAGCGTCCCTAATGTTTCCTTGCTTTGAGATCTTGAAATTTTAAAATATACCAATACTTTTCTTTTTTTAAACTCTGCTTCGAGACATAGAAAATATAGACAACAGTTTCTTTCTGAGGTGAGATGTTGATTTTCAGGTGAGGAGAGAAAGATCTTCCTTTTTCATGCTGTTCTCTCCTTTTCCTTTACTATGTACATTATTTATTTATACTTTAAAGTCAGCAGCGAGTTATCAATGTCACGGGATGATTCAGTTTTTCCCCTCACAGTCACAGTAAAACCTACTAAAAGTGGATTCTTTTTTTTTTAATTTTTTTGTTTATTGCAGTATCATTGTATAAATTTCAGGTGTACATCATTATACTTCTATTTCTGCATAGATTACATAATGTTCACCACCCAAATACCAATTAGAACCCATCACCACACACATGTGCCGAACCATCACCCTCATCCTCCTCCCTCACCCCCTCAGCAACCACCAATCTGATCTCCGTCTCTATATGTTTGCTTATTGTTGTTACTATCTATTACTTAATGAAGGAAATCATACAGTATTTGACCTTCTCCCTCTGACTTATTTCACTTTACATAATACCCTCAATGTCCATCCATGTTGTCACAAATGGCTGGATTTCATCGTTTCTTATGGCTGAGTAGTATTCCATTGTGTATATATACCACATCTTCTTTATCCATTCGTCCCTTGATGGGCACTTAAGTTACTTCCAAGTCTTGGCTATTGTGAATAACGCTGCAATGAACACAGGGGTGCATGTATCTTTACGCATTGGTGTTTTCAAGATCTTTGGATAAATACCCAGCAGTGGAATAGTTAGATCATATGGTAGTTCTATCCTTGATTTTTTGAGGAATCTCCATACTGTTTTCCATAGTGGCTGCACCAGTTTGCACTCCCACGAGCAGTGTATGAGAGTTCCCTTCTCTCCACATCCTTTACAACACATGTTTCTTGTCTTCTTAATTATAGCCATTCTGACGGGCATGAGGTGTTCTCTCATTGTAGTTTTGATTTGCATTTCCCTGATAGTTATTGATTTTGAACATCTTTTCATGTGTCTGTTGGCCATCTGTATATCTTCTTTGGAGAAATGTCTGTTTAGGTCTTTTGCCCATTTATTAATTGGGTTGGTAGTTTTGTGTTGTTGAGATGCATGAGTTCTTTATATATTTTGGAGATTAAGCCCTTATCAGATGTATGGTTTGCAAATATAAAGTAGATTATTCTTTTTGTATAATATTCCAATAGATTCCAAAATATTATTTCAAAAGCACTTTTGTGTCTATGTTCTCAAATTAGATATTTACTTCTAGGTCTCCATTTTTATGTTCCTTTCTGCATGCTAATTCATAGTTGCATCTAAGGAAATACCAGATTTCCCTCAGTTTTTTAGATCCATGTGTTGGAAATGTGATTCATGAAGATGGACATGGCAGTTGGGGGATCGTGCTATTATCAAAAGAGATCTTTTCAGCATCAGGAATCTGACTAGAACCCACTGCTTGTTGGGATTTAATTGTCTATTTGAGGCATCAAGCTTTCACTGTTGGCACTTCTCTTTCTCTTTGCAGGGAAAGTACGGCCTTCCCAGTCTTTCCATTACCAAATCACTTTCCTGGGTGGCTGTGCCATGTCAGGAAGGGCTTGGGATGCCGGGAACCAGGATTCATCCTCAGCTTCTGGCTGTCCTGACAAGGTTTCCCTGGCAGAGTGCAGCCTGTGTGTCTGGGTGACACTTGCACCCATCAGAAAGGAGGGGATAACTCACAAGTGTCAAGCGATTCATCTGGCCCTTGTCTTACAGGGTGTTCCCAAGGGATGAGGTTCAAAATGCCACTTGGTAACCCTTTGAAAGCTCCTAGTCATGGGGTGGGTTTTCAGTGCGAGCTCAGAGCAATGTCTGTTCACCATCAGATGGCAAGCATTTCAGTATTTTAATTGGTAAGGCTGTACTCATGCATGTCCATGGATGATCACTTCCGTGGTATTCCCTACTGTAGCCCCCCACACCCCTGTCATGCCTCATCTTTCAAAGCTCCAAACAGGGTTCATACCCCAGCAAGTGGTGGTAATGTAACCACAGCACAGGACTGGGGAAAAAAAACACAACCACCCAGGGGAGACATACTTTAAGGGTTCGGGCCCAATTGCCCCATTTGGACGAGTTGGTAACACTAACGCTTAGTGTGTAAACTGGAGGATTGTCCAAGACCATGGATCTCAGAATGACACGGGCTCAGAAGTCACCTTGGACAGCAAGGGACAGTGTAGGGTCACTCACTGGCCAGGATTATGGTCCCTTATCCTGGCAAAGTAGAGCTCACCCGGGATCCATCAGACCAAGCCAAGGAGGAGGCTGTGGGCCTTCTGGGGTATTTCTGCCCTAAAGGGAATTGCATAAGGCAGGCAGGGGTGCTGAAAATCCTAGTTCACAGGGAGCAGTCATGTTTATGGAATGAGGCCCAGCAGTAGCCTTAAAAGCTGCATCACAAATCTTTCCTCATGGATACAAAACAAGCAGGAAAAGGAATTCAGAGTCCTGGACAAGGATCCCAGGAGGATTCAAAGCTAGGTCAGGGGTGAACACGGAGCCCCTAGAGGGGCCTCAGGAGGGAGGTCCTTCCTGCTTTTAGTCCATTTGCAAGTGAGCTTCCTCGGGCCTTGTCCTCTCCACGTGCACGTTTTGATCTTTTTACATTGTTTTCTCCACTTAGAGCTGATGCAATTCCAGAGATTTAACTAGAAAACTACAAGTTCCTAAAATTCTCTCAAAAGAAACCTCAACAAGAGAAGCAGAAAACGTTCTCTGTTCCTCCAGAATGTAGAAAGGCAGCCCTTGCCTGTGGCACGAATTGGTCCTGGGTAGTGCTGTTTTAAAAACACTCACATTTCAGTGGTTGTTGCTTTGCCTGTGAAAGTACCTTCAACCTTTAAATCCCAAGAGAACGACGGGGGCGACGCGTCTGCTCCTGGAGGAGCTGAATAATACTGAAATGAAATGGTCTTCGGAATTAGGGGGACTTGAGAGTGTCCCCACTAGCCAGGGAAGGGGCTGGCCGTTCTCCTTTCTCCCACATACAATAAGCTGACGACCCAGAAGAGTTTTTGATTCAAGGAGAAATATGAGACACTGTGTCTCACTTACATGCCTACAAAAAGCGACAAAACCACACCACAACTCCCAGGCTGTAAAGGGCACAGGACTTTAATATAATATTCAAATATGGCATTTATTATTGACAACTAATAACTACTGTCCCTCCCCAATGGGTGAATAGGTGCTGGGGTAGAGATGTCAGGGAGCTGGGGTGGGGTCGTTCCTTCTCTCTTGGGCTTCAGGGGACCCCAGGGATCAGCTTACAATTCTCCCCTTCCCTTCAGGTGGGAGGAGATGGCCCAGTGCCTTGCAAGCATCCCAGCTGTGTCCCCACTGCTGAGGATGGTGCTGTGATCAGCCACTGGTACGGGGCTTGGTGTTGGGGCCTGGGGGTTGAGTAGAAGAGTTGGGTTATCTTTGGGGGTCTGCCTCAGAATCATGGCCCCCCACCCTGTCCCCACTGCCCTGGGTATTCCAGACCCTGTGCTCAGTGCTGTCAGCCACCAATACCCCATTTGTCCCTGCCACGTGAGCGATCATTTAGTATCACCTACTTCACAGAGGAGGAAACGGAGTCTCAGGAAGCTGAAGAGAGTCACCCCAGTCACAGGACAGCTCAGTAGTGGAGTTGGGATCCCAGTGCCAGCTGTCTGACTCCCCAAGGGCACGCTTAGCCCGAAGCTTTACTGAACACCTATGAGTGAGTCACCCCGGCCCAGACACTCACTCACACCTGAATTTGATGATGGCGGGTTCTTCTAGACCTTGAGTATTCTGCAGTCCATATGGGTCTAGGGCTCTGGCTGGCAGGACAGGCTGTAGCTCCAGGAGAGAGAGGCACTTGTGAGCCTACCAGGACCTACACCTCAGGTGTCCTCCGACTGCCTGCCCAGCAGCTGGAGTCTGAGTGTCCCAGATGTGGCCACACGATAAAGCCTGGGGCTGAGTGGGGGTCCATGGAGACAGGTTTTCTGGACTGGTCAACAGCGAGAGTCCACCCCTGCCCTCACCCAACTCCTGCCCGGCCTCACCTGTCATTCTCATTGAGCAGCTCCATGTCCTGGAACCAGGCCCCATATCACTCCTCAGTCTCTAGGTTGTAATTCTTTGCAGCCACCTGAAGCAGCAGGATGTCGCTCATGACTGGGTATTCCTGGGACCAGAGAGAAGCAGAGGATGCAGACAGGGTCTGTGTGGGGGATGCTGCAGGGGCCTTGTGGAATGTGAAGAGTGGGGCAGGGGACCAGTCCTGGGAACCCTCCTTCCCTCCAGTTCCATCCAGGTTCTACCTGTTCGCAGAATGGGAATAATCAGCGCCTCCTCCAGGAAGTTTTCCTTGATGCCATCCTCCCCTCAACTCACCTGCCAATTGGATGGGTCTCCCACTTCTCTGTTATCAAACACTTCCTCTCAATGTAAGATACAGGGGCTGGAGCCAGGGACTGTTCTGCCCAGAGGGTCTCTGAATTCCTCCTCCTTCCCCTCCCCTGCAGGGAGTGCCACAGCTGCTCACCTCAGTCCTCTTCTCAAGGTTGATCTCCTTCCCCTGGGAGGCAGACAGGCAGAGTCCATCAGACAGAGCCCCCTAGCCTGACTAGACCCCTAGGCCCACCCCTTCTCATGTTGCACTACTGCCAGGTCCCCAGAGGGGGCCGCGCAAGCAGAGAAAACAGGACTTGGACCTAGGGCGGGATCTGGGTTCCAGAGAAGGAGGACATGGTGGTGAGGCTGAGGGACCTGGCAGCACAACCCTCTCTGATGACAGACTTGGAGGCTGAGGCCTCAGGCAGAAGGGACTGCTCAGCCACTTATGTGCTGCCTGACTTGGAGGGGCCCGACTTCTCTCTCCCTCCATGGGCAGCATGAGAGTGAGAGGCTGAGTCCAGCTCAGATAAAACCTCATGCAGCTGTGCCATCAGGCAGCTCTGAGCTTCCCCAGCCTGGGGAACTGGAATGGGTGTCTCAGGTGGAGCCTCTGTTCACTCATCTCTAAGATGGGCCTGATGCCCCAGCTCCCAGGGGTGGCTGCGAGGCTCTCAGGAGAGATGTCCCAAGTGCTGGGAGCTCAGAGCTCACTTCGGGGGCTCCCGATTCCCAAGGCTCAGGATTCTGGTCCTTCCTGCCTTGTCCTCAGGATCACTCACCTCGAGATAATCACCCATCACCAAGTAGACCATCAGCAGGTCACCGAGGAAAGTGCCAAATAGGGGATGACACTCTGTGACATCGGGGTGTGGGTGGGATGAGCCCTTGCTCTCAAGTCTGCCCCCTGCAGACCCTCCCCTGAAAAGTCCTCACCCTCAGCCTCCTGGCGCACCCCAGGGTTCCCACAGGGAGCAGCCTAGGACCCTTAGCAGCCTCCCTTCAATTCCTCCTTCCTTCACACCCCAAGAACACCACACTCCTCCTCCTCACCTCCCATAGCCGGCTTCTGGCAAATCGCAGTGTATGCGGTCCCTGGCCCTCCCCACA